>NC_045791.1:86510441-87156985 GCF_009873245.2 Balaenoptera musculus
CCATAAATTAGGTGGCTTAAAATCACAGAAATTAATTTTCTCATAGTTCTGGAGGCCCAAAGTCCAAAACTGAGGTGTTAGTAGGGCTGAACTTCCTTTGAAGGCTCTAGGGGAGAACTGTTCCTTGCATCTTTCCACCTCTGATGGCTCCTGATGTTCCCTGGCTTGTAGTAGCATAAGTGTAATCTCTGCTTCCGTCTTCACAAAGCCTTCTTTACTGTATCTCTGTGTCTCAGATCTCTCTCTCCCTTCTCCTATAAGGAGACCAGTCACAGGATTTAGGGCCTATCCTAACCCCCAAATGATCTTACCTTAAGACCCTCAACTTAATTATATCTACAAAGACTCTTTCCAAATAAGGTCACTGTATTAGTTTGCTAGGTCTATCACAAGTAAGTACCACAACTGAGGGTTTAAACAACAGAAATTTACTCTTTCATAGTTTTGGAGGCTAGAGGTCAGATCAATGTTTCAGCAAGATTGGTTTCTTTTGAAGACTGTGAGGAAGAACCTATTCCATCCCTCTCCCCCAGCTTCTGTTTTTGCTGCCAATCTTTGGTGTTCCTTGGTCTGTAAAAGTATAAGTCTGATCTCAATCTTCATCTTCACATGGCATTCACTCTGTATGTATGTATCTGTGTTCAAATTTCCCTTTTTATAAGGACACCAGCCATATTGGGTTAGGGTCTACCCTAATTACCTCATTTTAACTAATTACATCTGCATCAAACTTATATTCAAATAAGCTCACATTCTAAGTTACTAGGGGTTAGGACTTCAACATATGAGTTCTTGGGAACACAATTCAACTCAGAACAGTCACATTCATAAGTACCAGGAGTTAGACCGTGGACATAACCTTTTTTTGGGGGGTGGTACAAATATTTTGCCCAGTATAGTTGTTTGCTTTTTTTTTTCTTTCAACACTTTGAATATTTCATTCCACTCTTTTTGCTTGCATGGTTTCTGAGAAGTTAGCTGTAATTCTTATCCTTGTTCTTCTATAGCTGTTTTTCTCTCTGCTATTTTTCAGGATTTTCTATATCTTTGGTCTTCTGCATTTTGAATATTATGCCTGAGTATTTATTTTTTGGTATTTATCCTGCTTGATGTTCTCCTGCTTCAGTTTCGTGAATGTGTGGTTTGGTGCTTGTCATTAACTTTGGAAAATTCTCATGTATTATTACTTCAAATATTGTTTTTTGCTCTGTTCTCTTTCTCTTCTTGGTATTCCAATCACTTATCTGAAACACCACCTGAAATTGCCCCCAAATTCTTGGAGGTGTTGTTCTGTGTTATTCATTCCTTTTTCTTTTTGCATTTCAGTTTGTGAAGTTTCTATTGACCTATATAAGCTTGCTGATTTTTTCCTCAGCCATGTCCAATCTGCTGATGAGCCCATGAAAAGCATGCTTCATTTAGGTTACAGTTTTTTTTTGTTTCTAGCATTTACTTTTGATTCTTCTTAAGAGTTTCCATCTCTCTGTTTACATTATCTATCTGTTCTTGCATGTTTTCTACTTTACCCATTAAAGACTTTAACATATTAGTTATTTAAGAGAATTCCAATACCTTTGTCATATTTGAGCCTGGCTCTGATGAAGTCTTTGTCTTTTCAGAGTTTTTTTTTTTCCCCTAACATGCCCTGTAATTTTTTGTTGAAAGCTGAACATAATGTCATAGGATCTGAGGTAAACAGGCCTTTATCGTGAGATGTTATGTTAATCTAAGAGTCTGAGTGGGACTGTGTTTAATACCAGTTATAGTTGTAGGTACCAGAGGCCTCGAATTCCTCCAATGTCCTTGTTTTTGTCTGCCCTGTTAAATAGTTCTCCTCAGAGAGACTATATATTTTGCAGCTGTAACCCACTGCTACTATACTAGAGTTCTGTTGGTGCTGTGGTAAAGAAAGGGGGAGAGAAAGCATATCTACTATAGTAGCATAACCTACTATAATCTTACAATTAAATCTCAGTCTTTTGGTGGGTCTGTGTCCCTGGTCTGTGACTTTAACAAGTGTTTCTTATTTTCCACCCTCATTCTCTCTTAGGTGAGACAGAAAGGCTACAGAGGGCAGGAGTGGGAGAAATGCTCTTCTCTCAGGTGGAATAAGGCTCTGGTAAAGTTTTTTTTCCCTGAGGAGTAAACCTTGTAATAGATAATGCTCTAGGCTTATTTCATAAAGGTTACCCTTCCCCTTCCATTCCAGAGCCACTCGGGATCCTTTCTCGCTCTTCATTCTGAGAACTTAGTTGGGTGCCTAGAGGTAAAGTCCACGGAAGTGTGAGGTGTGGGGTTCCCTGAGGCTGTAGTCCCCAGGAGTTTTTCACTCTCAGACTAGTCCACACTCAGCCTCAAGCAATTCATCAAAATTACCATTTAAGTGTTCCTACCAGTTAGTTTATGATTGCTATGGTTTCTGCTCCAGGTAAGCAGATCTTGGCTGTGACTCTTTGGATTTGCCTGTCTCTCCATATTTCGGGTTGGCGGTTTTCTCTGCAACCTCAATTATCTGATGGGTTCATGAAAAGGCACTGATTTTCAGTTTGTTCACCTTTTTCTCGCTGTAAGGACAGAAGTGACAACTTCCAAGCTCTTTACATGTTGGAGCTGAAACCAGAATCCCCCTAATGTCTTTAATAGTATGATGATTTTTTTTTTGTAACTTATACATGTAGTTATTGCAGTGAGAATATTGATCGGCCAACTATCTACTATATGCTACCTAGTAGCGGAAGACTGCCACCTCTCTCCATTGCCCTTATATAAGCTGTTCTCAACCAGTACCCTAGAGAGTTAAACACTATAGAAAATGATTTAAATAATTATTTTCTAAATTCTGCCAAGGCTGTTACATAGCTAGTACCATTCTAGATGCACAGAAGTTAGTTTATTACATAAAATGGATGCCTTAGCCATTTTACCCCTTAATATTTCAATGTGTATTTCCTAGAATAAGTATATTTTCTTACATAACTGCAAAATATCACACTCAGGAAATTCAACATTGATACAATATTTTAATATAATCTAGCATCAATAGTCCAGTTTTGTCAATTGTCCCCATATTTTCCCTCCAAAAGAACTGTGATCTGGATCATATATTCATTCAGTTGTCATATATCTTAGTCTCTCTTTCAATCTGAAACAGTTCCTCAGGCTTTCTTGGCTTTTATTACATTGGCTTATTTTTTTTTTTGAAGTATACAGGCCAGTTTTCATTTCTTAATAGCATGTTTCTGATTTTGGCTTTGTCTGATGTTTCCTCATGATTAAATTCAGGTTATGTATGTCTGATCAGAATACTACATAGTGATATTGTATCCTTCTAATAGGCTACATTAGTTTCTTTCTTTTTTTTTCTTATTGTTCAAGTTTTTAAACATACGCAAAAGCAGGGAGAATAATATAGTGATCCCTTATGTACCTACCTCTCCAAATTAACCTTTTACTGCTCTCACTTCATCCATCCTCTTCTCCCTTTCTTTCCTTCACTTCATTGCTTTGCTCTGATATTTGCAAGCAAACTCTTAACATTATGTCATGTTACCCATTTCACTACTGAATGTATCTCTTAAAAATAAGGCCTTTTCCTCACATAACCACAATATCATTATCACACCAACAAAATTATCTATTATTCCTGAACATCATCTAATCATCAGCTGTGGTCAATTTTTCCCAATGATCTCAAAAATGTCTTTTCAGGGTTCTTGTTCAAATCAAGACCCAAACCAAGTCCACACACTGTCTTTGGTTGCTGTGTTTCTTCACATCAGTGTCACTCAGGGCCTTGGTGGGTCTCAGGAGTGCTGACTCCTCCCCTGTCCTGCCGCTGCTCCAGCCCAGCCTGTCTGGCGCTGCCCTCTACTACCTCCTGCTGAGTCCAGGGCAAACTCACACAACTAAGGCCCTCTCCTCCAGCCCCTGCACAGCATGGCCTGTGCCACAGGGACCCTGGGACCCGGAGGTCACTGTTCTCAGCTGTTCCCTTCTCTGAACAGACATAGGCTATGTTAGTTTTGATCACTCAGGCAAGATTATTGTCTGGTTCTCTACCATATAGTTAAGACAATATCAATATCCTGCTCCTCATCAAACTTCTCCTCAATCCTGACCCCAGACTTTTCATGCATCGATGATTCTTACCCAGTCAATCTTTACTATGATTATTGCAATGATTCTCTAATTTGACTGCTCACTCCACATTTATTAATCTGTATCCTACTCTATGCAAAAGTCTTCCCTTTCCCCTTTTAATCTCTCTCTCTCTCTATCATCAGGAAACATTCACGGCTACCTATCTTTTCACTGGGTTCATTACTGTCCTTAGCTATTTCGATGCTCAAAGAGCCCCAGATTCAGCCAGTGGAAGCCTCTTCAAACAAGCTCTTGGGTTGTTTTTTTTTTGACATGCCCCCTTCATTTTTTTAAACACTTCCTTGTCTTCTGGTAACAATAAGACGTTCCAGGCCCATTTTATAGCCCCTCTTCCCCAACCCTGGAGATCAGCCACTTCTCCAAAGATCTATATTTCCTTTCAGTAAGGAATAGTATTAGAAAACAAGAATGAGTGCCACGTGTTCTCACTGCTATCACAGTAAGTTTGAGTCTAGACTTGTCATATCCAATTTGGTAGCCATTATCCAAATGTGGCCATTTAAATCAAAATTAATAAAAATAAAAATTCAGTTCCTCAGCTGCACTAATCACATTTCATGTGCTCAATAGTTGCATGTATTTAGTAGCTACCACAGATATTTATAGGGCATTTCCATCATTACAGAAAGTTCTATTAGACATTACTGTTCTAGACCCTTTCACAAAGCAAATCAAGGAAACACACACACACACACACACACACACACACACAAATTCTCACTCTCCATTGCCTTTTAAATATCTTTCTACATTCCACTACAATAATTCTTTCACTATTAATTATTTATTGAGCATATACTATTGGATAGTTACTGTTCAAGACCCTGTAGGTTCAGAAATATACAGTTCCTGTTCTCAAAAAACTTACAATGTAATGAGAAGACAGAAAAATAAATGGAACATTATTATAAAATAATGGATTATTATTATAACACAGGGTGCTACATCATTATATACCCCATAGTGGGAATATCAAGGAAGGCTTCCTGAGAGAAATGACATTTATTAAATTTAGAAAGGTAAATAACTATTACCCTGGAAATTTGGGGGATAAGTTGGGAGTGGGGCCATTTGCTGTTCTCCATCATTTTTTCCACCTCTGTTACAATGACTAAAGTGCTTTTTTTTAATCTCCCCCTAAACTCTTTCAATATTCTGTTTATCTTTCAAAACCCATCTTTTATGGTGCATTTCTTAATGCCTCTAACCAGACAAAGCCCCTTCCCCAATTCCCAAATATACAGTCTTTACTGATTTCAAGCACATAAAAGATTTGGTTTAGCCACTGTGGAAAACAGTATGGAGGTTCCTCAGAAAACCAAAAATAGAATTACCATATGATCCAGTAATCCCACTCATGGGCATATATCCAGACAAAGCTATAATTCAAAAAGATACATGCACCCTTGTGTTCACAGCAGCGCTATTCACAATAGCCAAGACATGGAAACAACCTAAATATCTGTCAACAGATGAATGGATAAAGAAGATGTGGTACATATATACAATGGAATACTACTCAGCCATAAAAAAGAATGAAATAATGCCATTTGCAGCAACATGGATGCAACTAGAGATAATCATACTAAGTGAAGTAAGTCAGAAAGAGAAAGACAAGTACCATATGATATCACTTACATGTGGAATCTAAAATATGACACAAATGAACCTATCTATGAAAACAGAAATGGAATCATGGACATAGAGAATAGACTGGTGGTTGCCAAGGGGGAGGGGGTTGGGGGAGGGATGGAGTGGGAGGTTGGGGTTAGCAGATGTAAGCTATTATATAGAGAACGGATAAACAACAAGGTCCTAGTATATAGCACAGAGAACTATATTTAATATCTTATGACAACCATAATGGAAAAGAATATTTAAAAAAAGAATGTATATATATGTATAACTGAATCACTTTGCTGTACAGCAGAAATTAACACAATACTGTAGATCAACTTCAATAAAAAATATTGATTAAAAAAAGATTTGGTTTATTTTTGTTGTTATCAATGTACTAATGGATAAGGACATGGGCTTTGGAATCAGACTTACTGTTTACTAGCTGTATGACCTTGGGAAAGTTACTTAATCTCCCTAAACTTCAATTTCTGCATCTAAAGGTGGGATTGATAATGCCTCATAGTTTTACATTTGAGGACTAAATAAAATAATGTACTGAAAATGCTTAGCATTATGACTGGAATATGATAAATTATATGGTCTACTAGTAACAATGTTAGACTTGTTTCTTCCTTTGTTTGCTGAAAGTTTTAAATTCGTTCACACTTTTCCAGGCCAATCTTTATATTATCAAGGCATATGCAGTTCTTTAGTAATATTGAGCAAATCTCCTAAATTATTCAGATAGATTCCTTCCAGTCAGAATATTAAGGCATATTCATATGTGAAATATTTTTGATAGACAATTCTATTTATAACTATGAAATTATGAAATCATTTTCAAATATATTATTTCTCTATTGCTTGTAGCAACTTTAAAAATTATTAAATAAAATATAATTTCTTATATAAAAACTTTAAATAAAATATTTTCCTATTAGGTTAATTAAATATGTAAAATTTCTTAAAATTCTGAAATAAAACTTTCTTAAAAATTTCGAGTTGGGAAAGCATACTACTAATACCTGAACTACTAAATGGCAAAAATCAATCTATTAATAAAAATTAGTGTGTCAGAATTCACGTTCCTATTTATAAAAGGATCCTATAAAACCAAATTTGAAATTGGTTCCTAATGAAACAAAGCATCTTGATTTTTTATAGAAATATATTTTAAAATAGTTAATGTAGTAATTATCAAAAACAATATTAAATCAAGGATAATTTCTTTCCTTTGACATATTATTTAAAATATAATAGAAAAAAAGCACGTTATACCATGAGAACTAGAGATAACTTATTTTGCCCTCCATCACAGCTTATTTAGATATGCACTGAAAGATGTAAACCTAACATGTTGTTAACAAATGAAAAATATGCTTTTCAAAATGAACACTTTTAATGAAGCATATTTTATGTGCAAAAAGGGTAACCATGGTCATCTAAAACTTCATTGCTTAAATGAAAAAGGAGTGCTCACCCGGTTTAACAAATACCAAACATAAAAGGGAGAGCAATGTCATTTCCTCCAAAATAACTGACAGCCCTGCAGATTGTTACTTTTTTCTTTATTAAGCAAAAGGCAAATATATAATACACTTGTGTTTTCCTTGTTACCCTTACCAGTAAAATTTTAAAATCAACTTGATATGTACATTTCTTTCAAACTAGTTTAAGCATAATAGTGATTTAAAAAAATGGAAATGTGAGAAGTTTCAGAATACACTGCTATGTTTAAAAAATTATTAAATCCCACTTATTCTAAACAACTGTGTACAATTCATATCCTCTCACTTGTGAAATATATTGACAGTAAAATCTTTGTTCATGTTTTCCCAAAGGCGACCTTACCTGCGGAGTCCAGTAAAAAGTAGGGCTCAATCTGTAGAGTTTTCGTTTGTGGAAACTCTGAAGTGGCCTTGTTCGAGCTGCTGTACTCATGATAGTCAAGGATGGAGATTTCAATCTTGTCCTGTCTTTTCTCCTTTTCTTACTGTGCTTCTGGTTAAGTAACCAGCTACTGGAGGAAGAGAGCTCATCTAAATTCTCTGAAGCACTGATATGCCATGAAATAAATGGGGAGTGGAGGGAATAAAACAAAACAAACAAACAAAAAAGACAAAGAAAACTAAATGTAAATCGCCTTGATCTATTATGACAGAAGAGTATTAATTTTAGCCAATTTTGTGGTAACAATCGATGAATGAATTAATATTAATGGGAAATTACATTTCAAGTTGTGAATACAGAATTTCTATTGTCTCCTGCAAAACAAATATCCCATAGGTTAGAGATGCTTACGTGAGTTCACTAGTACAATGTAAATGTTCACTGTAAATCAATAATTCATGAATATTACACAGTGTTGAAACTATTTACATCAAATTCTTTTTGAATAAGGGTGAAATTATACAGGATTACAGGTTTTAAAAGGGCTAAAATCTCATCACTACATCATTAGCTGCTCTTACATAAGCATTACATATCGTTTCAGTGAATTTTGAAACAAAGATGCAATCCGACTACATTTTAAGAATCTTTTTAAACTTCTGACGACACAGAAGCCACAAACTATAAAATATTAAAACAGATCACACAAACTACACATGAAATAAGCATAATTTTATAATCATTCTTCATATTAATTTTTAAACATTTATTTAAATATTTTAAAACATCAGAACATCAGGAGGAAGTTAATGCTTGTCACCACATAAATTTAACTTCATTTATACCAGTATATTATATATAAAATATTCGGCATTTTGGGCACTATAATATACCAGTTTCAACCTTATTTATATAAGACGAAAGCTAGTCAACTTAGCATTCTAAGATCAACAAGTGAAACTGCTGTACGTGATATTGTTAATCAACATATGAATTCTAAATGTGCTATTTGGTTCAAGTAGAATCAGTGTTTAGTGGTAAACATAAGATATGGTTTTTCTATAGCAGTATCATTGGTTTTGAATATTTACAGCTGCTATAAGATATTCTATTATCCTGTAGATAAAGCAAGTAATTCAAGAACACTTTACATAGTAATAAGAAACCAGAAATAAAGGTACCCGAATGGCTTATGTTGGTGAAACCAAAATAAAATATGGAATTTGGTGACTACATATAAATAAAATTGAGTATGTACTACTGGCCAGACCAGTATAGGGAAATTGGTCTGGCCCCGGCCGCTGGCTCTCCTGCTGCACCGGGCATCACACTCCGTCTGGTTCCCTGTGTTCCAGCGGCACTGCCTCCTTTCATTTCAAATAACTCGCACTAACTACTCACTATTATATATAATTTCTGCTTCCTGGAATTTTCTCACATCCTCCTTCACTTACATAATTTCCAATAATCATCTGGCTCTCGTTCAAAAGTCATTTCCTCAGTTAAGTCTTTGAGCCCTTGCATAGCCCCTCCAAAGACTAAGTCAAATTCCCTTATGGGCTCTGATAGTACCATTCACCTTTTCTTCATAGTATTTTTCATGGTGATAAGTTTACATTTATTTGTATTATTATCTGATTAATGTCCTTCTCCTTTTCTAAGACTGTAAGTAGTACAAAGACTGTGTCTGTTTTGTTTAACTTTGTATCAGAAGTTCCTGATATTGTACCTTGCATACAGCAAGTGCTCAATAAATATTTATTGAATGAATGGAGAAATATAAACATATATATTTGCAGATTTACCCACTCCAGCTCAGTGCTTTGCACAGTGCATGTATGACACCACATACTACACCTAAATAATTAGTTTAGTGAATGAGTAAACATGGAACATTCTAGTTTAAGACCCAAAAGAAGCTCTAAACAGAAGGCTACAAGAGACCTTTTAGAAAAATAAGTTACATATTTACACTGCCTTGAGTTCCATTCTAAATCTCTAACTTTGGTTTACAAAAGTTAGTTTCTGATAGTAAGATATGATGTACCTTATTTTACCTCATAGAATTTTTAGAATTTATCTCTAGAATTTTTAGTAAATTTTTCAAGTATTTCATAACCTTTTGCCTAAGCCAAATTATTTTCTTAGAAGGACTGGAATAATCATTATAATGCTCTGCTCAAATGCTTTTAGTAAATAAGAAACTTTGGGTCCTGGTTCTAAATTTAGGATGCTAAAACCATAAAAACATAGACAACGCTTCATGAAATTGTTTTTATCTTTTAATCTCAAGGAGCAGCAGCAGAGAATAATTATTCAACACAGAATTTTAAATTACTGTTTTAGTACTGTTTTCAACATTTCCTCCACATTCGTGTATTCTTACACTAAACACACTTAAGGAAAAGCAGAAATCAACAACGGAGAAGAGAATTAGAATGTGTATTATCTAAGAACTTATGATAGCCCCCCAGTTCCCAATCTACTCATATACACAAATACCCACGCCTGTCATACGGGGCTGAACAGTGTCCTCACAATATTTACAGCTACCAGGAACCTCAGATTGTGACCTTACTTGGAAATACAGTCTTTGCAGATGTAATTAGGTAAAATGAGGTCATATACTGGATTAGGGTGGGTCCTATATCCAATCACTGATGTCCTTATAAGAAGAGACACAGAATTAAGGAAGAGATCCACCCAGGGAATAATGCCATGTGAAGACAGAGGAGAGAAGCCAAAAACGCCAAGGACTGCCAGGAACTGCCAGAAGCCAGGAAAAGGCAAGGATGGATTCTTCCCAGAAACCTTCAGAGAGAGCATGGCCCTGCCTGACACCTTGATTTTAAGAACATCTAGCCTCCAGAATTGTGAAAGAATAAATATCTGTTATATTAAGCCACACACTTAGTGGTGATTTGTTATAACACCCCTACGAAACTGATATATTCATAAAAGTACACACCTAAGAATCACTATTTTTGCGTAACTTATAATGTCTATTTCTTTTTTTTTTTTTTTTTTAATTTTTATTTATTTATTTATGGCTGTGTTGGATCTTCGTTTCTGTGCGAGGGCTTTCTCCAGTTGTGGCAAGCGGGGGCCACTCTTCATCGCGGTGCGCGGGCCTCTCGCTATCGCGGCCTCTCTTGCTGCGGAGCACAGGCTCCAGACGCGCAGGCTCAGTAATTGTGGCTCACGGGCCCAGTCGCTCCGCGGCATGTGGGATCTTCCCAGACCAGGGCTCGAACCCGTGTCGCCTGCATTGGCAGGCAGATTCTCAACCACTGCGCCACCAGGGAAGCCCTATAATGTCTATTTCAAGTCTACTTTGATCTTTTGGAGTTCTTTGATGACTTCAACCTATAGCAGCTAAGGTAGGTGCAACCTTTTCCAAACTTTCCCTGATGCCCAAAGTCCTGCCAATAGTTGAATTTAATACCTTTCTTTCCCTTGATAATGTTTGGAGAAATGAATGCATCATATACTCAGATATATTCAATGATATTTTAAAGAAATTATATAAAATTGGACTCTATATAAACTTACTAAAATGGCCCACTAGGGGCATTACTCGTCCTCCACATGCCAAAAACAAACATCTCTCTCAAATGGCCAATGGACCAAGATCCAGGCATTATCTGCTACATATAGAGAAAACAGTGCATTGACCAGCCCATTTCCCCTACTCTAGGAATTAAGTAGGAAAATTAGACCCCTTACTCAAAAATACGAGTCTCTTCAACTGTAGCAACAAGAAAATGTGTTGGAGTACACTGTAAAATGGCATTCTAAATTAGATATGGCCCCTAAAAAAATTAAGGTACTTACCTGTTCTAAAAAATTAAGGTACTTCTTAATGCAGCCATTAAAATGGAAAAAAAATATTTTAAGTATAGAAAGCTTCAGATATACTTTGAAATAAGATATAAAACTGCTTCCAGTAGATCTCAACTATGAAAATAATGTAAAAAATGATAGGAAGGAAATATACTCTGAGCAATATAAGTGATTTCCACTTTCTTCTTAGTATTTTATGAATTTTTAACTTTTCATACAATGAACTTATATAATTTTATAAGAAGAAAACAAAAATGTCATCCAAAATTACAGTCTTTTTTTTTGGCATTAGGAATTTCTAATATTTACATTTTAAAATGTAACATAACAACCAAATGTAATATGGATTTTGTTTGGGTCCTGATTCTAACAAATTATCCTAACAAAATTCTAACAAACAAATTTGTTAGAATAACAAATTATTCTAACAAAATCATAAAAAGATGATTTTGAGACAACTGGGAAAATATGAATATAGAGAATTTCATGATAGTGATAAATTATGACTAATATTATAAGAATAATTTTAAAAAGCAGATGATAACAACATGGTGGGTATGTTGAAAAAAAGCTTATCAGAGAAATATACAGAAGTATTTACAGTTAAAATAACAATCAATAGAATTTATTTTTTAAAAGCATAGGAAAAAAATGTGTCAGGAAGGGAAATAGCTGAAATGAGTAGCAAAATCTTGACAACTGTTAAAGCTGGGAATAAGTTGATTCACTTTGCTATGCTTTCTATATGTTAAAGCTTTTCATAATAAAGGTTGAGAGAAAAAGAGACCGACTATTGCAGTGTTATCTGCCATTCTTATCTCTGGCTCTTAATTTCAAGTGGGACTCGAAATTATAAAGTATAAAGGCAAAAGGACGAGGAAGCCAATATGATAGCTATATTTTTCTGAGTATTGTGACATAAAATTTGTCAAACATTTCTAGCTAATCTATAGTTTGGGAGTACAGTTCAGATTCTTCAATATAATCTGTGAGCTGTTTTTCTGACATATAAGATACAGTTTGAAATTGAGACTATTTTACTAATTATTATTTTTCATTTTAAAGGAAAATTTGCAAATAGAAAAAAGTTGAAAAAAATAAAAGCTAAAATATTTTTCAAAATCTCATCATCTAAACATAAATATAGCTTTAATAAAAAATTTAATTTTTATCCTTCAAATCTTTTTTTTTTCCTATGAAATCATACTGTACAATGATTTTGGTATCCTGATTTTTCCACCTAACATTCCAAAGGAAGTATGTTCCTATATGACTACATCCCTTCTATACACATAATTTTTTAATAGTTATATGATATGCCTTCCAGTGGTTGTATCACAATTTATTTAAAAATTTCTTATAACATTAAGTTTTAGACTTATATTAATAGATGTTAAAAGGGAAAAGTAAAGTTTTTACAAAAGAAAATAATTCCTACTGGTATTATTTTAAAAACACAGCAGGAGAAGTTTTAGTTCCTTATTGATGTTGTACATCTAACTAATACAATAGTTAATGACACTCATAGAAACCCAAAATTATGTTGAAAACTTCAGCCTGGAATTTGCTGCTAAAAATGTTTTCTCGTAACTGAGAAGTGACTCTTGAAAATATTATGAGGGTAAAAGAATTACATTATATGTTATTAGTTTACCAGTTTAGCGGCAGTTTTTCAATTGTGATGCCCAATTAGAAAGAATCGTTGCATTTCGTGAGATAATTATCATCAGTGGAATTAAATAGCATGACAATGATTAATTGGAATTTAATTTCATATCATATTCTGGGACTCATTAAAGCAAAAACAAACAACAACAAAAATCTAGCCATTATTTCAAGTAGAAATTCACTTTCCCAGAGATAATACCCCATGGGGTAAATAAGGATGTATTTACAACATTTTATCTTCATTTTAGAGTATGAGATCTAAAAACCAATAACTGTCTCTATGATGGTAAAATGTAATGCTTCATTTGTTTGAAGACTCAATCTTTTCAGCTGCTCAGTTCCTGGTGATTCATCTTAAACCCTGCTGCCAAGATTAATAAAGCTAAGAAAACAATTCTGAGTTCTGGGAGATACTGCCATTAAATAAGAGATGGGGGTTGGGAATCAATGAATAAAAAGTGGACAAAACAGCTGCCCTGAAAAATAATTAACCAAGTGAATTTACTTTAGACACTGAAAGAAAAAGATCATTAGGATATTATAAAAATTACCTTAAATATTTTTTAAAAATTATATGAAGCATTAAGTTCTACATGGTCCACTAAAAATTAATACATAGAATAGGTAACCAAACTTTAAAACTTCAAAATTTAAATTTCTTCCAACCTAACTATATACAAAACTTATGATATAATGTGATATAAAGCTAGAATGAGAATGCTTTATTAGAAGCACTTATGAGTTTACTTATCTGGTAAGTCCAAATATACAGCTGAAATTGCAAAACCCTTCTAAATAACCAAAAAAGATCTTAGTAAGTCCATGTATGAAAGCTCACTCCTGTTACTGTTAAGAGAGGGGCCTTCTCTCTTACTACAGAATGTCTCTTATTATAGTACAGGTACTTCTACCACTCTAACTTTGGTTATCTGATTATCTAGGCCAGAGTTAAATTTGATGAGAGGAAGCAGAATTGCAGGAGACAGCCATGAGACCAACAACTGAAATACTAATCTGACTATGGGAGAGAAAAAGCAAATAAGTACAAAATATTTTTTTTGGAATGCTGATTACCTGAAAGAAATCTTAAAAGTCATTCCATTCATTCAAAAAATATTTATTCGTGTCCATGTTATGACTCACTGATCTAGATGCTAGGAATATAGCAGTTAATAAGACAGACCAAAAAATTCCTACTCTCATGGAGCTTACATTCTCATCCAGGAAGACAGATAATAAACAAGTAAAAAAAAAAAACAAAATCGTATCACACTTGTCATCTCATTTGATCCTCACAACAACCCAGGAAGCAAACTAGTCTCATTTCAACTGTGATTTAGAAAGTTGCCTAAAATCACAATGCTACCAAGCTGCAGAGTTAGGACTGATCTCAGACCCATCTGATTCCAAAACAATTTTAACAATGCAGTGAGTTTCCTTCATAGCATTTGATCAGGATTTTAAATTTCACATTTATTTGTGTGATTATTCGGTTGATGTCATTTTTACCCAATTAGACTCTATACCATAAGGTCAGAGATCACACCTGGTTTTGTTCAACATCATATCCCTATCCAATCCAAAGCCTGGCACACTGCCATCACTCAGTAGGTATTTGTTGACTATTAAGTGAATTCTTTTATAGATAAACAATTATTAATCTCAATAGCCTCTGAGGATGTGGTCATAGTGATGAGCTTGAGTTATCAAAGAAAAACTTAATTAAGTTCAGTATCATCCAAGAAAGGCAATGTGTAATAAATTTTACTTAAACAATTCTTCCCAAATGGCTTATTTGAAAGTTTTTGACATTTGAATAGAATTATCATTCCTCCTACTGTCGTGGGTACTTCTTTCCATAATAACTTCTAGATTATCCTTTAAAGTTACTAAGATATGTTGAGTATAGTAATTTCTCTTTATTCACTAAATCTCTAGATTTAAGCTAACATAAAACATCAAAAGCAAAGCACAATAGTGATGTTGCAAAAAGATATACATTTTAGACTGTATTGAGACCTTTTTGCTTTTATTTTTAACTTGTTTGAAAAAATGGAATTCCTTACAAATAAGCATTTAGTTGAAGAATATTAGCATTAGAAACTACTTTAGAAAATATTTGTATTCCAGTAAATTTAAGATTAAAAAAAGTGAGATGTAAAGAGATTAACTGACTTGCCCAAGGTCACAAAATGTCAAAACAAAAAGTACATGTAAAAAGGGTATACTTCCAAAATCTCAAGTAACCCACAAACCACTAAATTAAAAACCACTATAATTAAGAATTAACAAAAGTTAAAACCTTTTGGAGGGGAAGAAGGAAATTAAATGTCCCAAGATGGTCTTTTGAGAAGGTATGCTTAGTGTAATGAGAATAAAATCCAACAGTGTGTTTACCTGGGTTTAAGAGTACTTGGTTTAATTACAGAGTCCCAAACAAATTAGGTAGACCAAAAACAAGTCAGCAACTTTTTATCTTCCCAAGAGATATGATGGAAAAATAGATGGTACCTCAGTGACTCCTAGTACCTATGTGACAGGTGTCTTCAGTAGTAGCTGGCCTATAAGGCTCTACATATGCCCTCAAATACTGATCGTAACTCAGGCCACTTTGAAGTACTTCTTTAAAAGAGTAAGAATAGTTCTAAATCAATGACTAGTACCCTGCCCAGGATTTGAAAGAAATATATCCACAATTTTAATATATATTATATACTGTCTCCCAGTAGCTGGTATGTTTACTGCAAGACATACTTAAAACTCTTAGTTGATGACCTGTTGAGTGATATACTACATTTTAGTAGATAAAACATGTGCCATTTAAGATGACAGAATTGTAGAAACTGGGTTAGAGTGTAGACTTAATGATTGTCAAATGTTGGTTAAGGTTTTACAAAATTTTTAGAAGCAAGAGAATATCAATATTTAGATACCATAATGAAACCAGTAACTGGATCAGTCTTTACCACCAAATTTTAAGGTAACATTGAAATGAGATTTAATTCTCTTTGTTTCACTTTCAACGAATTAAATATCACATTCCTACTTCTACCTTAAAATTTTGGTATTTTATGGTTAGAATTTTAACAATGTGGGACTAAACATTGTATTTTCTATTTATCCTTTTTGAAGTGTACAATTTTTACCTTATTTTAACTCTTTTATTGTAAAATATAAGATACCTATAGTTAAGTACATAAAACATTTATCTTTTGAGAAGGCATGTGTAACTTGTAAATATGAAGCAATACCTCACCTACTCCTCCACTGTCCCATAATTACCACTCAGGTCAAGAAAAGGAACATTATCAGCACCTAAGAAACCCCTGCCGCATGTGGACCTCTCCATCATACTTAATGTAGAAACATCAAAAGTTAAATCAGTACAGATCTTTCTCAACTTACGATGGGGTTACATCCTGATAAACCATTGTAAATTGAAAATATTTTAAGTCAAAAATGCATATAATCCCAAACATCATAGCTTAGCCTAGATTACCTTAAACATGCTCAGGATACTGATATTAGCCTACAGTGAGGTAAAATCACCTAACACAAAGCCTATTTTATAATAAAATGTTGAATACCTCATGTAATTTATTGAATACTGTACTGAAAGTGAAAAACGGAATAGTTGCATAGGTGCAGAAAGTAAGCATATTGGCTGTTTACCCTCATGATTCTGCGGCTGCCTGGGAGCTGCAGCTTGTTGCCACTGCCCAGCATCACAAGAGATTATCATGCCACATATCACTAGACCAGGAAAAGATCCAAATTCAAAATTTGACATACAGTTTCTACTGAACGCATATCACTTTCGCACAATCATAAAGTTGAAAAACTGTAAGTCTGACCATTGTGAGTCAAGGAACTTCTGTACTTTTACCAGCCTCCTGAGAACAATTTAAATCCATTTACCTTCCTCCTGACCTATATGCTGTTGTTGCCATGGAATTTTTTTAACCCTACTAGACATATTTTCTACTGTTTGTTCACATATAACCATATAGTTATTACCATTTTATTTGTTCTTCATCCCTTCTTGCATCTCTCAAAAGGATCATCACTTTTCACTGCCTGAAACACTCCCTTTATGGTTATCATTAATTAGAGTCTACTGGTGACAAACTCTCAGTTTTGCTTTGTCTGAAAACATTTGTGTTTCAAGGTCAGACTTGAAAGATATTTCCTCTGGGTATAGAATTTCTAGATAGACAGTTATTTTCTTTCAACACAATGAAGATATCATTTCACTGTACTCTGGCTCCTATTATTACTCTTGAGAAGTCAGCTGTCAGCTGAACTCTGGCTTCAATTAAGGTAATGTCTTCCTCCTTTCCTGCCCCGACTGTTGCTTTTAGATATTCCATTTGTTTCTGTTTTTGTTTTTTTCCCCACATTTCCTCTCTATTTCCAGGTGTATATTTCTTTTTATTCATCCTGCTCAGGAATCTGTGTTTGACTTCCTGAATTTGATGTCTTTCATCAGATCAGGTAACTTTTCATCCAATACCTCCTCAGCTATTGCTTCTGCTCCAGTCTCTATCTCATCTTCCAGGGCTCTAATTAAGTCTCATATTAGACCTGCTCAATATATTCTCCACATTTTTTTTTTTTTTTTTTGGCTGCACCTGGTGGCATATGGGATTTTCGTTCCCCGACCAGGAATTGAACCCATGCCCCCTGCAGTGGAAGCATGGAGTCTTAACCACGGGACCACCAGGGAAGTCCATGTTCTCCACATTTTTAAATGACTCTTGTATTTTCCATTGTTTTGTCTCTTTTCCTACATTCTGGAACTTTTCTTCTATCTTTTACATTACGAATTCTGTCTCCAATTGTGTCCACAGTGCTGCCAAACTCACTTGGTTTTTAATTTCAGTATTTTTCAGAAGTTTTATTTGGACCTTTTTCAAATGTGCTAGTCACTTTTATTGATTCTTCCCTGCAGGTATTTTTAAGCCTCTTTTATTTCTAAAATCAGAATAAGCACTGTTTTTTAAATAATCAGCATTTGATAATTTGGATATCTGAAAACTTTATGATCTGCTTTTGCTGTTATTTTCTCCTTATTCTTACTGTCATTGCCCTGTGTCCTCATGTTTGATTATATTTGACTGTGTGCTGATCACTGCTCTTGAAAAATTATTCATGAGGATTTCCTGGGCCTAAGAAAGAAGGTGCCTTCCTCTAGAGAGAATCTGCATTTGCCTCTGCCATCTATCTTGCAGTGTCATCCATTCTAGAACCATTTTAAACTAGGCATTCCTTGGATGACTCTTTGATGCAAATTTGGACTGAAAATCCATATGTCAAAGTCCCCACCATGGTCACACTATCTCAAAGTAGGTTTGCTTTTTTTATTCTATCTTCTGCTGTGCTCAGCACCAATGCAACTCTCCCCATGGTGCCCCAGGAATGGGAAAAGGGAAACAGTTTTTTTTTTAATTGAAGTATAGTTGATTTACAATGTTGTGTTAGTTTCTGGTGTACAGCAAAGGATATGAAAAAGAATATGCATATATAATCTTTTCCATATTCTTTTCTATTATGGTTTATTACAGGATATTGAATATAGTTCCCTGGGCTATACAGTAGGATCTTGTTGTTTATCTATTTTATATATAGTAGTTTGTATCTACTAATCCCAAACTCCTAATTTAGCTCTTTCCCACCCCTTTCCCCTTTGGTAACCATAAGTTTGTTTTCTGTGTTTGTGAGTCTGCTTCTGTTTTGTAAATAAGTTCATTTGTATCATATTTTAGATCCCACATAAAAGTGATGACATATGGTATTTGTCTTTCTGTCTGACTTACTTCACTTAGTATAATAATCTCTAGGTCCATCCATGTTGCCGTAAATAGCATTATTTCATTCTTTAATGGCTGAGTAGCATTCCACTGTGTGTGCGTGTGTGTGTATATATATATATATATATATATATATATATATATATATATATACATACATACATACATACATACAACATCTTCTTTATCCATTCATCTATTTTTTTTTAACATCTCTATTGGAGTATAATTGCTTTACAATGGTGTGTTAGTTTCTGCTTTATAACAAAGTGAATCAGTTATACATATACATATGTCCCCATATCTCTTCCCTCTTGCATCTCCCTCCCTCCCACCCTCCCTATCCCACCCCTCTAGGTGGTCACAAAGCACCGAGCTGATCTCCCTGTGCTATGCGGCTGCTTCCCACTAGCTATCTATTTTATGTTTGGTAGTGTATATATGTCCATGCCACTCTCTCACTTTGTCCCAGCTTACCCTTCCCCCTCCCCGTATCCCAAGTCCATTCTCTAGTAGGTCTGTGTCTTGATTCCCATCTTGCCCCTAGGTTCTTCATGACCATTTTTTTTTTTTTTTTTAGATTCCATATATATGTGTTAGCCTACGGTATTTGTTTTTCTCTTTCTGACTTACTTCACTCTGTATGACAGACTCTAGGTTCATCCACCTCACCACAAATAACTCAATTTTGTTTCTTTTTATGGCTGAGTAATATTCCATTGTATACACATGCCACATCTTCTTTATCCATTCATCTGTTGGTGGACACTTAGGTTGCTTCCATGTCCTGGCTATTGTAAACATATCCATTCCTCTACTGATGGGCATTTAAGTTGCTTCCATGTTTTGGCTTGTATTTGTATTACATGTATTGTAAATAGTGCTGCTATGAATGCTGGGGTGCATGAATCTTTTCAGATTAGAGTTTTTCTCTGGATATATGCCCAGGAGTGGGATTGCTGGATTATATGGCAACTCTATTTTTAGTTTTTTAAGGAACCTCCATACTGTTTTCCATAGTGGCTGCACCAATTTATATTCCCACCAACAGTGTAGGAGGGTTTGGGAAAGGAAATCAGTTTTCTTTCTTATTTACATTTACTGTGAAGGTGTAGCTCCTGGAGGAAGGTGATCTCAGCAAAATACAGGCAGGATTTCATTTTATCGCCCTACTATAGGCAAGGCCATGGGCTTTGATTTATCATCCTCTAACCCCATAAGCTATTAAAACTTCACTTGATTTTCCTGGATTTGGCTCTGATTTTTCTCTTTCCCCAGAAAGCTATCAAAACCTCAACTTAATTTTGACAGAATTTGCCCTCAGACAAAGTAGATTGCTGTGCTTTGTTTACTTTTCTGGGTTCTTGCTTTTTTTTTAGCTTTTGGCTTAGAAATATCATTAACGACATTCAATAATTTCTCATTTTCTAAGTAAACAATTAAAAATCTCTTATTCAATCCCCCAATTCCCCTTCTGGGTACATACCCCAAAAATAAAAAGCTGTAACTCCAACAAATATTTGTATACCCACGTTCATAGAAGCATTATTCACACTAGCCAAAAGGTGGAGGAAGCAACCCAAATGTTCATACAAGGATCAATGGATAAACAAAATTGGTCCAAATAAAATAGCAACTCAGGGCCTGGGCGCTGTGGGGGAATCTGTTCTTAGGGACTGGCTGCCTCTGCCGAGCTGAGTCTAGTGCTAACTTTCCCCCTCCCTCCCTACCAGGTTCTGAGTAGTGCCTGAGACCTGCTCCACGGGGCTTAGGCATGGGACTGCGGATGCAGAAGTGGTCTGCCCTTTTCTGTTTTCACTGAACAGCTTCTTCTAAGGGAGAAGGAAATGGGAGTGATCTAGATTGGGTGAGGGAGATGGGGGGGGCGGTCAGGGAGGCAAGTGTGTTGTGTTACTATGTCAATAAACTGATTTAAAGTTTAAAAAAAGGACTATACATAAAAGAGAATTTTATTCCTTTAAAAAGGGAATGCTGACACAAGCTACAATATGGATGAACCTTGACAACTTTATGCTAAGTGAAATAAGGCAGTCACAAAAGGATAAATACTGTATGATTTCACTTATATGAGGTACCTAGAGTAGTCGAATTCATAGAGATATAAAGTAGAATGGTGGTTGCTAAGAACTGGGAAGAAGGAAGAATGTGGAGGTATTATGTAATGGATATAGGGTTTCAATTCAGGAAGATGAAAAAAGATCTGGAGATGGATGATGGCAACTATTGACAAAAATGTGAATTACTTAATGCCACTAAACTTAAAAATGGTTAAAATGGTATGTACATTTTACCAGAATTTTAAAAATTCTTACTCAAATGATGAATTTTCTTACCTTCACATTTACTTAAATACATAAAATGAATACTATTTATATGCTTAATAGGATACCTTCAGAAAGTGCTTTGTGGTTAAGTGTCAAGCTTGAATAACATTAATTAGACTAAGTCCTTACTCCTGAAAAGCTTTAAGTTTGAAAGATGTTTCGTTCATATAAAACTATATGTAAAGAAAAAAAATAACAATAATATTGGAAAAAAAGAAAGATACTAGAAATAAAACTAGGCCTTATTTGCCATTTTACTCCCAGAGTCAAAATGTTCATAAACAAATAAATTTCACACTGCTTCAATACAGATATCCCTAAAACAAAACTTTTTCATACATTACTATAATGTGAAATTATATATCCTATTAATTTTCAAAATCTATGGTAACATTCTTAAATATGAGTAATGTAAAATAATCTGTTAAATTTATAGAATTTCACTACTATGTATTTATTTTATTAAAAATTCAATTAAATAATACTTTAATAGTTTTACAAATATCATGTACTTTTCACAATATAGTTAAGATACTAAAAAAACAAAACAAAAAAAACCCCTTAGAAACCACATACCATCCTTCTTCAGGGGTAGGCTTCTCTGCTACTGAATAAGGAAGGGAATAGAGGAAAACACAGGGAAGGGGCTGTGTTTTACTTGTCAATGTCTATCCAAACCTTTACCAAACTCCTTCAGCCCCCTTTCCTACTTTTAATTTAGCTATAGTCATTTTATAAACAACTGCATCTACATCCATTTTAATCTCTTTCACTCCACTTTCAAGGAACAAGTAGATTTCTCCTGTCATAAGGTCCCTCCATAATTTTGTGGTATGTATCTCTACATTTCCCATCTCTAGCTCTTTCCCTTCTCTTTATTTTAATACAGATGCTTACATTTCTTCCATCTTAAAAACAAAAATACCTTCCTTGACTTTGTACATACATTTTATTACAGCCTTTACAGTCAGCAGCCTTGAAAATATAATCTTGACTCCTCTGTATTTCATCTCCCATTCCCTTAACCCACTCTCATCTCTCTCTCTGTCATGCCACTATACATTCTTGCTAAGGTCTCAACTTATAACTGACAAAACCAAGAGATATTTTTTAGTATCTCTCTTTGACATCGGACACAACGACCACATATCTTCAAAATTTTCTACTTTTCCTTCAGTGTTATTACTCTCTTATCTGTAATATATTCCAGTTTCTAGGTTCCTGGTTAAATATATTTGTATATTATGGTATATATTATCATAAATAGAATTTTTTACAAAAATTTTAATGAGACCTGGAGTATCCCCCAAATCTTTTGTTTCATATAACAGTTTGCTTGTTATTTGGTACCAAGACTTATTAAACTTAAAGATCAATTATACATTTAAAAAACTCTAACATTCTACATTTTCTCACCTCTCCGAGTTGATGAAAGGTAGCTGTATAACATTTTCTAGCAAATGTTAAAAAATAAATACAATCTTTCCTTCAAGGGAAATATAATATTTTGATAGCAAATGTGAAAATAAGTGCTTTTTGAAAAAAACTCATGTTATGTACAAAGGATTTGGAAAAAATGATGATTGTTGTCAAAAATAAATACATTAGTGAAATGAATAAAATTAATTAAAACACATATGTCAGCACACTTCAAAAACTGGAGGATGAATTTTTACCTGTGCTTAAATCTATCAAAAAATTTTAGTAGGTTTTGAACCAGTTATAAACTTTCAAATTAATTTGTACGAACAACTACTTAAAATCAGGAAAGATGGCAGTTACTAGCTGATTTCAACAAGAACCTTTAACTATTAGTAGAGAGGACTGAAAAAGTATCATGATTTAGTAAATACAGCCTATGGTACATTTCTTTCATTTGGTTTTTTTTTTAATTTTTAAATTTAATTTTATTTTTTTATACAAAAGGTTCGTATTAGTCATCAATTTTATACACATCAGTGTATACATGTCAATTCCAATCGCCCAATTCATCACACCACCATCCCCACCCCCTTGCGGCTTTCCCCCCTTGGTGTCCATACATTTGTTCTCTACATCTGTGTCTCAACTTCTGCCCTGCAAACCGGTTCATCTGTACCATTTTGCTAGGTTCCACATATATGTGTTAATATACGATATTTGTTTTTCTCTTTCTGACTTCACTCTGTACGACAGTCTCTAGATCCATCCACGTCTCAACAAATGACCCAATTTCATTCCTTTTTATGGCTGAGTAATATTCCATTGTATATATGGACCACAACTTCTTTATCCGTTCGTCGGTCGATGGGCATTTAGGTTGCTTCCATGACCTGGCTATTGTAAATAGTGCTGCAATGAACATTGGGATGCATGTGTCTTTTTGAATTATGGTTTTCTCTGGGTATATGCCCAGTAGTCGGATTGCTGGATCATATGGTAATTCTATTTTTGGTTTTTTAAGGAACCTCCATACTGTTCTCCATAGTGGCTGTATCAATTTACATTCCCACCAACAGTGCAAGAGGGCTCCCTTTTATCCACACCCTCTCCAGCATTTGCTGTTTGTAGACTTCCTGATGATGCCCATTCTAACTGGTGTGAGGTGATACCTCATTGAAGTTTTGATTTGCATTGCTCTAATAATTAGTGATGTTGAGCAGCTTTTCATGTGCCTCTTGGCCTTCTGTATGTCTTCTTTGGAGAAATGTCTATTTAGGTCTTCTGCCCACTTTTGGATTGGGTTGTTTGTTTTTTTAATATTGAGCTGCATGAGCTGTTTATATATTTTGGAGATTAATCCTTTGTCTGTTGATATATTTGCAAATATTTTCTCCCATTCTGAGGGTTGTCTTTTTGTCTTGTTTATGGTTTCCTTTGCTGTGCAAAAGCTTTGAAGTTTCATTAGGTCCCATTCGTTTATTTTTGTTTTTATTTCCATTACTCTAGGAGGTGGATCAAAAAAGATCTTGCTGTGATTTATGTCAAAGAGCGTTCTTCCTATGTTTTCCTCTAAGAGTTTTATAGTGTTCAGTCTTACATTTAGGTCTCAAATCCATTTTGAGTTTATTTTTGTGTATGGTTTTAGGGAGTGTTCTAATTTCATTCTGTTACATGTAGCTGTCCAGTTTTCCCAGCACCACTTATTGAAGAGACTGTCCTTTCCCCATTGTATATCCTTGGCTCCTTTGTCACAGATTAGTTGACCATAGGTGTGTGGGTTTATCTCTAGGCTTTCTATCTTGTTCCATTGACCTATGTGTCTGTTTTTGTGCTAGTACCATAATGTCTTGATTACTGTAGCTTTGTAGTATAGTCTGAAGTCAGGGAGTCGGATTCCTCCAGCTCCATTTTTTTCCCTCAAGACTGCTTTGGCTATTCGGGGTCTTTCATGTCTCCATACAAATTTTTAGATTTTTTGTTCTAGTTCCGTAAAAAATGCCATTGGTAATTTGATAGGGATTGCATTGAATCTGTAGATTGCGTTGGGTAGTATAGTCATTTTCACAGTACTGATTCTTCCAATCCAAGAACATGGTATATCTCTCCATCTGTTGGTATCATCTTTAATTTCTTTCATCAGTGTCTTATAGTTTTCTGCATACAGGTCTTTTGTCTACCTAGTTAGGTTTATTCCTAGGCATTTTATTCTTCTTGTTGCAATGGTATATGGGAGTGTTTCCTTAATTTATCTTTAAGACTTTTCATCATTAGTGTATAGGAATGCAAGAGAGTTCTGTGCATTAATTTTGTATCCTGCTACTTTACCAAATTCATTGATTAGCTCTAGTAGTTTTCTGGTGGCATTTTTAGGATTCTCTATGCATAGTATCATGTCATCTGCAAACAGTGACGGTTTTACTTCTTCTTTTCCAATTTATATTCCTTTTATTTCTTTTTCTTCTCTGATTGTCGTGGCTAGGACTTCCAAAACTATGTTCAGTAATAGTGGTGAGAGTGGACATCCTTGTCTTGTTCCTGATCTTAGAGGAAATGCTTTCAGTTTTTCACCATTGAGAATGATGTTTGCTGTGGGTTTGCCATATATGGCCTTTATTATGTTGAGGTAGGTTCCCTCTATGCCCACTTTCTGGAGAGTTTTTATCATAAATGGGTGTTGAATTTTGTTAAAAGCTTTTTCTGCATCTATTGAGATGATCACATGGTTTTTATTCTTCAATTTGTTAATATGGTGTATCACATTGATTGATTTGCATATATTGAAGAATCTTTGCATCCCTGGAATAAATCCCACTTGATCATGGTGTATGATCCTTTTAATGTGTTGTTGGATTCTGTTAGCTAGTATTTTGTTGAGGATTTTTGCATCTATGTCCATCAATGATATTGGCCTCTAGTTTTCTTTTTTTGTGACATCTTTGTCTGGTTTTGGTATCAGGGTGATGGTGGCCTCATAGAATGAGTTTGGGAGTGTCCCTTCCTCTGCAATTTTTTGGAAGAGTTTGAGAAGGATGGGTGTTAGCTCTTCTCTAAATGTTTGATAGAATTCACCTGTGAAGCCATCTGGTCCTGGACTTTTGTTTGTTGGAAGATTTTTAATCACAGTTTCAATTTCATTACTTGTGATTGGTCTGTTCATATTTTCTATTTCTTCCTGGTTCAGTCTTGGAAGGTTATACCTTTCTAAGAATTTGTCCATTTCTTCCAGGTTGTCCATTTTATTGGCATAGAGTTGCTTGTAGTAGTCTCTTAGGATGCTTTGTATTTCTGTGGTGTCCATTGTAACTTCTCCTTTTTCATTTCTAATTTTATTGATTTGAGTCCTCTCCCTCTTTTTCTTGATGAGTCTGCCTAATGGTTTATCAATTTTGTTTATCTTCTCAAAGAACCAGCTTTTAGTTTTATTGATCTTTGCTATTGTTTTCTTTGTTTCTATTTCATTTATTTCTGCTCTGATCTTTATGATTTATTTCCTTCTGCTAAATTTGGGTTTTGTTTGTTCTTCTTTCTCTAGTACCTTTAGGTGTAAGGTTAGATTGTTTATTTGAGATTTTTCTTGTTTCTTGAGGTAGGCTTGTATAGCTACAAACATCCCTCTTAGAACTGCTTTTGCTGCATCCCATAGGTTTTGGATCGTCGTGTTTTCATTGTCATTTGTCTCTAGGTATTTTTTGATTTCCTCTTTGATTTCTTCAGTGATCTCTTGGTTATTTAGTAATGTATTGTTTAGCCTCCATGTGTTTGTGTTTTTTACGTTTTTTTCCCTGTAATTGATTTCTAATCTCATAGCATTTTGGTCAGAAAAGATGCTTGATATGATTTCAATTTTCTTAAATTTACTGAGGCTTGATTTGTGACCCAAGATGTGATCTATCCTGGAGAATGTTCTGTGCACACTTGAGAAGAAAGTGTAATCCTCCTGTTTTTGGATGGAATGTCCTAAAAATATCAATTAAATCTATCTGGCCTATTGTGTCATTTATAGCTTCTGTTTCCTTATTTATTTTCATTTTGGATGATCTGTCCATTGGTGTAAGTGAGGTGTTAGAGTCCCCCACTATTATTGTGTTACTGTCGATTTCCTCTTTTAGAGCTGTTAGTAGTTGCCTTATTTATCGAGGTGCTCCTATGTTGGGTGCATATATATTTATAATTGTTATATCTTCTTCTTGGATTGATCCCTTGATCATTATGTAGTGTCCTTCCTTGTCTCTTGTAACATTCTTTATTTTAAAGTCTATTTTATCTGATATGAGTATAGCTACTCCAGCTTTGTTTTCATTTCCATTTGCATGGAATATCTTTTTCCATCCCCTCACTTTCAGTCTGTATGTGTCCCTAGGTCTGAAGTGGGTATCCTGTAGACAGCGTGTATATGGGTCTTGTTTTTGTATCTGTTCAGCAAGCCTGTGTCTTTTGGTTGGAGCATTTAATCCATTCACGTTTAAGGTAATTATCAATATGTATGTTCCTATGACCATTTTCTTAATTGTTTTGGGTTTGTCTTTGTAGTTCTTTTTCTTCTCTTGTGTTTCCCGCTTAGAGAAGTTCCTTTAGCATTTGTTGTAGAGATGGTTTGGTGGTGCTGAATTCTCTTAGCTTTTGCTTGTCTGTAAAGCTTTTGATTTCTCCATCAAATCTGAATGAGATCCTTGCCAGGTAGAGTAATCTTGGTTGTAGCTTCTTCCCTTTCATCACTTCAAGTATATCATGCCACTCCCTTCTGGCTTGTAGAGTTTCTGCTGAGAAATCAGCTGTTAACCTTATGGGAGTTCCCTTGTATGTTATTTGTCGTTTTTCCCTTGCTGCTTTCAATAATTTTTCTTTGTCTTTAATTTTTCCAATTTGATTACTATGTGTCTCGGCATGTTTCTCCTTGGGTTTATCCTGTATGGGATTCACTGTGCTTCCTGGACTTGGGTGGGTATTTCCTTTCCCATGTTAGGGAAGTTTTCAACTCTAATCTCTTCAAATATTTTCTTGCATCCTTTCTCTCTCTCTTCTCCTTCTGGGACCCCTATAATGTGAATGTTGTTGCGTCTAATGTTGTCCCAGAGGTCTCTTAGGCTGTCTTCATTTCTTTTCATTCTTTTTTCTTTATTCTGTTCCGCAGCAGTGAATTCCACCATTCTGTCTTCCAGGTCACTTATCCGTTCTTCTTCCTCAGTTATTGTGCTATTGATTCCTTCTAGTGTAGTTTTCATTTCAGTTATTGTATTGTTCATCTCTGTTTGTTTGTTCTTAATTCTTCTAGGTCTTTGTTAAACATTTCTTTCATCTTCTCCACCTTTGCCTCCATTCTTTTTCTGAGGTCCTGAATCATCTTCACTATCATTATTCTGAATTCTTTTTCTGGAAGGTTGCCTATCTCCACTTCATTTATTTGTTTCTCTGGGGTTTTATCTTGTTCCTTCATCTGGTACATAGTCCTCTCTCTGCCTTTTCATCTTGTCTATCTTTCTGTGAATGTGATTTTTGATCCACAGGCTGCAGGACTGTAGTTCTTCTTGCTTCTGCTGTGTGCCCTCTGGTGGATGAGGCTATCTAAGAGGCTTGTGTAGGTTTCCTGATGGGAGGGACTGGTGGTGGGTAGAGCTGACTGTTGCTCTGTGGGCAGAGCTCAGTAAAACTTTAATCCGCTTGAGTGCTGATGGGTGGGGCTGGGTTCCCTCCCTGTTGGTTGTTTGGCCTGAGGCAACCCAACACTGGAGCCTACCTGGGCTCTTTGGTGGGGCTAATGACAGACTCTGGCGGGGCTCACTCCAAGGAGTACTTCCCAGAACTTCTGCTGCCAGTGTCCTTGTCCACCACAAGCCACAGCCACCCCCCGCCTGTGCAGGAGACCCTCTCAACACTAGCAGGTAGGTCTGGTTCAGTCTCCCCTGGGGTCACTGCTCCTTCCCCTGGGTCCCGATGCGCACACTACTTGGTGTGTACCCTACAAGAGTGGTGTCTCTGTTTCCCCCAGTCCTGTCAAAGTCCTTCAATCAAATCCCACTAGCCTTCAAAGCCTGATTCTCTAGGAATTCCTCCTCCCGTTGCTGGACCCCCAGGTTGGGAAGCCTGACATGGGGCTCAGAACCTTCACTCCAGTGGGTGGACTTCTGTGGTATAAGTGTTCTCCAGTCTATCAGTCACCCACCCAGCCATTCTGGGATTTGACTTTACTGTGATTGCGCCCCTCCTAACGTCTCATTGTGGCCTCTCCTTTGTCTTTGGATGTGGGGTATCTTTTTTGGTGAGTTCCAGTGTCTTCCTGTCGATGACTGTCCAGCAGCTAGTTGTGATTCTGGTGTTCTCACAAGAGGGAGTGAGAGCACGTCCTTCTACTCTGCCATCTTGGTTCCGGTCTCTTATTTGGATTTATATATCTTTATGAGGTATGTTTTTCAACTATGACAGTTATTTAAACCAAATATTCAAACAAATGCACACAATTCCATTATTAATATATGTTAGTGTAAACAATGACATGTTTCATCTACTAGACTGTAAGCTATTTAAAAGTGGAGATTTTGTCTTCATCATTGTATTCCTAGGACTTTGACTATATGGCATACAGCAAACAGGTATGCAATAAATGCTTTGTGAATGAATGACCAAAAATATAGTTAAGTACATTAAAATGAAAGTACACACACACACACACACACACACACACACACACACACGTATATGTATAATAGTGTAATGCCTAGTTAGGTAAACAAAATATTACCTAAAATTGACTTAGCCCAAAATCACAATCTGATGGTGTTTAATGGCTCAACTTGTAAATATTACTTTCTTAATGAGGAAATGTTCTCATAAATGAAGGTATCATAGTTATCCTATATAACATATGAGAATCTTTCCTTTCAAAGTGAATCATCAGTGTTATAAGGAATGAATATAAAGTTAACAAAAATAAAGCAAAACCAGTAGAATAACTGTTTCCATAATAGAACAATGTAAACATGACCCAGCACAAACAAAATTGTAAAAGTATTAAAAATTAGACTTTTGGGCTTCCCTGGTGGCACGGTGGTTGAGGGTCTGCCTGCTAGTGCAGGGGACACGGGTTCGAGCCCTGGTCTGGGAAGATCCCACATGCCGCGGAGCAACTGGGCCCGTGGGCCACAACTGCTGAGCCTGCGCGTCTGGAGCCTGTGCTCCGCAACAAGAGAGGCCACGATGGTGAGAGGCCCGTGCACCGCGATGAAGAGTGGTCCCTGCTTGCCGCAGCTGGAGGAAGCCCTCGCGCAGAGGCGAAGACCCAACACAGCCCAATAAATAAATGAATAAATAAATAATAATTTAAAAAAAAGAAAAATTACAGATAATTTTTTAAAAAAATTAGACTTTTGAAATAATAACTTAGAAATAAAAATAAAATAACAGCATTTTTATTTTAAGACTTAGTTTATATCCACTAGTCTCATTAAGAAGCTGATAGCTCCTTCGCATAATTTTCATCATGGTATGAATCTTCCTTTCATGTTTTATTTTTTAATTTAATAATAAATCATATCATTATTAATATAAGTATTTCTGATACTAAATTACACTTAGTTCTTTTATGGTACTTAAAGCAAAGAAGCCCTCACTGCAATTTTATTTGAAAAAAAAATTAGATGCGCACACAAAATAATATTCTAGTAGCTTTTTAATTCTAACTGCATCTTTAAAAGGAAAGATTCAAAGAGAAATGTAAGCAAAATAAAGAAAACAAATGCTGTTCCCAAAAGAGGATTCATAATATCTATATTTTTTGCTAACATGATATAATAAATTGCTAAGGATTATAGGAATTATTATATTAATTACATTTAGTAAAAAATTTACCTTATAAAAGCTGAGATACAGAATGACTCATTTAGGGGAACTTCCCTAGCGGTCCAGTGGGTGAGACTCCCTGCTCCCACTGTAGGGGGCGCGGGTTCGATCCCTGGTCAGGGAACCAAGATTTCACATGCCGTGCAGCGCGGCCATAATAAAAAAAAAAAAAAAAAAAACAACACCAAAATGACTCATTTACAACATGAGTAAAACTTAAGCTGAATTTTATGGATATCTACCAATCAATCTTCCATGCCCAAACTATATGTAGGGTCTTTCACTCTTAAAATGTATTGCAAGGGCAGTATGGAGCTGAAGACTATAAAATGTATAAAATGGAAGGTATATTAAATATGGAAGTACTTCTGTAGCAAATGGTATCACTGTTTTTCATTTTTAGAAACATTATAAAACTTCCTGGAAAGCTTTTTCCTTCATTCTCAGGTTCATAGTTCCCTTAGTTATGAAAGTTTGATGTTATCTAAAAATGTATCCATGATTTATTGATTGTACTCTAATAATGCTTAAGTAAGAAGAAAAAAGAAGCTATAATACTTAAAAGATCAAAACAAAATAAAAACAAAATAAGCAAAGCCAAATTTAGAAGCAAAACTATCCCATTGACACCTACCTCCTGGAAATGCCATTAGCCAGACATTTACGGCTACAGGATTTAGAGGAGAGGGGTGATGACGTTGGGGACAAGTTGAGAGGGGCAATCAAACTGCTGATGATCTCAGTCAACTGTGCACTCTGCAACAAAACAGTAAATCTTTTACTACTGCTAAGCAAGGAATATGGTTAAATCTCAGACCTTTAGTGCCTATTAAAGTTTAACTTCTCATGAAACAAGTAAATGTTTATGTTTTAGTAAATATTTTACTCTACAAAGACAATTTACACCATTACTGATTTTTCCATTATTATAAATAAATCTACATTTTAAAGTACTCCTTTTTTTCCATATGCTTTTTTGCTTCAGTTCTTTTGTCTACTCATCCTATCCTCTAAAACATTTAAGCTCAGCTGATAGAATCTACATAAATATTTTCTTTGAGGCAGCCAAATTAATAATAACAAACTCATAGCTATAATTTATTAAGTGCTCATTATGTGCCAGGCACTATACTAAGCACTAAACATAGAATATTTCTAATCTTTACAACTAACCTGCAAAGTAGATAATATTAGAACTACTGATACTACTATTATTAAAATCAATTACAGATGAGGAAGCTGAAGCAAAGACAGGTTAAGCAGCTCGATCATGGATTATAAAATTGGTAAGAAATGGAGCTAGGATTCAAACTTAGGCTTGAATCCTATATCATACTGCTTCTCAATATTTTTCCTAATTCGAATATACCAGTTTTTTCAGGTACCCCAAATTTTCATTGACCCTTATCCTAAACTTATATGTAAGATATTTGTAATATACAATAAATATTATATTATTCTCAAAACAGTCACATACAACAATTATAATAAGCATAAGCCACATCAATGGAAAACAGTACACTTCTACAAAAGAATGACAACATTTTTCATTACACATGTAATCCATCATAGTTCATTGTAGAAACAAGGGAAAGTATGAAGAGGTTTCAAAAATGAAAAGAAAATAACCTGTAATCATATTTCACAGAGAAAACCATTGCTAATATCTTGGTATATATCCATACCCCAAGAAAAAACTTTTTATTTTCAATATATGTGAGCATGAGTGTATGTACAACATGCACACATGCACACACACATCCTTTTAAGTAAATTATGCTGCATCAATTTTCTAAAATCTGGTTTTCTTACTTAATATAGTGTGACTATATTTTTAAAATATATAGACATATTTCACTGTTTTATTAACTGAAAGATATTCTATTCTAAAATAGAAGGGCATATGGAATAATTATTTTGCAACTCTTTATTTGTATGAAACAAATAACATGCTATTAGAAATGAGACTAAAGAATATGATAGAGCTAAATATAATATTTGAACTCTTCAAAAAGTCTTCCATGAAAAAGACCCTGAAATGTTTTCACCACTTATTTTCTTGAAAAATAATACATATCTTATGACTTTATTTTTTAAATTATTACACATTTTTAGATTAAAGTTAGTTTTCAAAATCACCAATACATTCTTTATCCATCTATCAAGTATTCATTAATTTGGTCATACAAAGAAATTTATAGAGTACACTCTTCTCATTGTTCCACCTCCAAAAATATCTAAAAATCTTCTTAGCCATTGGAGGTTGCTAATCAGTATGTGTGAATAACTGGTCCAGAGTGACAGCGTCACAACCAACCTCCAGCTTTACCCTAACAACCACCCCACTCCTGCCCAATAAAACCTCGTATACTTGAGTCCATATTTGGGATAGAAAATTCACGGTAAAAATGAATATAAAAGTAAAATTAGGAGAGGCATAATTTGAACTCTGAAAAAAAAATAATCAATTTTAAAAGTCAAAACACTTACTAGCTATTTATAATAAGGTTTCTAATGTAAATATACCAGTGTGAAATTTATTTTAAATTATCTGAAGTTCTAAAATAATGTCACCTTTCAATTTAGGAACAAAATATGTTATCTAATAATGGAAGTATGCATTAATACTATGAATCAATGTTATTTTTTAAAACACATATCAGTCTACAACCCAATAGTGCCTTTATATCTTAACTGCCAACTCTTTAGTTGTTTTTGGGGAACATAAATAAGTTTGGTAAGCAAAACATTCCTCTAACAGTAAATTTAATCAAGTCAAAGGATTACCTGATCTATATTCAAGTTCCACTATGGTAGGCAAACAGTTATATACCAATAGATTATATTTTAAAAAATATGTGTAATACCAGGCTTGCTACCCCTTCTTCCATTTACTCACCCCTAGACTGTCTTCTTCAATGAGTATTTGAAAACAACTTAATTTTTAATTGGCCTATAAAAACACTATTAGCATATGTTTCAAGAGCACATTACCTGTTCACAGGTAATTTATAAATGACCTCTACAAGTGATTGGTGTTGCCCCTTTCTGCATCCTTTTCCTCTCCATGTCCAGAGCCATTAGTATTCTCACAACTCCTGGTTCCTTTCCCTCCCAAAGCCTCTGACACTCCTGTCAGCAATGGGACTTAAAATGAACATGATACCCAAGGCCACCTTCATAGGTGAGCAACCTGTGCAGTAACATGGGGTTGCACTCAGAAGGATCCCATGTTTGGTTAATGCTCTGCTGTCACTGGCTTAAAACTTCAAACTGTTTTTAACAGAGGGCTGTGCTATTTTGTCCTGGGCCCAGCAAACTAGCCAGTTCTGATGTGAACTCAGGTCCAACCAAACAAACTGGTGCTACCAAGGAGAAAGAAAAAATACAAGAGGGACTTCCCTGGAGGTCCAGTGGTAAAGAATCCGCCTTACAATGCAGGGGAAGTGGGTTCGATCCCTGGTGGGAGAACTAAGATCCCACATGTTGGGGGGTAACTAAGCCCACTCGCCACAACTACTGAGCTTGCATACCTCAACGAGAGAGCCCACCTGCCCCAAACTACAGAGTCCATGCACTCGGGAGCCCACAGGCCACAACTACAGAGCCCATGCACCCTGGAACCCATGCCCTGCAACTATAGAAAAAAAAAAAAACCCGCACACCACAACTAGAGAGAAGCCCGAGCGCCGCAAGGAAGAGACCACGTGCCACATCGAAAGATCCTGCGTGCCTAAATGAAGACCCCGCGAGCCACAACTAAGACCCAACACAGCCAAAAAAATAAATAAAATACATAAATAAAATAAATAAATATTAAACAAAAAGAAAGAAAAAATACAAGAAACCTCTTTCCAAAGGATAAGTAGTGACCTACAGGTAAAAAGAGTCAAAGGTCTGACTGATCAAGTGCTCACGTTATTCTGTGTGAAATAACTAGGATCAAACTGAAAAGGTACTGATCCTAAGGGATGAGGGGAGGGAAAAAAAAAGAGGGAAGAGGAATATAACGAGTATTGATTGAAAACACCACTTATATGGTAAAGTGCATTCCAGTTTAACACCAGATAATTACAAAATAACTTTCTGAATTATAAAATATTCATAATAGTATTTTGACAATGCATTGGAAATTGGAAAATTAAGAAAAACTCTAGGCAATTGCAAACTTAACAAATATGGGGTGGGAGAAGTTACTCCACATTCTGACTTACCAGGATTAAGACAGTAGTAATCTGGTACTAAATTATTTCACAATGTATGTCAGAAAAACAACAACAACAACAGAAAAATTAAATATGGGCAGGGATGAGAATACATATTACCCACTGGAATAATGTGATCATGCAGCTGTGGTCCCAACTGAGTATATTCTGGCAGATTCAATATGGTTGCAAGTTAACAAACTCTTAGAAAGCCAGGTTTGTTTAAGAGCCACCAAAGTCTAAATTAAAATAAATGGCTTATATTTTTTCTATTTCCTTAGTTTTTCGATTAATCTGCTTACCAAATAAAATATTTTATTTATATTACATTCACTATTTTAAATGTATCTAAGTTTTTGCTCATTTAATATTTTGTAGATATTAGTATCAACATAATCAGCTTTCAAAAATGTCTTACTGCTATTTTTCATTACGTTCACATTGGGCTAATAAATTTACTGTGATTTGCAGTGATGTGTTTTCCTATTCAAGTACAAGTTATGACTCAATTATTCTTATTTTATGTAATGCAGTTGATATTTATTTTTTTATAAAATACCTTCATATTGTCTATTTCTATACATTTGATATTTTGGCTATTATATATGTAACCTCTTCTTCATTTAAATTTTATAAATAATATGAAATAAATTTTAAATATTAATCTTGCAAAAAAATGTTTTGATTTCAGAGGATAAATATAGGACAGAATAATTAAATTTCTGGAGTCATCCATAAGAGGATTTAAATACCAGGAAAAGCTTTGGAATCAAAGTAATTTATTAGCTTATTAGACTCTCTATTTCCACGATCATTTTTTAATGAAAGAATCCATATTCTAATGTTATCTTTCACTAAAACTTTCTATCAATAAATTAATCAAACACCCCATTCAGATCTATTAAGTGGTACCACTGTTCTTTCCCCATGAGAAAAGTCCAATGATGAGCTATTTTGTTAGAAAACAAGATTTTCCAACCCTAGTATAAATGAGTTATCACTCTATAGCTATGTACCAACACTTTACATATAAAATTTATTTATTTAATTTATTTTAATATTTTAAAAATTTATTTATTATTTGGTTGTGTAGGGTCTTAGCTGTGGCTGGAGGGCTCCTTAGTTGTGGCATGTGGGCTCCCCAGTTGTGGCATGCATGTGGGATCTAGTTCCCTGACCAGGGATCAAACCCAGACCCCCCACATTGGGAGCGTGGAGTCTCAACCACTGTGTCACTGGGGAAGTTCCACATATTATATTTAAATAACCTTAATTATATCAATATTATAATAGAGACTATATATACTAAATATTTTAATTGTATTTAATGTCAAATGGCCAACTTTAATAACCAATATCTTAAGCAGAGACACACGTTTATTTGAAGAGTTTATAAAATCAATTAAAAGTCATTTTGATGCCATTCACACTTTACTCTTACTTCACATTACCTGTTTTTCTATATTGCGAAGAAGTAGTGTAGGGCTACTTGGTGACATTTCAAAATCTTGCTCTGGTAAAGGATCTTGACTCTCCTGAGGAATCTGGGGATTCCCTGTAGTGTTTAATGAAGCAGCTTGGTCTGCGAATTGGATTTGCTTTTTCAAAATGTCTTTTGGAAGTCGACATTCTTCTAGGATCACTATCCCCTAGACAAATAGCAATTAAAGAGTTGCAATGAAAACAAATTGACTGCTAGATCAACTTTAAGATTACAATGCTCTCGAACCATGCTTTTTATTATTCCTTGGAAATCAGAAAATAGACATTTGGAAGTACAGTTTAACTCTGTAAAAAAGTCACTGATTTAAAACATGTGCAGCTAAAATAACGTATATTTGATGGGTTAGGCTTGTAAAATATTGTCACAAATTACATACAAGAAGTTATTTTTCTTACTGGTTTTAGTTATTAGCATTAAAAGCATGATACATTTAGAATAAAGTAAAAGGCTTATATGCAGAATATGAACATTTCTGACTAAAATTTAGAACATTTTCGGATATAACCTTCTGATATTTTGGTCACTAGCATTTCCACTTGAGTTCTGTATTTAAGCACTCCTAATTTCATAAATCAAAATACCAAATTTACAAACATCCAAACAATAATCTAACTTTATATTAACTTCTTTCAGAGCACTCTAAAGAACCCCAACCCTGTTGCTGCCAGCCAGGGTTGGCAGGACTGCACCACTGAGAAAAAGTACTCTCTAGGCCAAAGTTCTCATTGCTTACAGAGTAGACGAGTTATTAATAAAGACACAGGTTTTCAACTTTGATGGAGTATTTTCTGAAATGTAAGTAACTGGAGAAATGAATAGGGATCTAGCTGCCTCTGTACTCCCTGCCTACCATTCATACACACACATTCCTCAACTGGCTTGCTGAACTTTCCCCACATTCCCTAGCTTCTTCACTCCAACTGTCCTCACCCTTAAGTCCCTCAGAAGTAATGAAGACAGGAGAGAAAGGGCAAAAAGGATTGCACAGATATGATCTTAATGGTTTCACAGTTCTCGTCATAAAATTTCTTCCCTTCCTACCCCTTTTACTACACTTCCCCCTGCAAAGAATAATACATATTATTATTAAATATATGTGTGTGTGTGTGTGTGTGTGTGTGTGTGTATATATACACACTTTTTTTGGGGCAAAATGTCAATAAGTTCCTATAGGCTAGTTGGAAAGGTATTAAATGCCTAATGTGGCTAAAATATTATATTCTTGGAATGAAAAATAGACTAAAACATTAATATAAGCATAGAGTATTTCAAGATGGGACAAATTAAATAATTGCTGTGGGCTAGCTTATATCATGTATAAGTACTATACATAGGATGGAAACCACCTATAGATTATATGTCATATATAAGTAGTCTTAGTTTACACTGTAATTTAGAGAATATATCACTTTAGAATTAACATATTCAGATATTGTATTAAACATACATTTTATTATTTTATAGTAATATATTACAAATGATGCTTGGTAAAAGTAACATTTCCTTTTTTACCTATACTTGTAACAGTGCTACTAACTTTTACAAAGATAAAAGGACCCAACTGTTGATCCCATCTCAACGACTATTTTCATAGAATGCACAAATACGGCTGTCAAGAAATCTGAATAAATATATTTAAAAGAAGTTTCCGTTTCACTTGATATTTTAAAAATTAAATTAGACTTGACCGACAGTATCATCAATCCAAAAGCTCCTGAAAGTATCTGAAATGTCTACCCAAAATTTGTACAAGTCTCTAGTAGGTTTTTCACAAGTATCTATATACAAAAGAATATAAGTTTTCACTATATTAAATTAATTATAATTCTATTTGGTTTGATTACAGTTTATATTATGGGCCAGGCTTCTGTGAATTACCCTGATTTCATAATCCCTACTTACAGTATTGTTTCTATGCAAAAATTGATTCTGAATTTCAAAAAAGTAGTATAAGAATACTACCTTTTTATAAGTAGGAGGCCTGCTATAGTTAATTCATTGAAGAATAATATTTTAAAGATTCAACAGGGGAGACACTCATAGTCAACTTCATAACCTATTTTGTTCTCTCAAACTGTTGCCCTGGACAAAACTCTCACAATGTAAGAATGGCCCATGATTTTTCTCTGCCCTAACCGAGAATAGAGAAGAAAGGGAAGATTAAGTCCTCTGGAGACAAGGCAGAAATAATTCCTCTTCTTAAAAATCAGGAAAAGAATATACATGTGTTGGGTCACCATGATGTATATTTTACAGTTTTGTTTGTTAATTATAACTAAATTAATCTGAATTCTTTAAAAGATCAGGAAAGTAGTCTAATGATAGATAAAATAAGGTAAATAACAAAGACATAAAATTTTTTTAGAAGGATGAGTTGTGTTAACTGAAACAAGTGAAAACCTTAGCATAAGATGAAAACAAATCAGCTGCTCAGAGAAGACAACTATTCCTGATAATAACACTAGAGAGATCCCCACCTCCACTCCCAGGGTCCTCATAGAGATGACATAGTGTGAAAAAATAAACAATTGCCTCAGTGAAACAGGAGGTAAGGGGGAAGGGCACAACCCTTAAAAGAATGACATAGCCATAGGACATGACAAAAACTGGTTAGAACCAGCTAGGTCCAGGATGGTAGAATATTCGACTTCCAGTGGACCTTGAGCCTCATCATAGCTCTTTTTAATACATTAGCATGCTAAATGACACACCCACCAGAGCCATGACGGTTTTGAGGCCAACCATAAAAGGTCAAAAAGTGGACAGTGGCCCTATTCCTGGAAATCTTCACCCTTTCCCTGAAATAGTTGGAATAATCCACCCACTCATTAGCCTATGAAATTACCCAGCCCATAAAAACTAACCACGCTGTATTTCAGGGACTCTCGCCTTCTGAGATGCCCCACACTCTGTCTGTGAAGTGTGTTTCTCTCTAAATAAATCCACTTCTTACCTATCACTTTGTCTCTCACTGAATTCTTTCTGCAATGAGACATCAAGAACCTGGGGTTCACTAAGTCCTGAGACCAAGTGTGCTCTCAATTAAAAGATCGTGGGTTCAAGTCCCAATCTGGGTTCGGCCAGGTTTGAGTCCCAGCCCATGGGTTCAAGTCCCAGTCTGCGTTCTGGCTGGGTTCGAGTCCCAGCATGTGAGTTCAAGTCCCAATCTGGGTTCTGGCTGGGTTCAAGTCCCGGCCAATGGGTTCAAGTCCCATTTGAGGTGCACGGTTTCATAAGCAACATATTTATTATTTATATAAAGTCATCAAAACTAATTTTAAGCAAAAACTTAAATGAAAACTTTAAAACAAAATGTACAATTTAAGATGTGGAAGACCCTATTATAGGATAACAAAAGAAATCTAAAGGGGAAATCATTTAATATAGGATAGCCAGTCTCTCTAACAAAGAAAAACTATTTTAAATTTTTTTCTGAAAGTGAGAAGAAGCTGTTGTCTCAGTAAAAGCTGGAGCAGAGAAAAAGAGAAATATGGCAGTTGTAGTGTGTTGACAAAGCTGTTGCAAGAACAAGGTATGGTATGTTGCTAATACCTGCTTTCTTCTAAGAATTTAAGCAAAATTTAGACCACCTGGAGTGTGTCAAAGAAGGGGCAAATGACACATTTTAGGTCATTTGTCCCTTATTTTAAACTACTAAAACACTGTGTGTTTCCCGACCAGAGACACAAAAGTAACACTTATTTAAAAAGGCTATTTATAAAAGAGCATCTCAATTTCTTTCCCCTTTCCTTATCTCTAATTTAACTGAGAAGAAAAGTTTCTTTTTTCCTTTCAAGATACATTAAATAAAAAGTTCTGTCTCACTTAAAATGCATTAAACCACTCTTCTCAATTTTTTAATTACAATAACTCAAGAAGGTATTAGAGCCAAAAAGTGTTGTTTTCCCTATTCAATACAATAATAACTCAACTAAACTGCACATAAATAAGCAATTAAACATCTTAATTTCTAAGAAAGGTAAGCAGAAGCTATCAAAGAAATATTGTATTTTGATAGCATAATTATAATGATATCTTCCATAAAATAAACACAATATGACTCTTAAGGGAACAAAGGGCCAGAATCACATCTAGCCTGAAACAAGAAAAAATGTAAAGCTACATAAATTATTGCTGGAAAGACTTATTACCTTAAAATAATTTATTACAAATAGATATTATATAAACATATAATCAAACTTCAAAAAATGTTTAAACAACAAGTATAAAGCATTGCTTAGAACACAGAGAATATTAAAATACCCTTTCTCAAGTCAAAGCAAAATGAACCAGACTGCCTAGATTCAAATATAAAACTTAGTTATCAATTCAACTAGGAACCCACTTTCTTGGAAATTTCCAAATTGCTTTAAACTTGATTTGTTCTTAGAACTCTACTGGCTTTTATAAAAACTACTTGTGACATCTTTCAAAGAAAATCATCAAAGAAAACTATCTGGTGATCTTGAGAAGATTGGGAGATCACTACAACTTAAGGCCCAGGTGAAGACAGTTAAAAAGGAGAAAGAGTAACTGAATAGGAAACTTCCATCAGGAAACTATTCCTGAACACAGTTGCCTCAAATCCAACAGACAGAATGGGTAAGCCTAAGTTTCTATGTCTAAGTTTCTACCTTCCTACAGACATCACCACCAAATTTTACAAAGCATTAAACAATATTCATGACTTCCTAGCTTCCTCTCCCATCCCTGCACAGCTCAAAGTTTCTGCTCCTTTGAATACATACTAATTTGTCATTCCTAAAACAGATCATGTCGTATGCCTTCAAAATTTAAGGAATCCCTTTTCCAGTTCCATAGGTTCATTAAGCAAACTACTATGTATCCTCCAAAATCATACTGAGGCATCACCTCTTTACTGGTGTATACTCTGACCTGCAAACCCCTAATGACAGAGTGAAACATTCTCTCTATGCCACATCTATATCTTATTAAAAACACATATCATTCCACATATTGCATTATATTGTAATCAATGATATTTACATGCTCTATCTCCCCTACCAGAATATAAACTCATGATAGACAGGATTTAAAATTCACTAATATTTATGGATGTGCAGACCCTAGGTGGGGTTAGGCTAACTACATGGTTTGAGGACTCTAATTCCTTCCCTTCTCAGCTATTTTGTTTCAGACCAGTCACCATCAACCTTATAATATTATCTCCATTATGTCTACAGTTTCACCATGTAGAATACAGTTTCTCAAAGTTAGAATTTTTTTGTTTTTAGATTCCACATATAAGTGCTATCATATGATATTTGGCTTACTTCACTTAGTATGAGAATCTCTAGGTCCATCCATGTTGCTGCAGATGGCATTTTTTCATTATCATTCATCAAAATGATACAAATGAACTTATATACAAAACAGAAACAGACCCGCAGACATAGAAAACAAACTTATGGTTACCAAAGGGGAAAGAGGGGGAAGGATAAATTAAGAGTTTAGGATTAACATATACACACCACTATATATAAAATAGATAACCAACAAGGACCTACTGTATAGCACAGGGAACTATACTGAATATTTTGTAATAACCTATAAGGAAAAAGAATCTGAAAAAACTAGATATATATGTATGTATAACTGAATCACTTTGCTGTACACCTGAAACTAACACATTATAAATCAACTATACTTAAATAAAATATATATATGTGCGTATAAATACACACACACACACACACACACAGCTCGTAAAGCTCAATATCAAACAAATAATCCAATCAAAAAATTGGCAGAAGACTTGAATAGACATTTTCCCAAAGAAGACATAAAGATTGCTAACAGGCACATGAAAAGATGCTCAACATCAATAATTATTAGAGAAATGAACATCAAAACCACAATGAAATATGACCTCACACCTGTCAGAATGGTTACCATCAAAAAGTCTATAAATAACAAATAAGTGTTAGAAAGAATGTGGAAAAAAGGGAGCCCTGGTACACTGTTGGTGGGAATCTAAATTGGTGCAGCCACTGTGGAAAACAGCATGGAGGTTCCTTAAAAGACTAAAAATAGAGTAACCATATGATCCAACAATCACACTCCTGGGTATATATCCATAAAAAGCAAAACCACTAATTTTAAAAGATACACGCACACCAATGTTCATAGAAGCATTATTTACAATAGCCAAGACATGGAAGCAACCCAAGAGCCCATCAACAAACGACTGAATAAAGAAGATGCAGTGTACATATACATATATATATGTATATATGTATATATACACAATGGAATACTACTCAGCCATAAAAAAGAATGAAGTATTGCCATTTGCAAAAACGTAGATGAATCTAGAGAATATCATGCTTAGTGAAGTCAGACAAAGACAAATATACATGATATCCCTTATATGTAGAATCTAAAAAATAATACAAATGAATGTATATACAAAACAGAAACAGACTCACAGACATAGAAAACAAACCTATGGTTACCACAGAGAAGAGGGTGTGGGGAGGGACAGATTCGGTGTATAGGATTAGTAGATACAAACTACTATACATAAAATAGATAAGCAACAAGGATTTACTATATAGCACAGGGAATTATACCCAATATCTTGTAATAACCTGTAATGGAACATAATCTGCAAAAATACTGAATCACTATGCTGTACACCTGAAACTAACACAATACTAAAATCAACTATACTTCAATAAAAAATTGCATTAACAGTCAAAAAAAGATAGAAAGAGATATTTAGCAATTTTTAGATTAAATAGGACTTATGGGATTGCATAAGAACTCTTTATATTGTTACTTCTATGGGAAAATATACTTCAAGTTCCAAGTAAACAGCCTATAATTTGGGGTAAACAATATATGCTTAAGCTAGGGAAATTCTGTGTTAAATTTCCCCTGATGGGAAACAAAACAGTATTTATTTCTGTAATCATTTGCTCAATTTTTCCCCCATTAGACCAAGCCCTAAAAATATAAGAACTCTGTTGGTTTTATTCATCACTGTATACCCTAAGCACATATTAGGCACCTAATAACTGTGTGTGAAAGGAAAGAAGGGAAAGAATGAAGGAAAGGAGGAGGAAAGGCAGAAAACAAGGAAGGAAAGAGAGATGAATAAATTTTATTTAAAAAATTGCTATAATATAATAGCATAGCTTTAATTGCCATTTCTACATCTGCATCTTCTTATAAACCTGCCTTCTCCAAATTTCATATTTCTAACTCTATCAGGACATCTCAACATGAACATCTGACAGAACTTGCAAATCCATGTGTGAGAAAGTTAGCTTATTTTTGTCAAATTCCCTATAAAATAAGCACTTTCTGTCCTTTCCTGGAAACAGCAGTTCAATAATTAAGAGGGGAGATCATGGTGATGTTTACACAACTAAATATTTGTCAAAATTCAGCAAATTGTACAGTTAAAAAGGTGTACTCTGAAAACAAGATAAAGAAAGATAAATCCATAATTAAACACCTGTTAGTTTAAAAAATGTAGAAAATCAAATAAACAAGAAAAATTTTAAGTTACCAGCTAGAAAGGACAGAGTACTTACATAGGAAAAACAATTACATTGATAGTAAACTGCTCATCATTATAAAGAAAACAATGAAATACTATCTTTAAAGGTCTAAAGGAAAATAACTATCAAATCAGAATTTTCTATCAACCTAAAATATCATTGAAGAGTGAGGGTAGTATAGAAGTATTTTGAGACATACAAATACAAAGAGAGTTTAAATGTTCAGAGATTAATATAAAAAAATACTAAAGAATTTACTTCAGCAAGAAGCAACCCAAGAGAGAAAAGATAAAGTAGCAGATACTGCATACTCTTCCCAGTACCCATTTTCCTCTTCTTTTCAAGACCCCACCCCTACCGGAGTTTTAGCTACACATACAACTTCTCAGTGAAAGACAGTATTATTCAGCTTTCACTCCTACACATGGAGTGTACTCATGCTGTACTCATGTGGCTAAGTTTGGGCTAACGGAGTGTGAAACAAAGTAGTGCAACTTCCAAGTCACATCCAACTTAAAGACAAACTATACCACACTTCTCTTCGCACTTCCCGAGAGCACAAATGAGAAGACTACAACCCTGTTCAACAGTGCAGTCAACACACCTGAGAGTATGTCAAAGAAGCAAGACAGAAGGAACCTGAGTCCCTGAATGACCCTGTTCAACCAAGTTGCCCTACCAGCATGTACTCACTCTTTATTTTTGAAGCATTATGTATCTTTATAAAGCCATTATATTTGTGAGTTACTTTGTTACAGAAGCTTACTCTGTAACCTAATTTTATAAACAGAATACAAAAAAATAGTGAGCATATTTTTAATGAAATCTGTTAGAAATGTAATTAATTACTGACTGTAAAATACGTAACTAGATTGAAGCAGATATATATAATGCAGAGTTAAATAGCATTAAGATCCATATCTTAAGAAAAAAAGAATATAAAAATACTGAGTACTTTTAGTCATTGTTAGAATTATTTGCTCTTAAGGAAGTATGTTACAAACTAGGAGTAATGACAAAGAATAAGACTATAATGTATAGCTTTCAGAAGAGCAGAGAGAGAAGAAAGGAATAAAGCAAGTTCCATCAATCCAACGAAAGACAAGTGAAAACAAAACACAAAGAGAGGAAAATAAAAGAAAATCAAAATTAAAACTACTCAGAGTGGATTTTAAAAACCTAGCTAAATGTACCTTATAAAACAAACACCTGGAAGAAAAAAATAATTGTATCTACCAAATAGCATTAGTATTTCAAAGTGTAGGAAGCAAAAACTGACAGAATTACTAGGAGAAACTGAAAAATTCAAAATGATGACAAATATTAATAAATAAATATATATCAAATATATATATTAGAATTGAAAGATCTAGATATATAAAGATATAGCAGATGTATACAACAAAGTCAACCAGTTTAACAGAGAATTCTATAATCAACAAATAAAGAATATACATTATCTCTACTACACATTGAGCATTTACAAAACTTGATTAGTAGTTGGTCACGAAGAATGAAATCCATACAAGGTAATCAGTTCACAGATTACAATGCACTTAAATGACAAAATACCAAAAAAAAATAAAAGGACTCCTGAGTTCAGGAACATAAAGATGTATTATTAAATAACTCAGGTTAAAAAGGTAATCACATTGGAAATTAAAACACATTAAAAACAGAACAATGAGAGAATTAAATACATGCTATGCGCTCAAAGTAATACTTAAATATGAGTTGAAAATAAGAGTTATAAGGCCAATTAAAAGACACAGAGTGGCTGAATGGATACAAAAAGAAGACCTGTATATATGCTGTCTAAAAGACACTCACTTCAGATCTAAAGACACACACATACTGAAAGTGAGGGGATAGAAAAAAGTATTCTATACAACTGGACATCAAAAAAGCTGGGGTAGTAATACTTATATCAGACAAAATAGACTTTAAAATAAAGACTGTTACAAGAGACAAAGAAGGACATTACATAATGATCAAGGGATCAATCCAAGAAGAAGATATAACAATTGTAAATATATATGCACCCAACATAGTAGCACCTAAATACGTAAAGCAAATACTAACAAACATAAAGGGAGACCTCAACAGTAACACAATAATAGTAGGACACTTTAACATCCCACTTATATAAATGGATGAATCATAAAGACAGAAAATCAATAAGGAAACACTAGCCTTAAATGACATATTAGACCAGAGAAACTTAATATAGATAGATATAGATAGATAGATAGATAGATAGATAGATAGATAGATAGATAGATAGACAGACAGATAGAACATTCCATCCAAAAGCAACAGAATACACATTATTTTCAAGTGCACATGGAACATTCTCCAGGATAGATAACATGCTAGGCCACAGAACAAGCCGTGGTAAATTTAAGAAAATTGAAATCATATGAAGCATCTTCCCCAACCACAATGCAATAAGACTAGAAATCAATTACAAGAAAAAAAACACAAACACATGGAAGCTAAACAATAGGATACTAAACAACCACTGGATCACTGAAGAAATAAAAAAAAAATACCTGGAGACAAATGAAAACAAAAATACAATGATCCAAAATCTAAGGGATGCAGCAAAAGCAGTTCTAAGAGACAAGTTCATAGCTATACAAGCTTACCTAACAAAACAAGAAAAATTTCCAATAAACAACCTAACCTCACACCTAAAAGAGGTAAGAAAAGAACAAAGAAAACCCAAACTTGGTAGAAGGAAAGAAAGCACAAAGAGCAGGGCAGACATAAATGAAATAAATACAAAAACAAAAATAGAAAAGATCAATGAAACTAACAGATGGTTATTTGAAAAGATAAAATTGATAAACTGTTAACCATACTCATCAAGAAAAAAAGAGGGCCTAAATCAGGAAAATCAGAAAAGAAAAAGGAGAAGTTACAACCAAGAACACATAAATACAAACGATCGTAAGAGACTACAATAAACAACTATATACAAATATAGTGGACAACCTAGAAGAAATGAAAAAACTTCTTAGAAAGGTACAATCTCCCAAGACTAAACCAGGAAGAAACAGAAAATATGAACAGACCAATAACCAGTAATGATACTGAATCAGTAATTTAAAAAAAAAAAAAAAGTGCCCAACAAGCAAAAGTCCAAGACCAGATGGCTTTACAGGTGAATTCAACCAACCATTTAGAAAAGAGTTAACACCTATTCTTCTCAAACAATTCCAAAAAATTGTAGACAAAGGAACACTTTTAAACTCATTCTACAAGGCCAGCATCACCCTGATACCAAAACCAGACAAAGATATAAGGCCAATATCACTAATGAACATAGATACCAAAATCCTCAACAAAATATTAGGAAACCAAATCCAAAGATACATTAAAAGGATCATATACCATGATCAAGTGGGATTTTTCTCAAGATTTTTGCAAGGATTTTCAACATATGCAAATCAATCAATGTGAAACACCACATTAACAAATTGAAGAATAAAAACCAAATGTCATCTCAATAGATGCAGAAGAAGCTTTTAACAAAATTCAACATCCATTTATGATACTCTCTAGAAAGTGGGCATAGAGGGAACATACCTGATCATAATAAAGGCCATATATGACAAACCCATCACACTCAGTGGTGAAAAGCTGAAAGCATTTCCTCTAAGATCAGGAGAAAGACAAAGACGCCCACTCTTGCCACTTTTATTCAGCAGGGTATGGAAGTCCTAGCCATAGCAAGCAGGAAAGAAAATGAAATAAAAGGAATCCAAACTGGAAAGGAAGCGTAAAACTATCACTGTTTGCAGTTGACATGATACTAAGAAAATCCTATAGATACCATGAAAAAACCACCAGAGCTCATCAATGAATTCAGTAAAGTTGCAGGATACAAAATTAATACACAGAAATCTGTTCCATTTCTAGACACTAACAACAAACTAGCAGAAAAAGAAATCAAGGAAACAATCCCAATTACAATCACATCAAAAAGAATAAAATACCTAGGAATAAATTTACCTAAGGAGTTAAAAGAGGTGTACTTGGAAAAGTATAAGATGCTGATGAAAGAAACTGAAGACAATACAAACAGATGGAAAGATATATGGTATTAATGGATTAGAAGAATTAATATTGTGGGATTTCTCTGGCAGTCCAGTGGTTAAGATTAAGAATCTGCACTCCCACTGCAGGGAACACAGGTACAATCCCTGGTCAGGGAACTAAGATCCTGCATGCCATGCAGTGCAGCCAAAAATAAAAAAATAAAAAAATAAAAGAAAAGAAGAAGAAGAAGAATTAATATTGTTAAAATGACCATACTATCCAGGACAATCTACAGATTCAATGCAATCCCTATCAAAATACAATACCAAGGGCATTTTTCACAGAACTAGAATGAAAACTTTTAAAATTTGTATGGAAACAAAAAAGACCCCAAATAGCCAAAACAATCTTGAAAAAGAGGAACAGAGCTAGAGGAATGACACACCCTGACTTCAGACTATACTACAAAGCTACAGTAATCAAAACAGTATGGTACTGGCACAAAAATAGACACATAGATCAATGGAATAAAATAGAGAGCCCAGAAATAAATACATGCAGTTATGGTCAATTAATCTATAAAAAAGGAGGCAAAAATATACAATGGAGAAAAGACAGGCTCTTTATTAAGTGGTACTGGGAAAACTAGACAGCTACATGTAAAAGAATGATATTAGAAAATTCTCTAACATCATATACAAAAATAAACTCAGAATGGATTAAAGACTTAAATGTAAGACTGGAAACCATAAAACTCCTAGAAGAAAACATAGGCAAAACACCCTTTGAAATAAATTGTAGCAATATTTTTTTGGATCTGTCTCCAAAAGCAAAGGAAATAAAAGCAAAAATAAACAAATAGGACCTAATTAAACTTACAGTCTTTTGTACAGCAAAGGAAACCATCAACAAAATGAAAAGACAACCGACTGAATGGGAGAAAATATTTGCAAATGATATGATCAGTAAGGGGTTAATATCCAAAATTTATAAACACCTCATACAACTCAACAGCAAAAAAACCCAAACAACCCAATTAAAAAATGGGCAGAAGACCTAAAGAGAAAATTTTCCAAAGAAGACTTACATGTGGCCAATAGGCACATGAAGAAATGTTCAACACTGTTAATCATCAGAGAATGTAAATTAAAACCACAATGAGATATCACCTCACACCTGTCAGAATGGCCATCATCAAAAAGAACACAAATAATAAATGTTGGCAAGGATGTGGAGAAAAGGGAACCCTCGTACATTTTTGGTGGGAATGTATACGTATGTATTTTTGGTGCAGCCACTGTGGAAAACAGTATGAAGGTTTCTCAAAAAACTAAAAATAGAACTACCATATGACCCAGGAATTCCGCTCCTGGGTATATATCTAAAAAAAAAAATTAATTCAAAAAGATACATACACCCCAATGTTCATAGCAGCATTGTTTACAATTGCCAAGATATGGAAGCAAACTAAGTGTCCATCAACAGATGAATGGATAAAGAAGATGTTAGATACACACACACACACACATACATACACAAACACACAATGGAATGCTACTTATCCATAAAACAGAATAAAATTTTGCCACTTGCAACAACACGGATGGACTTGGAGGATGTTAGACTAAGTGAAATAAGTCACACAGAGAAAAACAAACACTGTTTGATATCACTTATATGTGGAATCTAAAAAATAAAACAAACTAGTGAATATAACAAACAAACAACAAAACCAGACTCACAAATATAGAAAACAAACTAGTGGAAAGAGGAGGGCAAGACAGGGGTAGCAGATTAAGACAGAAACTACTATGTATAAAATAAATAAGCTACAAGGGTATATTGTACTATTATATATATATATATATATATACACATACTAGTATGCATATGCCAGATTTTATATATATATGTATATATGCATACAGATGTAAAAATGTGTATATAAACATGAATTAATATAAAAAAAGTTATAAGGTCAAGAACCTAAAACAACAATAGCAACAATAAAGCAAACCCACTGAAAATGAAACAAAAAATAAAAGAGCAAACAATAATGCATAAGAAAACATAGAGATAAAGGAAGAACAATAAACCCCCAAATTTGCTCTTGGATAAAAGACTAATAAAACAGACACAAAATTTTTGAAAATTTTTTAAAAACAATATATGGGGACTTTTGTATTAAAAGCAGACTTATTGTAAAACTATATAATCAAGATAGATATATAGATTAGTAAGTCAAGTAACAAATTTACACATATATGAAAACTCAATATATGACAAAAGTGATATTTTAAACCAGAAGGTGAGGATGAACTACAATTTATAAAGAGGTGCTGGAATGACTATCCACATTGAAAAGAGATATTTAGGTTATTACCTCACAACAAATACAGAGATAAATACCAGGAGTATGATTTCTTATACAAGACACAGAAAAACACAGCCCATAGAGAACAACATTAATCCATATAGTTATATTAAGATTAAAATCTCTGTTCAAAAATAGATACACCAAAAAAAAAAAAAATGAAAAGACAAGTTACAACATGAGAGACTTGTAATATTTATAGCTGACCAAGAATAGTAACAAATATTTTAAATGAATTCACATGCACACACCACCATCACCACTACCCCTACCTTTGATTAAAGAGTAAAAAAGATAAGTTAATTCTTAGACAAAATTTGATGGTCAATTACACTGAGGCCCAATCTCATTATATTTGGGAACAATTAAATTAAAACAGTAATAATATTTCACTCTTACTATACTGCAAAAATTAAGAGACCAAAAAATTCAAAAAGTTCACAAGGATGTGGAAAACCAGGAGCTCTCACGCACTGCCAGTGGGAATACTGATTACCCAATCACATAAGTGGTATAGGAAAGCATATACAGCCATGCCTAAGATCAAGCATTTCCACTTTTAGGCATATACCCAAGAAAAGCTCTCCATAGGTTCACCAAAAAACACATAAAAGATAGTCACTGATGTATTGTTTTTACTGGTATAAAGACTGAAACAATGTACATGTCTATTAATAGAAAATAGAAGAAGAGATAAACATCCATTGTATTTATAAAATTCCATTCCATGCATACAATTAAATGTCATACAGGAAGTATAAATATGTATAAGAATTATGCTGAGCAAATACAAGCAAGTTGCAAAAGCGTTTGTAGTATAAATATCACTTATATAGACTTTAAAAGCATGAAAACCAAATTTTATTTATAGATACAGATAAATACCTATGGGCCAATAAATATTCATAAAAATAGTACCTATCAATACATGTTGGAGTCAGGGAGGAGGAGAAGACAAGACGGTGGAGTAGAAGGATCTGAGCTCACCCCTTCTTATGGAAACACCAAAATCACAACTAACTACTGAACAACCACTGACAAAAAAATGCTGGAACCTATCAAAAAAGATACCCTACATCCAAAGACAAAGAAGAAGCCACAAGGAGACAGTAGGAGGGGAGCAATCATGATAAAATCAAATCCCATACACACCAGGTGGGCTACCCACAAACCAGAAAATAATTATACCACAGAAGTTCTCCCACAGGAGTGAAAGTTCTGAGCCCCACATCTAGCTCCCCAGCCTGGCGGTCTGGCAACAGGAGGAGGATCCCCCAGAGAATCTGGCTTTGAATGCCAGCAGGGATTGATCATAGAAATTCCACAGGACTGGGGGAAACAGAAACTCTACTCTTGGAGGGTACACACAGGGCCTCAAGCACACTAGGACCCAGGGGAAAAAAGTGGTGACTTCGTAAGAGACTGGGCCAGACTTACCTGCTAGTATTGGAGGGTCTCCTGCGGAGGTGGGGAGCAGCTGTGGCTCACTGCAGTGATAAGGATGCTGGCGGCAGCAGTTTTGGGGAGTACTCATTGACATGAGCCCTTTTGGAGGCCACAATTTTCTCACCAAGGCCTGGACCCACACAACAGCCTGGAGGCTCCAGTTCTGGGATGCCTCAGGCCAAACAACCAACAGGATGGGACACAGCTCCACCCATCAGCAGACAGGCTGCTTAAAGTCTTCCTGAGTAAACAGCTGCCCAATAAACACACCCCCTGACACAGTCCTGCCCACCAGAGGGACAAGACACAGCTCCATCCACCAGTGGGCAGCTACCAGTCTTTTCCATCAGGAAGCCTGCGCAAGCTTCTTAGACAGCCTCATCCACGAGGGGGCAGACAGCAGAAGCAAGAAGAACTACAAACCTGCAGCCTGAAGAATGGAAACCGCAATCACAGAAAGTTACACAAAATGAGACGGCAGAGGATTATGTCTCAGATGAAGGAACAACATAAAACCCCAGAAAAAACAACTGAGTGAAGTGGAGATAAACAACCTTCTGGAAAAAAAGTTCAGAATAATGATAATGAAGACGATCCAGGATCTTGGAAAAAGGATGGAGGCAAAGATCAAGAAGATACAAGAAATGTTTAACAAAGACCTAGAAGAACTAAAGAACAAACAAACAGAGATGAACAATACAATAAATAACATGAAAAATACACTAGAAGGAATCAATAGCAGAATAACTGAGGTGGAAGAACGTATAAGTGAATTGGAAGACAGATGGTGGAAATCACTGCTGCAGAACAGAATAAAAAAAAGAAGAACGAAAAGAAAAGAGGACTTCCCTAACATGGGAAAGGAAAGCGTCACCCAAGTCCAGGAAGCACAGAGAGTCCCAAGGAGGAAAATGCTTCTCTTCACTGTTTTAAGCTCTCCACATGCATCTTACTATGCTGAGACACATAGTAATCAAATTGACAAAAATTAAAGACAAAGAAAAAATATTAAAAGCGATAAGGGAAAAGCAACAAATAACTTACAAGGAAACTCCCATAAGGTTATCAGCTGATTTCTCAGCAGAAACTCTGCAGGCCAGAAGGGAGTGGAATGATATATTTAAAGTGATGAAGGGAAGAACCTACAACTAAGAATACTTTACCCAGCAAGGCTCTCATTCAGATTCAATGGAGAAATCAAAAGCTTTACAGATAAGCAAAAGCTAAAAGAATTCAGTACCACCAGGTCAGCTTTGCAACAAATGGTAAAGGAATTTCTCTAAGTGGAAAAGAAAAGGCTGCAACTAGGAACAAGAAAATTACGAATGGAAAAGCTTACCAATAAAGGCAAACATACAGTAAAGGTAGGAAATTACCTGCACACAAATCAAAACCAGCAACTGTAAGAGGAGAGCACAAATGCAGGATATTGGAAATGCATTTGAAATTAAAAGACCAGCAACTTAAAACAATCTTGTTTATATACAGACTGCTATATCAAAATCTCATGGGAATCGCAAACTGAAAATCTACAAGATACACACGGAAAAAAGAAAAACGAATCCAAACACAACACTAAAGTTAGTCATTAAATCGCAAGAGAAGAGAAAAAAAGATGAAGGGAAGAGAAAACACCTACAAAAACAAATCCAAAACAACAAAATGGCAATAAGAACAAACATAAACTTCACGGAACAGCATGGAGGTTCCTTAAAAAACTAAAAATAGAACTACCATATGATCCAGCAATCACACTCCTGGGCATATATCTGGAGAAAACCATAATCCAAAAGTACACATGCACCCCAGTGTTCATTGCAGCACTGTTTACAATGGCCAAGACATGGAAGCAACCAAAATGTCCACCAACAGAGGAATGGATAAAGAAGATGTGGAACATATATATGATGGAATATTACTCAGCCATTAAAAAGAATGAAATAATGCCATTTACAGCAACATGGATAGACTTGGAGATTACCATACTAAGTGAAGTAAGTCAGACAGAGAAAGACAAACATCCTATGATATCGTTTATATGAGGAATCTAAAAAAAAAAATGATACAAATAAACCTATTTACAAAACAGAAACAGACTCACAGACTTAGAGAACAAACTTATGGTTATCAGGGGGGAAGGGGGAGGGGGAGGAATAGATTGGGAGTTTGGGAATGACACGTACACACTGCTATATTTAAAATATATAACCAACAAGGACCTACTGTATAGCACAGGGAACTCTACTTAATACTCTGTAATAACCTAAACGGGAAAAGAATTTGAAAAAGAATAGATACATGTATATATATAGCTGAATCACTTTGTTGTACACCTGAAACTAACACAGCATTGTTAATCAACTATACACCAATATAAAATAAAAATCTTTTAAAATATTTTGGAATCAGTGGCATAGGGAAAGGGAATGGGATCAGGAAGGATTATACAAGTACTTCAATTGTAAGGTAATGCTTTATGATTCTAAAAACTAAACCCAAACTAGTAAAAATTTAATATTTGATAAATTTGGGGGTGGGTACACAGGTATTCATTATATTTCTTTCTAGAACATTTTTATGTGTTTATAATTTTTCTTAAAACAAACAAAAAACTCTAAAGAGATTCCAATAAGATACACTCAGAATTTCTCACATATGTTAAAATAAATGCCAACAAAGTAGAGGTTTATAAAAAATGTTTATCATTTCTATTAACTGGAATCCAATAAAGAAATTCTTAACTGCTCAATATGATAAAATGTTTGTGATAAGTTACAAAAATAGTTTCAACTTACAGAATTAATATATCAAAAATCTTAACATTAACTACATTTTTATAAAGCCTAATAACAATTATTTTGCGTGGAGAGATGAGAAGAAACTAAAACTAATAATATTTTTTTAAATAGAAGAGCACACACAATACCTTGGAGGCACGAATCTGCCTGTGAACATCCGTTAGTTGTTGGATTTTGTATTCGAGCTCTGAAATCTGGGCTTGAAGCCACGTCCAACGGCTGCCAACTCTTGCTCTGTCTACAAGCCACTTCCATTCAGTACTACAGTTACTGTGAACAAGACAAACACAGTTAGTCAAAGCACAAAGACAATCAAGTTTTCACAGAGATTGCTAAATAGCTTCCTTGACTCTTGTCATACAATCCCAAATTACTTTATAAAACATCTAATTATATGAAAGAAGAATGGTATATCAACTTCTCAAAGATTTGATTTCCTTATCTTTCTATCACACAAACACCTGTTTTTATTCAATATTGTGTACGCAGTAGTAGGATAATCTCCTTGCTATTTAATACTTTATTAATGGTCAAGGGCTGAAACAGAAGTAAGCCAGCAAAGGAAAAGAAACAAGAATGACAATACTAACACCATGTAAAAACTGTTACATGAGCCTTTTATATGTAAGTAGATGTCAAGTACAGGACAAGTCATTTGAACTGTGCTAGATCTAAATCCATGTAACAAACCATAGAGTACTCAATTTTACTAAATGTAATTTTCATTTGCTAGAACAGGAATCAATTTTTTAATGTCAAAAATTATCAAGAATAAGAATGCTCTGCTACATTTCAAATAAACATATCAAATATATAAATCCTGAGATGTTTATTAAGATAAACAGCTTGTTAAAAACTTTATTCCTAGGATTCACAGCTCAGAGATGAGAAAGAATTTATATACAGCCTTTCTTTCATGCATATTTGAAAATAAGGGTTGAACATTAATTAGCCCCTCTATCTTTTGGCAAGGGCACTGCTCTAATACACAGTTTGTGAGATTACAAATTAATTACCTTAAGAAAATATTTCAACCACTCCAACTAGAAAACAATCACTTAGAGTGAGGGGGGAAGGAGAGGGAGAGAGAGACAGAGAGAGAGACAGAGAGAGAGTTTGTGTGTGTGTGGTGTTTGGGATAATTAATTAGGAGCTTCATACTGCCAAGGAAGAAACTGAAGAAGGCATAAGAGAAGAAACTGAAAGTACAACTGAAGGGAAGTAACTACTTAATGGCAAAACACAAACTTCATGAAAAACTTGTTTAAAAATTGCATTTATTGTCAAAACCCATAGAATGCACAACGCTGAAAGTGAACCTTACCTAATGTAAACTATGGACTTTGAGTGATAATGATGTGTCAATGTAGGTTCATAGATTGTTACAAATTCACTACCTTTGTGCAGTATGTTGATAGTGGGGGAAGTCATATCTGTGTAGGGACAGGGGATATATAGGAACTCTGTATTTTCCACTCAATTTTGTTGTAAACCTAAAACTGCTCTAAAAAATAAACTTTATTAATTTTTACACACTTAACCATAATGAAATATCTTTCATGTAAACTTTAGCCAAAGAAAACATTTATGCTAAGAGATCATTTGTTGTCAGAGAAACAGAATTATTGTAACTCTACTACACAGAATTTATTCATTATAACAGATTTTATGTCAATGTTCTCAAAAGGCTTTTTTTTTTTTTTTCAAATTCTAATTACATACAATGTGACTGCAGAGACTGCCATATAAATTAGGACTTCTCTTGGTATTATTATTCAGTTTATAGTTATTACTGTGATTTTGTAAATGTGACACTCTTTTAAATCACATTTTCATAACTATGGACAAAATAAAAAATGCCTATTCAAAATATACTATTCACAGATAATAACACTAACTGCCAATCATGAAATTAGTGAAGAAGGCAAGGACCATATCATGCAGTAGTTGCACAGGTAAGGGCAAAGTGTTGGATTTTATGCAAAAAGGAAGTTACTGGCGAGATAGTAACAAAAAAATTTTTTTTCCAAGCACTCTAGCTACTAGGTAGAGAAAGCATTGTAGTGGAACATGAGAGTAAATAAGGAAACCAATTAGGATGCAACTATAATAATCTAAATGTGGTACAGATAATTGTGGTCTCTAAATATTTCATGTGCTGTCCTACATTTCCCAGCCTGCATTGCACTTAAGTTGGAGCCATGTAACTAGCTCTGACCAACAGGCTGTGATCAAAAGTGATAAAGTCATTTCTAGTCCACCTGGCCAACTTCAAAGCCACTGTGCAGATATTATAGCTACAAGATGGAAGAGGATCACAGCTCAAACCACACTGGACTTTACGTAAGCCACAGTAAACCTTTGCTGTGCAAAATTACTGAGATTAGAAGGTTAATGTGTTACTCTAGAGCTTACTGTGACTAAAACAATGAATAAAAGATGAAAATGGCCTGGACTGGAAATGGGGTGGGAGATAAAGAAGAGACGAAGATAAGAGGATGGACTCAAGGTTGACTTTAAAGTAGATAGGACTTGAAGAAGTATGATGTTGAAGTAAGCATGCGGAAATCAAAGATGACCTTAAACATTGTTTCATTAAATTTTGCTCCAGTCAGAAAACTTCCCTATAACATGCAACTTTGCTGGGTTGTCAAACTGATTATTAGCTCATGGAAATAGAGAAAAATAAAAGTTTATGGAGTTAATGTTATTGTACTTCTAGTAAAAATACTGATACTGAAACTAATTTTACAAAAATCATTTTTATGTTCATATGTGACATTAAATTATTCTAACATAGAAAAAGTAGTAATATCAGATTTAATTTAAGTAAACTAAATAATACTGGAGCTTTGTAATAAGTGAAATGAATTTTCTGTAAAGGATACCTTATTCTACATTTGAACAGGAGTAAAATCTGTTTGCTATGTTTAAAAATGGTAACCAATCTTTTCCATCAAAAATGTTCTCTTGCTTGAAAAAATGTCTTTCTAAAAAGTAACTATGGTTGTAAACACGTTACAGATAAGTATATGGCTCATTCAAAGGAGATTGACACCTGTTGTACCTCAAACACAAAACGTTTCATGTAAACAATTTATATAACCAATTATGTAATGGCTTATATCTTAGAGTGTAAGCAATCAGAACACAGCTGATGCAACAACAAACTAATAAGAATGTGAGGCAAACCCAGAGTGTCTAGACTCCTCAGTTAGCATATAAGCCTGGCCTGCCAGGCCACTAAGAAGATTTACTCCCTACATCTCTCTGGAGTGTGTTGAACTGAACAAAGACCAGCACCTGCCCTGATCTTCACTGGAAATAGGAGCCCCTACTTCTAGTGAAGATCAGGGCAAATACATCCATGAGTGGAGACCACCTGGACAGTGAGACTAGTCAGTCCTCAGAAACGCAGCACATGCCTTCAATCCTCATCCTTACTTGTTTGCAGTCACCACTTAACTTACTGATGGAAATAAGTACAAGCTGTTTAAACCAAGTGGTTTTCAGTACAATTTCTCTTGGTACTAACTTCTGGTCAACATCATGAATCTACATCACTGTTTTGTTGTTGTTGTTTCGTTTGTTTTGTTCTCTCTCTACATCACTGTTTTAACCTTGAAGTGTAGTTTGTTCCTGAGAATAAGACAGAGCTTTCTAATATTACACCTTAAGTTACCAAGACTTAAAGAAAAACTTGTATAATTTTGCCTTTAATAGAGTTTGTTAGCTTAGTAATAAAAATGAATTAACTATGATTTAAAAAATAAAAAAATAAGATTCAACTGTAAAAAATTATAATTCCAAGAAAAATAAGTTTCATCCTGGGGAAAATTACATTAGATTAGGCCAAACTTCTCCACTGGTGTTTGCTCACCTAGGAAGAGCTTAGTCTTCCCTGGAATTTGATTCCTTTAGACCAGGGGATAGCACATTTTTCTGTAAGGAGGCAGACAGGAAATATTTGTTTTGTGGCCACAGGGTCTCTTTAATAACTACTCAACTCTCCTGTTATAGCATGAGAGCAGTCATAAATGAATGGGTGTAACGATGTTTCAATAAAACTTTGTCTACAAAAACAGACAATAGGCCAGATTTGGTCCATGGGCCATAGTTTTCCAATTCCTGATGTAGAACATGTTTTCATATGCTTCCTATGCTTCCCAAGGGATTATGACTTCCTTTAATGAAGTGTCTTTTTAAATCTTTTGCTCATATTTAATTGGCTACCTTCTTGTTCATATAAGACTGTCAGACTGTATGTATTGGAAATACTTATAGCTCCCAATCTGTAGCTGGCCTTTCATTTTCCTAAAGGTGTCTTTTGAGCAGCAAAAGATTCTAATTTTGGTGAAGTCCAATTTTTCAAACCTCCCTTTTATAGATAGTTCTTTTTATGTCCTAAGAAATATTTGCTTAACATGAAGTCATAAAGACTTATTCATGTTTCTAAAATATCAAAAAGTTTTAGAGTTTTTACTTTTAGATCTATAATCCAATTCAAGTCAAGCTCTGTGTATTGGTCCAGGTAAGGGTCCAGATTCATTATTTTCTATAGGATATCTAGTTCCTGAACCATTTGTTGAAAAGATTCTATAATCCTTTAACAGAAAAAAAAAAACTATCCTTGAATAGATAAAAGACTACCTATATGAATACTACATGTTGTATATACACTTACCACACAGAGAGCACTTAGGATATCTATCTACCTACCTATGTCAACACCATGACCCAATACGACACTATTATTGTAGTTTAGAGTAATTCTTAAAATCCAGTAAATTCTTCAACTTTGTTTTTTCTCAATATTGTTTTGACAATTCTAAATTTGAGAATCAGCTTGTCAATCTCTAAAAAAAAAAAAAGAGCAGCATTTTGATAAGGATTTCATTGCATCCATGGATCTATTGGTGGAGAATTAACACAACACTGAATCTCCTAATCAATGTATAAGGTATTATTTCTCTGTGTATTTATGTACTGGTAATTTCTCTCAGCTATGTTTTGTAGAGTTTTAAAAATTTATCTCTATGTATTTCATGTTTATGGAAGCTAGTATATAGCATTCATAAATTGTTTGGATGATAGTATATAAAAATACAGTTGATTTTTATGTGGTAACCTTATATACTTTGACCTTGTTAAATTCACTTAGTAGTTTTAGTATCTTCCTCATAACAAAGTCCTTAGGATTTTCTATGTATATTATCATGTCAACTGCAAATAAAGACAGTTTGATTTATTTTTAATCTGGATTCCTTTTATTATTTTTCTTATCTTACTGCACTGGCTATGAATTCCAGTATAACATTAATTATAAGCTGTGTGAATGGACATCCTTACCTTCTTCCTAATCTTACAGAGAAAGCATTCAGTCTTTCATCATTAAATGTAATGTTAGCTGTATACTTTTTATAAATGTCCTTTATCAGATTGAAGAAGTTTCTGTCTATTCTGGGTTTGTTGTGAATTTTTATCATGAGTAGGTTCGAATTTTGTCAAATAGTTTTTTGGTATCTCTGGAAATTATCATATGCTGTTTCTCCTTTTTTCTTTGATTGGTTTTAAATGTTAAAATCAACCTTGCTTCCTGGCATAAACCCCTTTGGTCATGATGCATTTTGTAATATGTTTTGCTAGATTCTGTTTGCTATTTCATTAGGGATATTTTGCATCTACAGTCAAAAGAGATATTGATCTATTTTCCTGTAATGTCTTTATCTGATTTTAAAATCAAGCTAATGCTGAACTCATAAAATGAGTCAAGAAGTGTTCCCTCCTCTATTTTTTGAAGGAGTTTGTATAAGATTGTAATTGTTTACTCCTTAAGTTTCAATAAAATTAATCAGTGAAGCCATCTTGGCTTGGAGTTTCCTATAGGGAAAGTTTTTAATTATTAATTTATCTAATTGACATAAGGTTTTTCAAGTTTTCTATTTCTTCTTCTGTCAGTTTTGGTAATTTGTGTCTTTCAAGCACTTAGTCCATCTAAGTTATTGAATTTACTGGCATGAAATTGCTCATACTATTCCCTGATTATTCTATTAATGCCTATAATATCTACAGTGATGCTTTTCTTTCCTGCTATTCGTAATTTTTTTCCTGATCGATCTAGCTGATATTTATCAACTTAATCTTTTCAAAGAACCAGCTTTGGTTTCACTGATTTTTCTCTGTTGCTTTTGTGTTTTATATTCATTGATTTCACTTTTTATCAGTTCTTCCTTCTTGCTTTGGATTTAAGTTGCTCATGTTTTGCAGCTTCTTAAGAGGGAGGCTTATGCCATAAACTTTACACCTTCCTTCTTTTCTAATATAAGCATTTATAACCATAAATTTTCGTGTAAGCATTGCATCCCACAAAATTTGATATGCTGTATTTTCATTATCATTCCATTAAGAACAGTTTATAGATTCTCTTGTGATTTTTTCTTTGATCTAAGCATTACTTGGAAATGTAGAGTTTAATTTCCATATATTTTTAGATATAAATATTTGCCATTTCCTACTATTTCTTCCTTCCATTGTGTAGAACTGAGTTTTCACTCAGTATTATTTCCTTTCAGCCTGAGGATCATTTTAAGATTTCTTATAATATAGGTATACTGACAGGAGATTTTCTCACTTTGCTTATTTGGAAATATTATTTTGCTTTTGTTTTTAAAAATAATTTTAGGTTGTTTTTTTTTTCCTTTCAGCCCTTTAAATATATCATTCCACTGTTTTCTAGTTTGCTTACCTTCTGATGAGAAGTCAGCAGTCATTTTTTTTTTCTTTGCTTCCCCATATAAAATGTTTTTTTTCCTCCTCTTAATGCTTTTAAGATTTTTTTCTATATCCCTAGAACTTGGTGATTTGACTACAACACACCGTGGTGTGGTTTTGTTTGTAATCCTGCTTGTGATTTATTGGGATTCTTAGATCTGTAGTTTTATGATTTTTCAAGTCCTTGAGCATACTTATCATATTTGAGATATTTTAAAGTCTTTGCCAACTAATCTCATCTCTGTCATTCCTGTCTGTTTCTATTGATGATTTTTCTCCTCCTTTGTATGTCTAGTAGTTCGTGTGTATGTATACATATGTATATGTATGTATGTAAATACACACACATTTATTATGGACACTATGAATATGATATTGTTGAATTTCTGGGTTTTATGGTCTTCCTTTAAAGAGTGATAAATTTTGTTTCAACAGGTTATTAAATTACTTAACATTCAACTTCACTCTTTTCAGCTTCCTTCTAAGATTTGTTAGAGCACGTATAGAGTAGCCATTAGTCATCAGGTCAGACTCAGCCTTACTCTTTGAGGTGTGACCAATCTGGGGTCTCTACTGAATGCTCCAGATGTTCAACAAAGTCTCTCCACTCTGCTTATTCAGAACTCAAACATCTCTTAACCTTGTATGAGCATTGGAAGTTGTTCAGATTACATTTCCTAATAACTTTTTGTGTGCCCTTATGGAGTTTCACCTACACACACAGAGTTTAGTATTTAACAAAGGTCTCAAGGCAACCACATGAAGATTTATGATGCTCTTTCTTTGCATACATAGGTCCCTCCTCTTTAATATTCTGATCTAACGGTTCCAGCTATCTCATCTTCCCCAAATCTAATCTTTATTTCAATCAAGCAGGACCATTGTGCTCTACTTGGCTTTCCTCTCCTTGCACCAGATATCTGAAAGTGCCTTCAGGCAGAAAACCAGGGCAATCACAGGGCTCACCTCATCTGTTTCTCTTTTCTCAGGAATCACTGAACCTCTGACCTCTGCTGCCATTTTCTGAAAATAATGACTGTTTCATATATTTTTGTCTAGATATTTACAGCCAAAGAGAAAGAACAGCACAAGTGACTCCACTCCATTATGGTTAGAAATCAAAGAACTTTTATATGTGTTTGTGTGTGTGTGTGATCTCTCTAAAATGTTTCTATTTTGTTTCAAATATTTCATATTCAAAATTTCACTGCCTTTTTAAAAAAAACTACAGTTGCAGTTTAAGAACAGAATCTTAACAACAACAACAACAACAAAAATTGAAAGTGCTTCATGGATTCCTTTTTTGGGTGTTCCTGGACTATTTCATGAAAGCAGAGCTGTTTATCCATCTTATGTCACACATCTATCTACCTTTCAACTGTTCTATAAGAAAAACAGTTAATTTATGTGTTTGAGCCACTATAGTTTTAAGTCTCTTTTTTACAACTTAGCCTTTATGCTAAATGTTATAGAAATTCTTAGGACCAATACAGTGGGTTATAAGATAAATCCAAAGCATTTCTATTAACTTAGAGGTAGGACAGAAAGCAGATAGGAAAGAGACATAGGTTGTTGATCCTTTTTATACTATACTATACTATATATACTTTCCTAGCAAAATATGACCATTTAAAAGAGAAACCAAGTGCCTACCAAGACTGTAGTTCTAGCAGAAGCAGCTAGAAAAAGTCATAATGTTGTAATGAATTGACTATTACTTGTTGTTTTAAGCCTGATAAATGAATGAATTTAGGCAAGAATTAGTTCATTTACAAGCAGAGAAATAAAAGAATACAACTCTGCTTAGGAAGGCTCTCTCTGACTACAGCCTACTTCTAACTTAATGGATAATCCAATAATACAGGGTACCTTGAAGGAATAGAAAAGCCAGTTGCTTCTCTACAGCTAACAACAAAAAAATGTATTCCAACAATCTCTCTTAAGAGTTCTAAGCCACATAACGAGAGCCTGCCTAGGAGCAAAAGTCAGATTAACCCCTACCCAAATGTACTGTTTCAGGTGGCCACAAGGTATCAGTTATTAAGTTAAGAGAGAGTTGGATGGTCTGAGGAAAATAACTAGTAAAGTAACTAGTTTGTAGGCTTAGCAATTATGAGCAAGTGAGATCTTTGGTATTGGTATTTTCACATATAGCTGACTGGAGGCAAACAGAATTGAAACCTACATTTTTGAGGCAACTCTATTAGCAAAAAATACCACAAGCCTAGCATGCTCTACCCAGGGAGCCTAAGTTTGCACTGACAGGACACAGGGTGAGAATCCAGTGCAGCCTCAAATAAGGGTATGTTCTCCAACACCCATTTCCGATATAGACACAAAGGATGATAGATAAGGAATAATTCCCAAAAAAGCAAAGTCAGGGACTATGGAAAACAAAGGACAAAGGAGCTTCTCTCAGAAAGCAGAATTAGGATCCTATCAAGACCTTACTCCACTTCCAAAGCAAGAAGTCTTATTAATTATTGTAAGGACCAGGAACTTTCATGTGTATCCCATCCTTCTCTCTTCCCAGTAGGAGTTTTATTGTAGCTTTCCTGTCCCTACTTCAACATACATACAAGAAACAAGGCAAGAGCATTAGAAAAGTTGTCTGTGGGTTTATAGGTTACCGCATATAAGGAACCACATGTGGAACCGAAAGAGAGGACTTTACTCCACCTGTTGAATGTGGGTTTGAGTCACAATCTTAATATATTGTGCAATTCTGCCTAGAAATCTGGCAAAACCCAATTTGTCATCTATCTAAACTGTAATTTTCAGTATTAGTTTAAAGAATTCATACATTAGATTGGCATATTTGGTCTTGCTCTCCTACCATCTATCAGCCCCTCCCCTTCAAAGAAAGGAAGAGAGAAAGAAAAAATGGAGAGGTTGGGGAATACTTATACATTCTATCAGTACCACCCCCCTCTTTCTCTTGTATGAAAAGAATTTTGAAAGTTAATAGTCTGTTAAATTGTCTTACCTGTATTTTTAAAATCCTCACACAACATCAAAATTAACAATTAGGGACATACAAATAAAGGAAATAAATGATTTCTAAACTAATCAAAATATATTTGCTAAAAGAACAGTCTGAAGTCATGCACATCATCAGTTCAACAAGCACTGTGTGTATGTGTGTGTGTGTATGTGTGTGTGTGTGGTACATGCACGTGTTTATATGTGTGCATGACTCTTTTGTTCAGGAAGCCAGGACACGGTGTAGTGTTTCCAAACTATACACTGCATAAGGGCCTGGCTGAAAGGGCAAGCAGGACTAACTCAGCAAGAGTTTTGTACTCCAAGCTCTGCAATTACAAATCTAAATCTACTCAGAGGAAGGAGCATTTTTTTCTACTGCACACAAAAGGGCTTGGGATAGCCCTGCCAGCCACTATGATGAGCACTGAAAATAAATGAGATAAAAGAGGATTAGACTACCCTTGTTACTCAAAAAGGTGGCTACCACTAACTCAGAATTGAGTACAGGCATTTCTGCTATAACAGCATATATGCATTCCTAAATAACTCCATGTTCTGTAAAATAAAAAGAGCTAAACCTATGGAAAAAGTAGAATTAGAGTGAGAGGACTCAAAATCTATGGAATTAAGGACTATGGAGTCCTAACAAAACAATAACAAGCCGTATAAAAATATGAGTACAGTTGAGTTTCCACTGGCATTTGTATTAAGAGTAAGTCAGTCCACCCTTTAAAGTTTCATTTCCTGGAGCTCGTTTTTTCCTTTGATGTGGGTCCTTGAAGACATTCACTTCAAATAGAGACCAATTTAATAAAAATTAAAAATATCATCTGGAGATAGTTCCTTTGTATTAAAAAGAAATTGATTGATAAAGGCTATCTTTACAACTTCTTCAACAAAGCTTGCAACTTCCTCAGATCTTTTAACATAGTAGAATATACAGCAATTTTTTGTTAAAATTGTTAAGGTGCCAATAAACCAGCACCTTATTTTATTATAGAAGGTTACTTTTACAGAATATTCAGCATTTTTCTTACACTACTAACGCTTTCTCTTTAGTTGTGAAAAAGCTTGCCCCTGATCTTTCCAAAACAATAACAGGTTCGAACTTGTTTGGGGGGAAAAAATCCAAGCCGAATTCCACATATTATTGACATCATTCCCCTGTATGCCAAATGTTAAAAGAAAACAATTTTCCTTCTCTGAAAAATTAAGTCAGAAACTTAGATATACATAAAGAGAAGAAGTACACTGGAGAATAACTAAGGGTAAAATAAGTTTTATTTTTCTTATTCTTAATGGATCTAACAGATAATGGATTTGTTTGTTCAAAATAACAATGGCAACAATGTAACCAATTAGGTATGCACATGTGTGTGTGCTTATAAATGCCTACATATGCTTACATGTATAAATGAAATGAACGACAGGAGTGATACAAGGGACAAAGATAACAGGATTTTTTGTTATTATAAGGTACTTGCAGTAACTGGGAAGAGTTATAGTATTATTTGAAAGTAAAGGTGGATTAGCTATAAAAATACATTGCAAACTCTAGGGTAACAACTAAAAAAAATAAGTAAGAAGTATAACTGATATGCTAAGACAGGAAAGAAAGTAGAATTGTATAAAAGTTTCAATTAAAATTGCAAAAGGCAAAAAACTACAAAAGGCAGAAAATATATGGAAGACAAAAATGGGAGAAAAGAACATGAGCAACAAATAGGCAACAGTGACAAATATGGTAGATATTAAGCTACTATATCAATAATCATTTTAAACACCAATGGTCTAAATACACTCATTAAAGGACAAAGATTGTCAGAGTGGATCAAAACACAAGACCCAACTAAATGTTGTCTACAAGAAACCCACTTTAAATATAAAGACACATATAGGTTAAAAGTAAGAGGGCAAAGTAGAAGGACCCTAAGCTTATCTCCTCTCATGAGAACACCAAAATCACAACAATCTGCAGAACAACCACCCTCTACAACTAAAGACATAAAGATGGAAACACAACAAGACTTGTAGGAGGGGCAGACTCATGATATCATCAAATCCCATACCACCGGTGGGTGACCCACAAACTGGAGAATAACTATATTACAGAGGTTCTCCCACAGGAGAGTTCTGAGCCCCATGTGAGTCCCCCCTATCTAGGGGCCTGGCACCAGGAAGAGGAGCCCCCAGAGCATTTAGTTTTGAAGGCCAGTGGGGCTTGATTGCAGGAGCTCCACAGGCTTGGGGGAAATAAAGACTTCACTCTTAAAGGGCACACACAAAATCACACACACCAGGACTAAGGGCAAAAGCAGCAATTTTATGGGAGCCTAGGCCAGACCTACCTGTTGGTTTTGGAGGGTCTCCTGGGGAGGTAGGGGGTGGCTGTGGCCCACTCCAGGGTCATAGACACTGGTGGTGGATATATCAGGGAGCATTCATCAGCAAGTGAGCTCTCTAGGAGGCTGGCATTTTGGCACCAAGACCTGACCCCACCCAACAGCCTGCAGGCTCCAGTTCTGGGATGCCTCAGACCAAACAACAAACTGGGTGGGAACACAGTCCCACCAATCAGCAGTCAGGCTACCTAAAGACTTCCTAAGCTCACAGTCACATCTAGATATGCTCCTAAATACAGCCCTGCCCACCAGAGGACCAAAACCCAGCTCCACCCAAATGCAGGCCAGACACTAGCCTGGGACCAGCTGGCTCCTGGACCTTGGGTGTCGAGAGGGAAGTGCACTCCTGGGATGCATAGCATGTTTCCTATAGAGGGCCTCTTCTCCATGGTCAAGAAATGTAACCAACCTACCACATACATAAAAATACAAATAGCAATTTACATAAAATTAGGCGACAGAGTAATATGTCTCAGAAAAGGAATAAGATTAAACCACAAAAGAAGAACAAAGTTACATGGAGATAGGCAGTCTCCCTGAGAAACAGTTGACAGTAATGATCATAAAGATGATCAAAGAACTTGGGAGGAGAATGGATGCATAGAGCAAGAAATTAGAAGTTTTTAACAAAGAGTTAGAAAATATAAAGAACAAAACAGAATTGTAAAATATGGGACTTCCCTGGTGGTCCAGTGGTTAAGACTGTGTGCTCCCAGTGCAGAGGGCACGGGTTCAACCCCTGGTCAGGGAACGAAGATTCCTGCATGCTGCACAGTGTGGCAAAAAAAAAAAAAAAAAAAAAAAAAAATTGAAGAATAACTGAAATGAAAAATACACTAGAAGGAATCAAGAGTAGACTAAATGAGGCAGAAGGACAGATCAGTGAGATGGAAGACAGAGTAGTGGAAATCACTGCCGCTGAATAGAAATAAAAAAGAATGGAAAGAAATGAGGACAGTTTAAGAGACCTCTGAGACAACACGAAGCATGCTAATATTCGCATTATAGGGATCCTAGAAGGAGAAGAGAAAGAGAACGGGCCTCAGAAACTATTTGAAGAGATAATAGCTGTAAACTTCCCTATCCTGGGGATGGAAACAATCACCCAAGTCTAGGAAGTGCAGCGTCCCATGCAGAATTAACCCACAGAGGAATATACCACAACACATTGTAATCAAAATGACAAAAATTAAAGATAAAGAGAGGATATTAAAAGCAACAAGGGAAAAGCAACAAATAACATACAAGGGAACTCCAATAAGGCTATCAGCTGATTTTTCAGCAGAAACTCTGCAGGCCAGAAGGGAGTGACATGATATACTTAAAGTGATGAAACAGAAAATCCTACAACCAAGAATACTCTACCCAACAAGACTCTCATTCAGATTTGATGGAGAAATCAAAAGGTTTACAAACAATCAAAAGCTAAAAGAATTCAAGACCACCAAACCAACTTTATAGCAAATGCTAAAGGAACTTCTCTAGGCAAAAAAGAAAAGGTCACAACTAGAAACAAGAAAATTACAAACTGGAAAAGTTCACTGGTAAAGACCAACATAGAATAAAGGTAGGAAATAATGCACGCACAAAGCTAGTAGGGAAGTTAAAAGACAAAAGTAGTAAAATTATTTGTATCCACAATAAGCAGTTAAGGGATACACAAAACAATTAGATGTAAAATATATCGAAAACAATAATCATAAAGGGAGAACAGTACAAATGCAGGGTATCTAAAATGTGTTTGAAATTAAGAGATCAGCAACTTAAAATAAGCACATAAAAATATACACTCCTATACAAAAACCTCATGATAACCACAAAACAAAATCTATAATAGATATATTCACAAAAAAGAAAAAGGAATCCAAACATAACACTAAAGACAATCATCAAATCACAAGAGAAGAGAGTAAAAGAAGAAAGGGGGGGAAAAGACCTACAAAAACAAATCCAAAACAATTAACAAAATGGGAATAGGAACATACATATTATTAATTACCTTAAATGTAAATGGACTAAATGCTCCAACCAAAAGACACAGAATGGTTGAATGGATACAAAAACAAGGCCCATATATTTGCTGGCTACAAGAGACTCACTTCAGATCTAGAGACACATACAGAATGAAAGTGAGAGCATGGGAAAAGGTATTCCATGCAAATGGAAATCAAAGGAAAGCCAGAGTAGCAATACTTATAAAAAGTTGACTTTAAAATAAAGACTGTCACAAGACAAAGAAGGACACTACATAATGACCAAAGGATCAATCCAAGAAGAAGATATACCAATTGGAAATATATATATGCACCCAACATAAGAGCACCTCAATAGATAAGGCAAATGTTAACAGACATAAAAGGAGAAATTGATAGTAACACAATAATAGTGGGGTGACAGTAACATCCCACTTACATCAATGGACAGATCATCCACACAGAAACTCAGTAAGGAAACGCAAGTCTTAAATGACCCATTAGACCAGATGGACTTAATTGATATTTATACAGCATTCCATCCGAAAGCAGCAGAATACACATTCTTTTCAAGTGCATATGGAACATTCTCCAGGACAGATAACACCCTGGGCCACAAAGCAAGCCTTGGTAAATTTAAGAAAACTGAAGTCATATCAAACATCTTTTGGACCACAACACTATGAGGCTAGTAATCAACTACAAGAAAAAAAAACAAACTGCAAAAAACACAAACACATGGAGGCTAAACAATATGCTTAACTAAACAACCAATGGATCATTGAAGAAATCAAAGAGGAAATCATACTTAGAGACAAATGAAAATGAAAACATGACAATCTAAAACCTATGGGATACAGCAAAAGCAGTTCTAAGAGGGTAGTTTATAGCAGTACAACCGTACCTCGGGAAACAAGAAAAATCTCAAATAAACAACCTAATCTTATGCCTAAAGCAACCAGAGAAAGAAGAACAAAACCCAAAGTTAGTAGAAGAAATCATAAAGATCAGAGCAGAAATAAATGAAATAGATATTAAAATAAAAAACAGAAAAGATCCATGAACCTAAAAGCTGGTTCTTTGAAAAGATAAACAAAATTGATAAATTGTTAACCAGACTCATCAGGAAAAAAAGAGAGAGGGTCCAAATTAATAAAATCAGAAATGAAAAAAGAAGAAGTTACAACTGACACCACAGAAATAGACTGGATCATAAGATACTACAATAAACAACTATACACTAATAAAATGGACAACCTAGAAGAAATGGATAAATTCTTAGAAAGGTACAATCTCCCAAGACTGAACCAGAAAGACACAGAAAATATGAACAGACCAATTACCAGTAACGAAACTGAATCAGTAATTAAAAACTCCCAGCAAGCAAAAGTCCAGGAACAGATGGCTTCACAGGTGAATTCTACCAAATATTTAGAGAAGAGTTAACATCTATCATTCTCAAACTATTCCTGAAACTGCAAAGGAAGGAACACTTCCAAACTCACTCTATGAGGCCACTATCACCCTGACACCAAACGTAGACAAAGATATCACAAAAAAAGAAAATTATAGGCCAATATCACTGATAAAAATAGATGAAAAATCCTCAGCAAAATACTAGCAAACCGAATCCAACAATACATTAAAAGGATCATACAACATAATCCAGTGGGATTTATCCCAGTGATGCAAGGATTTTTCAATATCTGCAAATAACTGAATCTGATACACCACATTAACAAATTGAAGCATAAGAACCATATGATCATTTCAATAGATGCAGAAAAAGTTTTTGACAAAATTCAACATTCATTTACGATAAAAACTTCAGTAACCAGGCATAGAGGCAACTGACCTCAACATAATAAAGGCCATATATGACAAACCCACAGCTAACATCATACTCAATGATGAAAAACTGAAAGCATTTCCTCTAAGATCGGGAACAAGACTAGACTGCCCACTCTCACCACTTTTATTTAACATAGTTCTGGAAGTCCTAGCCACAGCAATCAGAGAAGAAAAAGAAATGAAAGGAATCCAAATTGGAAAGGAAGAAATAAAACTGTCGCTGTTTGCAGATGACATGATGCTACACACAGAAAATTCTAAAGACACTACCAGAAAACTACTAGAGCTCATCAATGAATCTGGTAAAGCTGGAGGATACAAAATTAATATACAGAAATCTGTTGCATTTTTATACTCTAAAAGAGAAAGTAAGGAAACAACCATAATACTCTGATAAAAGAAATTGAAGATGACACAAACAGATGGAAAGATATACCACGTTCTTGGATTGGAAGAATCAATGCTGTTAAAATGACCATACTACCAAAGGCAATCTACAGATTCAATGCAATCCTTAGCAAATTACCAACGGCACTTTTCACAGAACTAGAGCAAAAAAACTTTGAAATTTGTATGGAAATACAAAGACCCCAAATAGCCAAAACTATCTTGAGAAAGAAGAATGGAGCTGAAGGAATCAGGCACCCTGACTTCAGACTAAACTACAAAGCTACAGTAATCAGAATAGTATAGTACTGGCACAAAAACAGACACATAGATCAATGGAACAGGATAGAAAGCACAGAAATGAACCCACACACTTATGGTCAATTAATCGACAACAAAGGAGGCAAAAATATACAATGGGGAAAAGACAGTCCCTTCAATAAGTGATGCTGGGAAAACTGGACAGCTACATGTAAAAGAATGAAATCAGAAAATTCTCTAACACCATATACAAAAACTCAAAATGGATTAAAGACCTAAATGTAAGACCAGATACTATAAAACTCTTAGAGGAAAATATAGGCAGAACACCCTTTGACATAAATCACAGCAATATCTTTTTCGATCTGTCTCCTAGAGTAATGGAAATAGAAACAAAATAAACAAATGGGACCTAATGAAACTTAAAAGCTTTTGCATACCAAAGGAAACCATAAACAAAACAAAAAGACAACCTACGGACTGGGAGAAAATATTTGCAAACGTTGCTACCAACAAGGGATTAATTTCCAAAATATACGAACAGCTCATACAGCTTAATGTCAGTAAAACAAACGACCCAATTGAAAAATAGGCAGAAGACCTAAATAGACATTTCTCCAAAGAAGACATACAGATGACTAACAGGAACACGAAAAGATGCTCAATATCAGTAATTATTAGATTAATGCAAACCGAAACTACAATGAAGTATCACCTCACATCAGTCAGAATGGCCATCATTAAAAACTCTATGAATAATAAATCCTGGAGAGGGTGTGGAGAAACAGGAACTCGCCTATAGTGTTGGTGGGAATGTAAATTGGTGCAATCACTATGGAGAACAGTATGTAATTTCCTTAAAAAACTAAAAATAGAGTTACCATATGATCCTGCAATCCCACTCCTGGGCATATATCCAGAGAAAACTTTAATTTGAAAAGATATATGCACCCAGTGTTCATAGCAGCACTATTTACAATAGCCAAGACATGGAAGCCACATCGACAGATGAGTGGATAAAGAAGATATGGTATATATATACACAATGGAATATTACCCAGCCATAAAAAAAGAATAAAATAATGCCATTTGCAGCAACATGAATGGACCTAGAGATTATCATATTAAGTGAAGTAAGTCAGACAGAGTTAAGACAAATATCATATGATATCACTTATATGTGGAATCTTAAAATATGATACAAATGAACTTATTTACAAAACAGAAATAGACTCACAGACACAGAAAACAATTTTATGGTTACCAAAAGGGAGGGGGAGAGATAAATTAGGAGTTTGGGATTAACATATACACACTACTATATACAAAATAGGTAAACAACAAGGACCTACTGTATAGCACAGGGAACTATACTCAATATCTTGTAATAACCTATAATGGAAAATAATCTAATATATACATATATATATATATATGACTCAATCACTTTGCTGTACACTTGAAAGTAAGACAACATTGTAAATTAACTATACTTCAATTAAAAAAAATAATAATTTTTTTATGTACAAGGCTAACAGGTCCAGAGGGAGAATTGTAACCATTAATCTCACTAATAAACAACTGCTATACTTAAAAAAAAGAAAAAAAAAAACTAAACTGAAGAGACAGAGAAAGTTAGGCCATGCTAACACTAATCAAAAGAAAGTGGGAGTAGGTATGTTAATTTCAGACAGAGCAAACTTCACAGCAAGAAAAGTTATCATGGATAAAGAGGAGTATTACATAATAATAAAAGGGTCAACACTTCAAGAAGATAACAATCCTTAATGTGTATGCATCTAACAAAGAGCATCAAACTATGTAAGGCAAAACTGATAGATGACTGCAAGAAGAAATAGATGAATCCACTATTATATTGGAGACTTTAACATTCCCTCTATCAGAAATGTGCAGATCCAACAGGCAGAAAATCAGTAAAGACAGAGATGAACTCAACAGCACCAGTAATCAGCTGGATATAATTGACACCTATAGCCTACTTCATCCAACAACAGCAGATTACACATTTTTCTCAAGCTAACATTAAACATTCACCAGAAGAGACCATATTCTGGGCCATAAAACACACTTCAACAAGTTTTAAAAAACAGAAATTATATAATGTCTGCTCTCAGGCCACAATGGAATTAAATTAGAAATCATTAACAGAAAGGTTAACTGGAAAATCCCAAAATACTTGGAGATTAAACAACACACTTTTTTTTTATTAGAAACAGTTATTTAATTTTAATATGCACTGTATTTTTTAATGATTTTGCTTGTCAGAGTATTTTGCCTGGTTTACACAAAAGAATCCTATTGAATCCAGAAGTATTTTGCCTGTAAATTTAAAGTAAATGCAATAAAAGCTAGAATGAGGGGCTTCCCTGGCGGTCCAGTGGTTAAGACTCTGCGCTTCCACTGCAGGGGGCATGGGTTAGATCCCTGGTAGGGGAACTAAGATCCCACGTGCCACGCGATACGGCCAGTAAAGAAAGAAATAAATAGAAGCTAGAATGATTTATTAACAAGAAGGTGCTTAAGCTATTTCTCATGATACCAAGAAGAAAGGAAAAAAATTGAAGAGAAAGGAGGATACATGAAAAGAAAAATAAAAAGTGGTGTGGAGGGAGTTTGTATTCAAAAGAACAATTTTAGAGTATCATCAACATGTTTAATAAAGTTAGAAGGAAGAGCTGGTAGAAATTGAGAATACCTACCAATATATAGCTGTACAAAGGGGGTACATAGTGTTCTAAATGATGTCGATCAACCTGAAAATATTGATAATAGAGTAAAATATCTTCTTTTGGGGGGGGCAAGATAATTGTCTGGAAAGATACTTGGTCTTCAGCTAGTTAATCTAGATTCTAGATTCTAAAAAGACAGCCACAGAGCCAGACATTTTTCGGAATCAACCTTTTTGACAGATAAATTGCTATAAACTAAGAAACTTTTTAAAAAGAAAATTTCATGAAATTTTATACCTGCATAGCCATTCACTTCAATGTTTTCTACCATCTGCAGCTGTGTCATGATTGTATCATAAAATAAGTGATACATTTTTGACCCAGAGGCATCAAGAAAAAGCTCTTGCAAGGCAAGGTACAAAAGTTAAGGAGGCACTCACTCTCAATGGCTGAATCTTCACGTACACTAGCTTGTGAGTGAATGTCTCCTTAAATTTTGCACCCAGGGCTTTGATTCCTTCACCCTTGTGTTGGCCCTCCTGTTGTTTTGTTTCATTCTATCAGTACTTCAGAGTGGCCAGGGTTTTGTTAGGTCTTTTGGAATAACTTCACTTAAAAAACATGGCTAAAATACTCCTTAGCCACATAAATGACTAAAATTTAAGTTAAATGTAAAAATGTTCTCTAAAGGACTTTTGATTATCTCGTGTTACAGATAATTCAGATTAAGGGTACTTAGGAAGCACACCTGAGGTCTCTTACTTCTCCAGTTCTGTTTAGTAGTTACGCAGAGGTTGATCTTCATTGGGAGGGGAGGAATTAAGCCTTGGGGCAGCCTCTCCAGGGCAGGCTGATTGGGTGGCTCTGTCTCACCTTTCCATCATATACTTTTGAAACCGGAACTAGCTCCATTTTACTACTGAGACCCAGCTGGCCAATGAGCTTTGAGATGGGGCTATGTATAACTACTCTTCCCTCTCTCCTATGCTTGTAGCCCCACCATGCTGAGGAAACAACACACTTTTAATTAATACATGGGGTGAAGAAGAAATTTCAGTAGAAATTTTAAAATACTATGAATGAAAGGAAAATGCAAATACAAGTCTCAAAATTTGTGGGATACAGTGGAAACAGTGCTTACAGGGAAAAGCATCAGAGAAAAAACAGAAGTTACAGCATTAAATTCATACATTAGAAAATAAGAGAGATCTAAAAATCAACCATCTAAGCTCCACTTTAGGAAACTAGAAAAAGAAGAGCAAGTTAAATCCAAAGTAAGTAGAAGAAAAGAAATAATAAAAATCTGAGCAGAAATCAATGAGACTGAAAACACGAAATCAACTGAGAAAAATCAACAAAACCAAAAAATGGTTCTCTGAAAAGATCAGTGAAGTCAATTAGTCTTTGTCCAGGATAACTAGAATTAAAGAGAGATGACAGAAATTACCAATATCAGAAATGGAAGAGGAGACTTCACCACAGATCCTATGAACCCTAAATGGATAATAAAGGAGTATCATGAACAACTCTAAGTCCACTAATTTGATAATGTAGAGGAAATGGGCCAATTCCTTGAAAGGTACAATCTGCCAAATCTCAAACAAGAAGAAATAAACAATCTGAATAGGCCTGTATCTGTTAAAGAAATTAAATCAATAATTAGTAACCTTCCAAAACAGAAAGCAGCAGGCCCAAATGGGTTCACTGATAAATTCTACCAAAAATTTAAAGAAGAAATTTTACGAATTCTCTAGAATCTCTTTCAGAAGATAGAAGGAGAGGGACTACTTCCTAACTCATCTATGATGTCAGCATTACCCTAATACCAAAACCAGATAAAGCTATTACAAGAAAACTACAATCTCATGAAGATAGACACAAAGAACCACAAAATGTTAGCAAATTGAATTTAAAAATGTATAAAAAGACTTACATACCATAACCAAGTGGGATTTATCCTAGGTATGCAAAGCTGGTTCAACATTCAAAATCAATTAATGTGATCCATCATATCAATAGGCATCATATTATCATATCAATATCACATCATTACATCATATCACATCAAAGAGAAAACAATCACATGATCATACCAATAGGTGCAAAAATAGCATTTCACAAAGTACAACACATACTCACAATAAAAACTCTTAGTAAACTAGAAAAAGAGGGAATTTCCTCAACCTGATAAAGATTATCTACCAAAAACCTACAGCTACATCATACTTAATTGTAAGAGAGTAGAACCTCTCCCACTAAGATCAGAAACAAGACAAGATATCCTCTCATCTGTCCTTTTCAACATTGTACTAGAAATCGTAGCTAAAGCAATAAGACAAGAAAAGGAAATAAAAGATATACAAGTTTGTAAGGAAGAACTAAAACTCTGTTCACAGATGACATGATTATCTATGGGAAGAATCCAAAAGAATCATTTTTTAAAAGCCTACAACAAATAAGCAATTACAGCAAGGTGGCAGGATACAAAGGTGATGTACAAAAGTCAACTGCTTTCCCATATACCAGCAGTAAAAAAGCAGAATTTGAATTAAAAGCACATTACCATCCCCAAAAATGAAATCTTAGGTATAGATCTTACAAAATATGTATAAGATCTATATGAGGAAAACAACAAAACTATGATTAAAGATATCAAAGAAGAACTAAAAAATTAGAGAGATATTCCATGTTCATGCATAGGAAGATTCAATATTGTCAGTATACCAGTTTTTCCCAACTGGATCTATAGATTCAATGCAATGCCAATCAAAATGCCAGCAAGCTGTTTTGTGGAAATCAACAAAATGATTCTAAAGTTTATATGGAGAGGCAAAAGACCCATGATAGCCAACAAAATATTGAAGGAGAACAGCAAAGTCAGAGGATTGACACTATCCATATTCAAGACTTAGTATAAAGCTACAGTAATCAAGACAATGTGGTATTGACAAAAGAACAGACAAAGAGATTAACTGAACCAGATATAGAGCCCCCAAATAAATCCACAAGAATATGGTCAACTGGTTTTTGACAAAGATGTGAAAGCAATACAGTGGAGAAAGGGCAGTCTTTTCAATATATAGTGTTGGAAAAACTAGACATCCACATGTAAAAAAAAAAAGAATCTAGACATAGACCTTACACTCTTCCCAAGAATTAACTCAAAAATGATCATAGAACTAAATGTAGAACACAAAACTATAAAATTCCAAAAAAGATAACATAGGAGAAAATCTAGGTGACCTTGCATATGGTGATGACACTTTAGACAAAACAAAGGCATGATCCATGAAAGAAATAATTGATAAGCTAGACTTCATTAAAATTAAAAACTTCTCCTCTGTAAAGGACACTTGAAAGAGAATGAGAAGGCAAGCCACAGACTGGGAGAAAACACTTGCAAAAGATATATATAATAAAGGACTATTATCTGAAATATACAAAGAACTCTTAAAACTCAACCCAATTAAAAAATTGGCAAAAGACTTGAACAGACACCTCACCAAAGAAGATATATATATATGGCAAGTAAGCATATGAAAAGATGTTCAACATCATATGTCATTTGGGAATTGCAAATTAAAACAACAATAAGATACCACTACACATCTGTTATAATAGCCAAAATCCGAAACACTGACAACACCAATGCTGGCAAAGGTGTGGAGCAATAGGAATTGTCATTCATTGTTGGCTGGAATGCAAAATAGTATAGCTACTTTGGAAGACAGTTTGGCAGTTTCTTACAAAACTAAACATACTCTTACCATATAATCCAGCAATTGGACTCCTTGGCATCTACCCAAATGAACTGAAAATGTATGTCCACACAAAAACCAGCATGCAGACATTTATAGCAGCTTTATTCATAATTTCCAAAACCTAGAAGCAACCAAGACACCTTTCAACAAGTAAATGGATAAATAAACTGTGGTTATAGGCAGACAATGGAATATTATTCAGTGCTAGAAAGAAATGAGCTATCAAGCCAGGAAAATACAAGGGAAAAACTTAAATGCATAGTACTAAGTAAAGAAGCCAATCTGAAAAGGCTACATACTGTGTGATTCCAACTATATGACTTTCTGGAAAAGATAAAACTAAGGAGATAGTAAGATTAGTGGTTGTCAGGGGTTATGAGGGAGGAAAGGATGAATAGGCAGAACACAGAGGACTTACAGGGCAGTGAAACTATTCTGTGTGATACTACAATGGTAGGTACATGTCATTGTACATTTGTCCAAACCCATAGAATGTACAATACCAAGAGTAAACCCTAATGTAAACTATGGACTTTGGGTAATAATGATGTGTCTATGGAGGTTCACTGATTGAAACAAATAGTACCACTATGGTGGGGGATGTTGATAGTGGGAGGAGTTTGTATGAGTGGAGGGGGAAAGGGGTATATGGAAACTGTCTGTGCTTTCTGCTCAATATTGCTGTGAACCTAAAACTGCTCTAAAATAAATTTTACTAGTTAAAAAAATAAAACAATGGGCTTATTTTAACTGAAGTATTACTTTCCTCAGCGATGTACCTATGCCACAATATAAAATATTTCTTTACCATTTTGTAGCTATTAATCTGTTTCACAATAACATTTTTGAATTTCTGCTCTTCACTTCCTTTTTGTCACAAATTGTCACTCAACTATCATTGCAATTCCTCTAGGATTGTTTTCCATTCAACTTTTTCTGTTTCCCAACAAGTAAAATAAAACAAATAAAATAAGTCTTCCCCCATCTAGTTATGAAGTGTAGAGAACTTAAAAGGTGATAAATACAAAACAATTTGTCAACTTGATATTATACAAGTATAAAAGTACTCTTATTTGCAATTTATTAATATAATGTTATTCGTCTCTTTACTCTCTGAATGTCACACTGAGCTCATACTCCTATTTATCAAATTTCTCAAAGGGAAATTCATCACCTGGTTTTTTTCTTTCTACTGGCAATATAGGAAGTGTTTATATAGAAAACTGAGTATTCATTTCTGCAGCTCTGCAAGAAACTATTTACTTAGCTCTTTCCCGTCTTTCAATCTAGAAAGAGTCACCTCACAGCTTATAATTAAACAACTCTCCCTTCTTTCTTAGTAAATATCTGATTTTGTTTAAAAGAATTTCCTTATCAAGACAGCCAATTTACATACTGAAGTAAAAACTAAAAAGAAAATTTGAATACATGGAAACTAATTTGGAAAAATGAAGAGATTTTTCTCCAAACATCCAAGATGGTTGAGTGATTTGGAAGATACTGGCAGATTTCCTCAAATAAGACAAGAAGCCATGTTTCTTCCTTTTTCTTACAACATTGAAGGATCAGAACATGTCTGTGTTAAAATCTATGAGTTTTCCCACATGCATCCTGGAAGAAAGTAACTAATCATCATTTCCCAGAAGAGAAGAAAAAATAAATAAATAAAATCTAGAACTCTAAGGCCTTACCACCAGATGAGAGGTAACATAATTGTAGCAGAGTGTGTCGAACCCACCCTCACACATACCAGTTCAGCAGACACAGACCTGACTTCCAACTGCCAGCACCTGCGCTTCTTTGAGGGCTTTTTGTTGTTGGTGCTTAAGCGGTCTTTGTCACTCAAGTGGCAGAACAGAACTGCCAGGGAATTAATACAACCAGGAATAGTCTTCACCCAGTAACTGACGGGATTTGATGTACAAATACTCCAGCTTCTTCACCTCTCAAATGGTTAACTCAGGCATGTATTTTACACTGGCTCCCCAAGTTTTCCATGGGATATTAAGCTCCAGTCTTCCACAACCATAAACTGCCTAATAAGGCACTCTTTATTGGCTATCAAATCAGTGCCTTATTAGGCATAGGTACTTTATATTTATTATTTCATCTAATCATCTCCAGAACTCTTTAAGGTAGACCAAAAAAGAGGAATCTGATTCAGTGGGTTAAGAATAACCTAACCATTGTTCAGAGTCACAGAGCAAGCCACGACTGTAACACAAGTATGTCCAGAACTTGTGCTCCTTCACCAAAGGGACAGAACATGGAGGGGGGAGATTCCATTCATATTATAAGGATTATATCTCAAACCTACAAAAAATATAAAGTCCTCCTGTTTTGCTTTGCAAAGTAAATTGACTTTTTAAAAAAGTGTCTAATGCACACTAGTCTTTCAGCCAAAAGTTATTTTTAAAGTGTATCAGTAATGTCATTATAAACTAATCTACTGTCTACATATAAATATATATTTTAAATAACTGGTAATGGCTAATGTGAGTACTTTCCAATTTCTTAAAACCATCATATTCCTTCACAAGTAAATTTCCTGATAAGAGTGATGGAGTGAAGGAATTTGTTTTTCTTATATGGGCTATAAACTAAAAAAAAAAAAAAAAAAAGACATTAGTTATTATATAATCTAAGATTTTCAAGATAAACAGAATACACATATCAATTTTACTTATCAAAATTAAAATTTTAAACATTAGAATAAAATAATGACTTTCAAATGTCCATATTTTGGCATATTTTATTCATTCATTCATTCAACACACACTCATACGGGTTCTAAGACGTATAAGATACATCTTGTGACCAGTTTGTTACTAGAGACCAAGGAAGAAAAGAGGGAAAAATCAAGTAAAGATATACTGCAGAATGGAAGAAGAAAAAATAAAACATATAGAAAGAGAAAATTTTACAGACTGCCAACCTCGATTTTTGTACCTTTACAGCTACATATACAAATACAGAAAAATTCATTCATTCACTCAACAAACACCAAACAACCAATAAAAAGCAGACAGTGCTAGGAACTGGGTATACAATGACAGAAAAAGTAGGACTTGCCTTTAAGTTGCTTAAAATTAAGTTGCATAGCAAAGGAAGCTATCAAAATATCAAAAGGCTGAATACTAAATGGGAAAATATATTTGCAAATGACATATCTGATAAAGGGCTAATATCCAAAATATACAAAGAACTCATACAACTCAACATCAAAAACAAACAAACAACCTGATTAAAAACTGAGCAGAGGACCTGAATAGACATTTTTCCAAAGAAGACATACAGATAGCCAATAGGCACATGAAAAAGTGCTCAGCATCACTAATCATCAGAGAACTGCAAATCAAAACCACAATGAGCTATCACCTCACACCATTAGAATAGTTATTATCAAAAAGACAAGAAAGGACAAGTGTTGATGAGGACGCAGAGAAAAAGGACCCTTGTGCTCTGTTGTTAGGAATGTAAATTTGTGCAGCCACTATGGAAAACAGTATGGAGGTTCCTCAAAAAATTAACAATAGAACTACCTTATGATCCAGCAATCCACTCCCTGGTATTCATCCAAAGAAAATGAAAACACTAACTCAGAAAGATATGTGCACCCCCATGTTCATTGCAGCATTATTTACAAGAGCCAAGATACGGAAGCAACCTAAGTGTCCATCCATAGGTGAATGGAGAAGTTTTTTTTAATATATATACACATACATACAATGGAATATTATTCAGCCATAAAAAATGAAATCTTGCCATTTGCAACAATATGGATGACTCTAGAGGGTATTATACTAAGTGAAATAAGTCAGACGAATACTATATGATCTCATATATGAAATCTAAAAAACAAGACAAGCAGAACAAAACAAAAACAGACTAATAAATACAGAGAATAAAAAGGTGGTTGCCAGAGGGGGAGGGTGTGGGGTGGTGGGGGAAAGAAATGAAGGGGATTAAAGAGGTATATACCTCCATTTATTAAACAAATAAAGCACAGAGATGTAATATATAGCATAAGGAATATGGTTGATAATATTGTAATAACTTTGTATGGGGACAGATGGTTACTAGACTTATTGTGGTGATCACTTCAAAATTCATGTAAATGTCAAATGACTACACAGCATACCCAAAACTAACATAATATTGTACATCAATTATATTTCAATAATAAAAAACCCTGCCCATTAGCTCTTCTCAACAACAAAACGTAAATAATTTACAGCATTTACCTACTAAATGTTATTAAATTGAATTACTTCAAAAGCATTATAAATAGAAAACCTGATAAATTTCTGGACTTCTTATAGAACACATTTGCTTAATAATGTGTAAGCATCATTGATATAATGTTGACAAAGTTGGATGGTCCAACAGAAAGTGCATAGGTTTAAAGTTTCACATACATGGGCAAGAAGCCTAGCTCCACCACTTATCTGGCTTTTTGACCACAGGCAAGTCACTTAGCCATGCTGAGCCTTTTTCTTATTAAGCGAAATAAAGATAACAACAATTACCTCCCATGGTTGTTGAAAGGATTAAATAATATATCAAATGTAAAGTAAATAGCACAGGGCTTCCCTGGTAGCGCAGTGGTTGAGAATCTGCCTGCCAATACAGGGGACACGGGTTCGAGCCCTGGTCTGGGAAGATCCCACATGCCGCGGAGCAACTAGGCCCGTGAGCCACAACTACTGAGCCTGTGCGTCTGGAGCCTGTGCTCCGCAACAAGAGAGGCCAAGACAGTGAGAGGCCCGCACACCGTGATGAAGAGTGGCCCCCGCTTGCCGCAACTAGAGAAAGCCCTCGCACAGAAACGAAGACCCAACACGGCTAAAAATAAATAATAAATAAATAATAATAAATAAAAAATTTTAAAGTAAATAGCACAATGCCAGTTAGAAAAATATGTCCTCAATAACTATTAGCTCTCATTCAAATCCATTTCAAATATAGTGATAACAGAACACCAAAAGCCTGGAATGCTCACTTTGTTTTATATTTTACTCCTCACTATAAAAATTAATATACTGACCTTCTATTTATTAGTAAAAAATTAATGTATTCCGCTTCTAATTCTATAATGATTCTCACTTATCTTTGAGAATTTGATAAAAATGAACTTCTTCCTCCCCAAATACCACATATATACACAGTATTTTGCATCAATTTAGGGACATTAACAGATTCTCTGAAAGCTAGATTCGAAACTATATTCTAGCTGGCTGTTTAAAATAAAATTAATTCAAATTAAATAAAATTAAAAATTCAGTTCTGGGCTTCCCTGGTGGCACAGTGGTTAAGAATCCGCCTGCCAATGCAGGGGACATGGGTTCAGGCCCTGGTCCGGGAGGATCCCACATGCCGCAGAGCAACTGAGCCCGTGCGCCACAACTACTGAGCCTGTGCTTGAGAGCCCGTGAGCCACCACTACTGAGCCCACGTGCCACGACTACTGAAGCCCACGAGCCTAGAGCCTGTGCTCCGCAACAAGAAAAGCCACCACAATGAGAAGCCCGTGCACCGCAACGAAAGAGTAGCCCCAGCTCGCCGCAACTAGAGAAAGACTGCGCGCAGCAATGAAAACCCAACGCAGCCACAAATAAATAAATAATAAATAAATTAAAAAAAAATTCAGTTCTTCAGTTGTACTGGCTACATTTCAAGTGCTCAATAGCCACATGAGGCTAGTGCCTACTGGATAACACAGATATAGAACATTTCCATCATCCCAGAAACTTCTATCAGAGCTGTTCTGGAGTATTAAAATGGTATGATAAGTAAAACTATTTTTCTCTGTGCTTCTGTTTTGTTTTGTTTTATAAAATATCTAGTTATCTCTCTTTGAAGCAGTTTCCCAAGAGGGTAGAGGCTGTGAATATTTTGCCTATCACTGAATCTCTAGGGTCCAGCACATAAGCATTCAATAGGTATCTAAGAGCTGACATTATAATTTTGTTTTGGTTATATTAATCTAGCAAAAATTGACTAAATTGGTAAAGACCAGAGCTGAAAGTTGTGAATACGAGCATATAAATAGTTAAAAAAATTTTTTTTAAGTAGCAGGTCAATTTATGTGTACTGCCAACTGATAAACGCCTGAAGCCAGTGAGGGCTACCTATGCAGACTTTAAATTTGTTTAGCTATACATTTTGGCTAGATAACTTATGCAAAATTTTAAGCCCTGTCCACAGCCTATTCTATTCAAGAACAGGAAAAATACATGTTTATAGCTAATTATTTTTCATTATTCCTATTTGGGTATTTTTCCTAGATAGAGCAGTTGGGTAACTTATTTTTAAATAGTATGTATATATTCACAGACTGTCATTTTTAACAAAAGAAACATTTTAAAAATTCACCAAAGTTTTATAACTTAAAGATTATGGCTTTAAGATTTTAGAAAATCTATTTCTTTTCAACATATCTTGAAATCAAGACAAAATTGCTGCTATATACAGAACAGTAAAAGGTCTAATAATAATTTTGCACTTACACGGACACATTTTTTCTAATGGTATATTCATCCAAATCGTCATCAGAGCTGCTATCAGTTGCATCAGAATCCAGACCCTCTTCAACATGAGACAACAGCCCTGTAGCAGACAGTGCAAATCTTTGGATTTCTGCAGCTGTACACTGTGCAAAGCCATTTTTTGTATCATTCCACAATTTATTCTCTGCAGTCAATAAGTTGGTGTCTGGTTTAATTTCAGTGCATTTAGGTAAACTGTTATCCAAAATTGTGGTAGGTTCATGAAAAATCTTCATTTTGGGGAGTTGATGTTCCATAGAACATTTCATTTGCTGACCATAGTGCTTAACAACATGCTTTGCCAGGAGCATCTGCAAATGTTTCTGAGTTCTTCTAGCCTGGCTAAGTAAAATTTTCTGTTTGCTTACACAGTGAAGTAAACGAGCACTCACTTCCTCCTCTTTTTCAGCAGTTGAGAAACTAATAGGCACGTGTGAGTGGTCAGGCCCAATTTTGTTTTGAGCACAGTGCAATAAACCCTTTTTAATCTCAGCGTCACTAACTTTATCCAAAAGTGCATTCTTTTGGTACCACTTACAGTTTTTCAGTTGTCCTTTATCTACATTAGTGTCTTTGGTTATATTTGAATCCAGAATAATTTGTACATCTGTCATGCACTGACTCGTGGTATCTGACAGAGGTTCCTTTTTGATGAACTCTTCAGAACGAGAATGACAGATTTTACTGAGCTGAATGTTGCTGCCATTACACAGTATGTTTTTCAGCTTATTGCAGTGGGGTTCCCCTAATTTCTTTTGTTTATAATTCTCACTGTATTTATTTAATGTAGCATTAGAACTCATTAAAAGAACAGTCTGGTAATGTTTTGAAGACTGAGAGGAGCCAAAATGTTTTAAATTCACAAAATTAGTGCTAAGAGTAGGTTCAGAAGTTGGAAATCCCAGCATCTGAGAGAAAGTGTCTCCTTTTAGCTTTTCATCTACAGTTCTTGGACCTTCCATGCATAGCATCTTGTCCGACTCCATGGTACTTGGTAAAGATGAAAAGCAGATACCCTTTGTTGCTGCCTCCCTCAGAGCTGGGGTCATGGCGAATCCTGCAGATAATTACTGCAAACCTAAAATAATGTAAAAATAAATGATCAAATATCAAGAAAAAAGTTTTACGCTTATACTTTCCCCAAGGGCAACACTTTCAATGTCTCTGATTAAAAAGTGAATGGAACTAAATTCCTCCTCTATTTCCCAACTCCTAACATTATCTCTGCTCTTTGCTAGCTCATAAGGAATTCAATAAGGACTATTCTTCATTCTGACTGTGGGCCTAATACCCAAAACTCCAATGAAAGTTGCACAGTGCCTAGTATTTAAGAGTTAGACAAATATTTGTGAATGCAATTACATCTTAGGGTTCCATTTTTTGGACAATGTTTGGTGAGAGTTAAAAGAAAAAATCCAACCTGGGATTCATACTTGAAAATGTGACTCAATCCCACATTTTCAGCCAAAAGTATTATTTTTATAAGATATAATAAATTGCTCAAAACCTTCATTTCTCAATTTAAACTTCACAGTCTGAACAGTATTAATAACTAAAATGTAGGAAATAAGGTAAGAAGATATAAGTGAACTGAACTACAAAAAAAGTATATAATTGGGAATTCCCTGGCGGTCCAGTGGTTAGGAGTCTGCACTTTCATTGTCAGGGTAAGGGTTCAATCCCTGGTCGGGGAACTAAGATCCCACAAGCCTCACAGCACAGCAAAAAAAAAAAAAAAAAAAAAAAATGTATATAATTTCACAGGTGCTAAAAATAATGTGGTAGTAAAAACTAGCCTAATCTGCAATGTGCAAAATTTTTTTTCTGAAAAAGCATCTGCAATCATTATTTTCCTTTTCACAAATGGATAGTCATCAATTATCATTATAGAAGCTCTTACTCCTGCCTGAAAAATAGTGGGGAATGTAACAGATGACACTAAAGATTAATCCCATAATTAAACAAATTTTATCAAAAGAAAAAGTATAAAACCATATATTCTGACTCATAAAAAAGTTAATCTAGTACTATTAAAAATTATGAAGATTGAAGAGTTAGTGAAAAAAATTTTCTTCATTAACAATTACAAGTTTTTGAAGACACTTTGGAACTATGACACTCCATAATTTTTGTTTCAATGAACATGACAGTTAATAGTCATTTAAATGGCCACACTCCCATACTGTATGTCCCCAGGAGGTAGCTGTAACTCTAGACCCTTCATTCTTGTTTAAAAACACAGAACCAAAAGCTGATTCTTTGCAAAGACTAATAAGAATGATCAAAAGGAAAAAAAGGCACAAAAACTTCTATACAATTAAAATAAAAATCTACACACAGGGTTAAAAGCAAGTGATAGACTAGGAGAAGATAAATGCAACGTATATCAATAGACAAAGGATTAGTATCCAGAATATATTAAGAACTCCTAGGAACGGGCAAAGGTTACAACAGTCGGACACTTCAGAGATGATGACATCCAAATGGTCATTAAACATATACTCAACTTTACCAGTAATAAATGAAATGCAGATTAATAATGCAAGAGACCAGTTTTCTAATCACCAAATTGAAAAGAGGGTTTTAAGTCTGAAAATATCACTTACCATGGGAACATGGGTAAATAAGATTTCTCACATCTATTTGAACTATAAATTGATTCTATAATTTGACAATAATGTGGAAATTGTGTTTTTCACAGGTGCACAAGAGATCAGTGTTTGTATGAGCAAAACACTCTTTCAAAGCAACCTCGATATCTAACAGTGAGAGAATGGATATTAAAACATGATGGAATACTAGAATAGCAGTTAAAAAAAAAATGACCTAGATCTATATGTATCAATATGGACAAACCTCAAAAACAGAATAAAGTTTAAAAAAAAAGAAATGGTGCAGAAAATGTATAGTATGGTACCATATAAATAAAACACAAACACAAAACCATACCATATTTATGTACATATACATGTTGTGTTTATGTGTTTACAAGAATAAAAGACGAACCAGAAAAATACCCACCAAAGTTGTAACAGTAGTTGCATCAGGTAATTTCCATGAAACAGAACTAAGAGTGGTGTTTTAAGAGGAGCTGAATTTTAACTACAATATTTTATTACTTGGGGGAAAAAGATTAAATGAAATATGAGCAAATGTTAATCATTGTTAATTCTGTGTGATAAAAATAAATGTTTGCCTTTTTTATATTTTACTGTATAATGTCTCCAAAAAATGTAGATTTCTGTATAATTTTCTGTCTCAAAATTTATACACTTTTATATAGTGCCTCAAAAATAATAAATCCTATATATAACAGATTTTCATTTATTCTAAATCCAAAACAAATAGGAAAACAAAAATAACCATAATATTGGGTTTTCTTTTTAAAAATATATTTTGCACTCTACTTTTAGGAGAAATAGAAAAATAATTATAAAACAAGCTAGCATTGGGAAATTTTTTTTTCAAGATTCAGTCTGTCACTTGATCAACTCAATGACGTATAATTTCTAATTTATAAACATCTACAATAGTATTTAAATAACTACATTGCTCTCTGAGGGAAACTGCCCTAATCACAGTTCTCTCTGAGGTAATCATATTCAAAAGATACTATACTCTATCCCCTCCTTACCCACCTTCTTTCTTTCAAAAATTTGAACAGGGTGCTAAGGATATAATCAAAGTGGCTAGCAGCAGGGGCAGAAGGTGAAATAAGAAGAAGCAGTGGAGTTCATCTTAGGCCCTGGATAAACTAAAGATAAGGGGAAACTAAAAATAAGTAGAAAAAAGATACATAGATTAATAGATAAGAAATGGAGTTGGTAGAAAAAAGAGAAGGGAAAGAAATGTAGACATTGAGAGTGGCTAAGGAACCTTTATGGTAGAGAACTAGAATAAAACATACACACAAAAACTCTGGTAAGCTCTGTAGGGCTTACTTGGTATGATAGGCAGCTGCTAAAGTGATCTTAATAATCCCCATCTCCTGGTATTCATGCCTTTGTGTAATCCTCTCCTCTTGAGTGTGGACTGGATTTAGTGACTTGCTTCTAGCAAACAGAATACAGCAGAGATAATGGGATGCCACTTTCAACATTAGGTTACAAAGATACTGTGGCTTCCATCTTGTCATCCCTCTCATTCAGGAGCACCAGCTGCCATGTTGTGAGCTGGGAAGACCCTCATGGCAAAGAACTATTGTCTTCAGCCAACAGACAGCAATGACCTAAAGCCTGCCAACCAGCCATGTGAGTGATCTGAGAAGCAGATCCTTCCTCAATCAAGCCTTCAGATGCCTGCAGCTCCAACCAATACTTTGACTGCAGCCTTGTGAGAAGCCTTGAGCCAGAGGCACCCAGCTAAGCCATGCCTAGATTCCTGACCCCCAGAAGCTGTGAAATAAACGTTTTAAGCCATTAAATTTTGGAGTAATGTGTTACATAGCAATAGATAATTAACACACTTGGATATAAAGATTTGGGGATTCTGGACTCTGGAAGGCCCAGCCATATCACAGTTCCTATTCTAGGATTTCCATGAAGTTCTTCTGTATTCTACTCCCGACTCTATCTTTATTAAAAAACCCTAGCCTGAAAGTCTCTCTACTTTGCAGCCAAAAGAAACTCAAGAAAATAACTGTCTCCTATTATTAAAAAAGGTTAAATTATGTTCATATAGTTTTAGCATAAAACTCAAGCCCATTTATTCCAATTTTTTAAAATACCTAAATATGTAATCACTGTATATAACCAATGCTTACTAACTGATCATTCTAAACTCTACCACTTCTGACTACCTCCATATTAACATAAACAACTACACTTATTACTAACATTTCTAAGATCTACAACTGCTTGGATTTTTCACTATTTTGTTAACTGCTATGTTGTCAAGATGCAAAAGTATCTGACATATAGCAGATACTGAATTAGTATTTGGTGAAAAATAAGTGGTTGCCATTATACTTAAAATCCAAAGTTTTTCTTACCATGGCCTACAAAGTTCTACACTATCAAGTCCCTGACTACTTAGCCTCCTGTAACTTTCTCCATGGGTTACTGCACTCCATAAACACTAGCCTCTGTGTTATTCTTGAAACACACCAAACAAGTCCTTGCTTCAGGACTTCGTATTTGCTGGAACAATTTTCCACAAATAAGATAGCTAGCTCCCTCACTTCATTCATGTTTCTGCCCTACAGTCACCTCCTCAGAGAGTCCTGCCTTGACTAATTATTTAAAATAGCTTTAGCCCCTCACTTCATGATTCTCCATTCCCCTACACTGTTTTGTTCCTCAGGGTGCTAATGTCAGAACCTGACTTTATATTACATTCTAGGAAGTAATATAGTCTAAGGGCAGAACTCAATTTTGTTCAATGTTCTAATCTGCAGCACTTAAAACAATGTCTAGCACACAATAATTGTCAGACATTTGTTGGCTGAATTAATAAACAAACAGACAAGAGAGTCATGATTTTTAAAGGTATCCCAGAATTTAAGTAGTAAAAGTAGAAACAACAACTATTTCAGTTATTATTTTTAAAATAAATGTTACAAACACAGCAATATATAAAAAGAATAATAAGTCACAACCAAGTATGGCTTATTCCATGAATGTAAGACTGGTTCAACAATTAAAAAAAATTAATCATTGAAATTCACCATATCAAAAGACTAAAGAAAAAAAACAAATAAAAAGCATCTGACAAAATCCAGTATCTGTTCATAATTAGAAAAAAAAAAAGAACTCAGTAAATTAGGAAAAGGAGGGAAATTGCTTAACCTAAAAAAGAGTATCTACACAAAAGCCTAGAGACCGCTTCATGGTTAATGATGAAAGACTGAATGCTTTTACTATAAGATTGGGAATGAGGCAAGGTGTCTGTTCTCATCACTCCTATTCATCATCACATTGGAGGTCCTAGCCAGTGGAACAGAAGAAGAAAAAAGAAACAAAACGCATAGAAATCTGGAAAATAAAAAGTAAAACTGTGTCTATTCATTGATGACATGATTTTCTACATAGAAAATCCCAAGGGATCTATAAAAAAAGCTCCTAGATCTAATGAGTTTACTAGGGCAGCAGACATAAGGTCAAGATACAAAAATCATTTATATTTCTAGATAATGGAAATGAAAAAAACAGAAATAGAAATTTTTAAAATAGTATTAATTCCAATAGCTTAAAAATATGAAATACTTAGGTATAAATCTAACAAAAAATGTGCAGGATCTACACACTGAAAAAAACAACCACCAATGAAAAACAATCAAGTAAGATCTAAATAAATGGACTGACACATTGTGTTCATGGATTAATTATTCAATATTGTTACAATGTTAATTCTCCTTAAACTGATCTATAGATTCAACACAATCCCAATCAAAATCTTGGCAGAATTTTTGTTAATATCAACAATCTGATTCATAAATTTGTATGGAAAGGGAAAGCAACTAGAATAGCCAAAACAAGAAAGAGAACAAAGCTGAAGGACTCATACTACCTATCTATTTACAGTAGTCAAAATAAACATGGATTGGCAAAAGAATGGACAGATAGATCAAAGGAAAAAATAGAGTTCTGAAATAGACCCACACATATATGGTCAATTGATTTTTGGCAAAGATGTAATGGCAATTCAATGCAGAAAGACTTAGTATTTTTAAAACAAATGATTCTGGAACAGTAAGGCATCCATATGCAAAATCCTGAGCCTTAACCCACACCTCATACCTTATACAAAAATAGTCACATCCATCAGAATGGATCATAGACCTAAATGTAAAACTTAAAACCATAAAATGTCTAGAAAAAAATAGGAGAAGATCTTTGTGATATTGGGTTGGGCAAAGATTTTTTTTAGCTATGACACAAAAAACATTATTCATAAGAGAAAAAAATTGATTAACTTTCACTTCCTCAAAATTAAAATAAACAATAAAATAAACATTTAACAACTATTTAAAATATAACAACTGAGGAGCCTTTGACATAAACATACAGAAGATAATATGTCTAGGAATTAGTGGAAATCAGATGTGCAAACTCCTGAAAGTCACTGAATTTACCATTCAGGTTAACTCTGAATAATGGTTTTGACCATATACAGTTTTAAATTGTAATTATTTTCAATTGTATCTTATTTCATTTTTACACATAATAGACAACTGGTTAGAGGCAGAATGCATAAGGAATACTGATTTGAGAGTATAAAATAATAATTCTGCAAATTCACCTGAAGATATCTCCATTAGTTCCATAATGATCAAAATTATTTTATAGCATCTAAAAGGTATCTCCAGTATTTCAGAAGCCAATTTAAGACAGTGAGAATAACTAACCACAAGTAAGACCATCTGGTTTTCATTTGGGTATAAATCCATCCATACCACAACAAGTTATTTATAGAGAAGTGCTTGTGAATGATAGCTGTAAACCTATTTCATCTTTTAAAAACAAAACAAATAAAAATTTTCCAAAAATTATGGAAATTAACCAGTTGACTTTTTAAAAGCAGAAAATGAAGAAATGGCCAACATTAAGTCATAAATGTAGTTTTGTCTATTTTTGGTAGAAGCTGGATTTTAACTTCCATTTAATATATATTTGATCTAAGATCAAACATTCAACAGTTCAGTTAACACATATTTATTGAGAAGTATGTAAGAGACACTACCCTAGGTACTAGAAAGATTGTAGAGAGCATGACAAATAAGGTTTCTATTCTCACAGAGCCTACATTCTATCTAGCAAATGGTAGGTAGACAATACACAAACAAGAAAACAAAAAGATCAGAAGTAAATAGGGGTCTCATAGTGTTTTTATAAAAATTAAACAAAGTAGAGTAATAGAGCATAACTACACTGCAGTAGGAGCTAATTTAGATTTGTAGATGAAGGAAGACTTCTATGTTGGTGACATATGCTCTGAGACTTGAAATGACAATAACAAGCTAACCAAGGTTTGGGGTAAGAGCTTTCCAAGGAAAAAAGACAATTAATAGAAAGCTGTAAAGCAGGAATAAATTCGGTGTTTGTGGAACAAAAATTACAAACTTGTCTAGAACATAATGAGCCAGAGAGAGAAAGGAGATCAGGATCAATCCAGGGGGTTCACTCACATTTATCTGAACAAAGGAAGAGGTGTTACAAAGGAGGAAGAGCCCTAAGAGGAGACTTAGAAAGTCCAGTTAGTGGGATTTCCCTGGCAGTCCAGTGGTTAAGACTCTGAGCTCCCAATGCAGGGGACACAGGTTTGATCCCCAGTCAGGAAACTAAGATCCTGCATGCTGCACGGTGTGGCCAAAAAATAAATAATTTTTTAAAATGCACACTCCCATTCATTAAAACATTAAAAATACCCAAAAACCAAAAAAAAAAAAGGAAAAGAAAGAAAGCAAAAAGAAAGTCCAGTTAGTGAGAGAAAAGGAAATTCCAGAGTGTATGTAATTGAGATTCCAAAGTGTTCAAAAGTATGTTAAAAAGACATGGGCAGCTCTATCAAATGCCACAGTGAGTTCAAATAAAATGAAGATAAAGAAGTGAAAGATGATTATTACTTTCTAAGAAATCTGTTGAAGAGTCTTGCTTTTTCTTAAAATAAATTAAAGAAATACCCCGCTCCAGCTTTTACTAGCCTTCCACGTGGGGGAAGGGAAATACCTAACCCCAGCCCCATCGAGCCATCCTATCCCACCTAAGAGGTGGAAAAATCTGTGACGCATTTGTGAAGTTGGGGCACAGCCTCCCTAAAAGACAGACTTAATCAGCAGACTATAGAATGCTTCCTCTATACCTCACATCTTACTAAAGACCTATTTACTAAAGTTCCTTTTACTAGGTATATCATGTTCCCTCTTTCAACAGGAAATTACAAGGCATACTAAAAGACAAAAAACACAGTTTGAAGAGACAGAGCAAGCATCAGAACCAGATTCAGATATGAGAGGAATGTTGGAATTATCAGACTGTGACTTTAAAATAACTTAAACAACAAATTATGATTTTCTAAGGGCTCTAATGGAAAAAGTAGACAACATGCAATAACAGATGCATAATGTAAGCAAAGATATGGAAATAGATGGAAATTCTAAGAAAGAATCAAGAAGAAATGCTGGAGACCAATAACACCATAACTGAAATGAGAATGCCTTTGATAGACTCATTAGTAGACTGGACATGACTGAGAAAAGCATCTCTGAGCTTGAGGATATGTCAATAGAAACTTCCAAAATGAAAAGCGAAGAGGAAAGAGACTGAAGAAAAAAAAAAAAAGGAACAGAATATCCAAGAATTGTGGGTCAACTACAAAAGGCGTTAACATACATGTAATGGGAATACTGAAGGTGAAGAGAGAAGAAATATTTGAAGAAATAATGACTGACAATTCCTCCAAATTAATGTCAGACATCAAGCCACAGAACCAGGAAATGCAGAGAACACAAAGCAAGATAAATGCCAAATTAAATAGCATATGTCATTCAATAAATGAAGTACTGTATTAAAATTATATTACATGAAATTATATATAATAGCCAATAGTATGCTTAGAACAAATAATAGTTCATTAATTTTTTTTTTACTAAAAATTATTTATCATACATTTTTCCCATTAGAATGAAAGCTGCATGAAGGCAGGATCTGAATGTTTTCATTCACTGCTGTGTCCTAAAATATTGTTGGGCACATAGTAGGCCCTTAATAAATATTTCCTCAATAAATACCATCCAAAATAATAAAATCATTTAAAAATTTCAAGGAAAAGGATTCATAAGATATTTTATTGTGAAAGGAGTCTTAAGGCTGGGAAATATTAGTATAGAACATTGCTGTCCAATAGAAGTATGATGTGAGCTAAATATGTAATTTTAAATTTGCTACTAGATATATTTTGAAAAGTAAAAAGAAACATATGAAATTTGAATTTCATTGTACCCATTATATAGAAAATATGACTCCAACCTGTAACCAGGATAAAAATATCTTTATGAGACATGTTCTTTTTTATGTGTGCTAAAGTCTCAAAATACAGTGTTCATTCTACATTTAGCACAAGTCAACTTGGACTAGTTGCATTTCAAGTGCTCAATAGTCACATGTGGTTAAGGATTACTGTACTGGACAGTATAAAGTATACGGTACCCCTAGAGTAAATAGGAATCAACCATTAACTAAAATATTTCAGTCCCAAAGTTCTTAGCCAAATATACTGTTTAGTATTTTTAGACACTTATGCTTAGGTTATACAAAAAGAATGTGAAAAAAGCAAATCCTCAAAGAGTTTTCTAAGCATCTTGTTCTTCTTATGAATATTCAGTTTCTAATTATTCTGGTTTCTAATTATTCAGTTTCTAATTATGCACATATTGGGTCGAAAAAAAGTATTTGGATCTTACCTAAATCTAAGAAACTTCCTTCTAGTTGCTAAAACACTGTATTCTATTTACTCTCGGCACCACTATCATCTTTGATGATTATTTATTTTATATACACCCAAGATACTCAAGGAAACTAGGTCCCTTCTCTAAAAAGAATTTAGTCAGTCCATGACATAGGACTTTAAAGAAACTGGAAAGAATAAAACTGAGAAAAAAACAACTAAACTTCCTTAACCACAACATACAGAAACTAAAATAGTAAGCTAACAGGATTTAAGAAGCAAAACTGCAAGAAATCATATCACCCTTTCAAAGAAAGCAACCAGATAAATTCTGATTATCTGTTAAGAGGCAATAGTTCTAGATAATCCAAAAATCAATTATATTTCCTGGGCACGAACTTCACTTTCATGTTGTACAACAGAGTTTTCAACCTGCATTCCAATTTAAGTAAAAATAAATAAATAATAATAATTCCTTAGCACATCCACAGCCCAGAAATTTTAGGGGTGGCCAAAAAAACCCCAAAAACAACAACAACCAAAACCCAAAACCAATCCATTGTAAAACTATTACAGATAATCCACCAAGTAAACAACCCTATAGCAAAAAGTCCAGATTTCAATATATATACATTTCCTTAGAAGTATCTTAAAAAACTACCAACCAGAGAGAAAATTTCAGTAACACAAGCCAAAGTTTATTCATTTAAATTACAAGCATTTAAAAACTACAAAGAATCAAAACAGTTTTTTTTTTGGCTATATTAAATTTCATTATTATAAATAAAATCAAATTCAGAAAAATGGGGGAATTGTAAAGTCAAGTCTATACTACAAATTCTAATTTGGGGTCTACAATTTAATCCAAAGAACATTCATTGTGAGTTAAGGAAGAAATTAGTTGTTCTGATATTACATTACTAAAAATAAGGAGCCTTGCCCTGTTGTCTCCAAAATGCTTCAATTAGTGACTTAATCTTTAAGATTTATAAGTCATATGTATTTATGAATTTAGCATTAATTAAATACAATCTGGTCCCTTGGACATCATGAGATATAGTAAATACCATCATGTCATCCCTCAAAAGCTGCATGTACAGTGAGATAATTATGATAACAATAATTATTGAATTGATCTCAACACTAGTAACCAGGTCTTTATAATTACTATGCACGTCACATACACCAAATAATTTTTGGCATACGGCCTAAAGAAAATCAAAAGTTAGCTAATCTAGTCTATCCTCAGAGCTGAAACTAAGAATCTAGACAATTATAAATAAGAACCACCCTTCCTCCTGAGAATGAACATTAAAAATTAAAAACCAAATCTGATTTTCCATCCCCTAAAATACTACTCCAGATCTGACTATGACTTACATTCTAGCACGCACATGTATATTCCATATAGTCCATGGGGAATATCAAACCAATATCTACCCTCTGAACATTAAATTTACTCTTTCAATTGAAATCTGGATAATCCCAATTCTCTTCAATGCAGTAACATAAACTAGGAATAAAAGTATCGTAAAGAAGGCAGATTCATCCTTAAGTTAAAAGAAAGTGAAAAGACTACCAACAGCATTTTGAGAGAGGGGAGAACCCTGAAGCAGAGACAAATATTAAATTATTTCCACACTTACAACTTTAATGTGTTTCAGATAGCTGATCCATTATAATAAAAGAGAAGCAGCAGGAAAAAAATTCTTTTAGCAAAATTTGAGCAGCTCTTCCAAACATTACTGAAATATAAGGGGATTAAAAGTTTCTAATTTGTAACTCATAAAGTTAAATTAAGTCAATTAAACCAATTAAGTCAATAAAAGTAATGAGAAAGAGTTTACACTGGTATAATTTTATTCCTCAAAAATATAGGAACTACTGGAAGATACAAAATACACTGTTGTGTTTTCAAGATCTCTTTATGCTACAAATGGGCATTCTCAATTTACAGCAGAAAACACTGTAGTAATTGGCATGACCAAGGTACAGTTAGCTCAGTACTTTCTATTCAGTAACATTTAAAGCTAGAACTTCTTCCACTTTGAAAACTATGCCTAAAAAGGAATTCTCTTTGAAGACTAAAGGAATTTAATTAAAGATAAAGCCACTTGGGTGGCCACATAACACATCAAACAGATCATACTTCAAACTTCAAGCAGAATTATTACTATTCAGTTATAAATGCATGACTCATAGGAATATAAATGAGTCATTTTTTTTTCTGTGTACATCAACGTAGATCCAGAAATTTACGTTTAGATTTAGCACTATCACATTTGCTCGTTATATACATTTTGGCTCCAACTTAATTTCACGTGGTTAAACATTGATTAATGATCTACTACCAAGTAAAAAAATTTTTTTAATTACTTTAAACAACATGCTTGAAGATTCTTGATCTTATAGGATTAGAAATAAATTAAAAATTCATTAGAAATATTAACAAAGCCTTAATATTATAAATGATTGCATTTTCTCCCAATTCTGCAAGAGAACTGTCACATCCATATAGAAATAAAGTGTTCCTGAAAACCTAAAAATATTACCAAGTATTAAAAACTTTCATTATGAATCGTTTTCAGATTTTCATTACAGACTGTCTACAGGCAAGTACAATATTACCATTTTTATTAACACTTGCTGGTTTATTTATCCCACACAGAGTAACAAGCACAGTTCAGTGCAATCTCTTCAGAACATTTAAAAGGGAAAAAAAAGTAAATTTTTTGGAAATGAATACACCTTCCTTGCCTTTCTAAATCAAACATACTGAAAGTAATGTAGGATTGTATTGATGACTGAGGGTCATCATTATGTACAGTATTCCATTATAGTCCTGTGATATAGTAAGGACTTTAACAATAGAGGTATAATAGACGAGATGCTTTAAAGTCAGTAAACGGGTTGCTAATTTCCTATTAGCTGACACTTCAGGTGCAAGCAGTCTCATTCTTTGCTGTTTATAACTTGAGGAACCCAATCAGTAAACAATCTTCTAAACCTGAAAGAGACAGCTTTCGGCCTCCTTCAACTACTAATACAGTACAGACAAATGTAAAAGGACAGGAAGAGCGATAAATAACTGAGCAAGTAAAAATTGCATATGACGAGTAAGGTTAAAGGCAGTAAAAGATGTTAAAGGTAATTAATAGTTGTGCTATCAAGAACAATCTGAATAATGAAACAAAGTAACTTTAGACAGTAGGCTTTTTTTCCTTCAAACACAGAAAAGGCTACAAGTGAATATGGAACAATTAAAGTGAAATTGGTAAGTGAATTCCACACAAGATAGACTATTTCCTTTATTCACTCATCCAAGTTATTATGATAAATGGCATCAAAACTGGATGGAGTTCTTGGATAACACAGCAGTTGGACAATGAGAAGTCACTAGAAGACAACTGTGGTAAGATCAGTGAGGTCCCACCTGAACGGAGTACTCAAAGTAATGAATCAAACAATCATAGTATACTGCCAACAGTGTACTCCTAAATTGAGTAAGACAAAAAAGCAAGATATAATTTCCTGACCTTTCAGAGGTCAAAAAGATAAATATTAATAGTCAAGTTGCAAGTATTTATTGAGCACCCACTATGTGGTTTGCAGCACATCAAATATGAAATATATTCCTCTTCCTCAAGCAGCTTCTAAGAAAAGAAAACACATGTATCACAGACACACGTGAAAAAAAATTTTTATGCTAATGAAAGCAAGGTTTTTTTTGTTTTATTGCTAATCCCAGATGATGAATAAAGATGTAATGTGAGGCATGCTGATACACTAGATGAGTATTAAACAATATAATACTCTGGAAGGTAATTTGGCGATGTTGCAAGAGCCTTAAAACACAAACACACACACACACCCCCCCCCCACCCCCCCCAGTAATTCCTCTTTTACAAATCTAGGGGAAAATTTTCCAAAGATTTATGTAAAAGGCTATTCTCTGTAGTGAAATTTACATCAGCAGAACATTAGAAACATCCCAAACATCTGCCAACAGGAAAAATTTTAAATATGATAGTTACATGATATAACATCGAGGTGCCAAAAATAATTTTTTCAATGACTAAGAACATGGGACTGTTTATGAGATAAAGTTAAAATGATACCACTTTTAGGAAAAATACACAAATATGCATAGGAAAATAGTTAAAATACAACTTATTTGTGTTTTTCTTATTTGCACCCGTCTTCATTTTCCAAATTATAAGATTATTTAAAAATAAGCAATTGTTATTTGAAAAGGCACATATCACACACACACAGTAAATGTAAAAAAAAAAAAAAAAAAATCAGTGTGACAAAATCGGCCTGGATTAAGAAAAATTTCATGTATAAAATTAACCCAGAAGGGCTGGGTAAGAGAAGTAATGGTAATCTATCTAGATTAAAACTATGAGGAAATGGTAGCAAGCTTGACATTGATCTGATTAAGAAAGTGGAAAATGACAGAGAATCAAAGATAATAGTTACAACAGATTTTGAAGATATTCAAATATATCCTATTTCATGATTCATTCATCGTTTATATTCTTCCAGCATGCTGGCTTAAAAAAACAACGGACTTTTGTTATAAAACCGTATTACCTGTCAATTTCTGTATTTGTAGTGCTGGTAAAGATTATAAATCACTTTTACTAACACAAAACATGTGATTCTCATAACAACCTCTTAAGGCAAGGACAGCATTATGAAACTATTTACAAGAGGAAACACTGAGATCAGAGAGGTTGTAACCTGCCCAAGAAAACAGCTAGTAAGAATTGGAAACAGCCGGGACCACTCACTGCTAAGCCTTTCCCAAGCAATCCGCATTCCAGAACACCAGGTTTTTCGCTAATGCTTAATTATTTTTTTGAGCCACTTTTTCCTAGTCTAAAACACTGTCGGTTTTGCCTGCAGTACTGGTAAATATCTCACTTAGGTTTTATTGCTGATAAACCTGCCCCATCCGGTCGGAATTTAAAATAACATCCTACTGACCCAAACTCAGCACGAAGTTAAGCAAACTGGTTAAGGAAAGACGAAGAAAGTAATCTTCTTAAATCTCGCCAGCTGACTACAGTTTGGGTTATCAAAAAGTGACGTGCTCCCCACAGTTTAAAAAGAAAGAAAGAAAAAAAAAAAAATCAATCCCCGCAGACCGCTGATCCGAGGGGAAGGGACAAGTGGGTCCTGCCCGGAGCAGAGCGGGCAGAGAACGAACCAAACACTAATTCTCTCGGAGTAAGAAAACATCACAAGATCCAGCCAGTGCCTTCCCTCTCGGCTGTAAAGCTAGCCTCTTTCCAGTAGTTTCTTTAATAACCAGAACATAGTCTTGTATTTCTTGCTACCAAACACCAAGTATCCTCAAATTTTCCGGCAACATCAATCCCTTCAGCACGCAGAGAAGCGGCACAAACGTGGCAACACCATTCCTCAACAATTCTCTAGATTCCCCTCCATCCCACGTAATTCTAAAGGCCAAATCAACGTTTGCCTGAAATAAAGTGAAGATAAATAAAACAAAGGTCCCATCTAACGCAAATAACTCCGCCTCAGAGACTCCCCAAAACAGCCGACACCACAACCACAGCCAGCAAAGCGCGGCCAGCAAGGCAAGGGGCGGGCCCAGAAGACCACGTGTTCGGCCCTCTGCGCACGCGCCAGCCAAAACAAAAGGGAGGCTTGCCAAGCCCCTCCCCTGCCCCCACGTGACCGCGCTAAGATCCGCCCCCACCCCTCCCTCCACCCCTTCCCTCCCCTCAGCTTCTGCCAAAGCTGTTAGGTTTAGCCGTTTAAATTTGGCTGCGGTCCGACCCCTGCCGTAGAGCGCGATCCGGTGCCGGGAGGTAGAATCCAACAGCTCAGAGGATTCGGGGGGGGGGGGGCGAAAGGGCTGCCGATCGGTCGCCTGGCCCGCAAGTCCACCCAGCGGTCTCCTCCGCTCTCCCCTCCCGCGCTGCCGCAGTCCCCGGCTGAGGAGACCCACCCCGCTCAGCCCGCCGCTAAGACGCCGGCCACTCGCCTGCTGGGGCGCCCTGGCTCCCCTCCGCCGCCGCACCTTCGGTCCGGCTGTGGTGGGGGCTGCTGAGGTGATCTCTAGCTGCCCGCCCGCCTCCCCCAACCCGGGGCGCCGCTGACTCGCATCCAGAGCGCGTCCCGCTCCCGCCCCAGCCGCCGCCGCCGCCGCCGCGGTTTAACAGTCCGCCAGCTGCCCGCAGCTCCGGGCGGCTCGGGGGACGGAACCCTGCCGTGATGGAGGGGCAGTGGGCGGGGCGCGGCGCCGGCCAATGGCAGCGGGGGAGGGGCAGCGCCATGCAAATGAGCTCGGGTGGCGGGGAAACCCCGGCAGGGGGCGGGACCCGCAGAAGCGGCACTGAGCGTTCTGGAAGGGGCTGGAGGTCGGCGCCTGAACGCTGCTGCATAGGGGGCGGGTGGGTTCCGCGCTGCTCCTGCTTCCTCCTCCTGCGGTCCCCGTGCCAGCGGGGAAAAACACACACACCCGGGCGACTTCCCGCCCCTGCTTTGCTATTTCTGTACCACCGTGACAGCAAAAACAAAGCGAGAGGAAAGTCAGGTTGCCTTACGCCCTGCCGCCCGCGCCGGCTCCTTGGCGGCCAGACCATCCCGCCCCGCCGCTGGAGGGGCAAGTTTTAACAAAGCTTTGTCACTGTTGCCAAGTCTCTACGTGTCCGTGCGTTTGCATTTCTTTCGGCTCTGCGCTCAAATCCAAAATCGTAATTCTGTACCACCCCCGAGAGGCCCTGAAAGAGGATGGCAAATCTAACTTGGATCTAGCTGGGTCGTTTTATAGTAAAAAAAAAAAATCAGTAAGGGTCAGCTCAAACGTTTAAAAAATCTGTACAAAGCTGGTTTGAGTGGCGTTGGAGTTAACTCCGTTCTGCAGTAGCGCAAATAAATTGATGGAGTTTTAGGCGGAGATAGTTGGCCAGGGACACAGAAAAACATCGCTAGGAGTTTTGCACCTGGCCCAGCGCTCCGCTCACCACGAAACTACACCCAAGCATTTACCCAGCCACGCACTCAATTTGTGTGTATGTGTTTAAATAACTGAGCACTAAATATAGCTCCTTAGGCTGTAGACGGATTACAGGCTTTCCTAAGCAACTAATTTACACATGGAATCATTTAGGGAATGAAGCGCACTAAAATTTTAGATCCACAGAGACAATTGCCCTTATTTCTACCTTATTAATAGGATAAGATCTGGGGGTGGGGGTGGAAAACAAGGAACTGGAGTTTTAGCAAAACATAAGACATGACGCAAATTACTGGAATTGGAAAATAACCGGCTTGTTTTTGGTCTTTTTAGTAGACTGTGACATAACTGCAATGATTTTTATGACAAGCTGCATTTATAGGAGAGAATACTTTTTAAAAATTGCTCAAAACAATAATCGCACCTTCATATGGGGTAAGGGAAGTGTTTCAGAAATCGATTTACCATCATTGGAATAAAAATTGTAAGTGAATGATGTGTTGTGAAAATAATTAAATCAACAAATATTTATTGGATATTCAAAGGAAGGGCTGTCGTATCCCTGGGGTCAGAAATACAAAAATGAATAAAGCATTAAAAAATTTTTTTAATGAACAATCTGAGAAGTCAAGCAAGTGTTACGATAGTTCAGAGAAAGATTTCGTATTTGGTCTGGGTAATTTAAAGGACTTTAGGCAGTGAAAGAAGGAAGCCATCAACAGTTCAGAAGATAGTATCTTTGAGTTTGAGTAGAGGTATAAGAGATGACACTGCATACTGTATTTTTTTACCCTATTTTACCACATATTAAGGACATTGTCCCTTGACACTGAATATTATTCTAAAGCATGATTTTAATATTTATAGCAGATGCATGCCAGTTTTCCAGAGACTGTAGAATACCAAAGCTCCTTAATAGAAAAATTGACATACTGAACTGTTTGTCAAATTGTTTTCTATATTATTCATTCAGCAAAAGTCTGAAAAATGCATGTAGTTAATTTTTAAACATCAAGGATATATTGTTGTTCAGAAGGTACATTCAAAGCATTCTGATTTCCAAGAAAAAATGTAACACTGGCTAGGAGACTTCCAGAACCAGCAAGAACAAGGAGAAGGGAAGGGCACCATTCTTGCTGACAGAATTATTACCTATCTGGAAGCATTTTAAAGTGTCCAGGTAAGCAGTATTATAGTGATTTCATGAGATAATCTCTCTCCTCAACACTGGTTTTTATTCAGTCACTCCTTTCACTCAGGAAATGTAGGCAGTGCTTAATATACAGCTGACATTATGATAAATGCTAGTGATACAGAAGAAAGATCATACCTAGTCTTAAGTAGCTCACAGCCAAGAGGTTACAAGTACAGCATTTTCTATCCCCCTTCTCTGCTCTGTTTTTCTCTATGGGATTTATGACCATCTAATGTAACACAGATTTTTTTTGTTTTTGTTGTCTTGCCTTTCTAAGCAGAATGTAAGCTCCATGAGGTCAGGCACTTTTGCTGTTTTGCTTACTGCTGTATCCCCAGAGCCCAGGACAGGACCTGGCAGATGTAGGTTTTCAATACATATTTGTTAAATGAATATATGCATTTAATTCTCACATTCTGCAAAGTGAGTGTTATATTCATTTTCCAGGTGGGAAAAAAAAAAAAACTCAATGAGGTTAGATAATGTAATATATCCAGATTCTCACACTAAAAAATGGCCAAATTTGGGATTTGAAAAACCCAGACGTGCCTGGCTCCAAAGCCAGAGTTCTTTCCCCACTACCTCTCATAGAATAGAAAGCCAGTTTGGAAGCCTGAACTATTATTCCTCTATATTTCCGTACCCAGGGCAACTGTCCTCCCCTGTCATATTCTAGTATATTTAATTCTTTCTTTTTATAATCATGTTTAAAAAGTGGAATAGGAAAAGTAGCAGGGCTAAAGGTGATAATTCCTATTCAGGACAGATTTAGCTTTAACTAGCCAGGATCAACGGACAAGCAGACAAAAGGCAGGGATACACAGCAAGAGCTATAGGATTCTTAGAACAAGGGCAGGATACAAGAGTAGTCAGGCCCATGACTTTAGAGGGACCAAAAAATGACTCCCTGTGTATACAAATATACATAGCACCTTTATTCACAATAGCCCCAAACTGGAAACAACCCAAGATCTTAAATGGTGAAAAGCCAGTTGTGGTACATCCATATAATGGACTGCTACTCAGCAATAAAAAGAAACAAACTGTTGGTACATAGGACAACATAGTTGAGTCTCAAACAGTATGCTGAGTGAAAGAAGCCAGACACAAAAGAAATATTTTATGATTCCATTTATATAAAACTCTACAAAAGACAAATTTAACCCATAATGACAGAAAGGAGACCAGCAGTTGCTTAGGCTTGGGGTACGGGGAATTGAGGGGGAAGGGTATATGGCGTAATAGAAATACTCTCTATCTTGATCATGGTGGAAGTCAAATGGGTACATGCATTTGCCAAAACTCATCAAAATATATACTTAAAACAGCTACATGTTATTGTATGAGAATTATACTTCAATGAAGTTGATGTTTAAAACAAGGGCTCTCTGATGAAGGTTGTGACTCAGAAATCTCAAGGAGTTTTAAGTCCAAAATGAAGACAGGCAGAAAAATTAAAAACTAGTCTGCATCAGTTACGATGCACATAATCTGTGTGAAATGCATTTGAAAGCCCCAAATAATGATGGCTTAAAAACACAGGGGTTAATACTCTCCATTATAACATATTTTATCGATTCTAAGACACATTTTTTTCACAGTTTAACATTTCTGAAATCGGAGTCACCTCAGTGTGGATGCAATAAGAAAGCATTGTATCAGTTTGACTGGCAGTGGGTTTTTTTTTTCTTAATAATATATAAATAATGGTGCATCTTAAGAGTTAATGAAATGTGGTTTAAAAAAAAAAAAAGTTGAGAGACAGCCCAGAGCTGATATATCAGCTCCACAAGGTAACCAGGAATGCAGGCTCCTTCCTATTATTCTCTTCTGCCATTCTCAGCCCTGGCTTCCATTCTCAAAGTGACTTCATGTTGCCAGAGGGCTACTGGAACTCCAGCCATCATATCCACTTCCCAAGCAGCAGGCAAGAAAGGGACACTAGGCAAACAGGGCCTTTAAGGTACCTCTCCTGATGTCCCTCTCAACAAGCCTACAACTTGATTATGTGTATACATCTAGTTGCAAGGGAGACTAGGAAATACAGCTAAACTTGAACACCTTGTCACCTCTGCTATATAGGAATTATTATTATTGAGGAGGGGAAAATAGATGTTAGGCAATAGTCTTCAGTTTCCAAAGCAAAATGTCTAAAACCAGAGTCAGCTAAATGTAGCACACTGGTTGGGGTGGGGAGCCCAGTGGCGGGGTGGGGCGTCAAACGAAAAGACCCATAAAAGAGATTCTTGAACTACATTCCCCTTTTCAGGCTCTGTGGCTGTGCCCATGGGTGTTATAATTGCTGAACACACTGATGCAATTAAAAAGAATAATGGTGCGCAGTCTACAAAGGTAGATTAGGACCAAAATATGGAAGTTTAAGTAAGGAATGTATAGTTTATTCTGTAGGTAATAGTGGAACCACTGAAGAGTTTTGCATAAGGAAGTAAAATGATAAAAGTGTTGTTTTCAGACACTACTCCTATAGGTCTTTACCCTAAACAAGCATATCCAGAAATACTGGTCAGAACTCACTACAATTGAAAAACTGTCCCAATATTCTGATTCATTTCATACGAAGTATGCATATCAGGGCAATTTCTTGGGGTCGCTGAAGGTGTTACATATGTATTGTAACACCGATTCTATTTCCTCAATTACTTACCATGTATAAGAATGTATGGAAGTTTTATCAGTCATGATGGGTCAAGTTATGATGCAATAACAAACCCCCCAAATTACAGTGAATTAACACAAAAAAACCTTTCTTTCTCACACAAAGTCTGTTGCAGGTCCAGGTAACTTTCCAGAGTGCTTGTCTTCCATAAGTTGAATCTACATTCTATACGTTGATCATATGTTACCCCATAACACCTCTACAATTCCTGCCACAGGGTACAACACTTCCACCCACAATCCACTGGCAAGGACAAGGGAACCAGGAAATATAAACTTCTCACGTGCCCAGAAAGGAGATCTGTGCATGGACTAAAATTAAAACTCTACTACAAAAGTCATGTCAAAATATGTGACAGTCTTCAGGCACCGATCCTAACAACCAGGTCTAGTTTGTAGTTGTTATAGTAGGTATTTGTTAGTTGCCTAATTTAGTTTCTATTCCACAATTTCCCTTTCCTAACATTTTTCCTGTTTTTCATGCTGTTACGCAGCTCTCCACCCAGCTCATGTGCTTTGAGTGAATCTAATCCTATCTCCATGTCCCAAAGTGGAGCCCAGTTGCCTTAAGCCAATTAAGGCATTCCATTTCCTTTCGCACAATCACTGGTTCAGAGATGGGCATGGGACTAAAACGAACCCCATGAGAGTGAATTTCAGCTCTTATGCCCAAAATACTGGGCAGGAGTGCATTCTCTCACTCTAGATATGAATAAGAAAGTCCATCCCATCACCATTAGAGAAGCCAGTTTTAAAATTAGCCCTACACTCTAAATGACAGAACACAAAGATGAAAATAAACTGGTAAAGTGGGTCTTTAGTGAAAAGCTAAGCTGTGCAGTCAACCAGCTTTGAGTCTGCCCTATCTCTGAGCTTTCTAGTATTGTGAGCCCTTTCATCAATTTTTAAAGCCAAATTTGATTTAGGTTTTCTGTTTCTTGCACCAGAAAACATTCTATCTATATACTTTTCTACTGCAAAATGGAACATAACTTCTCTTGGGATATAGTAAACTTCTGCTGAGTTTAAATTTAAGAAAAAGACTGAATAAGAAATACAATTTTTAGTAATCAAAATAACTTCAAGAGGAATTTCATGAAACAGAATGTAAAATAAACAAATAAATTTGGTAATAGCTTGAAACTAGAAAAACCCGACTAAAATAAACTAGGGATCTTTGGGAAAATGGCTGATTTCAACTCTAGGGCAGAAATTGTGTACAATGGGTATGGAAATTTTTGTTGTGCCAGAGACCAAGGACACTATCATAAAAAAAAGGCATCATGTCGAAATGATTCAGGATTACATGATGTCTGGCATTTGTTTTAAAATAATCCATGAGAATAGAGGGTATATAGGGACATAGATGACTAAAGATTAGTCATAAGTTGATTATCGTCAAAGCTTAGTGATGTATACATTGTGGTTCATTATACGATTCTCTGTACTTTTGTGTATGTTTGACATTTTCCATAATAAAAAGGAAAAAAATATAAAAACTTGAAGAGATTCTTATTGGCCTAAGATGAAACTATCTATGTACCCAAAAGAATAATGACTGTAATTATTAAAATGTATCAACATCTCCAAAATCCATGAGTTCTTACTTATACTAAAAATCACTACCATCAGAAGTTCTTAGGGCACATATGCATTACTCTAAAAATTGATAAAAGGAAAAAAAATCAAGAATTTATTCTGCCTTTTATTTATAAATTCTATGTCAGCATGTGGCAGCCATGTAGGTGCAACTCCCAGATCTCCCTTCAGGAAACAACTTGCCTCCAGCTGTTAGTACCTTTAGGATTCACATTAGCTTTTGAGCCAAGGCCACCCCCACCCCAGGCAGTCCTTGGACAATGACTGAGCAGCGCAGAACCAGGGACTAACCATTTCTGCCAAATGTGGGACTCCTCTAATGGGCAGCCTTTACTCCAGAGCTCCTCCTTGGATTGGACAAGATTTTGTCAGATCTGCTTCATGGCCCAAGACTCCTTTATTTAGCTCTGCCCAATATGACTTCCTTCCCTGTCCATCTTTGATAGATGTTACCTCTCAACAAACCTCTTGCACTTCTGTGTCTTCTCTGATTCCCAGAGTACCCAGCTATTCAAAAAGTTGATGATAGTTCTTTTTTATGAAAGTTGATAAATGCAAAAAGGAGTTAGAAAATTAGAAAGTCATCCTTTACAACTCCTAATTAAATAATAGATCTTGTAAATAACTATCAATGGATGTTAAAACCATTAGGTAAAATGTTGATAGAGAATTTTACAAAGATATAAGACTAATACTGTCTGAATCTACTGATCAATCTCAGTGTGTCTAAAAGTGAGACAACTAGATATTATGTCTCATGGTGTGATGCAATAGAATATTCACAGCACTGCTTATTAAGTTTCCAGGGCAAAAAATATTGAGCCTGAGTGTAATCAAGCCTCCAGCATTAACTATCAGTTTACAGGAAACATAAGGAATAGAGGATTAAATTAGAAATCACCATGAGAAATCAGTCAGATCAATAATGGTGGACATTCTATAAAATAAATGACCAGGTTTTTTCCAACAAATCAATGGCATGGAGGAAAAAGAAAGTAATAAGCCTCAACTCATTTTATGAGGTCAGCATTACCAGGATAACAAACCAGGCAGAGACAGTGCAAGAAAAGAAAATTACAGGCAAATATCTCTTATGAAGATAGATGCAAAAATTCCCAATAAACTATATCAAATAGAACCAAGTAATATGTAAAAATCAGGACACATGATGACCAAGTGGGGTTTATCCCAGGAATGCAAGGTTGGATCAATATTCAAAATGCAATCAATGTAATTCACTAAATTAATAATCCAAGGGAAAAAAAACCACATGATCATATCAATTGATGTAGAAAATATTTGACAGAATTCAATATCCATTAATGATAAAAACTCTCATCAAATTAGGAACAGAATGGAATCTCTTCAATCTAATCTAACCTTCTACTAAAAATCTACTTTAAAGAAACCATTATTTAATGTGAAAGCCTGAATGTTTTCCTTCTAAGATCAGAAGCAAACAAGCATGTCCATTCTTATCATTCCTATGCAACACTGTAGTGGAAGTCCTAGGAAGTACAATAAAAGAGAAAGAAAGAAAGAAAGAAAGAAATAGAGGGAGGAAGGGAGAAAGAAAGAAGGAAAGAGAAAGAAAGAAAGAAGGACAGAGAAAGAAAGAAAGAAAGGAAGGAAGGAAGAAAGGGAGGAAGGAAGGAAGGAAGGGAAAGAAAGAAAGGAAGGAAGGAAGGAAGGAAGGAAGGAAGGAAGAAAGAAAGAAAGAAAGAAAAGAAGAAAGAAAGGAAGGAAGAAAGAGAAAGAGGAAGAGAGAGAAGGAGGGAGGGAGGAAGGAAGGAAACAAGGAAGGGAGGAAGGAAGAAAGGAAGGAAGGAAGGAAGGAAGGAAAGAAAGAAAAAAGAAATGAAGGGTATACAGGTTAAAAAGAAATAAAACTGTCCCTATTCATGGATGACATTACTGTCTATGTAGAAAATCCTAAGGAGTCTACAAAAAAACTCCTAGAATTTATAAGTGAGTTTAGTAGACAATAGGATTCAAGGTCAACAAAGAACAGTAAATTATATTGGCAATAAACAACTGTAAACCAGAATTAAGCATCAATACAATTTACAGTAGCTGCCCCTGCCAAAATGAAATACTTAATTATAAATATAACAAAACACATATAGGATCTCTATGTTGAAGACTACAAAATACTGAAGAAATAAATCAAAGATCTAAATAAACTGAGACATGCCCATTCCCAGATTGGAAGATTCGGCAAAGTAAAAATGGCAATTCTCTCCAAATTTATAGATTTACTGCAATTCCAATCAAAACCCAGCAGGATTTTTTTTTTTTTGTAGATATAGATAAGTTGATTTAAAAACTTGCATGGAAAGCTAAAGAAATCAGAATGGCCAAAACAATTTTGAAAAAGAATAAAGTTAGAGGAATCCCATCCATTATCTGATTTTAAAACTTTCTATAAAGCTACTGTAACTAAGATAAAGAGGAAGATACACAATGAAACAGAACTGAGTCCAGAAGTAGATCCACACAATATGGTCAATTGATTTTTGACAAAAGTACAAAGGCAATTCAATGAAAATAAGATACTCTTTTCAACAAGTGCTATAAGAAGAATTAGACATCTATACATCTATATGCAAAAAAAAAAAAAAGCACCTTGACATAAATCTCACCCTTAAAAAAATTACTAAATGGAACATAGATCTAAGTGAACAACACAAAATATAAGATTCCTAAAAGAAAACAGGAGAAAAACTTTATGATTTGAGTTTGAGCCAAGAGTTCTTAGATATACCAAATATGTACTCCATAAAAGAAAAAATTGATAAATCAAAATTCATCAAAATTAAAAACTTTTGCTCTATGAAACCCACTGTTACAAGAATGAAGGAACTAGCTACAGGTAGGGAGAAAATATTTACAAATCACATATCTGAGAAAGGACTTGTATCTCTAGGGGAACAGCCAGAGCCTGAGGACCTTGCAGGTTTCCACACAGGCCACATAGGCAAGGCTTGGACGGCGGCTGAATCTTGACAGAATGACAGAATGCCTTGTGACCCTCCTGGAACGGGAGAGCATGGGAGACGCGCGAGGCGCTGCTACAGTGCTATTTCTCACTCGCTTCCCTATCTACCCAGGGGGCTGTCATTAGGCAGTTTCTCATTGTTTTCAGGTTCTGGTGGGGTACGAGGCTTTCTGCCTCACCATCCTTAAGGCAAATCTGCAGCTATAAAACTGATTAGCAGCATCATGGAATGGGATCCTCAGCAGGAGTATCCCATCATTCTCGTTGCAGTCACCTGGCCTCTTTTGTTTGTGTCATCCTGTGCAAAGGCCACAGAGGGCTGGCACCTTTGGCTAATCATCTTTGCACTCCCTATGTAAGCAAAACACTGAGTCTATAAAGGGCTCATTGTTTCTTTACTGGCTGAATCTGTCAGCCTGAATATGCCTTGTGCTTGACAGTTTAGAATATATAAAGAACTCTCAAAACTCGATATTAAGAAAACAAGCAACCCAACTAAAAACAGGCAGAAGATCTGAACAGACAATTCACCAAAGACGATATGTGAAGGGCAAATAATCACATGAAAAGCTGTTCAATATCATTAGACATTAGGGAAATGCAAATTAAAACTGCAATGAGATACCACTACATATCTATTAGAATGGCTAAAATAAAAAAATACAAGTGCTAGAGAAGATGCAGAACAGTTGGAACTCATATTGCTGGTGGGAAGGCAAAATGGCACAGGAATTCTGGAAAAACAGCTTGACAGTTTCTTATAAAGTTAAACATACATTTACCTTTATGATCCCAAAATTCCTCACCTGGGTATTTAATCTCAGCAAATCAAAATGTCCTTAAGCAGGTGAAATGAATAAACGGTGGTACACCCACACACTGGACTCTATTTACCACTGAAAAAGGAACAAGCTATTAATTCACACATGAATGAATCTTAAATGCATTTTGCTAAGAGAAAGCTGTTCTTTAAAGGTTACATACTATATGATTCCATTTATATGAGTTTCAAAATGACAAAAATATAGTAACAGAGAACATATCAGTAGTTGCCAGTGGTTAGAGAAGCACGAATGATGTGACTATAAAGGGCATGAGGTAGTTTTTGGGGTTAATGAAACTGTTCTGTATCCTGATTGTGGTGGTTGCACTGATCTATATACGTGCTAAAATTCAGAGTACCAAAAAAGGCAATTTTATCATATGTATATATACCCAAAACAAGCAAATTTGCTGTATGCTCATTTAAAAAATAAAATTTAAAAGAAAGGGAGAAGGAAAAAGAGAGAAGGGAAGACTGTTATAAAAGATACAGAAGACAATACCAAAAAATGCAGTCTGTGGGCCTTGCTTGGATCCTGATTTGAACAAACCAACTACAAAAGGCATTCTTGACGCAACTGAGAAAACTTTACTGTTAATTTGGAACTATATTTTAAATTTAAGTTTTAAAATTATGATAATGGCCTTGCGGTTACAAAAAAAAACTTCATCAGATATACGTTAGATACACATTCTGAAATATATATGTGTATGAAATAGGATCATGTTTGGGATTTGCTTCAAAATTATTGAGAAAAAAACGTGAGGGAGATCACTGGCAAATGTTTAAGCTAGAGGCTCATTACACTATCTTCACTATTTTTGAGTGTTTGAATTTTTCTGTAATTTTTTCTTAAAGTTTCTCATGATAATGAGATTTCAAAAATAGCGTAAAACTCCTTTTCAACATTTATTATAAAGCAGTAGACATGACAGGCCTACAGTTGTCTTCCATCTCAATGTCAAATCTTTCCAATGACTCCAAATAAATAAATGCTGTGTGTGGCAAAAATAATACTGACATATGAAAAAAAACAGTCTCCTAGAAATCTTATACCTTGAGCAATAAACTACTAAAATTACTAGATTAGTAAAGATTTGCAGTTAGATTTTTAAAACAGCAAATCAAAACAGCGTCTTCTATATATTGTCATTTTCAATGACAACATCAAAGAAATAAAGGGCAAAAATAATTTTAAGGCAAAAATCATGATTCTAAAAATCTCAGTCAAAACCCAAAATTACTCAGGCTTTTTGATTCTCATTAATTATTTACACAGTGTGGCTTTCTTGCTGTGCGGGTCCAGTCTGTTCCTTTGAGCATTATTATTATATATCATTTCTTGAGCACTTAGCACTGTGTGAGATACAGATGATAAATTCCTTCCCTAGGGGACAACTATCAAAGCAATACAAGCAAAACACGAAGATTAGCTATTTAAGAAATGAAAACTAAATAGAAGGTTAAGGAACACATTCTGAGTTCCCTGTTTTGCTTTTTGCTGTAAGCTCATGCTACAACACTTGCTTCTTTTGGGGGTGCAAAAGAAGACTGAATTTGCAAGATAAACAACTAGCTTAGAAGAGATAGAAAACAGATCTCAGGGATCATTCCAAGAAAATATCCTACCTTAGAAATCTTTTCACTCTCTGATATATAAAAATTACAAGAACCTATTCCTAGCTCTACCTCAATCAGGCCCTTGAGACATGAGTTCCTACAGTTCTTTAGATTGTATGAGCTACTCTACAATTCATTTTAGCTAGCACACTCAAAGTTTTTGCCTAGGATGGTCTGAATTGGGTTTCTTTGTCATTTGCACCTGAAAGAATCCTGAGAAGTTACATAATTTGCCCAAGGTCCAGTGGCTGCTAAATGGTAGAGTCATCATTCAAACCTAGGTTTGTGCACCTCTACATAGCAGGCATTTCCTAATATGTTACTTTACTGTTTATCCTACAGATGTTTAATTCCTAAAATCTAGTTTCCTTTAAGACTGGGAAAGGGGCTGGGGCTGGGGCTGGGGTGGTTGGTCTAATTCTCTATTGTTTCCTGGTAGTAGGAGTGAGGTGAAAGTGGCAAATACAGTAATATCCAATAAGAATTTATTTTAACCAATTTTGCATGGTATTTACCAAGCAAGAACTCAAGTTGGCAATCATACAAACTTCGACTCAAGAGCAAATTGAAGGTATATAAGACTAGGATAGAATGGTATCAAAGTATTTTCTCTACTCTCTGCTCTACCCAGTTGTAAAGACTGCATTAAAAAACAATGCTTAGGGCTTCCCTGGTGGCGCAGTGGTTGAGAATCTGCCTGCTAATGCAAGGGACACGGGTTCGAGCCCTGGTCTGGGAAGATCCCACATGCCGCGGAGCAACTGGGCCCGTGAGCCACAACTGCTGAGCCTGCGCGTCTGGAGCCTGTGCCCCGCAACGGGAGGGGCCGCGACAGTGAGAGGCCCGCACACCGCGATGAAGAGTGGCCCCCGCACCACGATGAAGAGTGGCCCCCGCTTGCCGCAACTAGAGAAAGCCCTCGCACGAAACGAAGACCCAACACAGCTAAAAATAAATAAATAAATAAATAAATAAATAAATAAATAGAGTAGCTATTAATTTAAAATAAAAAAACAAAAAAACCCCCCAAGATTAAAAAAAAAAAATGCTTAATACCCACACCACCAAATAAAATGTTTAGGTTCTCTAAGTTAAACAAGAATACATCTATTTATTTCCATTTAAAAACTACTTTATTCACTGTCTCAGCAATATATGCAGAGAAAAACAAGTACTAAAATGATGCTAGCAGTTTACAAATCAATGGCTTATTTTTTGATAATAGTCTCAAACCGAACGTCGTTTCCTCATTTTCCTATTTTAAATGCTTACTTTATTTCCTTTACTGCCTTTATCATTATTTGAAATTATTTTGTTTATTTACTTGCTTCTTACTTTATTTATTACAACTTATTTATTCACTTATTAGCAGGGATCTTGCCAATTTTTTAAATCATATTTCTCATCATATTTTTAACAGCCTGGCTTATAGATGACACAAAGTATAAATCTGTTAAATTAAGTAAAAAATTACACTGCTCCAAAATAAAAGTCACTGTTTTGATACCTATAAATACACCAGTATCTTGAAACTAAAGGATGATGGATTATTCTGTGTTCTCCTAGAAATTAAACTGGGATGGAAATCTGTTGAGAGCCCAGGGGTCAGTGGTTGAGGCAGCCAGTGGCATTCTCTAGTGGGGATTTGCTTAGCTGAGCCCTAGTGAATCTAAGGCCATAACGTAGGAAGGCTTCCTGCTTCAACCAGAGGAGCTCTTCACGCAACAGGGTTTCACAAGGACTCGGCATAAGCTTTGGCTTGAAGAAAGTGTTTCATTACTTAAAAACAGAGGTTTAGGATAGGGTGGTAGAAACCACTGTTCGGGGGAATTTGGAATAAGAGATAGCTAAACGTATTTTGCATTGTAAATTATATTTATTTTTCCTTTTCAAAGTCAATGTGCTGTAAATATTATTAATCCCATTTTTATAGTATAATAACAAAATTATTTCTGCCTCAACTTTAAAGATCTAAGTGACTACGCTCTTTTAGAATTTTAAGGATAAATGAAACATTAAGGCTTCTAGAATCAGAAAACCTTGCCTTTTAGCTATATAAAAAATTAAAAGTTAAACCTTTTAATTGGAAAGGTTTAGGATCCTACCAAACTTTATATTGGAAAACTTTAGGATCTTTGGATTCAAAGATTTCTCCTCCCACTGTGTTAATCTTGTATTTGTATTTGATTTCTTTCTCTGTAGAGAGAACATATAAAAACATGTTTAGTGTTCCCTCCCTTTCCAGGTTGTATTTTATCTTGAGTAGATTTAAAACCAGATTAGTTGTAATAGGATTCCAGGATGTGGGCAGATGTCTACTTGTCACTGACGATCTCTCTTGCAATTAGCTCCTTCATTATTTCATTGGTACCACCATAGATTGGCTGAACTCGGGCATCCACATAAGCTCTGGATAAATAAGAAGATGATTGAATGAATAAACAAAAGATATTAGAAATTATAAATTCTGCCTCACCAGGTAACTATTAATTACTTTAAAGTGTTCATTTAATGAAATCCAAACAATAAAAGTTCTTCGTAAATTACTTTTTTTTCCATATGGCATCCACCCTAGATTGGTATAATTATAAAATTCTATTAAGATATTGATCATTTGTATAGTTTTGTTTTAGTCTGCTTGAAGAGATTACAAATTCAAAATAACATTTCTAAGTATGTTTCTTTTGATTTAATTTTGTAAAATTCAGCACATATAATAACATTCCAAAAAGGGCAATTGTAAATTTAGAAATGGATGGAATGTCTTAATATCTTGTTACCTTTAATGTTTCTCCCCAAAAGCTGAAATCTACTGGTTTTATAAAAAACAAAAGAGAAAAGAAAGTACGTATTTTCTAACATCCTTTAGATTCCCATCACTACTGCTGCCATCAGCAGTATAAACTGATGCTTCAGAAAATATTACTTCACAAAGTTAACAAGTAACTTATTTTTTGGAAATGATTAACAGTCACTTCAGTAATGTATGAGGTTGAAATACTGAGTGGCTGAGTATACTGCCATAAAAAAACAAGAAGGAATTCACTTTTGGTAGTGATGACAGCAACCATAACACTATACAGTCGGTTTTACCTTTTCTCATCTCATTTTATCCTCTCAGCTCTGGAATTAGGGAGGATAAATATTATTATTGTCTTGCAGGTAAGGGAACTGAGATGCTGAAAAGTTAATACATATACTAATTAATGGTTGCTATTTAATGGTCACATAACAGATCATTGGCAGCCTGGAATGAAAAGGTAGGTATCCTGCCACTTTGGCAAGTATCTTTTTTATTACATCTCAACATTTTCATTGGCCCAGAAATGTAAGATTAGTTATTGAGCTTTGGACTTTTCTAGTAGACAAATTCAAAGGCACTTTTTTCAAGCATTAAATTTTTTTTTAAATTTAATTTGAGACAAATTAAATGTGCAAGCTCTCTAGGAGCATGACCAATTCTGAATTTTTCCTTGTCCACGTTCACCATGGTACCTTACAAACAGTGAGCTCTCAGTAAATATTTATTGATTTGATTTCCTGTATTACAAAGGAATTTTAGAGTCTCAATAGCTACTTTCTTATGAAACTTGAAATCTAGAGACATATGTGTTTTCAAATATATTTTTTCTTTTGAACAGATTCCATTGTTGCCCACAAAATCTAGCACTTTCATTTAGAGGACTTACCTGGCATTTCAGCCTACTTCAGCAATCTCAATGCTTTTAGACATTTTTGGATCAGGTTGGGCATATTTTTTTTCACATTAAAGAAGTTCCAATGGAGTAGGTAATGGACAGAGATCAGTAGCCCTTTTATAGGTTACTGATTAAATTCAGTCATCAACTAAAATTAACAGAGAATGGCAGCAGAAGAATGTTTAACCCCACAGTGATGAAGCTCTCTATCTCAGGCCGCTCTTCCTAGCACTGCAGACAGGTCTTGAAATGGCAAAACTTAAGCCTCACTTGTCATAGGCCCAAGCCTAATGAGTAAGACTGAAGTAAACTCACATGCTTAAGACTGGTTATTTTTAAACAAACAGAAAACAAACAAATAAAACAAAACCAAAAAGCAAAAAGCACCTCTTTGACCTGTGAAACCAAGACTCAGCAACACACACACACACACACACAAATAATATAGCTTAATCTTAGGATATAAAAACACAATTAGAATGATTTTTTTTCTATCTCATCAAAGTCTGTACACTTCATCCACATACTGCCTAATGTATCTAATTAGCTTTTTTGATATTATCCTACTACTCTCTCTCGTTATCTTATGAAAAGTTCCTTCCCTATGTCTTTGGGGAGAGAAAGAGCAGCCTAGTTTAAAAGTTCATACAGTCTTCAAACCAACAAGCTGGCCAAGAAGGGGATTATTATTCCTGAAAGGAAATGTAAGTCTCTCAGATTGAAACTAGGGATTTCAAATAAGCCATCAAGTTACAATTTTTGCTTGCTATTGACCTGATGGAATTGCCTCTGAGAAAACAGAGACCAAGACTTATGCTACGCTCTAATCTTGGACCATGCAGATGGTTGACTCCTCTTCACCTAACATGCCTTTCTTAGGAACCGAACCAAACTAGACAAGCACTGAGCCATGACATGTCTACATACCCTGCAGCAGTTATAATAGCACAGTTAAGTAGAAAAATATAAACACCCATTATTATTTTACTTTCTTAGCATTTTGAATATTGTCAATAAGGTGGATTAATATTATGAATAAAACATGAAAACACACAGGAAAAATTCCAGAGATGATTTAATTTGTGCTAGCATAATTCAGTGTTTACTTTGATTTCATGACTATACAAAGATAAAAAAAATAGATCTGCTTTTGATTAAGGCCTGTTTGAAGTAGTTCTGAAAGGATATACCAAAATCCAAGTCCAAGGATTGATAAAGAAAAGGAAATCATTTAGCTACTTCATGCCTACATTCTGAAGGAAGGAAAAACCCTACTTGTTGCTGAGTTTTTATAAAAAAGGTATAAATTATATACACCCTGTGATTAAAGCTTTCTGAGCTGCCCAGTGGCTACAGAAAATTAGTAAATTATACCTAACAGAAGCTCTATGCTGGAGCTTCTGTTTTTAATGTAAGTTGAATAACATGTTGATTTTCCTCATTAAGGACTATAAGCAAATCAAATGTTTTCAACTATGTTTGCCAAAATGATAAATTTGAAAGTAAATTTGAATACTAGTTTGATAATTTTTCTCTTTTAGATACTCTGTATTTAGATTAGAATTATAAGAAGTTTTTGGAAGCTCATAGCATTCTCATTCTCAGATTCAAAACTAAATTGGACTTCTCTCTATATAGCAAAAACTTCCCTGAGAAAATTTTATAAACTGAAAATATTGCCAAATAAGAGGAAAAATATATCTTCTGCTATGAGGAGGAGAAATGCCATGGAGAGATTACTGAGGCAAAAGACTATAGGAAGAGGGAAAGAAGAAATTATGGCGATGGAGGAAGAAATATGGAAGAGGATGCTGCCTACTGACAAACTGGTACTGCTTCGAAATGATAACAAGAATATCCATATGTTATACAATAAAAAGGCTATATTTAATTTATTTTAAAGTTGAAGGAAGTACGAATTCTACTTAGAAAAAAATAATACTTTTGATTTATTTTTAGAGAAAAATAGACAACAAAAAATTTAAGACATGACAACTTAGATCATTTTTATATGCAGGTTAATTTTTCTGTAATGTCTATTTTTTTTTTTTTTTTAGTTTTAAAAAAGTGATATTTTGAAAGAAGACATACAAACGACCAAAAGGTATATGAAAAAATGCTCAGTGTCACTAATCACCAGGGAAATACAAATCAAAAACACAATGAAATATCATCTCATACCTGTCAGGATGGCTATTAACAAAAAAGCCTAAAGACAAGTGTTGTCGAGGATATGGAGAAACTGCAATACTGGCACACTGTTAGAGGGAATGCAAAGTGGTGCATCTCAGCTGCTATGAAAAATAGTATGGAAATTCCTCAAAAAATTAAATAAAACTACCATATGATCCAGAAATCCCACTTCTAGGTATTTATTCGAAAGAACTGAAATCAAGACCTCCAAGTGGTGCTAGCGCTCACATGTTCAATGCAGTATAACTCACAACAGCCGAGATGTGGAAACAACCTGTATGTCCATGGACAGATGAATGGATAAAGAAACTGTAGTATAACATATAATGGAATACTATTCAACCTTAAACAGAAGGAAATTCTGCAATATGTCACCACCTGGATGAACCTTGAGGACATTCTTCTAAGTGAAATAAGCCAGTCACAGAAAGACAAACACTACATGATGCCACCTATACTAGGTATCTAAAATAGTCAAATTCATAGACTCAAAGAGGAATGGTGGCTGCCAGGGGCTAAGGGGAGGGGGAAATGGGGAGTTACTAATCAATGGGCATAAAGTTTCAGTTAAGCAAGATGAATAAGTTCTAGAGACCTACTGTACAGCACTGTGCCTACAGTTAACAATACTGTATGGAACACTTAAAATTTTGTGAAGAGGGTAGATCTCATGTTAAGTGCTCTTACTACAGTAAAATAAAATAAAATAAAACAAAATAAAATAACTAATAGTCAATGCAAATTAAAGGAAGAATAATAACCTATTTTTTACCCATTAGATTCACTTAAAGTTTAAAACACAATAACATTCATAGCTTAGGAGAGGAAGTCATCCTTAGACTTTGTTCATTTGAGTATGAGTTGCTGCAGACTGGAGGAAATGATCTGGAAATGCATTAAAATTTAAAATATGCATACTTTTGAACTAGCAGTACTACTTTTGGGACTTTGTCCTGTTGTAATCAAACACACATGTATCTAAGATAAATGTATGAAGGCGTTTATTGAGGCACTGTCACAGTAAAAAACTAGAAAAAACCTGAATAATTAACCATAATCAATTATAATAAAATATTATTCAACTATAAAAAAGGGATATTAATCCCTCTGTATAATGATTCAAATAAAGCTTTAGTATATTATATATTTATATTTATTTACATTTATATTTAGTATATTGTATAATGAAGTACATCTTCACTTTTTAAAAATATGACAAAATCCTAGTGGTGAGCTGATAACATGAAGCTGTTTCTATCTACTTGAACACACTCCACAGTCAGTTGAAAAATACAAAGGTTTTGCACCTCCTTTCCCTTTGTACTCAACGTACAAAGGACAGTTAAAGAAATTTTCCTTTTTCTTCACACCACCCAGAAGAGTGTAACACAACAGGCATACTCACTTTGCAATTGGGTACTCCCACATGTATCCCCAACCTCCATGCAGCTGCACGCAGTCATAAGCTACACTGTTCTGTAACTCAGATGCCCTAGATGACCAAAATAAAAAGCAGAAAAGGAACATTTGAAATGAATTTTCATGAGATGCTTTACAATCAGGAAACAAATTATTTATGATTGTTTAAATGCTTACATTTATCAAACAATTAAAATTAGGCATATTAGCCAACCAGAGAAGACTGATATAAATTCCATGTGAAATAAATCTCAAGAGAATTTTCATATAACAAATGCTTTCTTCATCAATTATACTTCTGGCTGGGTTTTTGGTAAGTCTAGAAACAAAATGCAGAAAGCTTAGACTATTTATTAGGTGTTGGCTACCTTAAGCCTGAAAAGAATATAGTGAAAACTTGAATTTGGTCTAATTTATTCAGATTCTCTATGTGATCTAAGTTAACTGAATAATTATACAGTCATCTATTTTCTTTTGCCTTGTGTAATATGTGTTTTTTTTCTTCAAATGTGTCACTTCCTACCTAAAGGTTGCAATTCTGAATTTTAGTAACTGAAAAAAACTTTTTTTCAGAAATAAACTGAAAGTAAAAGTGGAAACCTAAGAGGGCAGACCTCTATTAAAGTACCTACTATCACATAGGAAACTTATTGACGATCATTTGGGAATTATTATTCCTGAAGTATACGTATATTAATATAAGGTGCTCGAGAAATATCCTTTTCTGATCTTATCACAACAATTTTAACTATTGTTAAAATCCATGAGATGACTGGTAGGGACTTTATTCATCTTAACATAAAATACAACTTAGTTCAAAATCTTTTCAACTTACTTTCAACAGTGGGAAATATAAAGAAAAGGTAAGCATAGACATATTTTCCTATAAAAAATAATTTTTAACTCAAGCCATAGGACAGGTCAGGATGTTCCTGAGAAATACAGTAACAATATAATGATTAACAGACAAGATTCAGGGGGCAATGATATTTGGAATTCTATACATTTTTGTATTTGGCGAGTATTTTAGTAAAATATTTGCTGGGTTAAAACTACTTGCTCCCTCTCCTCCAATATGAAATACCAGTATGTCTATAAACCTGGTGTTTTCAAAAAACAGTAAGGCCAACAGCCATCCGAATATCTTTTTCCAAAAATATCTTATCTAAAATATTTTTACTCTTTTTCCCACTAGTCAAAAAACTTGCTATAAATGTAAATGTAAAACGTCTCCCCCAAAAGTGCAAGTTTCTAGTAATTCTACATGACTTTTCAACCTGGCAACTTTATTATTTTGGAATCATTACATAAACCACTATTCTGCATATTTCCCCATTCTACTTCTGACTGAACTGAACACAAGTTAATGAATAATGACAGGAATTTTTTCCAGGTTATTTTTGGGCTAATGAGATGTGAGAATGTTTGTTTTTAAAAGAGGAAACAAAACCCACTTCCAGAATTTGATTTAAACTATGTTCTTAAATCTTAAAATACACAAAAGCCTTATAGGGGTCTTTTTTCATTAACACATCTTTAATACCATTGCTAATCATCTTTAACACAAACGAAAGTCATTCTATAGGACATTTTTTTTTCCTTTTGCTTAATAGAGCATGTACAACTTTTGACTGGAGAGTCAAATCTTCAGAAATTTCTCTTAGATCTGGAGAACATCTTAAATAGAAAAATCTTGCCCAATCTACTCATTTCACAGATATCAAAATGTTGGCCCAGAAATAATTTAATTTAATTGCAGTTATTTAATGAAAGAATTGGGACTCTATCTCAGGACTCTAAGTATTTCTGTAATTTTGTGATCTCACTATACTGCCACTCTTCAGATAATCTGAGATTAAACTACTACTTGAATGAACTAATCAGTCATCTTATTTTAGTCTCTTAATATTTTACTTTCAATGGCAAGCTAAAAGTTAAAAACCAACTTGAGTAAGTTTTAGCACATTATAAATATGTTTAATGGGGCCCTTCAGCATTTTTTAAAAAGGTGGTTCTTATTGCTAGTGTTCATTTACTTAGCCTTCTTCCTTTAAGACCCTCAAGGCTGAGTTTCAAGTTGGAAGAATTCCATAACAATCTGTGCAAACACCACATTTTAATTACCATAGCATGCATACCAATATTTCGCCATGGAAGCAGTGGCAGAGTCCAGACGTTTCGTTTCATGCAGCTGGAGACAGCTGTCCACAAAAGCTCTGGTTACACAAATGTGTGTTTTTAATTCTGCTAGCTTATGCTGCACCGTCTTGAGTTTAAAGGAAATGAAAGGAAAAGATGAGCATAGGAGAAGAGCATATTTTGAGTCACTTAGCATATCAAAAATTATACAGTAAAATATCTTTAGAGCAAAACAAAAGTGGAATTACTGTTCTTTTTTCTCCAAAAAAGAGGCATATGTTAACTAAACAGCTCAAATTAAAAACCCACTATATTTCATTGCTAAGAAAACTTGTACTAAAAGATAAGATGCAAAAGTAGATAAATAGATAAATAACATTTCATGTTTTAGGTTAAAAAATTCAGACCATCTAGGGAACTTTTCGAAAAACAGCATGACTTTAATGCGTGAACACCATCTTGAGGTACAGTCCTTTAGGTACAGCTGTTGAAAACTCTTATTTTTGTCCAGAATCTAAATCCATGAAGAATTTTTCTCTACTAATGAAATTAAGTATACACATTTTCTGCTTTTTTGTCTTGGAGTAAAGTAATAAAGTAACAAGCTAGAGGGACAACATCAAAAATATTTATTAGACATTATTATTTTATATTGCAAAGTATTTAATCTAGATCTGTAGAATGCAATGGGAGAATAACAGAATCAGAACACTCAAGACATCAAAGTCCAGTACCCCCCAACCTCTTCCACCTTTCCCCACCCTCCCTCTTATCTCTCTCAATTGCACAGTCTCTAACTTGAACTGAATGGTCTGGAATTGTCAACGATAACATACCTAATAGATACCTCCCCCTGCTGGCCACAGACAACCAATAGTATTCTTGGAAATCATTCTATCTAGACCATCCTCAATTGTTCTAGATTGCTCTAACTTCAATCAAATTTTCTTGCATTCCCTGACTCTTGGCTCTCACACCTTGAACTCTGAGTTTACATCTGGTCTCTTTGGCACCAACTCTTGAACCACCTTCAGGAAACTGACTTGGATTTGAAATACTACTGGCTTTCCACTTTGGGTAACCTCCAAAAATACACCCCGTTCTAGCTGATCTCAAGTTCAAGGCTCAGCTATGGTCAGCTGCCTCTATCTTCCTTGTGGAAATTCAGATACAAACAGAGTTTTGAACATTCTGCTTGGAATTTATGAGTGAGACCTTCACTGTGGCTAATAAAAGGCATGGAAGTTAATGACAATGGCACTAACTTGGTGGCACAGTGAAACTCAAACTAGAAATTATGAATGCACCCAACGTACGCAATGACAAGTCCAAAGTCATGATTGCATTCTCAAAAGAAGCCTTCCTGGACCAGATATTCAGAGGATGTTGACCTGCCTTTGCTACTTGTTACAGCAATCTCAAACCACAAAACCAAACCCTTAAAAGCATCATTGTAGTGGAGACAGTTTGGGTACTTACCATTTCTGGTAAAGAGTAGAAAAGGAGTATAATAAGATCCAGGACCAGGCAAGACCAGGGTGTTGTCAGCTGGAGAAGGAGCTCTGAGGGACAGATTCCTTATATGTGTATCAACATAACTATTATGCTGATGGAAAACCCAAACTGACTGCCTTTCCCTTGGGCTTACTCCATCCTGTTCTAGAAACAGACAATGTGACTGGCATCTAATGATTCTAAAGCCAAGCAGTGGGGAGGCTGGCACCACACTTTTCCACTTCTTGTATCCTGGCCTCTAATTTAGAACATGCCAGGTTTACCAAAACTTTCTTCCTCTCTCATACTTTCTCTTACTTTTTCTACCTCCCTTTCTATCCATTTCTATTTAATGAGGCCAAATCTCTAATCTTTAATCAGCACAAAGTTTCCCACTCCCACCCCACACATCCAAGTGTACTCACAGAAGAATCTAAAGATGCAACAGGAAATGAAAAAGCGGGGGAATACCCTTCTATATATTGAACACAGATGACTATATATTCCATGAAAATCCCTGAAACTGATCTCTTAGCTTATTCTTGGTGTAGGTCAATGACACTACCCATGACACTTCATTTGGAACGTAAGGGGGAATCTGACAAAGTCTCAAGATACTATTGCACACCGCCTCCCCACCCTGCGATGACATTTGAGAACTTACTCACTATTTACAATATGAGAGAATCAAGATCTCTAAGCCCAATTATCTCATAAGAGAGCTGTTTCTATGGAAATGCTATGAGCTTCTAGAAGCTGAAGTTAAATTTCAGACCAGAATGGGCTCATCTAGAAAATTCTTGCTTCAGTGCATTCAGGTCTACAGGTTTGACAGAATTAATGCCACCAAGAGTGCATAAGTTACTCTTGGGGGGATAAGAGATTAAATATTTACATACTCTTGGCATTGAGTTGGGTGTTAGCCAAACAGATTTAGTCTTTGCTCTTCATTGCAAACACTGCATCATGCTTTCAGAAACTGTTCTCTAATGAATGGTAGGTAATAATTGTACCACACATTATTAGCAGGTGCTTTTGGTGAATTATCAGCATGCTCACAGCAATACTTTTTAACATTCATTAATAGTCACTCATAGATAATACTGCAGCTAGCATTTTATTAAAAAAAAATTCCCTAAAGTTGCAAAGTGGATCAGATGGCATCTCTTTCAGAGTTCTGAATAACACAGTTCTTAGAATCATAGAACTATGGAATTGGAAGACCCCTTGGAGAAGTTATTGAGCCCAGTATTCCATTTAAACATCACCATTAGATGTACTCTAATATATTACGACTCAAGTATAAACTACAACAACTTAGGTTTGCTACCTGATTTTATAGTTAATTAACCCCACACTCAAGGTCTAAGAACTAAATATTCCCTTTTTGGAGAAATGTAAAGAAGAAGTGTTATTTGTTACCTCTCCTATTTTTTTCCTAATACTTTGTCCCCTTAGAATCAAGAGCACATACCACACAAGAAATAACTAAAGCTTATGTTAGAAAAGAACACTGAATTTTCACTTCATTGTCCATGGGTGAAAGAGGTGAGAAAAGAAAAAGTCTATCTACCTTAGATTTCTGGGTAGTAAAACTAGTGAATGGGTTAAGAGAGTAGGTTCCAGAGTTCAAATACTTTTTTAATCTTGGGATGTTATTTAACCTCTTCATGCCTCAATATCCTTATCTGTAAAATAAGGATAAATATAATATTTATTATATGGAGTTGTAAAGAAGAAAAAGACAATCCATGTGGCACAGTGCCTGGCATATAGGGAACATCAATCAATGACAGACATTATCATTATTTAATATCTGAATTTTACTATTGTATTGTCCATTCCATAGAAAATCATGAGACTTGACAGCAGCTATGGAGAGTATGGATGAGACAAAATGAAAATCCTGTAACTATCGCAACCTAAGTATGGTAGGTCTCCATTCTAAAAAGAAAGTAAATTTTAGGGACTTCCCTGGTGGCGCAGTGGTTAAGAATCTGCCTCCCAATACAGGGGACACAGGTTTGATCCCCAGTCTGGGAAGACCCCACATGCCGCGGAGCAACTAAGCCCATGGGCCACAATTACTGAGCCTGCGCTCTAGAGCCCACGCACCACAACTACTGAGCTTGCACTCTAGAGCCCACTAGCCACAACTACTGGAGCCCGTGTGCCACAACTACTGAAGCCCGCGTGCCTAGAGTCCGTGCTCGCAATAAGAGAGGCCACCAACAATGAGAAGCCCCCGCACCGCAACAAAGAGTAGCCCCCGCTCGCTACAACTAGAGAACGCCCACGCACAGCAATGAAGACCCAATGCAGCCACAAATAAATAAATAAATAAATAGCATCACAATTAAGTTAAAAACTCAAGATCTACTAAAAAAAATTTTAAAAAAAGAAAATAAATTTTGTGAAACGCATCCAAGTGGTCAGAAAGACTCAAAATTCAAGAATATCAAAGAGAAAGGAAACTGAATCGTTACAGGGTCATAAAAATGAGATTTGGCCAAATATAATATAACATTTAAAGGTCTCCTATTTCAATTTAATACTGGAACCATTGTATATCCAACTCTGTAACAGGAGGTATAAGCACTTATTGGTTATTCATCTTCTCTGAATACATATCTAGATTGAATATGAAAATATTATTCAAAGATACTTATTTATATAAACAAGAAGTAGAAGAAATATCTCAGAAATCTCAGAACCACATATTTACTTGGAAAACAATACGGCTCCCACCAATGATATAGATACGTGTGGAAGCAGAATGCTACTGCCACCTAGTGAAATTTTAGTAAACTACCTTTGAAAGAAGGGAGCAATAAAATGGCACTTGCTTTGAAAAGGATTAAGAATATTTCTTTTCTTTTTGCTATCAAAATACATATATACACATCTACATATATACACATATATATTATTAAATAAATAAATATTTTGGAAGAAACTTTTTCTCCTATGGGAAAATATTATACCGATTTTCTATTTTTTTCATGGTTAAATGTCAAATAACATTTAATGTTCTGAGCTATACAGGCAATGTCGGTAATATTATAGTCATTTTTGTTGTAATTTTATATTAAGTTCATAAACGCAGGAAGTGTAGATTACCAAGGGGATGGAAAAATATGTCTGTTTGATTCACTTTTTATAGTATCCAGAATAGGGCTGAAGGCATGAGTATTTTAATAAACATTTTGAGAAGCAAAGGACATTAATTCCACTTCGGATGCAGTTGGGAAAGTCAGAGTGATACCGAGTAGTATCACTCTCTTTGTGTTGCTAGGAGGTTATAACAGGTATTTCCAGAGTCATGCCTATCAAATTACATTTGAACACACAACCTTCAGAAGGCAATCAATACATACTTGCTCAGTGAAACAAATCATGTATATCAACATTTCTCAAAATGAAAAGATTACATGAAAAAGAAATGTAATTTATTTATCGGTAAAAAGATTCATGCATTGATAACAAAGAAACAGCAATATGATTGCTTTATGGTAGCCTAGTGTAATCAGTGGTACTGTGTATGATTTATAAGTGTTTGTGTGCATAAGCTTTGATAAATTTAACTTTTCACAATAAATTTCTGTATATTTTATGGTAGTAAATGATAAAATTGACTAGTATCTACACATATTTTATGCATTCGTGACATACCTTTATTCTTAATTTTTTCGGTATTTCTAGGCTATACAGTTCGTCTGCACATTTTAAGTTGCCACAAATCTCCAAAAGTTTTTCCAATGTATTTATTGAAAAAAATCCACATGTAAATGGACCTGTGCAGTTCAAACCTGTGTCGTTTAAGGGTCAACTGTAATAGCTAACTTTAATGAAAGCTCGTTTTGCCAGGCAATATTCTAAGCACTTTATTAGAAGTGTATTATCTCACCTAATCTTCATAACAACTCTATGAGGTAGCTACTCATATTACATCTTAACAATAAGAAAGTACTTCTGAGACAGATAATACAACTTGCATAGACCACAGAGACTTAAGTAACTGTACTAGGATTTAAACCACACCTGAACTTAACTCCTATAATGCTGTCCTAAAAAGTTACCAAAGTATTTCATCTTTCCCTTTCCCTTCACAACACCTTTCAGCCGAGACATTCCACTTAGAAATTTTCAATTAGACTTCCAACTCCAGTTTTTTTGATGACTGCATTACTTAAAAGCTGTTCCTTCATTTTAAGGAGAGACTAGAGGGTCTAAAATTTGATTGATATTTTAGTGATTACGGCTACCATACACTGAGTTCTTTTGCAAGTAACTTAAACTTCTTGGCAAAACCCAGGAAGTTTAAACACAATCATCCACCTTCTCTGTGCTTGAACCTGGGGAGCAAAACCCTTTTAGTAAAGCTAATACACAAAAAAGCAGAAGGTTCTGCTATAAGTGCATGATCACTAACCTGATTTGGGTCCTCAATTCTGCCAGGAAGCTTACTGTAAGTGTCTCTTAGTTAGTTCAGCCTCTCACTCTGAAGAAGGTATTTCAAACCTTCCTTATCTCCATGCCCCATTCACTCACATCTCTTTCTTCCCTATTGATAAGGAAAGATACGGAAGTCTCTGGAAGAGAGCTTTTGCGATTTTCTACCAACAGAGCTGAACCCTTGCTCATCCTTTCCTCTTTCCTTCCTGTTTCAGTGGAGGAAACTCTTCTCCTGTCAGGATGGGAAGGCCTATCTTTCCATGTATTGAAACTTTGGCATCCACACCTTCACACTGTCTCAAAGATCATATGCAGTTAATTATGCTCTCCATACCTACAATCTTTCCCTCTTTACTAAATCCTTTGTCTAGGTATTAAAATATGCTCTAGCATTCTCATCCTAATAATAATAACAAAAATTAATAATCGCCAAATATTTCACTTGATCTCCAGATATTTCCCTCACTCCCTCCCCACCCTCCTCTTCTTGCCTTCTAGTTACCATCCTTTCTCTCAGCTACTTCACAGCCAAACTCAGGAAAGAGTTGCCAGTCATCAGTATCTTTACTTCCTCATTGCCATTCACTGCTCTACTCACTGGGGTCTGGCACCACACCAGTCCCTTAATCGCTCTTATGAAATAACCTCCATATCAGTATGTCCAATGGGCACTCTTTGACCTTCATCTCATTTTCCCTCTAAGTAGCTTCCATCCACTTGAAATCCTCTTTTGTCTCGGCTTCTACAACAATACTTGCCTGATTTGCTTTCTCCTTTCTAGCTGTCTACTCTCAGTTTTCTTTGTAGGCTCTTAGTTTCCTATTCTACCTTTAAATCTTGTAATTTTTTTCTCAGGACTCTGTCCTAGGATCTCTTTTGTCTTAATCTCTACTCTCTCCCTAAGTGATCTCATCCACTTCCATGGATTCTAATGTCACCGTGGATGAAAAATGTTGCCTGCCACATAGGTAAACAATGGATGTTGCAGCCATCAGGCCAGCAGCCACTGCAGCGGCCCCCAAATGTGCGCCCTGAGGGGAGTCAGGATGGAGGAAAGCAGGATACTGGCCCTGGATAGTTAAGGTGCGTATCAGAGGAGTAATTTCAATGAGCCCAGACTCTTGGATCTTCCCATACATAGAAAAGCGATAAATTCATTACTTTGAGAAGCCTGGTTTTCTTTAATTAACAGTGATCTTTTGCTGTTCCAACCACCTGGTTTCTGTTGCAAGACTCCTATATACCCTGGCTCCTCCCTCGCCTCTTTGGAGCAGTCCCTCAGAGCTACCCGAGAGGCTGTATTTCGTGCTTACATGCTTAGTTTTGTGCACCAAATAAAACATAATTCTCAGCTGTTAAGTTGTGCATATTTTTTCAGTCGATACCACCTGTATGAAAATCACTCCATATTCATGTTTAGCCTAGACCCATTTCAGATGAGTAAATTGATACTATCTAATACTAATGACAAACTTACCTGTATGTGTGCAACTGTTTTCCCAAAAGCTTTTCTTTGTTTAACGTAGTTCCTGGTTTCTTCAAACATGAATTCACTGGCTGAAACTGCCAACTCAGCAATCAGTAGCCTTTCCTATAACCCCAAAATTAGGTCTTGAACGTTATTCTAATTACACAAGTGATTTTCACATGATTGCAATGAAAATAAATTGCATAATCTTTATAAAACTCCTAAAGATTATTTCTTAACTCTTTATAAGAAAAGACTCCCACTGAGATTTCTAAGACTATTTTGACACATATATAAGTCTCTAAAAAAAATCTTTTATTTTTATGAATGACTGTCTTTATATAGGTATATAAGTAATTTATTTTCCTCTTCTCTTTACTCATCTATGGGAAAAGAAATTCCAAAGTCGTCGATTTTTATTTATTGATCTCTGCATACCACACATCTAATATACCTGAGGAAATCAACACTGTAAAGGGCATAGGTTGAATTAGTGCAAAGTATCCATAGTCAGTTTAATTCCATCTTGTTGGTGATTTTCGTATTCTGTTCTGTGCCAGTGTTCCTCGTCCTTGTCCCATGTCATGTTTCGTGCATGCTGTGGCTGTCACCAGACAGATGCATCCTCTTATGCTGACATGTGAGGCTCGATAATCACTCAGCAACCACACTCCAAAAAACACAGAAGTGAGAGCTGACCCTATGTGGCTAAAACTTTTTAGTCTGAACTTAACAGCTTTCTTTGATTCCCAGGTATTATTAAAAAAAAAAAAAAAAAAAAAACCTGGAAAATATTTTGGCTGATATTTCATTACAAAGGGCTAAAAATTCTTGATTTGTACTTAAGACACTAAAATCATTCCAAGAAGGAATCATAGAACTGAAAATCTTATTTTCCTGACTCACTTATAAGCTTTGATTAGATATCCCTGAGTTGAGTTATTCACATGTCCAGCTTACAAAAGTCATATATATTTTTTTACAACTTCAAGTTATACTCAAATGACTGGTTATATCACAAGTTTTGTAGGCATGGATTTATATAGTTCTATATTATTCTATTCCAGTCCATTATCTAATCAAAAGACGGACTCTTTAATACTTCTGACCTGTGGAAGCTCTTGCATGAGGTAATAGAAGCCTTTATTCTCTTCTCCAAGTAGGGCACTTGCTGGCAAACGTACATCTTCAAAGAATAATTCTGCAGTATCCTAAGAGATCATACAATTGAGTACAGAATTATCTCACTGAAATCCCCCAATAACCTGATGAGGTGATTATTATTTCCATTGAAAAAACAAAAACAAAACAAACTGGAAGCCAAGTTGGAGTGGTTAATGATCACACTGGTAAGTGGTAAACCAGGGATTCAAACCCAGGTCTACCTGATTCCAAAAGCGGCTTTCCCACTGCGATACACTGTCATTCTAGCTCTAATACTGTCCAGTTCTGCAGGTATTGAGGACTAAGGATTTCTAATGCATATCAAGTAAAACATGTTTTTCTTTTTGGTAATGAAAAATTACCGAATAGCAGAAAAAATATTTTCTGTTCTTATTTCATAATTTTCTTCAATTTCAAAAATAGAGGGTATTATCATGCAGTTAATTTTCTAAAGCAGATTTTCAAAATACCCTGATTCACTTCCATTGCTGACCACAGTTGCATAATCAGTGGAATAAATTTCCATAATCATTTCTGAAAAGCATATTTTAAGAATCCAGCATAGGAAGGAAGGTATGCTTGTGCTATATGTAGTTCTATATATAAAGCATAATTGAGTAAACTCAATTATTTATAAATAATAAATATGAATTATATTTATAAATGATTTATATTACGAAAACAAATTTACATTATGACTTACCTGGGCTTTTAGTCCCATTTTATGTAGCTTTCGTCCCTTGACAAATCCTTTCATTCCATTTTCCACCAGAAAAAGGCTAATGCCATGGGCAGGAGAGCGAGCGTCACGATTTGTGACTGCCACTACAATCACAACGTCACTTAGCCACCCATTAGTGATGAATACCTGAAAAACCCCAAGTATACTGTGATGCTCCACAATAACTCAGGTCCATGTGTAAGTCACGATCAGGGGAAAGTATACTCAAGAAGACTAAACCGGACAGAACATGCTTCATACCTCTCTCTGTACTCTCTCTGAATATCTGCAGTGTTGATTATTCATACATGAGGTTATTAAAGAGTAGGGGGAAATTATCCAATGCTTCAAAGAATGAACTCTATTCATTTTCTTCCCACTATTAGTATTGTAAATAATAATAATAATTAACATTATTATGTTCTTTTCCAATTAAAACAAAATTGTCTATAAAAATGATAAACCATATTTTAGAAAGAAGTTTCAGGTGAGAAAACAGAATCTCCTTTGAATGGCACGATACTATTAAAGTATTTGTATTTTCAGGTTTATCAGTTTTTGAAAAGGCATATTTTCGATTTCATGATGGATGGCCTACCTCTTTCCAAATGGCCTAAATAAGGAAGGTGCTGATTAAGAAGGGATAAAATAACAAAGAGATATTAGTTTATCAGATAATATTTATCTAGAAAACAAATATACACAGAGCAAATATGAATAATTATCTTTTCACTCTGTATCTTTCCTGGGTCCTCTCAGCCACTTTCCATGGCTTTAGTTGCTATCCATATGCTGATGACTCCAAATCTTTATCTAAGCCAAATTTCTTGCTAGGTTCCAGACCTGTATACACACCTGCTTCTGGATAGTTCCACCTGATGACTCAAGGAATATATACCTTCTCACCCCTACTCCTATTTAATGTTGAGTATCAATCTATTTTCCCTGTGTCAGTAAATCACATTATTATCCTGCTTCATTTTCAATTTGACATCTAGTTCTCTCTAACCTATTTCAACACTTTTTAAATCCATTCACTTCCTTTCACTTCTATTGCCATTACCTTATTTTGGGCCTCATCATTTCCTGGTTAAGTTCCTACAACTGATCTCTCTGCAACTCTATTATCCATCAAGATGTCAGAGGGATCTTTCAAAAATGCAATCTAATCATACCACTTTCACATCTGAAAATTTTTGAATACCTCCTCATAGCTTCAGGATAAATTCTAAATCTTAGCAGGGCATATAAAACTCATCACAATTTGGCACTAGCTTACACTCCTGCCTTATCTCTTATCCAATTTTCCCCTCACTTCTTTTCTGTAGGTTAGCTCTACTGCATTACTTGCTGTCCCCCATATTCTAAGGTCTTCCTCATCTATGGGTCTTTGGAAATCTTGTTTCCTCTACTTGGGGGGCTCTTTCCCAACTCTGCTACAATGAATCCTATTCATCCTGGACAAAGTTCAGACATCACCTCTTCCAAAAAGTCTTTCCAGGGAATTCCCTGGCGGTCCAGTGGTTAGGACTCCACGCTTTCACTGCCGAGGGCGCAGGTTAATCCCTGGTCAGGGAACTAAGATCCTGCAAGCCACGCAGCGTGGCTGAAAAAAACAAAAACAAAAAGTCTTTCCAAATTCCCCAAGCTGGGTTAAGTGCTCCCATAGCACCCTGAATTTACCATCATCTTAGCATTTTCCAAGCTATATTCAAATGATCTCATTTTGTCTCTGTCCCTTTGAAATAGCGCAGGTATAAAATGGTGTTGGTTACTCTCATCACCTACCATCCATGTCCTTTATAATAAGATTTATGCTCTAAAATCCAGAGCACTGATTCTTACAAATAATGGGAAGTGGCCCAATGATGCTAGTGTTATCTACATGACAGAAAATGAAGGCAGTGATGATGGTATGGTTGTAAGTGACGCAATAATAAAAGACCCTCAACATCTCTCTGTATTAGGAGCTCCTTGAGGGCAGGGACTATTTCCTATTCATATATCTATCCTCAGTGCTTAGTATAGTATTTGGCATATAGGAGGCCTTCAAGGATGTTTGTTGAATAAATGAGAAAAATATATTCCTCAAAAATAATTCTAGGGAATTCCCTGGCGGTCCAGTGGTTAGGACTCTGCATTTCCACTTCAGGGGCACAGGTTTGATCCCTGATCAGGGAACTAAGATCCCGCATGCCACACAGCAGGCCAAAAAAAAAAAAAAAAAAAAAAAAAAAAAATCATGGTAAAGATATTTTTTCCTATAGTGTTTCTCCATTATACCACTCCCTTCCTCAAAAACCATTCAGGTCTCCCAATTTCCTAACTGTCTAAGATAATAATGACCATTTGTGTAGTTGCCACAGTTGAATTGCTGAAATAGTGCTTTTTTGTTTGTTTTTAATCACAGAGCACCCAGGAATTAGTACCTTTATGTTACTAATATCTAATGTGAGTATTTCTACCATGACTGATACTCTTTCCTAATAAAATTATAAGAGAATTCTCTTTGTAAGAAAGGGCTTTCTTGATTTCTTTCCTAATTATGACAGTCAAAACTTTTAATAGGGCTGAGATTAACCCTAGTGAGGTCATTATTTTTTTTATTTTTATTTTATATTTTGGTATTGAATGCCTATGCCATACGCTCTTTGTAGATGTGCAGATAGTACATAAAGAAAAAGTGTTATAAGGAAAAAGGGAAAAAAAAATCTTCCATGAGTCCATCATATAAATACCATTGTGAACTTCCTTTCTGGTCTTTTTTTCTTTTAATATAGTTGAAATTATTCTATATTTACATTTTATATGCATACTTTACTTAAATGTTAGTATAATCTTTTTACTTAATATAATTATTTTCCTATACCACTAAAAATTTTGTGTTGATGCTTTAGTGGGTGCATATTAGATCATCTTATTGATGTAGTATATTTACTTACTCATTCTTTTACTTTTGCTTCCTCTAAAGTTTTTGTTTTTCCTAATAGAATTTTTGAAAATCAGAGGTACTTTCCTGGGTGGTTCCCACAGAACAGTCTAATTGAGCAGACTGGGCCTGCTTAGAAAGCTGGAGTCATAGAAGAGCGTGGTTCCCATTTCACTTTTGACCAAATACCCTATTCTTCTGTCAAAACAAGCCTTCTGTGTGCAAAGAGTTAATTGACTATATATTACAGTTAATGCTTTATTATAATCCTTAGTATGAATAATGTAGATGAATATTTCATAAAGTATATTTGAAAAACACCAGTAACTCAAGATAGTCTATAAAAAGAGAATTTCCTAGGGCAAAAGACATACTATATACAACTTTTAGAAGTTCATGATGCATATCAGCCTCTCAGAAAGTGAGAAGTAGAGCATGATTTCCAAATTTATTTGACACCACAGACATTGTTTTTCTGTATAATAACTATGAAACTAGATAATGGAATGGTTTTTAGAACTGGGCTACTCAAAACGTATTCATCAGACTGATGAACAGTTTGTCAGTCCACAAACTGTTATTAGTCCTTAACAATGTAAGTACGGAAAGTGACTGTTTAGAAAATTTCATAGCAATTTAAGTGTCACAACATTCAAGCTTGTGATTTTGCAAATGCAAAGGTATTAGTCTAAAACTACTAAGAAATTTTTTTTTAAACGTTGAAGGAAAAAAAACAAAAATTAGTTCTTCACCAGGCTTTGAAACATTTAGCAAGATTTCCTTAGTGTAGACAATAAATATCTTTTCTTCACTTAATATTCAGTCAACAACAAGTAGTTACTGAGTGTATACTAGACACAGTTTTAGGTAAACAAAAACCTCTGCCATCAGTGATATTAGATTCTGAAGGTTATATTTACTTCTGAGCCTGTCTGTAACCTTAATCAGAGGCGCTCTCCAATCTTATCAGTGGGTTGATGTGAGGCTCAGAAAGGTTGAAGGGCTCTCAAATTCCAACAGAAATATCTTTCTCTCCTAAAATCTTTTGAAACTCTTCTTGATATTTATTTATAAGTCTTTTCCTCCACTTCTTATCAACATCAAATTCATTAACTATTAACTATTGTTTGTCCCCTATTTGGACAATGTGAACCTCACCTTTTCCTTTTCTGGTTTGATAAGGGCTGTTTGGAAGCTAAAACAACGTTTTTCATATTAGTGAGGGGGCATGCAAAAGGAACATAGAAGAGGAATAGATTTCACGTAATATAAATGTTGTACAATTCTTACTGTCTCCAAAACAAAGCAGTTCAATTCCTGTGCCAACTCAAGTAAACTCAATTACTGTGTGAGTCCCTAGATCTGAGAGACTCAATGATGAGTAGTCTTTGAGGCTTTGTTACCCACAGCATGACTCTGGGGAGGAGGGCTATGGAAGCCCATCTTTACACACCTTGCTTCCATTGAGAATCCAGTCACTTCCATCCTTTTTGGCATTTGTTCTCACTCCTTGCAAATCACTATAATTCAAAGGATAAAAAATTCATTAATTGGTAATAAATGAACTGTGCAAATGTTGTTATGTAAGTATGTATCTATTGTGATAATTCAAACTGGTTACACAAATATAAAAATTGACATTTAACTAATATTAGGAATGTTCACACAAATGCACTGAAAAGTCATGTCTGATATATGCTAAACTATTTATACAAATGAATATTTGATTGAGATTACATAGACTAACTAGATTTTATAGAGCAAAACAAGGCCCAACTAGCATCCAAGACCCTCAAACTGGACTCAGAAGACATTTCAATGCCTACTATATACCTCAGATTATTTGCCCATGTACCTTTCCTGCCTCTGTTCACTTTGGTTCCTTCCCCTATATCTACTGTTCAAAAGCTTAGCTATTTAAAAGACTATGTCGGAAATTCCCTGGTGGTCCAGTGGTTAGGACTTCATGCTTTCACTGCTGAGGGCCCAGGTTCAATCCCTAGTCAGGGAACTAAGATCCCACAAGGCAGGCAGCACGGCCAAAAAACGCCTATGTCTCAAATGCCACGTCCTCTAACAAGCCTGCTCTACAAGTAGAATAGGTTATTTTTCTAAATATAAACTAAACAAATATTCATAATTTAAATATGAAAAGTACAGGCAATATTCAAGACAAAGGAGAAAAATGAAAAAATTTTAAAAAGCAATTTTACCTACTGTAATAAACATTTTAAAAATACAACCTTCCAGTATTTTTCTATGGAAACAGATACACACATATATGTATTTCTATAAAATTGGAACCATACATATGATCCTGATCTTTGAATAATATCTAATGTTTTTCTATAAGAAAACTTTTATTAGTGGCATAGAATTTCATCATATGAATTATTGTTATGATATATATTTTTAAACACACAAGAATATTCTTTATTTCCACAAACAAGTATTCCATCTCACTTTTTGGAAACATTGACAGCCTTCTTCATTTATCTTTTAAGAGAGATTTCTTTACAGTAGGAAATCCAGCAGGTAGGATTCAACAATAGATGATTTCAGGGAGACAACTGGAAGTGGTGGTGCATCTAAAAGACTGGAGAACTCATATCCCATCTAAAGGGCTATGTCCCAGCCAATAGGAATAAGGAATCAGAAATAAGAAAAACATAGTATTGTCAGATGTTCCAAATTTTCAAGAAAAGCCATGAATATGGATGTTTATGTACATTTTTCTGGCTTTTAAAGTTGATTCAAGGTTTGTTTTTAAATTAAATAGATTAACCAAATTAAACACGTTCCAGGGCTTCCATAGGTCCCATGAACTGCCCCATCTGTGACTACTGCCTCATGCCTTTCTAGACCTCATGCCATGGTGATACAACCACTTAGAACTCAAGGGGGTAGATATCTGATATCCTTCTCTTATACACTGTAAAGTAATAAAGTATGATTTCTAAAACTAGAAATTAAGGGAGAAATTGACAAACTCAGTCATGACCAAAGGTCAGGGAAGGGATCTGAAACCAAATGCATTGGATTCATCATGAATTTTTTAAAGCAATCTGCTATTGTTGAAGACTTAGGTAGTTTCCACTTCCAATTTTCAAAGATATCCTACAATGAACATCATATATTAAATTGTGTACATCACTTATTTTGTGAAAATTTTCTGATTCTCCTTTTTGTACATGGACTTTGTATTATATATCCCATGGCACTTTATCGCTCTCTGTATCATGCTAAATAATGACCCTTAGAGATAGCAGGTCCTAACCTCTGGAACCTGTTAAGTGTTACCTTATATGGAAAAAGGGTCTCGCAGATGTGATTAATTTAGAACTTTGAGATGGGAAGATTATTTTGGATTATCTGGATGGGTCCTAAATGCAATCACAAGTCTTCTTGTGAGAGAGAGGCAGAGGGAGATTACACAGACTGAAGACGGACATTACAACATGGCCACAGAGGCAGAGATTGGAGTCATGAGACCACAAAGCAAGGAATGTCGGCAGCCCCCAGGAGATGGAAGAATCAAGGAATGGATTCTCCCCTAGAACCTCTGGAGGGACTGTGGCCTTGCTGATACCTTGATTTGGGGCTGCTGATACCTTGATTTGGGACCACTGATACCAAGTTTGGACTTCCGGCCTTCAGAACTGTGAGAGAATAAAGTTCTGTTGTTTTAAGCCACCCAGTTTGTGTAATTTGTTACAGAAGCACAGAGAATTTTCAGAAAAACACAAATCAAGCAAGCCTTTGTGGGTATGTGTTTAAGTTGGGGATAAATCAAGATCTCTCATTGATACTTTTGCCTCTAGATCAGAGCTGACATACAGTGGGTTGGAACTAAAACATACTGATCATGAGCTAATAAGATGCAATCAGGATATTGGGCATTAGGCCAGTTATCTTAGAGAGTGATCTTAAAAGCAAAGGAAGAAGATTAAATTCCTACTTCTTTAAGGTCACATTTTTAGGCAAAAAAAGTAAACACAACTTTTTTTTTTTGGCCTCACCATGCAGCTTGTGGGAATCTTAGTTCCCTGACCAGGGATTGAACCCAGGCCACTGGCAGTGAGAGTTCCAAGTCCTAACCACTGGGAATTCCCAACAAAACCTTTTTATCTTGGCAAAATTAAATTTCTATACTGGCCTTTAATTATAGATTTATATCTGGGAAAGATAAGTACAATTAAAGCAAATTGCCAAGTAACACTATGGCATATTAGGACATTTAAAAAGAAGCAGCACTGGGACTTCCCTGGCAGTCCAGTGGTTAAGACTCTGCACTTCCACTGCAGGGGGTGCAGGTTCGATTCCTGGTCGGGGAACTAAGATCCTGCATGCCGCACCACAGCCATATAAATAAATAAATAAACAGCAATGACAAAAAAATTTAACATATCAGGGCCTGATCTTGCAGAAACAAGTCTTGAATTTTCAATTACTGCTTCTGCCACATCTTTAAGTTCTTCCTCTGCACTTCCTGTTTCCCATTGGCCTGTTAGTCACTGCCATTTCCCTGACCATGCTGGCTTGTCAAATGACTGTCCCCTCTCTATACTTTCTTTTGCCATATAACACACAACTCTGAAAAAAATTAGTCTGTCTTTTCTGCCTCTGTTTTCTCAATACCCATCTCACTCCCTTCGAAAGTAACTTCTGCCTCTCCTCTCTCCTGAAATCACAATCAAAAGATCACCACTGGCTGCCATGACTCTTTCTCAATTCTCAACATCTCTGTGGCCTTGACATTACTAACTTCTCACTCCTCTCCTACTGCCTTTTCAAACTCACTTCCCCTCGAGCTCATGAAATAGCAGTTGTCTAGATTTCCTTCAAACTCAGTCCTTCTGTCTCTGTCGCTACATCTTCTGTACAGTTCCAAATGGAATGCAATGCCCAAGGTTTCCTTATTGGTCTCCTTTTCATCCTTTCACTTTACCCCTTGAGGATCAGGTCCCACCACATGGCTGCTCTTGCAAATTTCTCAATTGTCAGATCTCAGTTTAAATATAACCACTTTTTATAGGTCTTCCCTAGCAGTCATATCTAAATATGAGTTTTTCCCTTCCCCACCAAACACACATGCACCATGAGTCTCTAACACAGCACCTTGTTTCCTTCACAGTACTTATCATAATTTAAATATATTTGTTTATGTGTTTCTTGTCTTTCTCCTCAATAAGCACAGAGACCACATCTGGTTTGATTACCACTGTATACCTGGCACATGGAAGGAACTTATTAAGTAACCATCAAATGACTAAATGATTTATTCATGTCCATTGCTTCAATTCTTTCTTACCTATGAATGGTTTTAAAGCCTATTGCCACCCCCAGCCTGTATCCAGACTTCCAAATCCATATTTTTAATAGCCTGCTGGACATTTCCATGTGAAATGTCACACCACATCTAAAATTCAACATGCCCCAAATTCAACACATATTCTAACATTTTATTTACATCACACTATGTTAATATCTCAAATACAACATAAAATACAATGTGCTGTGTTGTTATTTGTATATAATAAGGCCTTACTTTCCTACTGGAATTTGAAGTTACCTAAGGTTGGAAGTGACAATGTGTTCATCTTTGTATCTGTCTTAGCATATCACTCAGAGTGTTGTATAAAGCAGGTACTGAGAAAACATTTGCTGTTAAGGCATTGCTTCCAGCATTTCAAAACCAACCAAATGTTGATTTACCTTCCAGCCCCAGGTTCTGTCATTGCTATGGCACCAATACATTTCCCTGCAGTCATCTGGGGGATGAAGTGCTTAATCTGTTCTTCTGAGCCATAGTTTGCAATATAGGGCATGACAATATCCGAATGAAGACTAAAACCTGGGCCTGTGCAATTCGAATATGCTCTTAGAAAGAAAAAAGAGAAGACAGTTTAAGGCACAACAGTTACTTTGTTTTCTTTTTAGTTCTTTGATTTCTCAATTAGAAAACAACAACAAAGTACTAAGGGTCCTATCACATTATGTGGTAATAGATTGTCTCCCCACAAACCTATGAAGTTTCTGAAGGTTTTCTCTCTTTTTTTTTTACTAACCTTTTAATTTCTGGCTCTAACATAGTAACAGTGCTCTAGCAGACCTCAATGATCACTTATGTAATGAAATAAAAGATAAAACGTTTTAAAAAATTTACCACTTGTAACTGTATTACCCTAACACAGTAACTATTTTCATTTTAGCAAATGACCTTTGCCATAAGGATATACATATTCTAATATAGCTGCAGTCATGGTATAAATTTTGTACTTACAAAATTTATCACAATAAATAGCTGCAAAATATTACAAACTGCTTATGTACTACAATATACTTTTTCATTGTCCTACTGTTGGACATTTAGATTGCTTCCAAACTTGGGGGATTATGATCTAACATGGCAATGATGTTTGTACATAGATATTATTTTTTATATTGGGTTGGCAAAAGGTTCCTTTGGTTTTTAAGTAAAAATAAAAGATAAATTTTTCATTTTCACCATGAACTCTATTGAACAACGTATTCACCCTTTTGTTCCATTACCTTCTGCCATTTTTCAGGCAACTTCATAATTCCATCTTCCCAAAACTTTTTATCTTTTTGAGCAAAGAACTGTTCCAGGTGCCTTTTACAATCTTCCAAGGAAATGAAATTTTTTTCCATTAAGAGAATTTTGTAAAGACCTAAATAAATGGAAATCGAAGGTGCAATGTCTGGTGAATATGGTGGAGGAATCAGAACTTCCCAGCCAATCTGTAAAAGTTTCTGCCTGGTCATCAAAGAAACACGAGGTCTTGTGTTATCCTGATGGAAGATTATGCATTTTCTGTTGACTAATTCCGGACACTTTTTGTCAAGTGCTGCTTTCAGTTGGTCTAATTGGGAGTAGTACTTGTTGGAATTAATCGTTTGGTTTTCCGGGAGGAGCTCATAATAGAGAACTCCCTTCCTATCCCATCATATACACAACATCACCTTCCTTGGATGAAGACAGGCCTTTGGTGTGGTTGGTGGTGGTTCATTTAGCTTGCCCCATGATCTCTTCTGTTCCACATTATTGCACAGTGTCCACTTTTCATCGCCCATCACAATTTGTTTTGAAAACGGAATGTTTTCATTACGTTTCAGTAGAGAATCACATGCAGAAATATGGTCAAGAAGGTATATTTGGCTTAACTTATGTGGAACCCAAACATCAAAGTGATTAACATAAGCAAGCTGGTGCAAATGATTTTTTTTTCCCTAGGAATTTTCTTTATATTTCCACTTGACTTTTACATATTTTTTTTCTTATTAGTCATCCATTTTATACACATCAGTATATACATGTCAAACCCAATCGCCCAATTCATCCCACCACCTCCCCCAACCCCTGTGGCTTTCCCCCCTTGGTGTCCATACGTTTTTTCTCTACATCTGTGACTCTATTTCTGCCCTGCAAACCAGTTCATCTGTACCATTTTCTAGCTTCCACATATATGCGTTAATATACGATATTTGTTTTTCTCTTTCTGACTTACTTCACTCTGTATGACAGTCTCTAGATCCATCCATGTCTCTACAAATGACCCAATTTCATTCCTTTTTATGGCTGAGTAATATTCCATTGTATATATGGACCACATCTTCTTTATGCATTCGTCTGTCGATGGGCATTTAGGTTGCTTCCATGACCTGGCTGTTGTAAATAGTGCTGCAATGAACATTGGGGTGCATGTGCCTTTTTGAATTATGGTTTTCTCTGGGTATATGCCCAGTAGTGGGATTGCTGGGTCATATGGTAATTCTATTTTTAGTTCTTTAAGGAACTTCCATACTGTTCTCCATAGCGGTTGTATCAATTTACGTCCCACCAACAGTGCAAAACGGTTCCCTTTTCTCCACACCCTCTCCAGCATTTGTTGTTTGTAGATCTTCTGATGATGTCCATTCTAACTGGTATGAGGTGATACCTCATTGTAGTTTTGATTTGCATTGCTCTAATAATTAGTGATGTTGAGCAGCTTTTCATGTGCTTCTTGGCCATCTGTATGTCTTCTTTGGAAAAATGCCTATTTAGGTCTTCTACCCAATTTTGGATTGGGTTGTTTCTTTTTTTAATATTGACCTGCATGAGCTGTTTATATATTTTGGAGATTAATCCTTTGTCTGATGATTCCTTTGCAAATATTTTCTCCCATTCTGAGGGTTGTCTTTTCGTCTTGTTTATGGTTTCCTTTGCTGTGCAAAAGCTTTGAAGTTTCATTAGGTCCCGTTTGTTTATTTTTGTTTTTATTTCCATTACTCTAGGAGGTGGATCAAAAAAGATCTTGCTGTGATTTATGTCAAAGAGTGTTATTCCTATGTTTTCCTCTAAGAGTTTTATAGTGTTTGGTCTTACATTTAGGTCTCGAATCCATTTTGAGTTTATTTTTGGGTATGGTGTTCTAGTTTCATTCTTTTACATGTAGCTGTCCAGTATTCCCAGCACCACCTATTGAAGAGACTGTCTTTTCTCCATTTTATATCCTTGCCTCCTTTGCCATAGATTAGTTGACCATAGGTGCGGGGGTTTATCTCTGGGCTTTCTATCTTGTTCCATTGATCTAGGTTTCTGTTTTTGTGCCAGTACCATATTGTCTTAATTACTGTAGCTTTCTAGTATAGTCTGAAGTCAGGGAGTCTGATTCCTCCAACTCCTTTTATTTCCCTCAAGACTGCTGTGGCTATTTGGGGTCTTTTGTGTCTCCATACAAATTTTAAGATTCTTTGTTCTAATTCTGTAAAAAATGCCATTGGTAATTTGATAAGGATTGCACTGAATCTGTAGACTGCTTTGGGTAGTATAGTCATTTTCACAATATTGATTCTTCCAATCCAAGAACATGGTATAGCTCTCCATCTGTTGGTATCATCTTTAATTTCTTTCATCAGTGTCTTATAGTTTTCTGCATACAGGTCTTTTGTCTACCTAGTTAGGTTTATTCCTAGGCATTTTATTCTTCTTGTTGCAATGGTATATGGGAGTGTTTCCTTAATTTCTCTTTCAGATTTTTCATCATTAGTGTATAGGAATGCAAGAGATTTCTGTGCATTAATTTTGTATCCTGCTACTTTGCCAAATTCATTGATTAGCTCTAGTAGTTTTCTGGTGGCATCTTTAGGATTCTCTATGTATAGTATCATGTCATCTGCAAAGAATGACAGTTTTACTTCTTCTTTTCCAATTTGTATTCCTTTTATTTCTTTTTCTTCTCTGATTGCCGTGGCTAGAACTTCCAAAACTATGTTGAATAATAGTGGCGAGAGTGGACATCCTTGTCTTCTTCCTGATCTTAGAGGAAATTCCTTCAGTTTTTCACCATTGAGAATTGCTGTGGGTTTGTCCTATATGGCCTTTATTATGTTGAGGCAGGTTCCTTCTAGGCCCACTTTCTGGAGAGTTTTTATCCTAAATGGGTGTTGAATTTTGTCAAAAGTTTTTTCTGCATCTATTGAGATGATCTTATGGTTTTTCTTCTTCAATTTGTTAATATGGTATATCACATTGACTGATTTGCGTATATTGAAGAATCCTTGCATCCCTGGGATAAATCCCACTTGATCATGGTGTATGATCCTTTTAATGTACTGTTGGATTCTGTTAGCTAGTATTTTGTTGAGGATTTTTGCATCTATATTCATCAGTGATACTGGATTGTAATTTTCTTTTTTTGTAGTATGTTTGTCTGGTTTTGGTATCAGGGCGATGGTGGCCTCATAGAATGAGTTTGGGAGTGTTCCTTCCTCTGCAATTTTTTGGAAGAGTTTGAGAAGGATAGGTGTTAGCTCTTCTCTAAATGTTTGATAGAATTCAACTGTGAAGCCATCTGGTCCTGGACTTTTGTTTGTTGGAAGATTTTTAACCACTGTTTCAATTTCATTACTTGTGATTGGTCTGTTCATATTTTCTATTTCTTCCTGGTTCAGTCTTGGAAGGTTATACCTTTTTAAGAATTTGTCCATTTCTTCCAGGTTGTCCATTTTATTGGCATAGAGCTGCTTGTAGTAGTCTCTTAGGATGCTTTGTATTTCTGCGGTGTCTGTTGTAACTTCTCCTCTTTCATTTCTAATTTTATTGATTTGAGTCCCCTCCCTCTTTTTCTGATGAGTCTGCCTAATGGTTTATCAATTTTGTTTATCTTCTCAAAGAACCAGCTTTTAGTTTTATTGATCTTTGCTATTGGTTTCTGTTTCTATTTCATTTATTTCTGCTCTGATCTTTATGATTTATTTCTTTCTGCTAACTTTGTGTTTTGTTTCTTCTTCTTTCTCTAGTTCCTTTAGGTGTAAGGTTAGATTGTTTATTTGAGATTTTTCTTGTTTCTCGAGGTAGGCTTGTATAGCTATAAACTTCCCTCTTAGAACTGCTTTTGCTGCATCCCATATGTTTTGGATCATCGTGTTTTCATTGTCATTTGTCTCTAGGTATTTTTTGATTTCGTCTTTGATTTCTTCAGTGATCTCTTGGTTATTTAGTAACGTATTGTTTAGCCTCCATGTGTTTGTGTTTTTTACGTTTTTTTCCCTGTAATTGATTTCTAATCTCATAGCATTGTGGTCAGAAAAGATGCTTGATATGATTTCAATTTTCTTAAATTTACTGAGGCTTGATTTGTGACCCAAGATGTGATCTATCCTGGAGAATGTTCCGTGCACACTTGAGAAGAAAGTGTAATCCTGATGTTTTTGGACGGTATATCCTATAAATATCAATTAAATCTATCTGGCTTATTGTGTCATTTAAAGCTTGTGTTTCCTTATTAATTTTCTGTTTGGATGATCTGTCTATTGGTGTATGTGAGGTGTTAGAGTCTCCCACTATTATTGTGTTACTGTCGATTTCCGCTTTTAGAGCTCTTAGCAGTTGCCTTATGTATTGAGGTGCTCCTATGTTGGGTGCATAAATATTTACAATTGTTATATCTTCTTCTTGGATTGATCCCTTGATCATTATGTAGTGTCCTTCTTTGTCCCTTGCAATAGTCTTTATTTTAAAGTCTATTTTATCTGATATGAGGATTGCTATTCCAGCTTTCTTTTGATTCCCATTTGCATGGAATATCTTTTTCCATCCTCTCACTTTCAGTCTGTATGTGTCCCTCGGTCTGAAGTGGGTCTGTTGTAGACAGCATATATATGGGTCTTGTTTTTGTATCCATTCAGTAAGCCTGTGTCTTTTGGTTGGAGCATTTAATCCATTCACGTTTAAGGCAATTATGATACGTATGTTCCTATTACCATTTTCTTAATTGTTTGGGGTTTGTTTTTGTAGGTCCTTTTCCTTTCTTGTGTTTCCCACTTAGAGAAGTTCCTTTAGCATTTGTTGTAGAGCTGGTTTGGTGGTGCTGAATTCTCTTAGCTTTTGCTTGTCTGTAAAGCTTTTGATTTCTCCATCAAGTCTGAATGAGATCCTTGCTGGGTAGAGTAATCTGGGTTGTAGTTTCTTCCCTTTCATCACTTTAAGTATATCGTGCCACTCCCTTCTGGCTTGTAGAGTTTCTGCTGAGAAATCAGCTGTTAACCTTATGGGAGTTCCCTTGTACGATATTTGTCGTTTTTCCCTTGCTGCTTTCAATAATTTTTCGTTGTCTTTAATTTTTGCCAATTTGATTACTATGTGTCTTGGCATGTTTCTCCTTGGGTTTATCCTGTATGGGACTCTCTGTGCTTCCTGGACTTGGGTGGCTATTTCTTTTCCCATGTTAGGGAAGTTTTCAACTATAATCTCTTCAAATATTTTCTCGGGTCGTTTCTCTCTCTCTTCTCCTTCTGGGACCCCTATAATGCGAATGTTGTTGCGTTTAATGTTGTCCCAGAGGTCTCTTAGGCTGTCTTCATTTCTTTTCATTCTTTTTTCTTTATTCTGTTCCACAGCAGTGAATTCAACTATTTTGTCTTCCAGGTCACTTTTCCGTTCTTCTGCCTCAGTTATTCTGCTATTGATTCCTTCTAGTGTAGTTTTCATTTCAGTTATTGTATTGTTCATCTCTGTTTGTTTGTTCTTTAATTCTTCTGGGTCTTTGTTAAACATTTCTTGCATCTTCTCGATCTTTGCCTCCATTCTTTTTCTGAGGTCCTGGATCATCTTCACTATCATTATTCTGAATTCTTTTTCTGGAATGTTGCCTATTTCCACTTCATTTAGTTGTTTTTCTGGGGTTTTATCTTGTTCCTTCATCTGGTACATAGCCCTCTGCCTTTTCATCTTGTTTATCTTTCTGTGAATGTGGTTTTTGATCCACAGGCTGCAGGATTGTAGTTCTTCTTGCCTCTGCTGTCTGCTCTCTGGTGGATGAGGTTATCTAGTGCAAATGATTTTCAACCCTTGATTTGTATGTTTTGAGTATGTCGGCTATCTCCCAGGTGGTATAACGTTGATTGTTCTCAACTAATATCTCAGTTTGATCACTATCAACTTCAACTGGTCTACCCGACCGCGGAGCATCGTCCAGCGAGAAATCTCCAGTATGAATCTTTGCAAACCATTTTTGACAAATTCGATCAGTCACAACACCTTCTCCGTACACTGCACAAATCTTTTTTTTTGTGTTTCAGTTGCATTTCTACCTTTCATGAAATAATAAAGCATAATATGCCAAAAATGTTGCTTCTTTTCTTCCACCTTCAATATTAAAATGGCTACACAAAAATTCACCAATTTTAATACGTCTTTTTTTAAATGCACACTAATATGACAGCTGTCACAATAGAATCTAACAAAATTGTTTTGAATGAAGTTAAAGACAACTAAGTGCTACTAGAGCCATCTTATGGAAAAAACCAAACAAACTTTTTGGGCAACCCAATATTTAAGAGCAGAAATACTTTAATTTTTTATGTATCCATGCTTTTACTCTCCAAGGCATTTATTGTTCCAATATATAATGCCACCAAGAGTATATGAATGTGTCACTTTCACTGCAAACTTGTCAGCACTGGTTATTATGATTTTTCATTTTCACTAACTTTTGTACTCAAAATGATACCTCCAGATTCATTTAATTTGCATCTGATTGGTAGTAAGGGTAAACTTTTTTTATCTAAAAAACCTATTTTCATTTCTTTTTTGATGAATTGCTGGTTCAAATCTTTTGCCCATTTATCAACTGAAATCTTCATTTGTTCTTATGCATGAAACAGACACATGGGTCAATTAGAAATGAAACACCTATTTTAACAACTTAAAAGAGGATTTTCAATCTTATAAGAAGATTAGAAAACATTTTAAAATCATCACTCAGAAAAGTGAACTGACGAAACAAGACTCAACTTCAAATGTTTCCATACTTACTGCTCCTCCCAAACAACAGCTGACGAGTACAAGTCCCCCCCAATGCCACCATGACGCTCTGCAATATTGACACCAAGCAGTCCTTGTTTTCCAGCTTTTTCCCAAAGCTCCCTACTCACTTCTCCAGCTTTCTCCCATCTGCAAATAACAAACATTTTAAAATCAGAAAAATGTTTTTCATATTATTTAAATGGCCACATTTTGAATTTATGAATGATTTTGTTCAGGAATAGTCCCTTAATTTAAAGTAATTAAAAAGGGGGTGCTCTCACACCCTGTGACAATAGCAGGGCCCAACAAGAAAAAGAAAGATTCCTCTTTCCCAGCAAAGACTCAGTCATTGAAAAGCCCTGGACTCTTTGTTTACTCTAGCCCTCCTAACTTCCTTTTCCCCTCTATGAAAGTGCTCTCCTTCCCTTGCTGAGCAGTGACTTGCACATAGATCACCATGGTTGCGGACCATAAACCCATTTTTTGCGGGAGAAAAAACTGGCAGTCGATTAGGTCAACATATTTTTTAATTGTATATTTTAAAACTCATTTAAGAAGATTTGAACTAGTTTAAGAATCCCGTAATCTTACAGTATTATACTGAAGAGTGGTAAAAATGTTAATAAAGCTCTGAACACAGTACTTTTTCTAGAGAACAACGAAGAGCATTCTAGGAAATGGTCCTTCTTGGACTTTTAACGTGCATTACTTTCAAAGAAAATGTGCGACTTACTCTGCATGATGAGGAATCACTTCTTCTTGAAAAAACTTCCTTACACTTTCCCGGAAAATGTCATGTTCTGAAGAGAAGATTCTTCTAATTCCTATATCTGTTAATTTTTTAGCAGAAGGAGTTTCTAAACGTTCCTCCCCTCCGGAATGAGAACATCTTAAAAATATACATACATTAAGAAAATTAAGTGAATTGTTACTCTTCACATCCAAATTAAAGTCACTGAACAACATGAAAGAAAGAGTCTGAAATTGACAAACTGGTTCAAATTTGAGCAGCAGCACTTTAGGATCTATCTCGATTGGATGAGACTAAGAAGTAGTTTACCCTTATTCAACTCAGTCTTCACTTCCAAATCCCTAAAGAGGATGTCATGCCTAGAACTAATCACATGTTTGAGCTGAAGTAGAATAGTACTGTAGGATGATGCCGATTAAATAATGTAAAATTCAAATAGTACAATAGAATAATACTGAAAAGTTTTCATGTAATGTACAATGTTTAAAATAATGTAACCCCCCCATTAATAGTTTATCTAGAATCATACAATTTCAAATGGCAGGTGTACAGGATGCAAACTGTGTTGACTTTTATTGCCACATTACAATCTGGGTGTAAAGCAAAATCAAAGTGCCCACCAGTCTCTGTAGGGATTAGTCCAGAATTATTCAAGATCTTTGGAAACTGACCTTTTCTCTCCCCGCACCCCCACACCCCCCATATTAAGCTTAAAAAGAGACTGCTCTGTAGTTCCTTTTGTTCAATGGTCTTCAGATCGCCCCCTGCCCCGGCCGGGGGTACGCCTGAAAAGATTTTGAAACTCTGTGTACCACTTTGTACATTTTTAAGCTCACATCTAAAAAAACTTTTTATCATATATTCAAATATTACCAGAAGATGTTTTTCTGTTTTGCATCATATTGTTTTGGGTTTCTCTCTTCCTTAGTTGGACCCTGACCTGATCTGATCCTATCCTGTCCTTTCCTTCCCTTTTCTTTCTCTTCCTCTTCTTCTTCTTAGTCCAGAAAAGACCCAGTCTTGGCAATTATTATTGGCAATAGGCTTATTGGCAATTAGGCTATTTCAATCTTTTTTCCCTTGAAATGGATTATTTTTTTCCAGTTTATATATCTTTCCTTAACGCAATGGACTGAATTGTGCCCGCCCCCTCCTCCAACCCAATTCATATGTTGAAGCTCAAACTCCCAATGTAATGGTATTTGGAGATATGGCTTTGAGGAGGTAATTACAGTTAAATGAGGTCATAAGTGTGGAGTCCTAAACCAAGAGGCTTGGCTTACATTATAAGAAGGAGAAGAGAGAGATATAGCTCTGTGTGCACACAACAAGGAAAGGCCTAGTGAGGACATAGGGAGAAGGGGGCCATCTACAAGCCAGGAAGAGAGCTCTCACCAGCAAATGAACTGGCCAGCACCTTGATCTTGGACTATCCAGCCACTAGAATTATGAGGAATAGACTTCTGTTGTTAAACTATCCAGTCTATAGTATTTGGGTATGGAAGCCTGAGCTAATTAATACACTTAATATGTATTTTGTGTCATTTTGCTTTAGGCTTATCTTTTATATACAACTTTTAGTTGAGTTTTATTTGTTAATACAATCTGAAATGTCTTTTAAGTGGTAACCTTTAGCTGAGAACTTTTAATATTACATTTTTTACACCTGGTCTGCCTTTTATCTTCACATTTTTCTGGTTTGCTACTCTGTCATCCAACTCATCATTTTTAATAGCTTATTTATTCATTTAGCCAACAAATACTTTCTGAGTGCCTAATAGGTACTAGGAACCATTCAGGTAACTTGGGATACAACAGTGAGCAAGGGCCTTGCACACCACTGTAATGTTACAGCAAAAGAGACTAAAATCTACTTTATCCTATATTGAAATGACTCGTTCCAATTTCTTTATAAGGCACACATTGGTCCATACTTGGGATTTTTCCTCAAGGAAAAAAATATGCTGAGACTAGGGAACTGGAGCTCTAAGACACTGAATCATTTGTCAACATAATTAGTAAATAATAGAGTGGAACTTATATCCAAGTCTGCCTGGATCTTAAAATTGTATATCCCATGTAACATTAAAGAAATCTTTGGAACATTTCTAAGTAAAACACACCAAGACACAGGAAAGTGAAAGAAGTGCCAGAAAGAACAGAGATTTTCAGATCAGTCAAAAGTGTTCAAGCGAGAACACGTAGAGGGAAGAAAATCAAAACACTTGGCAGTAACTTTGTTGGAGTATCCATTTTTTGCCAAGACCAAGGAACCCGTACAAAATAAATCGGCCCTTTTTCTCCCCATAAAAACCAGGAAATCTGTACTCAATAAATTGTCCATTGTTTTCCTAAAGCATTAAACTGCTACTCATCTAACAGGCTAGGCTCTAATTATTATTATTATCATTATTTTTAAAGCCTCATTTACATTATAAAAGGGAGACAGTCTCTGCCAGCACCTTCAGGTAGGGAGCTGGTTATAAATACACAATTTTGGGCCTCATCCCAGGCCAAATGAATCAGGCTGTACATTTGACCCTTGAACCACACAGGGGTTAGGGACGCCCAACCTCCATGCAGTTGAAAATCCATGTATATATACCCCACCGTCAGCCCTCCATATTTGTGCTTCCTCCAGAGCACAGTTCTGCATCCTCAGATTCAACCAACCATGGATTGTATAGTACTGTAGTATTTACTATGGAAAAAAATTCCCATGTAAGTGGACCCTCGCGATTCAAATACATGCTGTTCAAGGGTTGACTGTATTTTAATAACATTCCTAAGTGATTCATATGCAATTAAAGTTTAAGAAGCCTGTTATATTAAAACTAGAGTCTCTGACCTATTCAGAGGGTCCCTCAGGTCCTCCTTTTTCCAATATTCTTCCTATACTTCAGCTAAAATAACTTATCACAATTGACAATGCAGAAGCAGGTTTGAAAATCAGACTGTCTTCTATTAAGCCAGACGTTAAGGGATCTACAAAAATGTAAAACAATGTCACTCATCTCACTTTTTTTTTGGAAAAGTTATTTTTCATAAAAATGTTATTTATGTTAACATGTAATGAGTTACTTTTACGTAAACTAAATATTTGTAAAATTTCCCAGTTTTGTAGATATCTATTGACATCAATGTCCATAGATAAAACTCACATAAACAAAAGATCTTGATGGTCCTCTAATTTTAATGGCACAAAGGAATCCTGATACCAAAAAATCTGAGCATCACTGTCCTATGAAGTTCGGGGAAGAGCTTAGAAAACTACGTGTATCCGAATGTAAAAAGTCACTCCTCGGTGAAGCCCTCCCAGCCCTCCTCACGAGCAGCAGAAGTTTTGTTTCCCGCTCCCATAGCATCTTAGAGTTACCATAAGGCCGCCATGAGCTAATTTATCCATCCTGTCACTCTCATTAAATAGGGAATCCTCGGTGCTTCCAGCTTTGAGGTGTCAGACGGTACAGGAAGCTTTTGATCTTATAAACACGACCTTAATAGTCACTGAGCCACTTAGAAACTCTCTCCATTAATTCCTCTGCATTTACTTAATTAAAGGATTTGTTAAATCTCAAGTTAATTTCATTGTCTAACGGGCCGTCGCCAGCTCTTTCCTGTCCCAGGATGTCTTCTCCATGACACTTGTCTAGGTCAGCGTCGCTGCAAGTGCTTTTCTCAAGATCTGGGAGGCGGTGGGAGTCCAGCTCCCAAGTTCACTATGGGGCGGTGCCTTTTTGCCACAGATCTAACTGGGCCAAAGGTCGTGGCTCAAACTCGTGCAACTATGGCCAAGGGGTGACTCCCCGCCCTCGCCTCGCAGGAACTCTTCGGAATGCAGACTCACGGTGCCGACCGCAGGCCTCGGAACCAGACGGGTTGGACTGGGGCCAGAGAGGGAGCATTTAGGGCCCCTCCCCTTCGGCTGTCCCCGCGTTGAAGCTGCTAGGCCGGCGCCCCCGCGCTCGCCCCAGTGGGTCCGACCCAGGTTCTGGGAGCCAAGGGGCGAGGCCCAGCCCCTTCTCCCACCCTCTCTCGCCCCAACAGCTCAGCCCAAGCCCCGGGGGCCGATGCCGCCGGCCCCTCGAGCGCGCGCCGGCTGATTCCCAGCCCCCAGGAGCGGTGTGCGTGTAGCGGCCCGGCCCTGCAGCCTCCCGGCCGGAGCAGCTGGAGCGGGGCGGGCACTCACCTCGAGGCCGGCGGCACGCTCGGCGCACAGCGGCCGCCCCACAAGCGTAGGGCCCCGCGGAGGAGGCGTGTGGCCATGGCTGGGACAGCGAGGGGCGGCAGGGGCGACGGACTCGTCTCCTCGGTGACTCCGAGCGCGCAAGGCGAGGCGCCGGGCCAGCGGACTGTCCCCAGGACCTTCCTCCGTGCAGTCCCGCCGGAAAAACGTCGCGCAGCCGCGCTGGTAAATGCGCGCCCTGGGCGCCCTTCCGGAGCCCGGAGCCGCGATCCCCTGTGGCCCGGGGGCTGGCGTGTCGCCGAGCGTTGAGACACGCCCCTCTCTAGAATCTTACCAATGGAAAGATTCTAAACGCAAAACAGTTCAACTTTTCCCTCCGGCGTTTTCGTGTATCTAAGCTGTTCTTTTCAGAATTCTGAACCGCTTTGAGGAACAAGTGTAAGCTATGGAGCCTCAAAAATGGACCCAAACACAAACCCGCAAACTTACATGAAGTTTCTTTTCTTTTCTTTTCCTTTATTTTGGGGGGGGGGGGAGTTCTTTATTTTTTAAAATTGAAGTATAGTTGATTTACAATATTAGTTTCAGGTGAAAAACATACCAATTCAAAAGTTGTATAGCTTGGACTCCATTAAAAAAAAATTGTATTGGAGTATAGTTGATTTACAATGTTGTGTTAGTTTCTGCTGTATAGCAAAGTGAATCAGTTATACATGTATATGTCCACTCTTTTTTTAGATTCATTTCCCATATAGGTAATTACAGAGTATTGTGTAGAGTTGAGTTCCCTGTGCTATACAGCAGGTTCTCTTTAGTTATCTATTTTATATATAGTAGTGTGTATATGTCAATCCCAATCTCCCAATTTATCCTTCCTCTCCCCTTTCCCCCTGGTAAGTTTGTTTTCTACATCTGTGACTCTATTTCTGTTTCATAAATAAGTTCATTTGTACCATTTTTTTAGATTCCACATATATGTGATATCATATGATATTTGTCTTTTTCTGACTTCACTTAGTATGATCATCTCTAGGTCCATCCACATTGCTGCAAATGGCATTATTTCATTCTTTTTATGGCTGAGTAATATTCCATTGTATATATGTACCGCATCGTCTTTATCCATTCTTCTGTCAATGGACATTTAGGTTGCTTCCATGTCTTGGCTATTGTAAACAGTGCTGCAATGAACGTTGGGGTGCACGAATCTCTTCTAATTATGATTTTCTCCGGGTATATGCCTAGGAGTGGGATTGCTGGATCATATGGCAGTTTTACTTTTAGCTTTTTAAGGAACCTCCATACTGTTCCATGAAGTTTATTTTCTCACACTGGAGATTGATTTACTTCATATATATGACTATGCAAATACTATTTTCAAAGAAGTGTGGCATTATCATTTTTTTCTTGCAAAAATTAGTAGCCACTTCCTGGAAAAAATTAAAATATATTCAGTATGCAAATAAAAAACTTTAGTTCAGTTCTCCAATAGTATTTTGTTTGAATTCGTGTCTTGCCATTTCCTTTTACCTCAAGTCATCAAATACTGCTTAATAATCTACATTTCAATTTAATGAAGTCTGAGCTTTTGAAATTTATGGATTTGGTTTTTTGGTAATAGGAAATCTGTGAAAGTTTTTGAACTCTAAAGAGTTTGCAGAGTGGATTTCTAAGGAGGTAAAGCAAAACATTAAGGCCATTCTAATAGTCGAGGCCAGTTATCAAGGGACTGAAATGGTACAAGTGAAAGAGACATTTGTGTTAGAAATCAAGAACTAACTAACTGAATGCAGCATAAAGAATTTTTTAAAAAAAGAAAGTTTTAATTCCATACAGAAGCATGTGAATATTATTAGTTGGCCGGGGAAGCACAGGACTCCATGTAGACTTGCTAGAATTCTGGACTTGCTGGCCAGCCTTCTTAAGCCACCTCAACCATTAGCAGTCTGTGCCAGGGTATTTACTTGCTTCATGGGACCAAACTTGTTTTTTCAAGATGATAATTAGCTGATCAAGTAACCTGCTAGTATGGAGCCATGAGACCCTTTTCTGCATGGTCTTGCTGAGCCTCTGAAAAGTGAGGATAATAATACAACACTACTTCAGTGTGCTTCAGTGTGGCCTGAGTATCACTACAGCAGCACCACTTGTTGAATCAGAATATCTGATGATGAGGTCCAGGGTTCTGTATTCTTAACATGTCTCACCAGTGATTTTTTTTTTTTTAAATTAGGCTTAATTAATTCACTTTACTTTTCTCATATAAAAATACTCTGTGGTGGCCACAGCTGGAGCCTGGGTCCTCTGCACTTTGCTAGAACGTCAGTGAATTCCTGATAGGGAGACTCAGTGAACAGGATCTCTTTCTAGAGGTGGTGAGGTGAGATAACTGTAGATCTTGGAGATGTTTGGCATCAAAGCTGGCCTTGGTGAAGTTGCCTAGGATTTCAGTGCAGCCTCTGGCCTATGTGGCAGTAGTCCATAGCAGTCATCCTCAGCAGCTTCTGGGGCCCAGGGGCTGAGATGATGCCAGTGCCTCTGCGGGCAGGAATGGTGAAACCGAGCAGGACAATAAACCTTTCTCTGCTCCGAACTCCGACGTTTTGGGTTTGTTTGGCTTCACTGTGTGTCGGGCACACAAACTTACATTCCGTAGCAACCGTATGAGATGCCTTATAACAACACACCCCATTTTGGTTGGAATGCTCCTGGTTCGAGAACTGTCTTTTTGGTATGTGCACAATAAACTTTTACTAATTACTGCTTTGGTGATTCACTGGTTTTACTTTGGCTGTTTCTGAACTTTTGACAAATCCAGTCTAGGATTTTTGTTACCATGTCTCTCTAGTATACTTTAACCTGGCACAGTTCCTTCTGACTTTATCATTCGTAGCGCTGACATTGTTTGGAGTAAAAGCCAGGTATTTTGTAGGAATAACTTAGTTTGGGTTTTTTGAGGTTTCCTTACAGGAGAATTGGTACTTCAGTAACATGATGTCCCTCTCAGTACATCGCATCGGACTGTCCTTCATGCTAGATTATCCCATTCTTGGTGAGGTTAATTTGAACCACCTTAGTTTTAATATCTTAATTTCATTAAGATGGTGTCCACCAGATTTGTCTGTTGTAAAGTTATTATGTTTCCTTTTGTGAAATAAGAACAAATATGCTTCTGAATGTAGAATGATCTGGGCTAAAATGAAATGAAAGGTTAAACAAACTACTGAGATAATTCAGGCAAATTACCCAGAATTTCACAAGTTCTTTGAGCCATTTATATCTCCCTGGCAGGAATAAGTCACATCTTTTACCTGAGAGTTCTACAAGGCATGCTATTATTAACTGAAAGGTCAATTAGGGCCAGAATAGTAAGGCCCTATCTAGTTGATGCATATATCTTGAACTTGGATCTAGAAGAGCGTAAAACAAAATTAGGAATTATTCAGTTATTATTGGCCAATATTTTTATTATTATTAAATATCACACCAGGGAGGGAATTCCCTGGCGGTCCAGTGGTTAGGACTCCATGCTTTCACTGCCGAGGCCCAGGGTTCAGTCCCTGGTCAGGGAACTAAGATCCCACAAGCCGAACAGAGTGGCAAAAAAAAAAAAAAAAAAAAAAATTACACCAGGGAATTTAGATTTGATATGGTAAGAGATAAAAGTACTCTTTTAGTTCTTAAAGCCTAGGAGAGTGAAATTCATTCATTCATTCTTTCATTCATTCATTCTCTTATCTCTTAAATACCTATTGAGTTCCTCCTAAAATTGAGGATACAATGTCATACAAGATAAAATCCCTACTTTCAAAGGGATTGAAATATAGTTATGAAAATGAGACTTGTATGAGGTGATTTAAAATACAAGACAGAGTATGATAAACGTAGGAGCAGCTCCAGGGAGGGAAGTGACACTTCGGGTGACCAACTTGATTTACTTCTTTTTTCCACTTTATTTTTAGGGAATAGTGGAAAAAACATGGGCTATAGAATTCCACAGACCAAGACCAAGGTTGGAAACCTCTCTCTGAGTTACTAAATCTCTCCATGTCTCTGTTCCCTTATTTGTAAAATGGAGATGTTAACAGGATCTACCTCACAGAGTTATTGTGAGGCTAAAACAAGGCAAAATATGTAAAGCATCCAGTCTGGCAGCAACAGGAGCCCAGAACATAGTAACATCATTACTACTATTCAACATTTTTCCTTACCTTAATTCTTAGGAGAGGCCATATGCTTCCCGAATTGCCAGGGAAACAAACAAAGCCCATAGAACCTGACCCATCCTACAGATTTAGTTAGCTGTCATTTATTCAAAAAAGGATTTGCAGCAGTTGCTCATTCTAGGTTCCAATATTTATGCCAATATCTTTATTGGACACTTCAGATCATCCTTGTGTTGTGGTTTTCCCCCAGGGTGAGGAAGGGTTACCAGTGTTAGCTTTAACTCTCTTCTCTGTTCATTTCTTTCAATAGCGTGTTCTTCCCATTTTAGAGAAAGCAAAGACACTTGATTAATATCTTTTAAGAAAATGTTGCCCTTGCTTGTCCTTCATTCCAAGGCGTTTGTAATCAACACTAGGGATTTTTTAAACTACTACCAATATAAGCTAAGGTGCAAAAGAGTTTATTTGTCCAGATTCTAAAATTAAGTATTAATTCTGGCTAAATGTTCTGGTCTAGTATAAGCATCTCTGCGAATGTTTGACTTTAAGCTTTCTTTACCTTTGTGAGGGCAGAGCACTCATTCTTCAAAGGAGAACACATGATTCCAGACCGGGAAGGGACAGAGTTGTCCAACTCTTTGGAAGCTTTAACATTCATCTAGCTATGATGATGAATAGGGCAGTGTCACAGGGTCACATGTCAGACAACAGGAAAGTTAAGGAAAATAGAGCCAAGAAGTGAGCTAAAGTTAAGAGATTATCTCATAATTAAAAGACAAAGAAAAGGGAAGGTGAGGCAAGGGCGGGGCTCAGCTGGAATCTGCCAAATGTTGGGATACTGCTCTGGCTCGTCTGAATATTCTGAAGATCCCTTTGTACACAACAGACTGATTGGAACAGGCCAACTACTAGGAGGTACAGACTTCATAGCTACAACATAAACTCTCTGAACCTCCATTTATTCACCTGTAAATGAAGAAGTTTCATATCATGGCGTTGTTGTGAGGATTTTTTCAGATAATGGGGGTCAAATGGTTAGAGCAATGACAAGATTATAATAAGCACTCAATAAATAGTAATTATTATTGTTATCATTGAGAAATATCCCCCCCCCCACCCACCAGTTTTTTTTTTTTTTGGCCACACTGTGCGCTTGCAGGATCTTAGTTCCCCGACCAGCGATTGAACCTGCGCCCTTGGCAGTGAAAGTACAGAGTCCTAACCACTGGACCACCAGGGAATTCCCAGAAATATCCCTATTTCGGAGTACAAAAAAGGAAGAGCAACTTTTAAAAACACATTTTAAAAAAGCCTTCAAGTTCAAAGAAGAAAATAAATTACCCCTAGTTCCCCAACTGAAATATAAGTATCCTTGGAGTAACACATTGGAGTATGCGAAGGAAAAAACAGCTTCTAACCATATTTTGCACTCCCTCTCTGACTCTTATAGTACTTATTTTATATTATACAAAGATACACTACCTTGTGTGTTTAACAACTTTTGTCTGTGTATGCCATGCCTCTTAATTAGAGGGTAAATGTTTGAAGATAGGGACTGCTTATGCTTCTCCTCTGATACCTGTTAATAAATGTTATTTACCGATGAAAATGCCAGCTTCTCTAACTGTACTCACTAGGTATTTGTTTATAAATGTGCAAAAACTGAGTGATTGGGAACTATTATTTTATTATTTGATATTTGATTTGAAGAATATCTTGATGACACATTAAGAAAACTGAATCTGGAATTTGTTTTTCTAAATTTGTCTGAATTTTTTTTCCTTACAGAGGACAATAGTTTCAAAACTAGTTGATGTTTTATGTTTCATAACATTTTTCTTAAAAAAAAAAGCAATTTAAGTATTTTAACCAACATAATTTTTATAGAAAATCTAATTGTCAGGATTAAAAATGGATTTGTTTAAACCTTGCTTTGAACCCTGACCTACTTCCAACTTGCTTTCCTCTAGGCCATACTCATAATAAAAATATTAGTTGTACACATTTTTAAACAATAAATCATCACTTAAATGTAAAGAGGATTATAAAACTTATATTCTAGGGTTGCTGTGTTTTTTATATCTATTTTGTATACAGCTCATTAGAAGTGTATATGTCCCCTTGTAACCGAAAGTGGGGTCTAGCTGTTTACTGCTCAAAAGCCAATAAAGAGGCAAGGTTGGTGGTAAGGAAAATTTGCTTTATTTTGGATGCTGGCAACTGGCAGACCACACATCAGAACTGATCTCGGAGAGAGAGCAGTGAGTGGTCCTGAAGAGAGATCTTAGTTCCCTACCCAGGAACTGAACTTGGGTAGCCTGATGAAAACCAGGAATCCTAGCCATTACACCACCAGGGGCTAGAGGCTAGAAGCAAAGTGGCCCTGGCTCTTTCCCCCATTTGAAAGCAACAATGTTTCAAGGAGGCAAACACTGTAAAAAAAAACAGGCACAACATATGGGAGAGCACACAGAGAAACAGTTTATTTAAGGCAGAAGCAAGGCAGAAATACACACCTAGAGATAAGGGGTATGGGTATCCCCCCTAATAAGGAGGAGTGCAGTAAAGAGGTGATTTAAATCCCTTATATAGGACAGTCCCTCCGGCTTTTTGTTTACCTTTGGCCATTATCTTGTTTCTGTTTTCACACCTGACTGGTCCTAGGACCCTCCCCAACATGCGTGCGTAATTTTTGCTAAGATGGATCCCACCGCCCAGGCCTGTGGGTGCATGTCCGCACTTATTATGGGGTGGCGCCCCCTCCCTCTTTCACCCCCAAGGAGCCTTCCTGCGCATGTGCAGACAGGGAAGTTTTCCTTGACGTCAGGAGTGGGTATCTTATCTCTTTACTTCAGTAGAGCTAAGCTTCTGCCACTAGCTTTGCCCTTGGAGTGAGAACAAAGCTTCAATTTTACTCCACTTGACAAACACCAGCTGTCCGGCCCAGGGGCCCATCTCTCTCCTACCTCAGAACCAATTGGCAAAATGCCCAAAGAGCACTTCATGCTCAAAAACGAGGTTTGCCCAGTGCACACTGTTGGACTTACTCGGTCTTGGAGCTCGTCAGCCTGTCCAGATGCTTGTTTCCGTTCATTTCTTTATATATAAATCTTTGATCTCTCTGAAACTTATTTTGGTATAGTGATACATCTTTTTTTCCAGATGACTAACGATTTTTCCCAGCAACATTTTGTTGAATAATCCATTTGTTCTACTGATTTAAAATGCCACTTCTATCATTGGCATTCCCCTATGTATTACTGGATTGGCCAAAAAGTGCCTTCTGTTTTTAAGTAAAAATAAATGACACATTTTTCATTTTCGCCAGGAACCTTATTGAACAACGTATTCACCCTTTTGTTCCACTACCTTCTGCCATTTTTCAGGCAACTTCATAATTCCATCTTCCCAAAACTTTTTATCTTTTTGACCAAAGAACTGTTCCAGGTGCCTTTTACAGTCTTCCAGGGAGGTGAAATATTTTCCATTAAGAGAATTTTGTAAAGACCTAAATAAATGGAAATCCAAAGGTGCAATGTCTGGTGAATATGGCGGATGAATCAGAACTTCCCAACCAAGCTGTGGAAGTTTTTGCCTGGTCATCAAAGAAACACGCGGTCTTGTGTTATCCTGATGGAAGATTATGTATTTTTTGTTGACTAATTCCGGATGCTTTTCGTCAAATGCTGCTTTTAGTTGGTCTAATTAGGAGCAGTACTTGTTGGAACTAATCGTTTGTTTTTCTGGAAGGAGCTCATAATAGAGGACTCCTTTCCAATCCCACCATATACACAACATTACCTTCTTTGGATGAAGACCAGCCTTGGTGTGGTTGGTGGTGGTTCATTTCACTGGCCCCACGATCTCTTATGTTCCATATTATGGTACAGTATAATACAATATATAAACGGCATAATACATTTTCATCGCCCGTCATAATTTGTTTTAAAAATGGAATGTTTTCATTATGTTTCAGTGGAGAATCACAAGCGGAAATATGATCAAGAAGGTTTTTTTCATTTAACTTATGTGGAACCCAAACATCAGAGCAATTACCATAAGCAAGCTGGTGCATATGATTTTCAACGCCTGATTTGGATGTTTTGAGTATGTTGGCTATCTCCCACGTGGCACAATGCTGATTATTCTCAATTAATGTCTCCATTTAATCGCTATCAACTTCAACTTGTCTACCCAACCATGGAGCATAGTCCAGTGAGAAATCTCCAGCACGAAACTTCGCAAACCACTTTTGACATGTTCAATCAGTCACAGCACCTTCTCCATACACTGCACAAATCTTTTGTTTTTGCGTTTCAGTTGTGTTTTTACCTTTCTTGAAATAATAAAGCATAATATGCCAAAAATGTTGCTTTTATTCTTCCATCTTCAATATTAAAGTGGCTGCAAAAAATTCACCAATTTTGATAAGTCTTTTTTAAAATGCACACTGATATGAAAGCTGTCACAGTCTAAAAAAATTGTTTCAAATAAAGTTAAAGACAACTAAATTCTACTAGAGCCATCTTATGGAAAAAACTGAATGAACCTTTTGGCCAACCCAGTATATTTGGACCTATTTCTAGACTTTCTGTTCCATTCATCTGCTTATCCATTCATTCATTTATTCAGCAAATATTTTGGGGGAGCCTTATACTTGCCTACATGCCAGACACTTTTCCAGGTGCTGTAGACAAAAATGAACATAATGTGTTTTTTGACCCTGTAGAGCTTGTCTGTGGAAGCAGACAATAGATAAATAAACGATAAGTCAGGTGCTGATAGTGCAATGAAGATAAATCATGTGTCTGTTCATGAGCTAATTATCCACTGTTCCAATTATTTTGAATTTTGATCTTGAAAAAAAGATGAGCAGGGGTAGAGAGGGGAAGACAGAGGGGGGAACTTGGGGAGAAAGAGACAGAGAGTATGTTAAATAAAGAGCTACTATAGAAGAGTGAATGGGCTCTACCTACTCTACCAAATACTATTTGTACAACCCTGGGCAAGTTGCTTATCTCAGATCTCATATTTCTCTACTGTGAAATAGGGATGATGCAGAGGATTGTTGTGAAGCTAAATGTAATGTTTGTAAACCCCTTGGCTCATGTTATCCTTAAAACATTTTCTTCTAGTATATGATCTCAAGAAGAGTAATTATTGGTAGGAAGTAGAGATGAAAAGGTGGAGCACAGAGGATTTTTAGGACAGTGAAAATATTCTGTATGATATTGTAATGATGAACATATCATTATACATTTGTCCAAACCCTTGGAATGTTTAACATCAAGAGCAAACCCTAGGGACTTCCCTGGTGGTCCAGAGGTTAAGAGTCCGTGCTCCCAATGCAGGGGGCCCAGGTTCGATCCCTGGTCAGGGAACTAGATCCCACTTACCACAACTATGATTCCACTTGCTGCAAATAAAGATCCCGCATGCCGCAACTAAAAAAAAGACCCCGCATGCTGCAGCGAAGATCTCGCATGCAGCAATGAAGATCCTGCATGCCACAACTAAGACCCAGTGCAGCCAAGTAAATAAATAAATAAATATTTTATTTCATTTATTTTTTTAAAGAGTGAACCCTAGCCAAAGCAATCCTGCAAAAGAAAAATGGAGCTGGAGGAATTAGACTCCCTGACTTCAGACTATACTACAAAGCTACAGTAATCAAAACAGTATGGTACTGGCACAAAAACAGAAATATAGATCAATGGAACAGGATAGAAAGCCCAGAAATAAACCCATGCACCTATGGTCAATTAATCTATGACAAAGGAGGCAATAATACACAATGGAGAAAAGACAGTCTCTTCAATAAGTGGTGCTGGGAAAACTGGACAGCTACATGTAAAAGAATGAAATTAGAACATTCTCCCACACCATACACAAAAATAAACTCAAAATGGATGAAATACATAAATGTAAGGCTGGACACTGTAAAACTCAGAAAAAAACATAGGCAGAACACTCTTTGACATAAATTGCAGCAATATCTTTTTTAATCCATCTCCTAGAATAATGAAAATAAAAACAAAAATAAACAAATGGGACCTAATTAAACTTAAAAGCTTCTGCATAGCAAAGGAAACCATAAACAAAACGAAAAGACAAGCCACAGAATAGGAGAAAATATTTGCAAACAAAGTGACCGACGAGATTAATCTCCAAAATATACAAACAGGTCATGCAGCTCTACGTCAAAAAAAAAACAAACAACACAGTCAAAATATGGGCAGAAGATCTAAATAGACATTTTTCCAAAGAACACATACAGATGGCCAAAAAGTACATGAAAAGATGCTCAACATCACTAATTACTAGAGAAATGCAAATCAAAACTACAATGAGGTATCACCTCACACCGGTCTGAATGGTCATCATCAAAAAATCTACAAACAGTAAATGCTAGAGAGGGTGTGGAGAAAAGGGAACCCTCCTACACTGTTGGTGAGAATGTAAACTGGTATAACCACTATGGAGAAGAGTATGGAGGTTCCTTAAAAAACTAAAAATAAACTACCATATGATCCAGCAATCCCACTCCTGGGCATACATCTGGAGAAAACCATAATTTGAAAAGATACATGCACCCCAATGTTCATTGCAGCACTATTTACAATAGCCAAGACATGTAAGCAACCTAAATGTCTATCGACAGAGGAATGGATAAAGAAGATGTAGTACATATATATACAATCAATGGAATATTACTCAGCCATAAAAAAGAATGAAATAATGCCATTTGCAGCAACATGGATGGACCTAGAGATTATCATACTAAGTGAAGTAAGTCAGACAGAGAAAGACAAATATTATATGATATCACTCATATGTGGAATCTAATTTTTTAAAAATGATACAAATGAACTTATTTACAAAACAGAAACAGACTTACAGATATCAAAACCAAACTTATGGTTACCAAAGGGGTAACGTGGGGGGGGGCAATAAATCAGGAGCTTAGGATTAACATACACACACTACTATATACAAGACAGATAACCAACAAGGACCTACTGTATAGCACAGGAAACTCTACTCAGTATTCTGTGATAACCTATATGAGAAAAGAATCTGAAAAAGAATGAATATATGTATATATATAACTGAATCACTTTGCTGTACACCTGAAACTAATGCAACATTGTAAATCAACTATAATCCAATAAAATTAATTTAAAAAAAAAGAGTGAACCCTAATGTAAACTATGGACTTTGGGTAATTATGTGTCAATGTACGTTTGTCACATGTACTGCTTTGGTGCAGGTTGTTGATAATGCAGGAGGGTATGCATGTGCGGGGGCAGTGGGTATATGTACTTTTCTTTGTATCTTTCTCTCAGTTTTGTGTGAGCCTAGAACTGCTCTAAAGAATTGTTTTTGTTTTTGTTTTTCAAAAAGGTGTCTGTACAGTAAGTCCCCTACATACAAACAAGTTCCATTCTGAGAGCACGTGTGTAAGTCCAATTTGTTCGTAAGTCCAACAAAGTTAGCCTAGGTACCCAACTAACACAATTGGCTATATAGTACTGTACTGTAATAGGTTTATAATACTTTTCACACAAATAATACATAAAAACAAACACAAAAAATATAGAAAACATTTTTAATCTCACAGTACAGTACCTTGAAAAGTACAGGAGTACAGTACACTAGCTGGCATATAGGGGCTGGCATCGAGTGAACAGGCAAGAAGAGTTACTGACTGGAAGAGGGAGACGAGGTGGGAGATGGTAGAGTTGAAGGTTCATCAGCAATGAGATGAAGGGCAAGCTGCAATTTCACTCACACCTCACGTTGATGACACAGGTTCTGGTTCCTTGCTGGATTCAATTCTATCTATCCTCTTGAAAAAATGATCCAGTGATGTCTGGGTAGTAGCCCTTTTTTTCTCATCATAGATGACACAGTAGCACTGGAATGCATTCTGAACAGCTGCTGCAAACTTCGTGTACCGTTCTATGTTTGGGTCCTGTGCCTCAAAAACTAACAGTGCCTCCTCAAATAAAGAAAATTCCCTTGCCATTTCCCGCGTCGTGAATCTCTTTTGTTCTTCAGTTATTTCTTCCTCCTCTTGTCTCTCTTTGTCCTTTCTCTGAGCCTCCAATTCCATCAGGTCTTCATTAGTAAGCTCCTTGTGTTGCACAGCAAAGAGTTCAATGAAATCGTCCTCTTGCAGATCCAGCTCCAGCTTCTCATGGAGTTGCTGAAGACCTCTTTTTACTCCTCATCCACCTTCTCAAATCCACGAAAATCATGAACAAACTGCGGGCAAAGGTTCTTCCAAACCCCATTCGTAGTGACGGCCATAACCTCACGGCAAGCAAAGTCAATGTTTTTTATGGTCTTGTGGATGTTATAGTCCTTCCAAAATTGTCACAAGGTTGTTCCTGATTCGTCACTCGCCTTTACTGCCTGATGAAAAGTGTGATGTAAATAATATTTCTTGAAAGTGGCTATAACTCCCTGGTCCATTGGTTGGATGAGCGATGTAGCATTCAGTGGCAGATGCACTACTTTGACGTTGGGATGAAAGTCGTCCATGAATGGGGGTTGGCCTGGAGCATTGTCAACCAACAAAAGAATGTTGAATGGGATGTCCTTCTTCGAGCAATATTTCTCTACCTATGGGATAACGTGGTGGAAAAACCAGTCCTGGAAAATGGCCTGTGTAACTCAGGGTTACTCTTCCACACAACAGGAAGAGAGCCCTTGGCTATGATTTTAAGGGCTCTTGGGTTCTCTGAATGATAAACTAAGAGAGGCTTCAGGTTCATATCGCTGGAAGCATTGCCATGAAACAACAGAGTTAGCCTATCCTTTGCTGCTTTATAGCCTGGCATCAACTTTTCCTCCTTACTGATGTAACTTTGGTCTGGCATCCTCTTCCAATACAGTCCTGTCTCATCCACATTAAAAACCTGCTTGGGTAAATATGCGCCTTCATCAATAATTTCTCGAAGAATTTCAGGAAATTCCCAGGCAGCTACCATATCTGCTGCCTCGCCACCTACTTTTATGTTGTGAAGGTCGGCTCTAGCCTTGAAATGATGAAACCAGCCATGGCTGGCATTAAAAGATGCACCCTCTGATTCTTCACCGTGGTTCAAGTCTTCATAAAGGCTTTTAGCTTTCTCTTGCATCAGCATTAAGCTGAGCGGGACTCGATGCTTATGCTGATCATGCATCCACACACTGAGAAGTTTTTTCATCTCCTCCATCACTTTTCCACGCTTCTTTGATATTATTATCACAATCATCAGCACAGCAGACTTCACATGTTCCATGATCTTGTCCTTGTTCTTTAGAATTGTGCCAATGGTTGAACGATTCATGTTACAAGAATGAGTGATGTCTACCACCTTTTCGCCTCGCTCCACCCTCTCAATTATTTTCACTTTTGTTTCCACTGTTATTGCTTGGCACTTCTTAGCAGTACCAGCTACATCACCACTGCTTTTACACTTGCTTCCAGACATCCTGGGCTTGAAATAAAGTTACTGTATTACTGTACGCTATACAGTACTGTACAGTAAAGTACACAGAAGCACAACCACTTGTAGAGGATGCATGCATGTGACAATGTATGCCAGACACGTGAACTAACACGTGATTGGACATGCGAACACGTTTGCATCTTTGAAAGTTTGCACCTTGAAGGTTCATATGTAGGGGGCTTACTGTATAAGAAAAGGAGAAGACATACAGAGGAGAAAGCCATGAGAAGACGGAATCATACATTGGAGTTCTGCAGTCCCAAGCCAAGAAATGCCAGGAACCACCAGAAACTGGAAGAGGCAAAGAATGGATTCTCCCCAGAGCCTTTGAAGAGAGCATTGCCCTGCTGACACCTTGATTTCAGACTTCTGGCCTTTAAAACTGTAAGAGAATAAATTTCTGTTGTTTGAAGCCAATCAGTTTATAGTAATTTGTTACAGTAGCCCTACGAAACTAACATCGCATCTATTTTCAGACACTCTGTTTTCCACTGCAATGTGTCTGTTAGAAGTAGCCATCTGTTGACTTTGCCAACCAGAATCTATTCATCACTTCTTCCATTAACAGGATGTATGTTTTCTTTGAAGAAACATCCCTCTCCCACTCTGCCCATGGAGTTTTGATGGGTGTGGTAGATTGTTTGCATCAATGGTCCCATTTCTTCATCCCGCTCTGCATCACACGCTTTAGTATGTATCTTTGGGGTTTCCCTTTTGAAGTTGGAATTTATTTCCCTGACTGATGTGATTTCTTTGGCCAATAGAATTGTGTGAAAGTGAATCAATCTGGGAGGAGAGAAGATGGCGGAAGAGTAAGATGCAGAGATCACCTTCCTTCCCACAGATACAGTAGAAATACATCTACACGTGGAACTGCTCCTACAGAACACCCACTGAACGCTGGCAGAAAACGTCAGACCTCCCAAAAGGCAAGAAACTCCCCCCGTACTTGGGTAGGGCAAAAGAAAAAAGAAATAACAGAGACAAAAGAATAGGGACGGGACCTGCACCAGTGGGAGGGAGCTGTGAAGGAGGAAAGATTTCCATGCACTAGGAAGCCCCTTCGCGGGCAGAGACTGCGGGTGGCAGAGGGGGGAAGCTTCGGAGCCACGGAGGAGAGCGCAGCCACAGGGGTGCGGAGGGCAAATCGGAGAGATTCCCGCACGGAAGATCGGTGCCGACCAGCACTCACCAGCCCGAGAGGCTTGTCTGCTCACCCACCGGGTGTTTTGTTTTATTTCCAAATTTCTGGGGTACCTTAAATTGTAACTTCCAAGGACCTGCTTCTACTATTATGGGTAGGCAAGCTGATTTTAACTCTTATTAGCTTTCATTTGTGTAGTTCTTCATCAGCATGCAAAAACAAGTCCCCATCAATGTGGGAAATTTTATAAAAACCTTTAAATAAAAAAAACTAAAAAAACCCAAAAACTTTACTGTCTTCTAATCCCCATTCTTAGGTTTCCTTTATTGTGTGCTATAGAATTTTTCCTCTTTCTCATCCCTATGCATCATTTATATGGTTCTTGTTTTGGTACAATTCCCCATAATATTCCAGAATGTACTGTTTTGTGAGTAGATTGAATAGCTTTTTTTTTTTTTTTTTTGCTTCTTCACATCCAGTGCAGAGTTGTAATTGGAGCTGGGAGCTGAGGCTCGGGCTTCGGTTGGATCGCAGGGAGAGGACAGGGGTTGGTGGCGTGAACACAGCCTGAAGGGGTTAGTGCACCACAGCTAGCCGGGAGGGAGTCCGGGAAAAAGTCTGCAGCTGCCGAAGAAGCAAGAGACTTTTTCTTGCCTCTTTGTTTTGCGGTGCGCTAGGAGAGGGGATTCAGAGCGCCGCCTAAACGAGCTCCAGAGACGGGCGCGAGCTGCGGCTATCAGCGCGGACCCCACAGCAACAGGGGCGCAGAGGAAAAAACGGAGAGACTCCCGCACAGATGCTCGGCGCCGAGCAGCGCTCACCAGCCCGAGAGGCTTGTCGGCTCACCCGCCGGGGCGGGCGGGGGCTGGGAGCTGAGGCTCGGGCTTCGGTTGGATCACAGGGAGAGGACTGGGGTTGGCGGCGTGACACAGCCTGAAGGGACTAGTGCACCACAGCTGGCTGGGAGGGAGACCGGGAAAAAGTCTGCAGCTGCCGAAGAGGCAAGAGACTTTTTCTTGCCTCTTTGTTTCGCGGCGCGCAAGGAGAGGGGATACAGAGCGCCACCTAAACGAACTCCAGAGACGGGCATGAGCCGCGGCGATCAGCGCAGGCCCCAGAGACGGGCGTGAGACGCTGGGGCTGCTGCTGCCGCCACCAAGGGGCCTGTGTGCGAGCACAGGTCACTCTCCACACCGCCCCTCCCGGGAGGCTGTGCAGCCCGCCACTGCCAGGGTCCCGTGATCCGGGGACAACTTTCCCGGAAGAATGCACTGCGCGCCTCAGGCTGGTGCAACGTCACGCCGGCCTCTGCCGCCGCAGGCTCGCCCCGCCTCCTCCGTACCCCTCCCTCCCCGCGGCCTGAGTGAGCCAGAGCCCCCAAAGCAGCTGCTCCTTTAACCCCGCCCTGTCTGAGTGAAGAACAGACGCCCTCAGGCGACCTACACGCAGAGGCGGGTGCAAATCCAAAGCTGAACCCCGGGAGCTGTGCGAACAAAGAAGAGAAAGGGAAATCTCTCCCAGCAGCCTCAGAAGCAGCGGATTAAAGCTCCACAAACAACTTGATGCGCCTGCATCTGTTGAATACCTGAATAGACAACGAATCATCCCAAATTCAGGAGGTGGACTTTGGGAGCAGGATATATTAATTTTCCCCTGTTCCTTTTTTTGTGAGTGTATATGTATATGCTTCTGGGTGAAATTTTGTCTGTATAGCTTTGCTTTATAATAGCTTTATTTTACTTCACTATATTATAGCCTCTTTCTTTCTTTCTTTCTATTTTTTCTCCCTTTTACTCTGAGCCGTGTGGAAGAAAGGCTCTTGGTGCTCCAGCCAGGCATCAGGGCCGTGCCTCTGAGGTGGGAGAGCCAACTTCAGGACACTGGTCCACAGGAGACCTCCCAGCTCCACGTAATACCAAACGGCAAAAATCTCTCAGAGATCTCCATCTCAACATCAAGACCCAGCTTCACTCAACGAACAACAAGCTACAGTGCTGGACACCCTATGCCAAACAACTAGCAAGACAGGAACACAGCCCCATCCATTAGCAGAGAGGCTGCCTAAAATCATAATAAGGCCACAGACACCCCAAAATACACCACCAGACGTGGACGTGCCCACCAGAAAGACAAGATCCAGCCTCATCCACCAGAACTCAGGCACTAGTTCCCTCCACCAGGAAGCCTACACAACCCACTGAACCAACCTTAGCCACTGGGGACAGATACCAAAAACAACGGGAACTACGAACCTGCAGCCTGTGAAAAGGAGACCCCAAACACAGTAAGATAAGCAAAATGAGACGACAGAAAAACACACAGCAGATGAAGAAGCAGGGTCAAAACACACCAGACCTAACAAATGAAGAGGAAATAGGTAGTCTACCTGAAAAAGAATTCAGAATAATGATAGTAAGGATGATCCAAAATCTTGGAAATAGAATAGACAAAATGCAAGAAACATTTAACAAGGACGTAGAAGAACTAAAGAGGAACCAAGCAACGATGAAAAACACAATAAATGAAATTAAAAATACTCTAGATGGGATCAATAGCAGAATAACTGAGGCAGAAGAAAGGATAAGTGACCTGGAAGAGAAAATGGTGGAAATAACTACTGCAGAGCAGGATAAAGAAACAAGAATGAAAGAACTGAGGACAGTCTCAGAGACCTCTGGGACAACATTAAACGCACCAACATTCGAATTATAGGGGTCCCAGAAGAAGAAGAGAAAAAGAAAGGGACTGAGCAAATATTTGAAGAGATTATAGTTGAAAACTTCCCTAATATGGGAAAGGAAATAGTTAATCAAGTCCTGGAAGCACAGAGAGTCCCATACAGGATAAACCAAAGGAGAAACACGCCAAGACACATATTAATCAAACTGTCAAAAATTAAATATAAGGAAAACATATTAAAAGCAGCAAGGGCAAAACAACAAATAACACACAAGAGAATCCCCATAAGGTTAACATCTGATCTTTCAGCAGAAACTCTGCAAGCCAGAAGGGAGTGGCAGGATATACTTAAAGTGATGAAGGAGAAAAACCTACAACCAAGATTACTCTACCCAGCAAGGATCTCATTCAGATGTGATGGAGAAATTAAAACCTTTACAGACAAGCAAAAGCTGAGAGAGTTCAGCACCACCAAACCAGCTTTACAACAAATGCTAAAGGAACTTCTCTAGGCAAGAAACACAAGAGAAGGAAAACACCTACAATAACAAACCCAAAATATTTAAGAAAATGGGAATAGGAACATACATATCGATAATTACCTTGAATGTAAATGGATTAAATGCTCCCACCAAAAGACACAGGCTGGCTGAATGGATACAAAAACAAGACCCATATATATGCTGTCTACAAGAGACCCACTTCAGACCTAGAGACACATACAGACTGAAAGTGAGGGGATGGAAAAAGATATTCCATGCAAATGGAAATCAAAAGAAAGCTGGAGTAGCAATTCTCATATCAGACAAAGTAGACTTTAAAATAAAGACTATTACAAGAGACAAAGAAGGACACTATATAATCATCAAGGGATCGATCCAAGGGGAAGGTATAACAATTGTAAATATTTATGCACCCAACATAGGAGCACCTCAATACATAAGGCAAATACTAACAGCCATAAAAGGGGAAATCAACAGCAACACAATCATAGTAGAGGACTTTAACACCCCACTTTCACCAATGGACAGATCATCCAAAATGAAAATAAATAAGGAAACACAAGCTTTAAATGATACATTAAACAAGATGGACTTAATTGATATTTATAGGACATTCCACCCAAAAACAACAGAATACACATTTTTCTCAAGTGCTCATGGAACATTCTCCAGGATAGATCATATCTTGGGTCACAAATCAAGCCTTGGTAAATTTAAGAAAATTGAAATCGTATCAAGTATCTTTTCCGACCACAACGCTATGAGACTAGATATCAATTACAGGAAAAGATCTGTAAAAAATACAAACACCTGGAGGCTACACAATACACTACTTAATAACGAAGTGATCACTGAAGAAATCAAAGGGGAAATCAAAAAATACCTAGAAACAAATGACAATGGAGATACGACGACCCAAAACCTATGGGACGCAGCAAAAGCAGTGCTAAGAGGGAAGTTTATAGCAATACAAGCCTACCTCAAGAAACAGGAAACATCTCAAATAAACAACCTAACCTTGCACCTCAAGCAATTAGAGAAAGAAGAGCAAAAAAACCCCAAAGCTAGCAGAAGGAAAGAAATCATAAAGATCAGATCAGAAATAAATGGAAAAGAAATGCAGGAAACAATAGCAAAAATCAATGAAACTAAAAGCTGGTTCTTTGAGAAGATAAACAAAATTGATAAACCATTAGCCAGACTCATCAAGAGAAAAAGAGAGAAGACTCAAATCAATAGAATTAGAAATGAAAGGAGAAGTAACAACTGACACTGCAGAAATACAAAAGATCATGAGAGATTACTACAAGCAACTCTGTGCCAATAAAATGGACAACCTGGAAGAAATGGACAGATTCTTAGAAATGCACAACCTACCGAGACTGAACCAGGAAGAAATAGAAAATATGAACAGACCAATCACAAGCACTGAAATTGAAACTGTGATTAAAAACCTTCCAACAAACAAAAGCTCAGGACCAGATGGCTTCACAGGTGAATTCTATCAAACATTTAGAGAAGAGCTAACACCTATCCTTCTCAAACTCTTCCAAAATATTGCAGAGGCAGGAACACTCCCAAACTCATTCTACGAGGCCACCATCACCCTGATACCAAAACCAGAAAAAGATGTCACAAAGAAAGAAAACTACAGGCCAATATCACTGATGAACATAGATGTAAAAATCCTCAACAAAATACTAGCAAACAGAATCCAATAGCACATTAAAAGGATCATACACCATGATCAAGTGGGGTTTATCCCAGGAATGAAAGGATTCTTCAATATACGCAAATCAATCAATGTGATACACCATATTAAGAAGTTGAAGGAGAAAAACCATATGATCATCTCAATAGATGCAGAGAAAGCTTTCGACAAAATTCAACACCCATTTATGATAAAAGCCATGAAGAAAGTAGGCACAGAGGGAACTTTCCTCAACATAATAAAGGCCATATATGACAAACCCACAGCCAACATTGTCCTCAATGGTGAAAAACTGAAACCATTTCCACTAAGATCAGAAACAAGACAAGGTTGCCCACTCTCACCACTATTATTCAACATAGTTTTGGAAGTGTTAGCCACAGCAATCAGAGAAGACAAAGAAATAAAAGGAATCCAAATCGGAAAAGAAGAAGTAAAGCTGTCACTATTTGCAGATGACATGATACTATACATAGAGAATCCTAAAGATGCTACCAGAAAACTCCTAGAGCTAATCAATGAATTTGGTAAAGTAGCAGGATACAAAATTAATGCACAGAAATCTCTTGCATTTCTATACACTAATGATGAAAAATCTGAAAGTGAAATTAAGAAAACACTCCCGTTTACCATTGCAACAAAAAGAATAAAATATCTAGGAATAAACCTACCTAAGGAGACAAAAGACCTGTATGCAGAAAACTATAAGACACTGATGAAGGAAATTAAAGATGATACAAATAGATGGAGAGATATACCATGTTCTTGGATTGGAAGAATCAACATTGTGAAAATGACTCTACTACCCAAAGCAATCTACAGATTCAATGCAATCCCTATCAAACTACCACTGGCATTTTTCACAGAACTAGAACAAAAAATTGCACAATTTGTATGGAAACACAAAAGACTCCGAATAGCCAAAGCAATCTTGAGAACGAAAAATGGAGCTGGGGGAATCAGGCTCCCTGACTTCAGACTATATTACAAAGCTACAGTAATCAAGACAGTTTGGTACTGGCACAAAAACAGAAATATAGATCAATGGAACAGGATAGAAAGCCCAGAGATAAACCCATGCACATATGGTCACCTTATCTTTGATAAAGGAGGCAAGCATATACAGTGGAGAAAAGACAGCCTCTTCAATAAGTGGTGCTGGGAAAATTGGACAGATACATGTAAAAGTATGAAATTAGAACACTCCCTGACACCATGCACAAAAATAAACTCAAAATGGATTAAAGACCTAAGTGTAAGGCCAGACACTATCAAACTCTTAGAGGAAAACATAGGCCGAACACTCTATGACATACATCACAGCGAGATTCTTTTTGACCCAGCTCCCAGAGAAATGGAAATAAGAACACAAATAAACAAATGGCACCTAATGAAACTTCAAAGCTTTTGCACAGCAAAGGAAACCATAAACAAGACCAAAAGACAACCATCAGAATGGGAGAAAATATTTGCAAATGAAGCAACTGACAAAGGATTAATCTCCAAAATTTACAAGCAGCTCATGCAGCTCAATAACAAAAAAACCAACAACCCAATCCAAAAATGGGCAGAAGACCTAAATAGACATTTCTCCAAAGAAGATATACAGATGGCCAACAGACACATGAAAGAATGCTCAACATCCTTAATCATTAGAGAAATGCAAATCAAAACTACAATGAGGTATCATCTCACACCGGTCAGAATGGCCATCATCAAAAAATCTAGAAACAATAAATGCTGGAGAGGGTGTGGAGGAAAGGGAACACTCTTGCACTGTTGGTGGGAATGTAAATTGATACAGCCACTATGGAGAACAGTATGGAGGTTCCTTAAAAAACTACAAATAGAACTACCATACGACCCAGCAATCCCACTACTGGGCATATACCCTGAGAAAACCATAGGTCAAAAAGTGTCATGTACCACAATGTTCATTGCAGCTCTATTTACAATAGCCAGGACATGGAAGCAACCTAAATGTCCATCGACAGATGAATGGATAAAGAAGATGTGGCACATATATACAATGGAATATTACTCAGCCATAAAAAGAAATGAAATGGAGGTATTTGTAATGAGGTGGATGGAGTTAGAGTCTGTCATACAGAGTGAAGTAAGTCAGAAAGAGAAAAACAAATACAGTATGCTAACACATATATACGGAATCTAAGGAAAAAAAAAAAAAAGGCCATGAAGAACCTAGTGGCAAGACGGGAATAAAGACACAGACCTACTAGAGAATGGACTTGAGGATATGGGGAGGGGGTGGGGTGAGATGTGACAGGGTAAGAGAGTGTCATGGACATATATACACTACCAAATGTAAAATAGATAGCTAGTGGGAAGCAGCCGCATAGCACAGGGAGATCAGCTCGGTGCTTTGTGACCACCTAGAGGGGTGGGATGGGGAGGGTGGGAGGGAGGGAGATGCAAGAGGGAAGAGAAATGGGAACATATTGTATATGTATAACTGATTCACTTTGTTATAAAGCAGAAGCTAACACACTATTGTAAGGCAATTATACTTCAATAAAGATGTTTAAAAAAAAAAAAAGCCACTGTCAATAGAATAGAAAGGCAATCCTGAGAATGAGAGAAAACATTTGCAAATCATGTATCTGATAAGGGATTAATACCCAGTATATATTAAAAAAAACTCCTAAAACTCAACAACAGCAAAACAAACAACCTGATTCAACAATGGGCAAGGAACTTCAGTAGATATTTCTTCGAAGAAGATACACTAATGGCCAATAAGCACATACAAAGATGCTCAACATCACTAATCATTAGGGAAATGCAAATTAAAACTACAGCAAGATACCACCTCACACCCATTAGGATGGCTACTATCAAAAAACAAACAAACAACCAGAAAACAACAAATGTTGGTGAGGACGGGGTGAAATTGGAACTTTGTGCATTGTTGGTGGGAATGTAAACTGGTACAGCCACCGTAGAAAATAGTATAGCAGTTCCTCAAAAAATAAAAAATAGAATTACCATATGATCCAACAGTTCCATTTCTGGATATATACCCAAAAATATTGAAACAGGGTCTCGAAGAGATACTTGTACACCCATGTTCATAGCAGCGTTATTCACAGTAGTCAAAATATGTAAGCAACTGAGGTGTCCATCAACAGATAAATGAATAAACAAAACGTGGTATATACATCCAAAGGAATATTAATAACCTTTTAAAAAGGAAGGAAACTTTGACATATGTTATAATATGGATGAACCTTGAGGACAGTATGCTAAGTGAAATAAGCCAGTCACAAAGACAAATACTGTGATTCCACTTATATGATGTACTTATAGTAGTCAAAACCATAGAGACAGAAAGTAGAATTGTAGTTTACAGGAGCTGGGGAGGAATGGGGTGATTATTGTTTAATGGGTACAGTTTCAGTTTTACAAGATGAAAAGAGTTATGGAAATAGAGGGTGATGATCGTTGCACAAGATGATCGTTGCACAACCTTATGAATGTATTTCATTCCTCTGAACTATACAGTTAAAAATGGTTAAGATGGTAAATTTTATAAATTTATAAATTTTATGTGTATTTTACCAAGATAAAAAAAATTTAATGACTCTAAAAAAAAAAAAATTAGCAAATTGAAGACAATTTTCCAAACCAGGAAATTTACAGAACATTTGCAAATCTTCCAGAGAAAATAAAGCTAGCAAGACTTGGCAATACCAACATTAACAATGAAGAAAACTGTTTTGTCTGGGAAAAAAATGAAAATGCACTACATGCTGAGAAAATAAAATTGATTTTATTTGAAAAAAAAAAAAAAAAGTAAATTGCTGAAAAGTCTTAAAGAACATTGGAAAAGTGCTTCCATCTTTAATTTATGAAGGGGGTATTTGAAGAGGTAAAATGCTCTTCACAAAATTGTACTTTTATGAGTACAATTTCTGTGAGTACAAGATGATACTTTTTATGATTTTGACCTCATACACAACATATTTAGTTACAATACTCAATTTCAAATGGCAGAGGGATTCAACAACTTAAAAAAATTATAACTAATCACCATGATGCAATGAAATGTAGTTTTTGCCTAGAAGTTCTGCCTCCTGTGTGAAATTTTAAGAGAGAGAGTTCTGGTCTCTCATTTATCTACCAAAAGCTTTCATCCAACTGTGAGTTGACTATTACTACAAGATACTCTTGAGGAACATTAAAAAAAATAGCCTGCTCCCATATCAGATTTCATAAATCAATCACTGGAAGGTAGAGCCCTAATTGAGAGTCAGTGGTTTACTGCACCCACCTCCTGAAAATGCCGTCTTTCTATATTAGTTTCTTACTGCTGATATAAGAAATTGCCACAGATTTAGTGGCTTAGAACAACACAAATTTATTACCTTACAGTTCTGGAGATTAGGAGTCTGAAATAAGTTTCATTGGGCTAAAGTCAAAGGTGTTGGAAGGCCTGTGTTCCTTCTAGAGTCTCTAGGGACTCTTCCTTGCCTTTTTGGTTTTTTTTTAATTTTTTTATTGGAGTGTAGTTGCTTTACAATGTTGTGTTAGTTTCCACTGTACAGCAAAGTGAATCTGCTATACGTATTGATATAGCCCCTCTTTTTTGTATTTCCTTCCCATTTAGGTCACCACAGAGCACTGAGTAGAGTTTCCTGTGCTATACAGTAGGTTCTCATTAGTTATTTATTTTATACATAGTATCAATAGTGTATATATGTCAATCCCAATCTCCCAATTCATCCCACCCCCACCTTTCCTCCTTGGTATCCATACGTTTGTTCTCTATGTCTGTGTCTCTATTTCTGCTTTGGAAATAAGATCATCTATACCAATTTGTTCAGATTCCTCAGATATGCTTTAATATATGATATTTGTTTTTCTATTTCTGACTTACTTCACTCTGTATGACAGTCTCTAAGTACATCCATGTCTCTACAAATGACCTAATTTCATTCCTTTCTATGGCTGATTAGTATTCCATTGTATATATGTACCACATCTTCTTTATCCATTCCTCTGCTGGTGGACATTTAGGTTGTTTCCATATCCTGGCTATTGTAAATAGTGCTGCAATGAACATTGGGGTGCATGTGTCTTTTTGAATTATGGTTTTCTCTGGGTATATGCCCAGTAGTGGGATTGCTGGGTCACATGGTAGTTCTATTTTTACTTTTTTAAGGAACCTCCATACTGTTCTCCACAGTGGCTGTATCAATTTACATTCCCACCAACAGTGCAAGAGGGTTCCCTTTTCTCCACACCCTCTCCAGCATTAATTGTTTGTAGATTTTGTGATGATGGCCATTCTGACCAGTGTGAGGTGGTATCTCATTGTAGTTTTGATTTGCATTTCTCTAATAATTAGTGATGTTGAGCATTTTTTTTCATGTGTTTGTTGGCCATCTGTTTGTCTTCTTTGGAGAAATGTCTATTTAGGTCTTCTGCACATTTTTTGATTAGGTTGTTTGTTTTCTTGATCTTGAGCTGCACAAGCTGTTTGTATATTTTGGAGATTAATCCTTTGTTAGTTGCTTCGTTTACAAATATTTTCTCCCATTCTGAGAGTTGTCTTTTCATCTTGTTTATGGTTTCCTTTGCTGTGCAAAAGCTTTTAAGTTTCATTAGGTCCCATTTGTTTATTTTTGTTTTTATTATCATTACTCTAGGAGGTCGGACAAAAAAGGTCTTGCTGCGATTTATGGCAGAGTGTTCTGCCTGTGTTTTCCTCTAAGAGTTTTGTAGTGTCTGGCCTTATATTTAGGTCTTTAATCCATTTTGAGTTTATTTTTCCGTATGGTGTTAGGGAGTGTTCTAATTTCATTCTTTTACATGCAGCTGTCCAGTTTTCCCAGCACAACTTATTGAAGAGGCTGTCTTTTCTCCATTGTATATTCTTGCCTCCTTTGTCATAGATTAGTTGACCATGGGTGCATGGGTTTATCTCTGGGCTTTCTATTCTGTTCCATTGATCTATGTTTCTCTGTTTGTGCAAGTACCATACTGTCTTGGTTACTGTAGCCCTGTAGTAAAGTCTGAAGTCAGGGAGTCTGATTCCTCCAGCTCCATTTTTTTTTTCCTCAACATTGCTTTTGCTATTTGAGGTCTTTTGTGTTTCCATACAAATTGTAAAATTTTTTGTTCTAGTTCTGTGAAAAATGCCATTGGTAAATTGATAGGGATTGCATTGAATCTGTAGATTGCTTTGGGTATTAGAGTCATTTTCACAATATTGATTCTTCCAATCCAAGAATATGGTATATCTCTTCATCTGTTTGTGTTGTCTTTGATTTCTTTCATCAGTATCTTATAGTTTTCAGGGTACAGGTCTTTTGCCTCCTTAGGTAGGTTTATTCCTAGATATTTTGTTGCAGTGTTAAATGGGATTGTTTCCTTAATTTCTCATTCTGATCTTTCATTGTTAGTGTATAGGAATGCATGAGATTTCTGTGCATTAATTTTGTATCCTAAGACTTTACTAAATTAATTGATTAGCTCTAGTAGTTTTCTGGTGGCATCTTTAGGATTTTCTATGTACAGTATCATGTCATCTGCAAACAGTGACAGTTTTACTTCTTCTTTTCTGATTTGGATTCCTTTTATGTCTTTTTCTCCTCTGATTGCCATAGCTAGGACTTTCCATACTATGTTGAATAATAGTGGCAAGAGTGGGCACCCTTGTCTTATTCCTGATTTTAGAGGAAATGCTTTCAGTTTTTTACCATTGAGAATAATGTTTGCTGTGGGTTTGTCATATATGACCATTATTATGTTGAGGTAGGTTCCCTCTATGCACACTTTCTGGAGAGTTTTTATCATAAATGGGTGTTGAATTTTGTCAAAAGCTTTTTCTGCATCTGTTGAGATGATCATATGGTTTTTATTCTTCAGTTTGTTAATACAGTGTATTACATTGATTGATTTATGGATACTGAAGAATCCTTGCATCCCTGGGATAAATCCCACTTCATCATGGTGTATGATCCTTTGAATGTGCTGTTGGATTTTGTTTGCTAGTATTTTGTTTAGGATTTTTACATCTATGTTTATCAGTGATATTGGCCTATAATTTTCTTTTTTTCAGATATCTTTTTCTGGTTTTGGTATCAGGGTGATGGTGCTCTCGTACAATGAGTTTGGGAGTGTTCCTCCCTCTGCAATTTTTTGGAAGAGTTTGAGAAGGATAGGTGTTAGCTTGTCTCTAAATGTTTGATAGAATTCTCCTGTGAAGCCATCTGGTCTTGGACTTTTGCTTGCTGGAAGATTTTTAATCACAGTTTCAATTTCATTGCTTGTGATTGGTCTGTTCATATTTTCTATTTCTTCCTGGTTCAGTTTTGGAAGGCTGTACGTTTCTAAGAATTGGTCCATTTCTTCCAGGTTGTCCATTTCATTGGCATATAGTTGCTTGTAGTAGTCTATTAGGATCCTTTGTATTTTTGAGGTGTCAATTGTAACTTCTCCTTTTTCATTTCTAATTTTATTGATTTGAGTCCTCTCCCTTTTTTTCTGGATGAGTCTGGCTAAAGGTTTATCAATTTTGTTTATCTTCTCAAAGAACCAGCTTTTAGCTTTATTGATCTTTTCTATTGTTTTTTGTTTCTATTTCATTTATTTCTGTTCTGATCTTTATGAGTTCTTTCCTTCTACCAACTTTGGGCTTTGTTTGTTCTTCTTTCTCTAGTTGCTTTAGGTGTAAAGTTAGGTTGTTTATTTTAGATTTTTCTTCTTTCTTGAGGTAGGATTGTATTGCTATAAACTTCCCTCTTATAACTGCTTTTGCTGCATCCCATAGGTTTTTGTTGTCATTTGTTTCCAGGTATTTTTTTATTTCTCCTTTGATTTCTTCAGTGATCTCTTGGTTATTTAATAGCATATTGTTTAGCCTCCATGTGTTTGTGTTTTTTACAGTTTTTTTTTTCCTGTAATTCATTTCTAATCTCATACCGTTGTGGTCAGAAAAGATGCTTGATATGATTTCAATTTTCTTAAATTTTCCGAGGCTTGATTTGTGACCCAAGATGTGATCTATCCTGGAGAATGTTCTATGAGTACTTGAGAAGAAAGTGTATTCTGTTGTTTTTGGATGGAATGTCCTATAAATATCAACTAAGTCTATCTGGTCTAATGTGTCATTTGAGGCTTGTGTTTCCTTATTAATTATCTGTCTGAATGACCTATCCTTTGGTGTAAGTGGAGTGTTAAAGTCCCCCAACATTATTGTGTTACTGTTGATTTCCCCATTTATGGCTGTTAGCATTTGCCTTATGTGTTGAGGTGCTCCTATGTTGGGTGCATAAATATTTACAATTGTTATATCTTCTTCTTGGATTGATCCCTTGATCTTGTGCAGTGTCCTTCCTTGCCTCTTGTGATACTCTTTATTCTAAAGTCTGCTACTTTGAGAATTGCTACTCCAGCTTTCTTTTGATTTCCATTTGCATGGAATATCTTTTTCCATCCCCTCACTTTCAGTCTGTATGTCCCTAGGTCTGAAGTGGTTTTCTTGTAGACAACACATATACCGGTCTTGTTTTTGTATCCATTCAGCCAGTCTGTGTCTTTGGGTTGGAGCATTTAATCCACTTACATTTAAGGTAATTATCAATATGCATGTTCCTACTGCCATTTTCTTAATTGTTTTGGGTTTGCTTAGGTAGGTCTTTTTCTTCTCTTGTGTTTCGTGCCTAGAGACGTTCTTTTAGCATTTGTTGCAAAGCTGGTCTGGTGGTGCTGAATTGTCTTAGCTTTTGCTTGTCTGTAAAAGATTTTGATTTCTCCTTCAAATCTGAATGAGATCCTTGCTGGGTAATCTTGGTTGTAGGTTTTCCCCTTCCATCACTTTAAATATATCCTGCCACTCCCTTCTGGCCTGTACAGTTTCTGCTGAAAGATCGGCTGCTAACCTTATGGGGATTCCCTTGTATGTTATTTGTTGTTTTTCCCTTGTTGCTTTTAATATTTTTTCTTTGTATTTAATTTTTGATAAATATGTGTCTTGGACTGTTTCTCCTTGGATTTATCCTGTATGGGACTCTCTGCACTTCCTGGAGTTGATTGACTATTTCCTTTCCCATATTAAGGAAGTTTTTAACTATAATCTCTTCAAATATTTTCTCAGTCTGTTTCTTTTTCTCCTCTTCTTCTGGGACCCCTATAATTTGAATGTTGGTGCATTTAATATTGTCCCAGAAGTCTCTGAGACTGTCCTGAATTCTTTTCATTCTTTCTTCTTTATTCTGCTCTGTGGTAGTTATTTCCACTATTTTATCTTCCAGGTCACTTACCTGTTCTTCTGTCTCAGTTATTCTGCTATTGATTCCTTCTAGAGAAGTTTTAATTTCATTTATTGGGTTGTTCATCATTGTTTGTTTGCTCTTTAGTTCTTCTAGGTCCTTGTTAAATGTTTCTTGTATTTTCTCCTTTCTATTTCCAAGATTTTGGATCATCTTTAGTATCATTAATCTGAATTCTTTTTCAGGTAGACTGCCTATTTCCTCTTCATTTGTTAGGTCTGGTGGGTTTTTACCTTGCTCTTTCATCTGCTGTGTGTTTCTCTGTCTTCTCATTTTGCTTAACTTACTGTGTTTGGGGTCTCCTTTTTGCAGGCTGCATGTTCATAGTTCCTGTTGTTTTTGGTGTCTGCCCCCAGTGGGTAAGGTTGGTTCAGTGGGTTGTGTAGGCTTGCTGGTGGGAGGGACTGCTGAATGCGTTCTTGTGGCTGGAGCTGGATCTTTTCCCTCTGATGGGCAGCGCTGCATCCGGTGGTGTTTTGGGGTGTCTGTGGGCTTAGTATGATTTTAGGCGCCTGTCTGCTGATAGGTGGATTTATGTTCCTGTTTTGCTTGTTGTTTGTCATGGGACGTTCAGCACTGGAGCCTGCAGGTAGTTGGGTGGAGCCAGGTCTTGGAGTTGAGATGGAGACCTCCAGGAGAGTTGTCACCCAATTAATATTCCCTGGGGACAGGAATCCTCTGGTGTTCCAGGTCCTGGACTCAGCTCTCCCACCCCAGAGCCTCAGGCCTGATCTCCAGCCCAGGAACCAAGACCCTGCAAGCCACACAGCTCAGCAGAAAAGGGGGAAAAGAAAAAGAAAAGGGCGGGAAGAAAACAAATGAAAACAGACAGACATACAAAATCCAAGAGAAACAGCAAAGACAAAAGCAAGCAGACAGCAACAGCAACAATTAAAAACAAGCAAACAAACAAATGAACAAACAAAAGCCCAGACAAATGCTAAAAGCAAAACCAAACAAATGAAACAAAACAACAACAACAAATACACACACATACAAAATATGAAACAAAAACAAAAACAGAGAAAACAAAAAACAAGAGAACAACCAAACAAAAGAATCCTAAAATGAAATCAAACAATTAAAAACAACTCTAACAAAAACAAAAAATAAAACAAAAGCACAATGCAAACTGAAGGAAAAAGCAAAGAAAACAAAACAAAGCCACAAAAATGATTTAGAAAGATAAAAAAGAACAAATAGAACAAAGGAAAAAAGATAAAAACAAAATAGAAAAGAGAAAAAAAAAGGAAAAAACACAGAACAACAAAAAAGTAACGTAGAAATAGAAATATAAAAAAGTTAAAAATGTATTAAAAAATGAAAAAAACTAAATAAAGATAAAACAAATAATGATAATAAAACAGTAACAGAACAAAATAAAACATTAAAAAAAAGTAATGATTATATTTTCCTGGAATCTCAGCTGTCAGTGTCCTTGCCCCCACCATGAGTCACAGCCAACCTCTGCCTCGCCAGGAGGCCCTCCAAAACCTCTAGGTAGGTCTCTGGTCCCTCTGTGGGGGCAGCTCAGACTCTGACCTGGCCCAACTCCTGCGTGTACTAGTCCCCAAAGTCCACAGCTGCTAGAGCTACACCGGTTTCAGTTTTGGGAACACTTGCTGTCCATTCAGATATTCCATAAATGCAGGATTTGCCAAGCTGATCATGGGAATTTAATCTGTCGTTTGTGTAGCTGCATGGAAAGATTTTTGTTCATCTTCCTTAGTCACCCCGCCACTGCAGCTCAGCTGTGGCTTTAGCCGCACCTCTGAGTGTGGGGCACCCACAGGAGTCTGCTCCTGAAGCTGCCCTGGAGCACTCGGTTCTGCCCCCGTGAGGACAGGGCACGGAGGTGGCACGACTGCTTGGGTCATGGGGGCCCTGGTGGCGACAGGTGCACGGGAAAGCTGGTGGCCACAGGTGCAAGAGATCCAGCCCTAGTGAGAGCTTTTCCTAGCGCCTGGAGGTGGGTGCGAGAAGATCAGCCTTGGTGGGGCCTTTTTTTAGTGCCTGGTGGCAGGCGTGTGAAGACCAGCGTTGTTGTGGGCTTTTCCTAGTGCCTGGTGAGACAAGGGCCAGTGCGTGGGGGGAGAGAGGCTGCAATGTTGGCTCCAACCCCTGCGCATCACTCAACAGTGGTGCCTTGCTTCTGTGGCAGTATGGGTTTCCTCCGCAAGCATTCCTGGTTGCAGATTTCCTCCCTCCCATCCCCTCAGGCTGTCTCCTTGCAGCCAACAGCAGTCCTCCCCCCGGGTTTGCTCTCCAATCCCCACATTCCAGCTCTCAGCCCCCGTGTGCACCGGCATACACATCCCAGTCTGGGGCGTGCAGGGCTGTGGCATGGACCGTCTGTGTAGGTCTCACTCTGTCCTGTCTGCTACAGACCAGCTGTTTCACCCTCCTCTGACAGCCTCAGATGTTCCCCTTCTGCCTCAAGTGATTTCCCCGTCATCTGTCCCTGCCTACAACCAATTATTCAGAGGAAACTGGAATAAGCTATCTGATCAGGATTCACCCAGACTGGGCAGATGCTCAGATTTCCCTTAAATTGGATTGATTAACCTGACTGAGGCTCATGAAACAGACTGTTGTCCACCAGAAAATGCCTGTGGTACTGCACACAATTCCTTTTCTCCAAGTTCCAAAAGCTCATTGTCAGAAGATTTCTGGCAAAGCATCAAAACCAAATTGCCCTGCTCAACTCTGAGTGCTCGGGAGATGAAGCATTCCTCAGAGTCCCTGGCACAGCAGCAATCTCCAAAGTGCTGGCGTGATGAGTTATTGGCTCCTGTGACTCCAACTCCAAGAGCCTGTTGAGGGGCAGAAAAGCCCCCCAGGAGGGCACTTCTCCACACTAGCCTGTAGAACCCCTGAGACCCTTCCTTGCCTTTTCCATCTTCTAAAGTGGCTTGCATTTCTTGGCTGATGGCCCCTTTTTCAATCACTCCAACCTCTGCTTCTGTCTTCACATCTGTTAATGACTCTGATCTGCCTACCTCTCTCTTATAAGGATCTTTATGATTACGTTCACCCACCTGGAATCCAGAATCCACAATCCTTAATTTAATCATGTCATCAAGGTCCCTCGTAAATCATGTAAATCAACATATTCACAGGGTCTCTGAATTAGGACATAGACATATTTGGAAAACTATTATTTAGCCTACCACATTTTCCTCATGTATAACTTTTAAAATATGAAGTTTAATTTAGATTTTGGGGAATAAATGAGAAATGCATGTGAATAAAACATTTAGCATAGGCTCTGACACATTCAGTAGCAAAGGAATGCTAGCTATTGCACTTTTAATATATGCTTTTTAATAGAATTTTGATGAGTGCAGCATCCTCTTGTCTTATTCACTGCCACATTTGTCTTGCGTATGGTAAGTGTTCAATGAATAGTTATTACATGAGTGAATGAATATGGATTATCTACAGTGGGTGCATATTAACTTTTCCTTATAGTCCATTGTTTCCTTATATTCTATAATCATATGAGTCATATATATATCATATATTTTATATATATATACATACATACATATATGTATTTTTCTATTTCTCTGGAGAATCCTAATACATATTGAAAATTTAGGATTCTGTTGGAATCCTGGTGGTACTTTCTTCATTTATGGCCAGTTAGAACTTAACTAATGAGCTGGCCAGGCTAAGAATGTGCCCTCTTATTTCATACACCCCACTTGTATGGTCTTTCTTTTGACTTCAATCAAGAGTAAAGCAGCTATCTACGAAACAGACTCACAGACATAGAGAACAGACTTGTGGTTGTCAAGGGGGAGAGGCGGGGGGAGGGATGGATTGGGAGTTAGGAATTAGCAGATGCACACTATTATATGTAGAATGGATAAACAAGGTCCTACTGTATAGCACAGGGAACTATATTCAATATCCTGTGATAAACCATAATGGAAAAGAATATGAAAAATAATGTATATATATGTATAACAGAATCACTTTGCTGTACAGCAGAAATAAACACAACATTGTAAATCCACTATACTTGACAAAAATTAATTAAACAAAGGGAGTAAAGCAGCAGTTAGGACTGCAGAAAGCAAATAACATAAATTTTGTTTCTGAATACGAACCTAGAGAATTCCTGTTTTGAAAGCTATCAGGCTTATAAAGATTAAGGTTAAGTAGTTCAATTCCCTGAAACATATTTTTAGGGAGGGTGGATGATTTTGAAGAAACCCATTCATGTGTAATTCAGTTTTCCTATTCCATCTAGAATCATCACAATTATACCAATGGTCTATTTTTTTTTTTTTTTGGGGGGGGCCGTGCTGCGCAGCATGTGGGATCTTAGTTCCCTAACCAGGGATTGAACCCGTGCCCCCTGCAGTGGAAGCTTAGAGTCTTAACCACTAGACCTCCAGAGAAGTCCCATCAATGGTCTAATTATTGATATTAACAGGAAAATGGCATTAAATATGACAGCTCTAAATGTCTAAATTTGTAAATGAGGAAGCACAGTCATGTATTGGTTAGTACTTTAGTTCAGAGAGAACTTCCTTGTTGTTTATGGCTCTTAATTCTCTCACAAGTGGGGAAATTAGGAGGCTAGAGGAGTGGAGGCTTATTCACTTTTTCCTCATACCCCCAGCCAATGCTAAATACATACTCATTAGGATTCTGTGATATAGTACTGTCTCTATTACTTCCTCCCATTTTTCTTTCTTACCTACCCCATTAGTTTTCAGGAGTGAATTCTTAATGTATATACTATTTCTTGGCTAAAGTAAAAAGATGTATGAGACCTCAAAATGGAGTAACAGATGTTTTTTTGTTTTGTGGATCATCTCTTTCAAGTAGAGAGAAGAGCAGGTGCAAAGCCTGGAAGGAAGTCCTGGAAGGAGAACAGGCTGAAAGTTTCGCATGTATGCAGTGTACTGTAGCAAGTGAGTGTGAGAGTGGCCTGAGACGTGGGGATGGGGAGGAGGCATGCATGTGGGGCCAGCCCATGCAGGGCGCAGGAGCCCAGGATAAAGATTTGGGATTTCATTTTAGCATTGAAAAGAAGCCACGAAGGGGTTTTAAGCAGCGGAGTGGGATGATTATTTACGTTTGTGGAGAAGAGATTGGTGAGTGGTTCTATGGAGCCCAGCTAGGAGGTTACTGTGCTTTCTAGGTGAGAGATGTGGTCCCTGGAAATAGATGTGGTAGTGGAGATGGAAGGAAGTGAATATATCCTCAATACATATATATTTTGAGATAGAATAGATAGGGCTTCGCAACCGTTTTAGTCCATTCATGTTGCTGTAGCAAAATACCATAGACTGAGTAGCTTATACACAGCAAAAATTTATTTCTCACAGTTCTGGAGGTTGGAAATCCAAGATCAGGTTGCCAGCATGGCCAGGTGAGGTCCTTCTTCCAGGTTGTAGACTTCTCATTGTATCCTCACATGGTGGAAGGGATGAGTGATCTTTCTGGAGCCTGTATTATGAAGGCACTAAGCCCATTCATGAGGGTTCCACCCTCATGACCGAAGCACCTCCCAAAGGCCCCACCTCCTAATACCATCACATTGGGCATTAGGGTTTCAACATACGAATTGTTGATGGGGGACACGAACATTTAGACCATAGCATCAACAGATTGGATGTGGGAGTAACAATTTCACCTGAATATCGATAGAAGATATGGCTCATTAGAGGGTTGGAAATATGGTCACTTCATAGTAATGAAGTAGTATATGGAAAAGTCTGTCATTTTTGAGACTGGTTCAATGAATCATTCTACTCTTTTAAATAACATGAGACATTATTTAAACAACAGCTACTGGGATTAGCATTCTCTTCACACAGGAAGGAGACCATTCTCTTGTGTTATAAACTCCCCAGGGATTTAATGCAGGGATGGTAGTTATGAAGGATAGAGTAAGGAGGGAGGGAATCTGGGGAGAGACTGCATGAGCCAGTGGGTCAGTCCAGAAGTCCAGCTTTTTCATTAAGTCATACAGGCACCCAGTATAGTAAAGTGATTGCTGGCTATGAACCTAGCGCTAATGGGTGGGGTGACAGTCTCATTACAGAAAAACATATCTCTTTTAAAAATATTGCCTAAGTGTAAGCAATTTAGAGAACAATTTCAGATGGAGGTATTTAGGATCTTCTAGAGATTAGATCATCTGAAGACTTTAATTTTGGGACAGAGAATTGTGTGAAGGAAGTTTATGGGAGAATGCCCTTGGGATTCACACTCCAGGAGTATTCAGTGCAATTCTCCATTGGGGCTTGCCATGAACTCCACATGGCATCTTTTCTCAAAACTGAAACTTCTAATAACATTCGATCTGCTAAGTCACATAGCCTAAGTGGCAAAGCTGCTTGCACCACAGCCTGGACCTACTGCAGAGCCTTTTTCTCTAGCCTCTCTCAAAGTTGGCAGCTATTTTGGTCACTGGTATATGGGTCAGAACAGTATTGCTGGGTATGGAATGCACTGTCTCTTTGGAGAGTTTTATCTCTCACCCTCTGGGACATATGTGTTTTACTTGCCATTTCTTGCTCATCTGACTGATTAACATTCTGTCATTTTTATAGAGTAAAGCGCAGTGTGGAATATCCAGATTGTCTAAGTCCCTTCAGACTCTCTTATGATAGAGAAGAGAGACTTAACATAGCCTTGAGGTAAGACCAAAAATGTGTACTATTCTGTTCCAAGAGAAAGAAAACTGTTGATTATCGTCCTGGATAGGAATGAAAAACAGTACATTGGCCAGATCATTGGCTGTGTACAATACACCTGAGGCTACTGCAATGTGCCAAGTTTGTGGTAGTTCACTGTCATTCTCTAGCATTCTTCTGAACTTTGTAGGGGCCAAACTGGCAAATTAAATGGAGATATGCCTGGGACTGTCACCGGCAAAGCCCATTAACAATTAAATAAAAGCTGGGTAATAAAATAAAGTCTAACCTTTTTTCTTTTCTTTGGTGCTTAGTCTAGTTTCACTTGCTCATAGGGGGATACATTCCGAGGGCTTGCAGGCAGCACTTCAGCCCAGAAATCCTTGTGTGAAATGGCTACACCGATGACACCTAAGCCGGGCAGGCCACTGGGCTTGACAATGCAATTTAAAATGAAGACGGGGCTTCCCTGATGGTGCAGTGGTTAAGAATCCACCTGTCAATTCAGGGGGCATGGGTTCAGGCCCTGGTCCGGGAGGATCCCACATGCCGCAGAGCAACTGAGCCCATGAGCCACAACTACTGAGCCCACGTGCCACAACTACTGAAGCCCACGTGCCTAGAGCCTGTGCTCTGCAACAAGAGAAGCCACTGCAATGAGAAGCCCGTGCACTGCAACGAAGAGTAGCCCCCGCTCACTGCAACTAGAGAAAGCCTGCGCACAGCAACAAAGACCCAATGCAGCCAAAAATAAATAAATTTATGAAAACAAAATAACAAAAATAAAATGAAGACAGCTGGCGGTGTGCAGAGACACCGGCACTTCGATCTGGAGCGTGAGCAGTGCAGCCCCGCCCACCCCCAAGAATCCCGTCCCCTCCCCGCTGATGAGATCCCTGTAAAGCAGCCCTGTCGAGGGCCTTTTGGGGGAGAGTGAGTCCTCTAGAGCAGCAGTCCCCAACCTTTTTGGCACCAGGGACCAGATTCATGGAAGACAATTTTTCCACGGACGGGGGGTGGAGGGGTGAGGGGAATGGCTCAGGCGGTAATGTGGTGATGGGGAGCGATGGGGAGCAGGAGACGAAGCTTCGCTCGCTCGCCCGCCGCTCACCTCCTGCTGTGCGGCCCGGTTCCTAACAGGCTGAGGACCGGTACCGGTCCACGGCCCAGGGGTTGGGGACCCCTGCTCTAGAGCATGAGCGCACACCTGTCCATCCTCTGATCAAAGAATGAAGGTTTCCTTTGCTTCGGAACCAAACTCGGTCTCATTCTATTGGCTGGAATGACACTGGGAGGACGCTTGCTTGGGCCAGACTCGAAAGGGTCAGTAACAGGGCCACTACTCTCACTCCCTTTAGGTCTTTAAAGGTGGCATGTCATTGCTCTGGGACGTATATTGTTTTTGATTTACTATCTTGGCTGGACCATGATGGGGCAATTTCAGAGGCTTCTACTTGGTATCCCCCAGTATTGTAGGGTGAATTGTGTCCCTCTTCCCTCCAAAATCCATATTTTTAAGTCTTAACCTCTAGTACTTCAGAATGTTACCTTATTTGTAAATAGGGTCAATAGGGTCCTTGCTGATGTAATTAGTTAAGAATAGAGTGGGTCCCTAATTCACTAAGACTGGTGTCCTTTTAAGAAGGGGAAATTTGGATGCAAAAACACTTCACACCATGCGAAGATGAAGGCAGAGTTCAAGGTGCTGCTTCTACAAGCCAGGGGACACCAAAGATTGCTAGCAAACCACCAGAAGTTAGACAGAGGTATGGGACAAGTCTTCTCTCACAGCCCTCAGAAGGAACCAATCCTGGTGATACCTTGATCTTGGACTTCTAGCCTCCAGAACTGAGATAGTAAATTTCTCTTGCTTGTGGTACTTTGTTAAAGTAGCCCTAGCAAATGAATACATCCCCCTAAACCATCTAAGTCTATAGGCTTAATATTTACTACTTCCCATGAATTCCACAAATGCTTCAGATTTTGTCCTTTGCAGTATACTCCCTTTAATCAATAGTCCATCCTCGTTCACCACTCATGACATTTTAAACAACTGCACTGGTACAGCATGCCAGGGAGTATTCATTCTTCTCCTGCCTCCAGTGATGGGACCCTCATTGCCACTTGGATGGCATGGGATCCAGCTTCAAAATCTCATTGTACATTGTTTTTATAGTCTACACCTGGAACCAAAGGTCTTAGGTTGAATATCTTAGAAAAGATATTGAGATGGAGATTAGCATGTAGGAGGTTTTTTGGGGTGCTTTTAGGATTAATACCTGTGAGGAATGAAGAAAATAAGATTGGGCAGAGGTTAGGAGTTAAACTGTAATGCAGTTGCAACAAAGGCCTTAGCCAGTCCCATGGGGAAATCTGCAGTGGAGACAACCTTTCAGAGTTGTTCTGAATTGAGACCAGGATGCCAGGTCTTTATAGAGCAGCATCGACCTGGTGTTGGATGTGGGCTGCCACTGAAAGTGGGGCAGAAAGGTGTCAGATCTATACACTCTCAGAAGCAGGAGAATGACAGCCTCCATCTTAAAGGGGGGATCTTGCCAGTACACAGCATGCATTACTCTTTCCACTATAAAGCACGTAGAAATACTAGATAGAGTATTGCAAATATCCTTAGCATTCATAGTAAGACACTTGGTATGTACCTGGCTACATAAGTCAGCTTCTCTCTCTTTCCCCTCATGAAAATCATGCAAAAACACAAAGAGAACAACTACCCACAAACTCATTTCATAAATTAGGAGATGGGGATATTTTACAGACTTTAACTTTTTTTTTTTTTTTTTTTTGGCTGTGCCACGTGGCATGTGGGATCTTAGTTCCTCTACCAGAGATCAAACCCGTGCCTCCTGCAGTGGAAGCACAGAGTCTTAACCACTGGACTGCCAGGGAAGTCCCCAAAACTTCTATAAAGCATCTGTGATCTGATAGAAACCTCAAAAAAAGAAGTGAAAAAAGTACATAGCGTGGTGAGAGGGCTCAGTAGTGATGGCTCTAAGTAGCTGCTTGCAGAAAGATATTTCTAAATGGGTACCAACCAAGTGCAGGATGCAATTGGGCAAAAGCCATACAGGTATGCTTCCTGAAAGTAAGGAACTCACTCTTGAGTGTAAAAGCTGTCTCCTCTGTTTGCAAAAATAGAGTGGGAAATGGTGTGAGTAAGGTTGAAATCAAGTGGAAGCTTATGGGAAATAGTGGAAAAAAGCATAGAAGATAGAGTACCCAGTGGCAGATTTCAGAAAGTCCCAGGAAAAATACACTTCCTAAGGTGAGGGATTCACTCTGAATTGCAAAGGCAATATTCCTGGCTTGCAAAAATGGATTGGCAGCTGGGCTGTTGGCAGAAAGCCTGAATGAAATATTTAATCAATCAATCAATTTATTTATTTGCATTAAAAATGGACTTTATTTTTTAGAGCAGTATTAGGTTTATAGAAAAATTGAGCAAGCCGTACAAAGAGTCCCCACTTATGTCCTACTCCCACACACAGCCTCCCCTACTATCAGCATCCTGCAACAGAATGGCGTATTTTTTACAACTGATCAATCTACTTTAATACATCATTATCACCCAAAGTTTAGAGTGTACCTTAGGATTCACTCTTGATGTACATTCTGTGGACTTTGACAAATGTATAATGACACATATCCATCATTACAGTATCATACAGAGTATTTTCACCACTCTAAAAATCTCTGTGCTCTGCCTATTCATTCCTCTCTACATCCTGACCCCTGGCAACCATTCCTTTTCCAGAATGTCATATTGTTGGAATCTTACTGTATAGGGCCTTTGCAGATTAGCTCCTTTTACTTAGTAATATACGTATAGGGTTCCTCCATGTCTTTCATGTTCATTGTAATTGACTTTTGTACATTAATCTTGTATCTTGCTGTAATTGCTTATTGTTCAAGGACTTCCTTTGTTGATTCTTTTGGATATTATATATAGATGATCAAGGTGTCTGTGAACAAGACAGTTTTATTTCTTCCTTCCCAATCTCTACACCTTTTATTTCCTTTTCTTATAGCTAGGACTTCCAGTATAATGTTGAAAAGGACTGATAACTGATAAGAGGGGACACCCTTGCCCTGTTCTTGATCTTAGTGGGAATGCTTTGAGTTTCTCACTGTTAAGCATGATGTTAGTTGTAGATTTTTGGTAGATGTTCTTTATCTGGTTGAGAAAATTCACCTACATTCTTAGTTTATGGAGAGTTTTTGTAATGAATGGTTGTTGTACTGTATAAAACCTTGATTGGAGAATCATATTTAACAGTACAAAGGAAAACAATTAGAAATATAAAATTATTGACCAAAATTGAGTGGTGAAAGAAGGAGGTTAGGGGACAAGTGGAGAAAACAGGCTAATTTTTTCATTGTAAGAGACTTACTAGAGGATTAATGGTTTTATTTTATTTTATTCATTTTATGCCACACCGTGTGGCTTATGGGATTTTAGCTCCCCGACTAGGGATCAAACCTGGGCCCTCAGCAGTGAGAGCACGGAGTCCTAACCACTGGACCGCCAGGGAACTCCCTACACAGTAGTGTAATTATAATGATAGTCACTAGAACAAAAAATAAAACTTCCTAGGTAACAAAGTAACTGTATAGAAAAATCACTTCTACACAGTAAAGAACTTAGAAAAAAAATAAATTGATCCATATATTTAAATCAGCTTACCTCAGCTACTAATTAGAAAAAACATTTTCAGAATACTTTACAAAGCAAAATTAAATCTTGTACTATAGTGCGTATATTCTTTGAGTGTCCATGAAACACTGATGAAATTTATTAATATATAAGGTTGTAAGAATGCTTAATATCATATATTAAAATTTCTTCTTATTTTCTCTGTATGTACTAATAATTTTTTGACAAAATGCAACAAACGTTGATAAATAAAAAAATTCTCAGTAACATGGGAATTGATGACTGCTTCTTCAAAATCATAAAATATTCTATTTCAGCTCCCAAATCAGTATCATGATTATTAGGAAACACTAGAGGCATTTCATGTTAAAAATAAGACAAGAAAGTTTTCAAGTAAGATGTGTAAGGGCAATACCCTTCCTACATCTCTAATGAGAAAACCTGGATAAACAAACAAACAAACAAGTAAACAATACCATTTATCTTTAGAGCTTTTGAAGAGCTGTAGACACAAAGAAGAACAAGTAAACTGAACTTCAGAGAGGGATGAACCTGATAGGGGATCTGGGTGGCACATCAGTGAGAACTGCAGCCATTTCCACCCTCAGGGGAAGTTGAGCAACAGGTGGGGCAGGTAGCTGAGGAGCAACCATAGGCAGAGGAAATCTACAGAACCAGCAGTAGGAGAAACCAGCTACTAAACTGGTAAGGAGCACTGAAATCTGTAGGAGCTCAAACTCAGAGCTGATTATTCCTGTTAATTTTCTACCATGGACTTTTGCTAAGTAAGCAGAAGTACCACTAAGCAGATTATACATTGTTGGTGGGAAGTGCAAATTGTTACAACCTCTAAGGAATAAAATTTAGTAATAACTATCAAAATCACAAGTGCCTATACCTTTTGACCCAGTAATGCAATTTTGGGGAATTTATCCTATAGCTATACTTGCATGCCTGGTAAGTGATCTATATATAAATTATTCTTTGCAACATAGTTTGTAGTAAAAGAAAATGTAAATATTACAAATACAGGGAATTGATTAGCTAAGCTATGTACAGTCATACAATTTAATATGACATGGATGTATAAAAATGAGGATACACTCTATGTACGTATGGAAAGATCTCTAAGATATATTGTTATGTGAAAAAGAAAAGCAAGGTACAGGATAATGTGTGTGGTATGCTACCTTTTGAGTAACAAGGGGGGAGATAATTAGAATATATTTTATATTTGATTGAAGGTATGAAGAAAATCTGGCAAGACATACAGGAAGCAATTGTTGTTACCTGTGGGTTTTTCTGGGGAGAGGGTAGTGTTGGAAACTGTGTGGATGATGGACTGGGGTGAGAGAGAATTTTCATTTTTTACTTAAATTTTGTTACACTACAGCAATGTATTACATTTTCGAAGTTAAGTTAAAATTCATAATTGAGTTTACCAAAGAGTCAGTGAAAGGCCAGCTGTCAAAAATGAAGGGGAAACAAACAATAAGTAGGACTTGGAAATTTCATTGCCTTTGGAAGCAGGAAGGGAGCATCCCTGATCTTGGCAATTTAGGGCTTGAGTTTAAGTGATTATCCAAAAGACGGGGAGCAGAAACTAAAATCCTGCATTAAATTGGAACCCTTAAGGGGCTACATGCTAAGTGAAAAGGCAAAGAAAAAGCCTGCTGTTGTTAAGAGAGTAGATCTTAGAACTTATCACAAGAAAAAAGAACTTGTAACTGTGTGGTGATGGATGTTAACTAGGCTTATTGTGCTGATCATTTTGCAATATATACATACAACAAATCATTATGTTGTACACCTGAAACTAATACAATGTTATACGGTAATTACATCTCAATTAAAAAAAGAAAAGGATAAAAGTTTGCCCACAAGCACAAGCAGGTAGGTGATCAGGAAGCTTATATATCTCAACCTTGGCTCTGGGTACAGGAAAAATACTCTCCTAAGGATTCATAACTATTGGCCTGACCTCACTTGGGTTAGGTTTCAAATACGCACCCAGAAGAATGGCAATAATTTAAAAGAATAAGGCCAGGTTGTCCATTATCGCCATATTATTTAACATTTCACTGGAGTAAAGAGAAAAATAAATATAAACTGTACATAAAAATTGAAAGGAAAGAGAAAAATAATTGCAGATAATATTATTCTATATCTAAAAACCTGTAGAAAGCCAATGTAGCTATATCAAGATGAGACAAAGTAGATTAATGGAAAAAATGATAAAGAATAAAAAGCTCATTTGATAGAATCCAATTCCAATCATGATAAAAAAACTTCTAGTAACCCAGAAGTAGAAGAGGAAATCTTAAACCCAATGAAGGGTGTATACAGTATAATCTGCACCAAATACTACAATAAATGTCAAAACCTCACAAGTATTTCCTTTAATTTCCTTTCTAATATCACTTCTATCTAAAATTAAATTCCAGTTATTAGAATGATAAAATTGGGAAAAGAAATAAAAGTTATAAAGACTGAATAGGAAGTACAAAAGTTGTTTTATTAGCAGATAAAGATTGCCTATATGGAAAAATTCAAAAGAATACTGGGGCAAATTATAGACATAAGATCTCATAAAGTTTACTGTATATGAGATCAATATTAAAAATTCAATTGCTTTCTTATACATCAACAACAGTCAGAAAATGTGAATGTGGAAGAGGTGACTGTGTACCAGACCAAGCCCTGGTCTTCACTGTCAAGACGTTGTTATGTAACCTGCAACTGATGAGGAATCAGTGTTGATGAGATGCAGTTTCACTGAAGAATAGGCGCTAGTCACATAACCCTGAGGCTTCCAGAGTAAGTGAAACCTGAAGGACTCCAGCGCTGATGGCTTGACTGAGCTGAACTGTTCTTGCCTACTCCGTTTTGTCTTTCATGACCACTTGGCTCCCATGTGGTGATTTTTGGAAAGTAGGAAGCCAGACCTGGCAGTCACCAAACTTCTCCATGCTGTTGTCATGATGCTGTATTGTTGGTTGTTGTATATTCTTTCTTCAGTTAAGTAAACTTGGTGGTAGATTAAGGCAATTATTTTTTCTGAATTTAATTGCCAGTCCATACCTAAGACTACTACTGCTGGTTGAGAAGAGAAAATGCTTCTTTTTCCAAAATTATTTTGTAAATTTAATAAAATCCCCACCAAAGCAAAAATTCTGTAACACATATGACGTAGCAAAGGATCAAGAAAAACCAGGACAGTTCTGAAGAAGGACAAGATGGAGAGGGGGGCTTAAAAAATCATATTAAGAAACTGGGAGGAGCTTCTAGATGGCAGAAGAGTAAGAGGTGGAGATCACCTTCCTCCCCACAAATACATCAGAAATACATCTACATGTGGAACAACTCCTACAGAACACCTACTGAACGCTGGCAGAAGACCTCAGACCTCCCAAAAGGCAAGAAACTACCCACGTACCTGGGTAGGGCAAAAGAAAAAAGAAAACACAGAGACAAAAGAATACGGATGGGACCTGCACCAGTGGGAGGGAGCTGTGAAGGAGGAAAGGTTTCCACACACTAGGAAGCCACTTCGCGGGCGGAGACTGCAGGTGGCGGAAGGGGGAAGCTTTGGAGCCACGGAGGAGAGCGCAGCCACAGGGGTGCAGAGGGCAAAGTGGAGAGATTCCCGCACAGATGACCAGTGCTGACCAGCACTTACCAGCCCGAGAGGCTTGTCTGCTCACCCGCCGGGGCGGGCGGGGGCTGGGAGCTGAGGCTCGGGCTTTGGAGGTCGGATGCAGGGAGAGGACTGGGGTTGGCGGCGTGAACACAGCCTGAAGGGGCTAATGCACCACAGCTGGCCAGGAGGGAGTCCGGGAAAAGTCTGGAGCTGCTGAAGAGGTAAGAGACCATTGTTTCAGGGTGCACAAGGAGAGGGGATTTAGAGCACCACCTAAACGAGCTCCACAGACGGGTGCAAGCCGAGGTTATCAGCGCGGACCCCAGAGACGGGCATGAGACGCTAAGGCTGCTGCTGCCGCCACCAAGAAGCCTGTGTGCAAGCACAGGTCACTCTCCACACCGTCCCTCCCGGGAGCCGGTGCAGCCCGCCACAGCCAGGCTCCCGTGATCCAGGGACAACTTCCCCGGGAGAATGCACGGCGCGCCTCAGGCTGGTGCAACGTCACGCCGGCCTCTGCCGCTGCAGGCTCGCCCCGCCTCCTCCGTACCCCTCCCTTCCCCCGGCCTGAGTGAGCCAGAGCCCCCGAAGCAGCTGCTCCTTTAACCCCCTCCTGTCTGAGCGAAGAACAGACGCCCTCAGGCGACCTACACGCAGAGGCGGGTCCAAATCCAAAGCTGAACCCCAGGAGCTGTGCGAACAAAGAAGAGAAAGGGAAATTTCTCCCAGCAGCCTCAGAAGCAGCGGATTAAATCTCCATAATGAACTTGATGTACCCTGCATCTGTGGAATACTTGAACAGACAATGGATCATCCCAAATTGAGGAGGTGGACATTGGGAGCAAGGATATATATATATTTTTTTCCCTTTTTCTTTTTTTGTGAGTGTGTATGTGTATGCTTCTGTGTTTGATTTTGTCTGTATAGCTTTGCTTTTACCATTTGTCCTAGGGTTCTGTCTGTCCTTTTTTTATTATTATTAGTATAGTTTTTAGTGCTTGTTATCATTGGTGGATTAGTTTCTTGGTTTGGTTGCTCTCTTCTTTCTTTTTTTTTTATTACTTAAAAAATGTTTTTTAATAATTATTTTTTATTTTAATAACTTTATTTTATTTTACTTTATTTTCTTCTTCCTTTCTTTCTTTTTTTTTCCCCCCTCTTATTCTGAGCCATGTGGATGACAGGCTCTTGGTGCTCCAGCCAGGCATCAGGGCTGTGCCTCTGAGCTGGGAGAGCCAAGTTCAGGACATTGGTCCACAAGAGACCTCCCAGCTCCACGTAATATCAAATGGCGAAAATCTCCCAGAGGTCTCCATCTCAATGCAAAGACCCAGCTCCACTCAATGATCAGCAAGCTCCAGTGCTGGACACCCTATGCCAAACAACTAGCAAGACAGGAACACAACCCCACTCATTAGCAGAGAGGCTGCCTAAAATCATAATAAGGCCACAAACACCCCAAAACACACTACAAGACGGGGACTTCCCCACCAGAAAGACAAGATTCAGCCTCATCCACCAGAACACAGGCACTAGTCCTCTCCACCAGGAAGACTACTCAACCCACTGAAACAACCTTAGCCACTGGGGACAGACACAAAAACAACGGGAACTACAAACCTGCAGCCTGCGAAAAGGAGACACCAAACACAGTAAGTTAAGCAAAATGAAAAGACAGAGAAACACACAGCAGATGAAGGAACAAGGTAAAAACCCACCAGACCTAACAAATGAAGAGGAAATAGGCAGTCTACCTGAAAAAGAATTCAGAATAATGATACTAAAGATGATCCAAAATCTTGGAACTAGAATGGAGAAAATACAAGAAACGTTTAACAAGGTCCTAGAAGAACTAAAGAGCAAACAAACAGTGATGAACAGCACAATAAATGAAATTAAAAATTCTCTAGAAGGGATCAATAGCAGAATAACTGAGGCAGAAGAATGGATAAGTGACCTAGAAGATAAAAGAGTGGAAATAAATACTGCAGAGCAGAATAAAGAAAAAAAAAAAGAAAAGAATTGAGGACAGTCTCAGAGACCTCTGGGACAACATTAAATGCACCAATATTTGAATTATAGGGGTCCCAGAAGAAGAAGAGAAAAAGAAAGGGACTGAGAAAATATTTGAAGAGATGATAGTTGAAAACTTCTCTAATATGGGAAAGGAAATAGTTAATCAAGTCCAGGAAGCACAGAGAGTCCCATACAGGATAAATCCAAGGAGAAACATGCCAAGACATATTAATCAAATTATCAAAAATTAAATACAGAGAAAAAAATATTAAAAGCAGCAAGGGAAAAACAACAAATAATGTACAAGGGAATCCCCATAAGGTTAGCAACTGAACTTTCAGCAGAAGCTCTCCAAGCCAGAAGGGAGTGGCAGGACATATTTAAAGTGATGAAGGGGAAAAACCTACAAAAAAGATTACTCTACCCAGCAAGGATCTCATTCAGATTTGACGGAGAAATTAGAACCTTTACAGACAAGCAAAAGCTAAGAGTATTCAGCACCACCAAACCAGCTTTACAACAAATGCTAAAGGAACTTCTCTAGCCAGGAAACACAAGAGAAGGAAAAGACATAAAAAAACAAATCCAAAACAATTAAGAAAATGATAATAGGAACATACATATTGATAATTACCTTAAATGTAAATGGATTAGATGCTCCAACCAAAACACATAGACTGGCTGAATGGATACAAAAAGAAGACCTGTATATATGCTGTCTACAAGAGAACCACTTCAGACCTAGGGACACATACAGACTGAAAGTGAGGGGATGGAAAAAGATATTCCATGCAAATGGAAATCAAAAGAAAGCCAGAGTAGCAATTCTCATATCAGAAAAAATAGACTTTAAAACAAAGACTATTACAAGAAACACAGAAGGACAGTACATAATGATCAAGGGATCGATCCAAGAAGAAGATATAACAATTGTAAATATTTATGCAACCAACATAGGAGCACCTCAATACATAAGGCAAATACTGACAGCCATAAAAGGGGAAATCAACAGTAACACAATCATAGTAGGGGACTTTAATACCCCACTTTCACCAATGGACAGATCACCCAAAATGAAAATAAATAAGGAAACAGAAGCTTTAAATGAGATTAAACAAGATGTACCTAACTGATATTTAAGGGACATTCCATCCAAAAACCACAGAATACATTTCCTTCTCAAGTGCTCATGGAACATTCTCCAGGAGAGATCATATCTTGGGTCACAAATCAAGCCTTGGTAAATTTAAGAAAATTGGAATCGTATCAAGTGTCTTTTCTGACCACAACACTATGAGACTAGATATCAATTACAGGAAAAAAACTGTAAAAAATACAAACACATGGAGGCTAAACAATACACTACTTAATAACCAAGAGATCACTGAAGAAATCAAAGAGGAAATCAAAAAATACCTAGAAAAAAATGACAATGAAATCACTATGACCCAAAACTTATGGAATGCAGCAAAAGGAGTTCTAAGAGGGAAGTTTATAGCAATACAATCCTACCTTAAGAAACAAGAAACATCTCAAATAAACAACCTTACCTTACACTTAAAGCAATTAGACAAAGAAGAACAAAAAAACCGCCAAAGTTAGCAGAAGGAAAGAAATCATAAAGATCAGATCAAAAATAAATGAAGGAAACGATAGCAAAGATCAATAAATCTAAAAGCTGGTTTTTTGAGAAGATAAAGAAAATTGACAAACCATTAGCCAGACTCATCAAGAAAAAAAGGGAGAAGACGCAATAGAATTAGAAATGAAAAAGGAGATGTAACAACTGACACTGAAGAAACACAAAGGATCATGAGAGATTACTACAAGCAACTATATGCCAATAAAATGGACAACCTGGAAAAATGGACAAATTCTTAAAATGCACAACCTTCCGAGACTGACCCAGGAAGAAACAGAAAGTACGAACAGACCAATCACAAGTAATGAAATTGAAACTGTGATTTAAAATCTTCCAACAAACAAAAGCCCAGGACCAGATGGCTCCACATGCGAATTCTATCAAACATTTGGAGAAGAGCTAACACCTATACTTCTCAAACTCTTCCAAAACATAGCAGGGGGAGGAATACTCCCAAACTCATTCTACAAGGCCACCATCACCCTGATACCAAAACCAGACAAAGATGTCACGAAGAAAGAAAAATACAGGCCAATATCACTGATGAACATACACACAAAAATCCTCAACAAAATACTGGCAAACAGAATCCAACAGCACATTCAAAGGATAATACACCATGATCAAGTAGGGTTTATCTCAGGAATGCAAGGATTCTTCAATATATGCAAATCGAACAATGTGATTCACCATATTAACAAACTGAAGGAGAAAAACCATATGATAATCTCAATAGATGCAGAGAAAGCTTCTGACAAAATTCAACACCCATTTATGATAAAAACCATACAGAAAGTAGGCACAGAGGGAACTTTCCTCAATATAATAAAGGCCATATATGACAAACCCACAGCCAGCACTGTCCTCAAAGGTGAAAAACTGAAATCATTTCCACTAAGATCAGGAACAAGACAAGGTTGTCCACTGTCACCACTATTATTCAACATAGTTTTGGAAGTGTTAGCCACAGCAATCAGAGAAGTAAAAGAAATAAAAGGAATCCAAATTGGAAAAGAAGAAGTAAAGCTGTCACTGTTTGCAGATGACATGATACTATACATAGAGAATCCTAAGGATGCTGCCAGAAAAGTACTAGAGCTAATAAATGAATTTGGTAAAGTTACAGGATACAAAATTAATGCACAGAAATCTCTTGCATTCCTATACACTAATGATGAAAAATCTGAAAGTGAAATTAAGAAAACACTCCCATTTACAATTGAAACAAAAAGAATAAAATATCTAGGAATAAACCTGCTTAAGGAGACAAAAGACCTGTATGCAGAAAATTATAAGACACTGATGAAAGTAATTAAAGATAATACAAATAGATGGAGAGCTATACCATATTCTTGGATTGGAAGAATCAACATTGTGAAAATGACTCTACTATCCAAAGCCATCTACAGATTCAATGCAATCCCTATCAAACTACCACTGGCATTTTTCACAGAACTAGAACAAAAAAAATCACAATTTGTATGGAAACACAGAAGACCCTAAATAGCCAAAGCAATCTTGAGAAAGAAAAACGGAGCTGGAGGAATCAGGTTCCCTGACTTCAGTCTATAATACAAAGCTACAGTAATCAAGACAGTATGGTACTGGAACAAAAACAGAAATATAGATCAATGGAACAGGATAGAAAGGCCAGAGATAAACCCATGCACATATGGTCACCTTATCTTTGATAAAGGAGGCAAGCATATACAGCGGAGAAAAGACAGCCTCTTCAACAAGTGGTGCTGGGAAAACTGGACAGCTACATGTAAAAGAATGAAATTAGAACACTCCCTAACACCATACACAAAAATAAACTCAAAATGGATTAAAGACCTAAATGTAAGATCAGACACTATAAAACTCTTAGAGGAAAACATAGGCAGAGCACTCTATGACATAAATCACAGCAAGATCCTTTTTTACCCACCTCCTAGAGAAATGGAAATAAAAACAAAAATAAAGAAATGGGACCTAATGAAACTTCCAAGCTTTTGCACAGCAAAGGAAACCATAAACAAGACGAAAAGACAACCCTCAGAATGGGAGAAAATATTTGCAAATGAAGCAACTGACAAAGGATTAATCTCCAAAATTTACAAGCAGCTCATGCAGCTCAATATCAAAAAAACAAACAACCCAATCCAAAAATGGGCAGAAGACCTAAACAGACATTTCTCCAAAGAAGATATACAGATTGCCAACAAACACATGAAAGAATGCTCAACATCATTAATCATTAGAGAAATGCAAATGAAAACTGCAACGAGATATCATCTCACACCAGTTAGAATGGCCATCATCAAAAAATCTACAAACAATAAATGCTGGAGAGGGTGTGGAGAAAAGGGAACCCTCTTGCACTGTTGGTGGGAATGTAAATTGATACAGCCACTATGGAGAACAGTATGGAGGTTCCTTAAAAAACTAAAATTAGGACTACCATATGAAACAGCAATCCCACTACTGGGCATATACCCTGAGAAAAACCATAATTCAAAAAGAGTCATGTACCACAATGTTCATTGCAGCTCTATTTACAATAGCCAGGACATGGAAGCAAACTAAATGTCCATCAAGAGATGAATGGATAAAGAATATGTGGTACACATATACAATGGAATATTACTCAGCCATAAAAAGAAAAGAAACTGAGTTATTTGTAGTAAGGTGGATGGACCTAGAGTCTGTCATACAGAGTAAAGTAAGTCAGAAAGAGAAAAACAAATACCGTGTGCTAACACATATATATGGAATCTAAAAAAAAAAAAAATGGTCATGAAGAACCTGAGGGCAACCAGAAATAAAGACGCAGCCCCACTAGAGATGGACTTGAGGATATGGGGAGGTGGTAGGGTAAGCTGGGACAAAGTGAGAGAGTGGCATGGACATATATACACTACCAAATGTAAAATAGATAGCTAGTGGGAAGCAGCCGCATAGCACAGGGAGAGCAGCTCTGTGTTTTGTGACCACCTAGAGGGGTGGGATAGGGAGGGTGGGAGGGAGGGAGACGCAAGAGGGAAGAGATATGGGGATATATGTCTATGTATAACTGATTCATTTTGTTATAAAGCAGAGACTTACACACCATTGTAAAGCAATTATACTACAATAAAGATGTTAAAAAATAAATAAATATAAAATAAAATTAAATTAAATTTAAAAAATGAAATAAAATATATTTGTATTTTTTGCATAAAAATTTGAATAAAAATGTTAAAAAAATTAAAAAAGTGAATTATTAATGAGGAGATCAATCAATTGGCCAATAGAACAACTTACAGAGATTCAAAACATACCCCTATTTATGGAAACTTAATATATGACAGACATGGCATTAAAAAGTAGTGTGAAAATGGCTGAATTGTTCCATAAGTGGTGCTGGGACAATTCCTTATCTATATGGAAAAATAAAGTAAATTCGTAGCTCATACCATTCCCAAATCAATTTCAGGTGTACATAAAAGCTATAAAGCATTTAGAAGAGACGAGGAGAATACCTTTATGGTCTCAAAGTAGATTCTCTTAAAACATTTTAAAAAACACTTAAAGGAAAGGATTGATAAATTTTATTAAGTTAAAATTGAAATATTCTATGTATTAAAAGACATATTGGATTATTATCCAAAATATTAAAAATACTCCCAAAAATCACTAAGAAAATGTCAAACAACCCTCCCCAAAATAGACAATGGTATGAATAGGAAATTTATAGGAGAGAGAAAACCAAATGACCAATAAATACATTAAAAATGATCAAACCCTTCGGTAATGAGAAAATTACTAATTAAAACTGTAATGTGATAATATTTAAAACCCTACAAATTGGCAAATATTATAAATAGGACAATTCCAAATGCCAAACAAAGATAATTTACAAAAATTGATAGTGAGATTTCAATTGTTACACTGTCTTTGGACATGCAAAGTGGCAACACTTAAGTTTAAAATACATTTATCTTGGTTACAGTCCTGCAGCCTGTGGAACAAAAACCACATTCACAGAAAGATAGACAAGATGAAAAGGCAGAAGGCTTTGTACCAGATGAAGGAACAAGATAAAACCCCAGAAAAACAACTAAATGAAGTGGAGATAGGCAACCTTCCAGAAAATCCAGGACCTCAGAAAAAGAATGGAGGCAAAGATTGAGAAGATGCAAGAAATGTTTAACAAAAACCCAGAAGAATTAAAGAACAAACACCTAGAAGAATTAAAGAGCAAACAAACAGAGATGAACAATACAATAACTGAAATGAAAACTACACTAGAAGGAATCAATAGCAGAATAACTGAGGCAGAAGATTGGATAAGTGACCTGGAAGACAGAATGGTGGAATTCACTGCTGTGGAACAGAATAAAGAAAAAAGAATGAAAAGAAATGAAGACAGCCTAAGAGATCTCTGGGACAACATAAAACGCAACAACATTCACATTATAGGGGTCCCAGAAGGAGAAGAGAGAGAGAAAGGACCCGAGAAAATATTTGAAGAGATTAAAGTCGAAAATTTCCCTAACATGGGAAAGGAAATAGCCACCCAGGTCCAGAAAGCGCAGAGAGTTCCAGGAAGGATAAACCCAAGGAGAAACATGCCAAGACACATAGTAATCAAATTGGCAAAAATTAAAGACAAAGAAAAATTATTGAAAGCAGCAAGGGAATAACGACAAATAAAATACAAGGGAACTCTCATAAGGTTAACAGCTGATTTCTCATCAGAAACTCTAAAAGCCAGAAGGGAGTGGCATGATATACTTAAAGTGATGAAAGGGAAGAAACTACAACCCAGATTACTCTACCTAGCAAGGAGCTCATTCAGATTTGACGGAGAAATCAAAAGCTTTACAGACAAGCAAAAGCTAAGAAAATTCAGCACCACCAAACCAGCTCTACAAGAAATGCTAAAGGAACTTCTCTAAGTGTGAAACACAAGAGAAGAAAAGGACCTACAAAAATAAACCCCAAACAATTAAGAAAATGGTAATAGGAACATACATATCAATAATTACCTTAAACATGAATGGATTAAATGCTCCAACCAAAAGACAGAGGCTTGCTGAATGGATACAAAAATAAGACCCATATACATGCTGTCTACAGGATACCCACTTCAGACCTAAGGACACATACAGACTCAAAGTGAGGGGATGGAAAAAGTTATTCCATGCAAATGGAAATCAAAAGAAAGCTGGAGTAGCTATACTCATATCAGATAAAATGGACTTTAAAATAAAGAATGTTACAAGACACAAGGAAGGACACTACATAATGATCAAGGGATCAATCCAAGAAGAATATATAACAATTATAAATATATATACACCCAACATAGGAGCACCTCAATACATAAGGCAACTGCTAACAGCTATAAGAGAGGAAACCGACAGTAACAATAATAGTGGGGGACTTTAACACCTCACTTACACCAATGCACAGATCATCCAAACAGAAAATTAAGAAGGAAACACAAGTTTTAGAAGACACAATAGACCAGATAGATTTAATTGATATTTATAGGACATTCCATCCAAAAACAGCAGAATACACTTTCTTCTCAAGTGCTCATGGAACATTCTCCAGGATAGATCATATCTTGGGTCACAAATCAAGCCTCGGAAAACTTAAGAAAATTGAAATCATATCAAGCATCTTTTCTGACCACAATGCTATGAGATTAGAAATCAATTACAGGAAAAAAAATCCTGTAAAAAACACGAACACATGGAGGCTAAACAATAAGTTACTAAATATCCAAGAGATCACTGAAGAAATCAAAGAGGAAATCAAAAAATACCTAGAGACAAATGACAGTGAAAACATGATGATCCAAAACGAATGGGATGCAGCAAAAGCATTTCTAAGAGGTAAGTTTATAGCAATAAAATCCTACCTCAAGAAACAACAAACATCTCAAATAAAAAATCTAACCTTACACCTAAAGAAACTAGAGAAAGAAGAACAAACAAAACCCAAAGTTAGTAGAAGGAAAGAAATCACAAAGACCAGAGCAGAAATAAATGAAATAGAAACAAAGAAAACAATAGCAAAGATCAATAAAACTAAAAGCTGGTTCTTTGAGAAGATAAACAAAACTGATGAACCATTAGGCAGACTCATCAAGAAAAAGAGGTAGAGGACTCAAATCAATAAAATTAGAAATGAAAAGGAGACGTTACAACAGACACCACAGAAGTACAAAGGATCCTAAGAGACTATTACAAGTAACTCTATGCCAATGAAGTGGATAACCTGGAAGAAATGGACAAATTCTTAGAAAGGTATAACCTTCCAAGACTGAACCAGGAAGAAACAGAAAATATGAACAGACCAATCACAAGTAATGAAATTGAAACAGTGATTAAAAATCTTCCAACAAACAAAAGTCCAGGACCAGATGGCTTCACAGGTGAATTCTATCAAACATTTAGAGAAGAGCTAACACCCATCCTTCTCAAACTCTTCCAAGAAATTGTGGAGGAAGAAACACTCCCAAACTCATTCTATGAGGCCACCATCACCCTGATACCGAAACCAGACAAAGATACTACAAAAAAAGAAAATTACAGACCAATATCACTGATGAATATAGATGCAAAAATCCTCAAGAAAATACTAGCAAACAGAATCCAACAACACATTAAAAGGATCATACACCTTGATTAAGTGGGATTTATCCCAGGGATGCAAGGATTCTTCAATATACGCTAATCAATCAACGTGATACACCATATTAAATTGAAGAATAAAAACCATATGATCATCTCAAGAGATTCAGAAAAACCTTTTGACAAAATTCAACAGAATTTATGATAAAAACTCTCCAGAAAGTGGGCCTAGAGGGAAGCTACCTCAACATAATAAAGGCCATATATGACAAACACACAGCAAACATCATTCTCAATGGTGAAAAATTGAAAGCATTTCCTGTAAGATCAGGAACAAGACAAGGATGTCCACTCTCACCACTATTATTCAACATAGTTTTGGAAGTCCTAGCCACGGGAATCAGAGAAGAGAAAGAAATAAAACGAATACAAATTGGAAAAGAAGTAAAACTGTCATTGTTTGCAGATGATATACTATACATAGAGAATCCTAAAGATGTCATCAGAAAACTACTAGTGCTAATCAATGAATTTGGTAAAGTAGCAGGATACAAAATTAATGCACAGAAACCTCTTGCATTCCTATACACTAATGATGAAAAATCTGAAAGAGAAATTAAGGAAACACTCCCATATACCATTGCAACAAAAAGAATAAAAAACCTAGGAATAAACCTACCTAGGCAGACAAAAGACCTGTATGCAGAAAACTATAAGACACTGATGAAAGAAATTAAACTTGATACAAACAGATGGAGAGATATACCATGTTCTTGGGTTGGAAGAATCAATATTGTGAAAATGACTATACAACCCAAAGTAATCTACAGATTCAATGCAATCCCTATCAAATTACCAATGGCAGTTTTTACAGAAATAGAACAAAAAATCTTAAAATTTGTATGGAGACACAAAAGACCCTGAATAGCCAAAGCGGTCTTGAAGGACAAAAACGGAGCTGGAGGAATCAGGTTCCCTGACTTCAGACTATACTACAAAGCTACAGTAATCAAGACAGTATGGTACTGGCACAAAAACAGAAACATAGATCAGTGGTACAGGATAGAAAGCCCAGAGATAAACCCCCGCACCTGTGGTCAACTAATCTGTGACAAAGGAGGCAAGGATATACAATGGAGAAAAGACAGTGTCTTCAATAAGTGGTGCTGGGAAAACTGGACAGCTACATGGAAAGGAATGAAATTAGAACACTCCCTAACACCATAAACAAAAATAAACTCAAAATCGATTAGAGACCTAAATGTAAGACCAGACACTATAAAACTCTTAGAGGAAAACATAGGAAGAACACTCTTTGACATAAATCACAGCCAGATCTTTTTTCGTCCATCTCGTAGAGTAATGGAAATAAAAACAAAAATAAACAAATGGGACCTAATGAAACTTAAAAGCTTTTGCACAGCAAAAGAAACTACAAACAACGAAAAGACAACCCTCAGAATAGGAGAAAATATTTGCAAATGAATCAACGGACAAAGGATTAATCTCCAAAATATATAAACAGGTCATGCAGCTCAGTATTAAAAAACAATCAACCCAATCCAAAACTGGGCAGAAGACCTAAACAGACATTTCTCCAAAAAAGACATACAGATGGCCAAGAAGCACATGAAAAGCTGCTCAACATCACTAATTATTAGAGAAATGCAAATCAAAACTACAATGAGGTATCACCTCACACCAGTTAGAATGGGCATCATCAGAAAATCTACAAACAACAAATGCTGGAGAAGGTGTGGAGAAAAGGGAACCCTCCTGCACTGTTGGTGGGAATGTAAATTGATACAGCCACTATGGAGAACAGTATGGAGGTTCCTTAAAAAACTAAAAATAGAAGTACCATATGACACAGTAATGCCACTATTGGGCATATACCCAGAGAAAACTACAATTCAAAAAGACACATGCACCCCAATGTTCATTGCAGCATTATTTACAATAGCCAGGGCATGGAAGCAACCTAAATGCCCATCGACAGACGAATGGATAAAGAAGATGTGGTCCACATATACAATGGAATATTACTCAGCCATAAAAAGGAACGAAATTGGGCCATTTGTAGAGACGTGGATGGATCTAGAGACTGTCATACAGAGTGAAGTAAGTCGGAAAGAGAAAAACAAATATCGTACATTAACACATGTATGTGGAACCTAGAAAAATGGTACAGATGAACCGGTTTGCAGGGCAGAAATTGAGACACGGCTGTAGAGAACAAACGTATGGACTCCAAGGGGGAAAGTGGGGGTGGTGGGGTGGTGGTGGGATGAATTGGGCGATTGGGATTGACATATGTACACTAATATGTATAAAATGGATAACTAGTAAGAAAAATAAATAAATAAAATACATTTATCTTGAAGCAATTCCACTCCTTAGTATAGATTGTAAAGGAGAGGTGCTCAAAATGACCAGCAGTTTCAGTGTAACTGTAAGAACTGTTAGAAATGACAATTATCGGTCTCCATCTCTTAGGAGAAACCCTGGGGGTGGGCCCCATCAACATTTTTTTAACCACCCCTCCACGTAATTCTGATGCACACTAACGTTGGAGATCAGTACCCTAGAGAAAAATCACTTATGCCTGTAAAGAGACTTCTACAAGAATGTTTATTGCAGAATCCTGTATAATAGTAGAAAAATTAGAAGTATCCTAAGTGTTCATTCGTATAAAATAATGAATAAATAATGTTATATTTTAAAGGATAAATAATGTAAGAGTATATAAGTATTCTGTCATAGTCCTACAATAGAATACAATGCTAGAGTTAAAAGGATGAACTAGAATTATATATATTTGTATGTCTTAATATTATATTGAAGAGAGAATAATTTTACATATAAAATGGATTATATGGGGAGATATGGTAGCGACTGAGGCCAACTGGGAATCCATTCCCATTCAAATGGGACAGCCTCTACTCAAGCCTAGCTCCTTGTTACCATGCAGTAACATACACCCCATTGCAGATCTTCCAATTTTTCAAACATTGTTAAAAATTAGAATTTTTATATGAAATGCCCTAATATTTGAATATTTGTAAGCAATTGAAAAGAAACCCGCTCTGCATATCTAACAAAGTAGGACTGTAGTTAGCGGGTTACTAATTTACTTCCTCTTCTATAGTATACATATGCTAACTCTAAGGCATTAAAAGTTTTGATTTCAGATTTGTCTTGTTACCCTATATATACATTCAAGTATATTGAATGGCATTATAGCCATAGTTTTCAGTATGTTTTAAGTATGGTAATGGACAGTGTTCTCCAGCTTGTGTGCAGCTGACTATGTTGTTTCAGTAGTGCTGGGCATTAAGTTCAAAGGGGAGAATGATGGGCTATAAGAGTGGAAGGGTGGGGCTTCCCTGGTGGCGCAGTGGTTGAGAGTCTGCCTGCCAATGCGGGGGACGCGGGTTCGAGCCCTGGTCTGGGAAGATCCCACATGCCGCGGAGCGGCTGGGCCCGTGAGCCACAGCTGCTGAGCCTGCGCGTCTGGAGCCTGTGCTCCGCAACGGGAGAGGCCGCGATAGTGAGAGGCCCGCGCACCGCGATGAAGAGTGGCCCCCGCTTGCCGCAACTGGACAAGGCCCTCGCACAGAAGCGAAGACCCAACACAGCCAAAAATAAATAAATAAATAATTAATTAAAAAAAAAAAATAACACAACGAAAATTTAAAAAAAAAAAAAAAAAAAGAGTGGAAGGGTGTAGACAAGGGCAAGATGGTGTTTTCATGTATTGCTTTCATATGACTATTCAGAGTACTGAAGTGCTTCACATAACACGTATACATTTATCTGTGTGATGTTAAACTCTGGCTACCATATGTCTGTGGAACATCTGGGTGACTTTGAATAAGTCTTTTACTTTCCTTAAGGCTCTAGTTTTTCCTGATGGGATGAACCATATCTTGGCCATCCCTATCACAGAGTCCTAGATTCGTTAATATTTCTCTAATTCATAAATGCATTAACAAATAAGTAAACCAGTAAATAAAAATGAAGAGCTTAGTCTAAAGTTATGCTGTCTGTTGCAACCTTCAGAATTCATATTCTGTGATACATAATGCTATAAAAATATTTCTCACCTATCTGCACAACCAGATTAACATTTATGAAATGCATTTTAGAACAAAACCAGAAGATGGCAATAGAGTAACATAAATCTAAACACTAGAGGCACTTTATGTAGTTTTATGTAACCTTTGTCCTTCAATATACTTGTATTGACTACTTCTTTAACTTTTTGTCTCGTAATTCCTACAAATAGCTTGTTATGCAAGTGGGCTGGAATGCATACTTCAAAAAAATTTTTTAAAAAGTCAACAACAATAAAACCCCACATAGTATCAGCATTCTCTTGCTCTGTACAAAAGAATATCCAGAACTCTTTCTCAGCACGACTGTCCAGAGAAAGAACCACACCCTAGAATAATCAAGAGACTTGCACATAGTAATTGCTTTCAGCCTTAATTTCTGAAAGCATCATGGGTAAGTACTTGGGCTTGCTGAAAGATTTGGGTTCAACCCTGATTTTATCATTTACAGGCTCTGTGATCATGGGCAAGTTTTTCTTTCCTGAAAGTTAATTTCCTCTTCTGTAAAATAGGAGTAATAATAGCTGTTATCTTGTGATATTATAAGGATTAGATGAAATTATACATTTAGCTCAGTGTCTGACATGTAACAGGAAGCTAAAAATTATTCTTCCCACTAAATGTGGATGAAAGAAATTTGCTTTGTATCAATAATTAGTTTTCAAAGAATACTAACAATTGGATTGTATCAGAATTTTTTTATTGCTTGTTAAGTATGCAATTGAAACAAAATAAAGGAGAAATAAACATTTCCTTAAACATGTAAGTTTCTATTTATAGTGGACTGACTTCTGCCATTATGTCAGAGCTAAGTAGAGATTGGTGTTTGATTTAGAGTGTTTCCTGTTTTTTTTTGGCCACAGATACATTATCCTTAACACTACATTCAGTCTCCTCTAATCAGTAAACACAGGCTCATTTCCACTCACTGATGATGTGAATTAGAGCTTTATCGAGCCGGACTATGTGAAGTGATCTTATTTGTGCCAGTGATGATAGTAAAAATATAATAATAAACCAAGCTCTTTCCATTGTTCTCTCTGAGCTATCTGGTACGCAATAGGAACATATGATGTTTTGCATTTTAAGTTGCATAAAATAACAAACTGCATTCAGACTAGCAGAGGGGCTCCAACCTCTCTCAGAGAGAGAGAGACAGAGAGATGCCGTTAAGATACCACTTTACAAAGTGAAGTGAGCCTGTAGAGCAAAACCAGCACCATAATTGATAATTTCTTTCAAAGTAGTTAGAGCAGAGATGAGAGTCAGTGAACTGTAATATATAGAATTATCCCATTCACTGTCTTTATAGACATGATGTTACCTGTCTACTGTCATTTTTTCCCTCTTCGAAATCCAGACAGCACCGATAATTGATGCTAAGCACTTTCTGTTTAAATACCAAAGTCAGAAGTTATTATCTCACATTAGCAATACACGGGTGTTTTAAAAATGACAAAGCCAGGGTCTCATTCCAGATCTCTTAAATCAAAATTTCTGTAAGCAAGAACATAAATTATTTTTAAATTTTTATTTATTTATTTTTTGGCTGCGCCGTGTGGTGTGCGGGATCTTAGTTCCCCGACCAGGGATCGAACTTGTGCCCTCTGCATTGGCAGCACAGAGTCTTAACCACTGGACTGCCAGGGAAGTCCTCCATAAATTATTATTTTTTAAATGTTTCCCAGTTGATTCTAATATGCATCCAGGGTTGGGAACAACTGAGCTAAGTATTATGAAGTTAGCACTTCTAGCTTGGCTCTGAACAATTCCCTATCTCATTTTCTCTAACCCTCTTGCAAATGTATTCCTTCCTGCACTGACCTCCTTCTTAACCAGATCTAGTACATCTGACAGGATTTCCTCGGCTTTCCGTCTCTCTACACCCCAATGTGCCTCTACTTCACAGGTCCAATTTTCATCCCTTGCCTCAAAGGCAGAAGTGTCTTTATGCTTTGTTTTCAAAGCTTTCTCCTCCACCTTAAACTCGCCTACTTCCTTCAGGACCACGCTCCTTCAATTATCTTCTATTGCCTTGAATTTTCACTTCAAGCTCTACAAACTCTTGAATGTCTCCTATGTGTCAGGTGCTAGGTCTTCAAAGGAGAAAGAGACACTCAAGGAGTTCAGTCAAGAAGGGGAGACAGAAACATAGACCTAATTATACTGTGGTGTGATTTGGACAATGGGGAAATATGTAAAGAACATGGAAGTAGCAAAAAAGAAGGTGACTGTCAATTTTTCTGTACCCAGTTCCTCCTATGCCAAAAAAAAAGTCAGTTTTATATATCCTAAATGGCAGTGGATTTTCCTTTGTTCTTAAGTTAATTGCCCTTTTTTTCTGTCTTTTCTTACAGTGCCAAGTTTCTTCAAAGGGTAACTGACATTCATGCCACTAGTTCCCATTGCATTTCTTAACCTTTTTCCATTGTAGCATCTGTTTTTACTGCTAACATTCTCTGGCTCACCAATAACCTGCTTTTCAATAAACTGATTTCTCAACACTATCACATGCACTGATACCTTCACTTCTGCTGGCTTTTGTGACATTACATCCCCTCCATTCTCCCCTGACCTCTCTGAGAAGTCTTTGTAGCTATTCTTCCTCTCACCCATTAATTAGGTGCTCTTAAGTAATCTGTTATCAAACGTCTGTCTTTTTTCTGTGCACTCCCTTCCTTGAAGATCTAATCAAATGATCACTTCCATCTAGAAAAACAATCTAAAAATGAATTTCCAGTCTAATAAACCATTAGCACCTCGAGGGTAGGAACAGTATCTTACTATTCTTTTTTAAAAATCTTGAGTGCTAGTATATTTTAAAAGATCCAATAAGTGTTAGATCAATTGAAAACAATCTCACAGATTGATTCTCACAATCAATTTGACAATCCCCCAAGGTTCAGTTCTTTCTTTCTTATTGTCCGCTGGTTATCTCTACACATTCTCAAAAATTTAATTTGTCCTAAACTGATCTTTTAATTCATTATCTGAATCTATTCATTTTTTCAACAAATATGTACTGAATGACCACCAGGTACCATACTAGCTACTAGGGGTACAAACATTGGTGAACAAAGATGCTGTGGTTCACTTTCTTATCAGATTTCCCTCTAAGGCAGTTCCTAATTACAATATTGTTACCATTTTTTCAATATCTAGGCCTAAAAGGTTAAAATAATAAATGACTTCTCATTCATTGAATAAGTTCTTAATAGTTTACCTTCCCAATGGCTCTAGTACAACTTGATCTCTGTGATATCCTCCCAAGTATTTTTCAATTTCTCTTGTTTTAAACATATTCCTAGAGTCCCACTCTAAGCACTGTAAATTTCTGCTGACGTATCTTCAGTGTTTTCCATTTCATTTCTCTGCTGGAACACTTTCAGTGTGTTCAGAACCCATAAGCCAATATGCAGGGTCCTTCCCCATCAGGTCCCACCCACCTCTCTTGCCACCATTCTCTTGTGCTGCTTTCTTTCATATACGTTCCCACTCCAACCAGACTGGTCTTCTTGCTGCTCCCTGAGCACACATTTCCCTTGCTTACCTCTGGGGCTTTGCCCTTGCCCTGTGTTCTGGGGAGGAATTCCCTCCTTTTCTTTTCTTATTCATTGGAAGCCAAGCTACTCTTAACACTTAGCTCAAATACCTCTTCCTTTCTGAGCCCTTTTATCTCTACTCAGCATAATCTCTTCTACTTGGGAATTGCTATAAGGACTTGTTATCACTGAAATTTTTTTCCTAGAGCTTTGTGATCATCTCGTGTTATACTTGTTACATATTATCTGCATTTATTTTTTTCTGGTAGCAATATTAATGCATAAGACAAACAGCTCCAATTCAAGTTACTTTTTCTATACAACATATCTTCTTTATTGCCCAAGCTCACCTAGTTATTTTATACTATTAGGTTTTTCTATACACTCTTATGGGAGGAATGATATAAAGAATACAGGTTGCTCATCAAGTAACTAAGTCAGAACTCAGCATATAAAGTCTTTTAATAATATTAATTATTTATAAAGCCAGAAAGAATTGCATTGTGGGCTTATAATGTTCCATGTTAGTCAGCTTATGGTTTTTAAAGTTTACTTATTATTTCCATTTGAAATTGGAAGATATTAAGAAGCCAGTATGTACAGAGCACTGTATGCCAGTGTTCAGGAATAAAGGAGCATGATGTCTGCAACTTATTGCCTTGTGTGTGTGCATGAGAGAGAACGATAAAGTAAATACAGAAAACGTTAATGGTTATGAGCATAGTGAAGGATAGATGGGAGTTATTTGTACTATTCTTGAAACTTTTCTGTAAGAGTGAAATTGCTTAATGATAAAATTTTTTAAAATTAAAAATCTTTCCTTCAACTCTTTGTGTTGAAAATAATGCCTAGGGAATTCCCTGGTGGTCCAGTGGTTAGGACTCTGTGCTCTCACTGCTGAGGGCCCTGGTTCAATCCCTGGTTGGGGAACTAAGATCCCACAAGCTGCTTGGTGTGGCAAAAAAAAAAAACAAAAACAATAAAAATATTTATTCATTTTAAAAAATTATTTGGATAGCTAACAATTATATTTTTGTATCAGAAATAAATATTTTTCAACAAATACTGAGAACCTATTTTGTGCTAGGCACTGTTCAAGGTGCTGAACATAGCTCCTGCTCTTATGGAGCTTATAAGCTGTGAGGGAAGGAAAGTGCTGAGAATAGACAAGCAAACGATGGCATATCTGAAGATGATAAGGTCTAATGGGACACATGAAGCAAAAATGACAGGTGGTTAGGGTTGGTGATAGGGTTCATCTGAGGAGAGAATCAGGGAAAGTAAAGGAGCAAAGAATGTAGTCAGTGGAAGAGTTGTCTAGGTGGGGGAATAACAGGTGTAAAGGCCTTATGTGCTTATCATGTTTGGGAAGCAGCAAGGGGACTGGAATAGCTAGAAGAGCATGTGAAAGAGGGAGAATGATTAAGGGATAAAGTGAAAGATGTAGTGGATGCCAGATAATGTGAGACCTTATAGGACTTTGTAAGCTTGTTGGCTTTTACTCCAAGTGAACTAGAAATGGAGGGTTTTGATCAGGGAGTGAGATAATCTCATTTATGAGGATAATTGTGGCTATGTTGTAGAAAACAGATTGTAAGATGGATAAGGCTGAAACCTGGTAGGTGAATTCTGAGGCTATTGCTATAATCTAGTTGAGTAGCTTGAAAACCAGGTTGCTAGCTGTACAAGTGGAATGAGGAGTGGTTAGAATTTGAGACTTTGCTGAAGATAGAGAAGACAGGATTTGTTAATAGACTGGATGTTTGGAGTGAGAAAAAGTGACAAATCAAGGAAGATTCCAACGTTTTTCACTGAGATGGGGAATACCGTGTGAGGAAGAGGCTTTGGAAAGGGAAATCAGAATTTCATTTTTGGATATGTTATGTTTGAGCTAACTATGAGACATACAAAAGAATAGGTTCACCAGCAACTTAGCTATATGAGCTTGGAGTTCAGGGGAGAGAACTATGCTAGAGAGTAGATCTGAGAGTTATCAGTATATAGATGGTATTTAAAGCAATGAGACTGGATGGCATCCTCTAGGAAACGATTGAAGAGAAAAACATATCTAAGGTTTGGAAAATAAAAGAACTTTCAGGAAATAAAAAAACAACAGCAGGAGAATGGAGAGTTCTGAAGAAAGTGTTTGAGGAGAGAGTGATCAATTTTGTCAAATGCAACTGATAGGTCAGTTAATTTAAGGACTGAGAATTTAATTGTGAAATGGGGGTGAATTGTTGCTTTGATCAGAGGAGTTTTGGTGGAGTGATGAAAGTGAAAGGCCAGTGGGCTCAAGAAGAAGAATTAGAGGAGAGGAATTGAAGATGGTGAGTGGAAACAATGCTTTCAAAGAGTTTCTCTGAGATGGGGAGCAGAGGATTGGGGCAGAGCTAGAGGGGGCAGTGAAGTCAAGAGGGTTTTGTTTTTTTTAATACACAGGAGAAATTACAAGTGTGTATATTGATGGAAAGGACCAAGTAGAGAGGGAAAATTAACAGTGCTGGGGGTGGAGGAATTGTAGAAGCTATGCCCTTGAGGAGGCAAGGGGGAATGAAATCCTTGCACAAGTGAGCAAGGTGGCCACAACCAGCTTTTCCATAGTAACTGGAGGGAAGGTGGAGTATATGAGCACAGAGGCATGTAAGCCGGTAGAGATGAGGGGAGCACTTACGAAAGCTCTCTTCTAATTTCTTCTATTCTTTCAGTGAAATAGAAAGCAAGGACATCCTCTGGAAGTGAGATGAGGCAGGAAGTGTTGGAGATTGAGAGAAGAAGAGAAAGTGTGAAATAAAAGAGTGAAAAAGTAAATGTCTGAGGGAAAGGTAATAGTGTACTAGATTAAGTGTGTGTCAGGTCATACATTTAAATTGAGACCAGTCACCGTTTTTTCAGCCACTGTCAGCTGGGCAGGTGTCACGCAATAGACTGAACAATGAATTTCACCAAAATTGAGGATGGCGTGTGAGTACTACAGATGATAAAAGGGTAAGGGTATGTAGAGGTGTGATTATCATTATGGACTATGGAAGCTAAACCAGATAAAGTGTGAAGTAAGGACATGTAAGGGCAGTGGGGAATCAAATGGAACTGGGATCAGAGGTTTGCAGAGATGTCGGATCAAGCTGCTAAAGAGGGTGAGGTAGAAAGTTAGGAAATGCTATGATGTCTGAATTTGAGGTTTTGGAGGGTGTGCAGTTACTGAGAATGGCAATGTCCAGGGGCATGTCTGCGTGAGTAGGTGGCTGAGGTAAGATTAGAGGACATTATCATTGGAGTAGAAAAGGCCATGTTACTGTGAGGTCAGAATGTTGGAAGATCATTTGCATGGATATTTGAATCCTCAGTACTTGTGAGGGTGAGTGATCTGGGGATCCGTAGATGATTACAGCAAGGAGAGACAGCAGTTGACATGGCTTGATGGCAGGAACTTCAAAGCTGGACTGTTCTAGGGCGGAGGAGAAGAATGTTCTGGAAGTGACTCAACTCATCTCCAGACCTTGTATATAGGAGGTGTGGAAAGTAAACAGGTCCCACTTGCAGGAGAAGCAGAGTTTGCAGGGAAAGGCCAAATTTCAGTTAGAGTAAGAAGATGAAGGGAACTTGAAGAGACTGAGGATATATACTTTCTCTGTCTCTCTGTTCAGTGCATTTTCCTTTAAGAGATTAAGAAGTGTTCCTTCTACCACAAGCTGTCTGTCTTAAAAATGTTGCTGCCCATCATTGCTATATTAACTGGAGATGAAATGTTTATGAAGTAATCTGTATTTTCCTTATGAAACATCGATTTTTGGTAATAGAAATTGCAGTTGAATGCTCTAATGAACTGTAATGTAAGACATGAACTAATTAATCTAGAAGGCCGATACAAGAACAAGATTTTTTTGGTAGCTAGTCAAATGTTCTCAGCATAATTATCTGAACAGATAAGGAACAGTTTACTTAAGATAAGACAGGAATAGTAGGATGACTCTGGATAAACAGTTGCCTCACCTAAAAGTAAATCAGTTATTTTTCTTCCAAATGAGGTTAAGCACTTGTAACTACATGGATTGAATTTCAACTAAGACTTCTGAAGAATGATGACTTCATTTAGATTTTGAAGACTCAATTTCATACACACAACAACTTGGAGGGATCTCAAGGAAATTATTTTGAGTGAAAAAATATTTTGAGTGAAAAATTCCATTTTTTTGACATTCTTAAAAGAACACAATTACAGAGATGGAGAACAGATTAAGAGTTAGGGGTCTGGGGGAAAGGGTGAGTATGGCTATAAAGGGTAGCAAGAGGGAAACCTGTGGTTATGAAATAGTTCTCTGTTTGATTGTGGTGGTAGTTACATGAAGCTACACATGTGATAAAATTGCATAGAACCATGCATACACACACACACACACACATACACGAGTGCATGTATAACTGGTGACATCTGAATAAGCTCTGTGGATTGCACTGATGTCAACTTCCTTGTGTTGTTATTGTACAGTAGTTATGCAAGATGTCAGCATTAGGTGAGGAAGAATGAAGGATTCATGGCACTTCCCTGTGTATTTATGTGCAACCTCATGTGCAAATATAGAAATTAAAAGTTTACAAAAGTCCTGTTAGCTCTCCAAAAAACACAAAAAACAAACGAAAATACTGCAGGAATCAATGGACGCATAATTTAGAAATAAAATAGTGGGTTGTGGGGGAAGAATGGTATGAAATTTAAAAGTAATACTTAAAGAAGCCTTCTTATTTTCATGCCTTGTTTAACACAAACAATTGACAGGTATTCCAATTGACTTTCCGATATGTAACAGGCTAGGAAACTACTTTTAAAACTTTCCACAAATTGTCTTATCAACCCATCATTATCTAGCCTTTTTGCTATGCTCTTGACATGATTTTCCTTAGAATGGTTTCCATAAAATATATGTTTCTATGCAGAAGAATTGCTAATGCTTCTTTTAGCAGATGATGATAGTGACGTGCTCCATTGTTTCTGTTTTTGCCTTGACTCTTTGGAAGTTCAGAGTTAATACATAAGATATACAAAAAGATTTACGTGCAAGAGCAAAAGGAATTACTTTCATACATAAGTACATAAATAAGATACAGATTTTGAAATGTCCTTAGAGGTAAATGAGGAGTACTCTGTCACTTACCCTGACTTTGGTTCTTCTGTTGCCCCTCTTGGTTTAGGTTTTTCAGTAATTAACTTTATCTTTTTACCACCTCTAATGCGCATTTGACTTGAGTCAGCTTATTTCTTGTTTCCAGAGCAGACTGCCTCTGCTCAACTCTCTTCCAACTTAGAGTATCTCTTTCATAGAATAATTTCTGTCTCTTTAGTTTCATTAATCACCTAAAGAAGAAATGGGGAAAGATATCTACAGCAGGTCCTAAGAAAGAGCCCAGCTTTTCTTAAGGTAATGTATTGCTAATATGTTCACAAGACTATGTGCTAGTGTCTGGGTGAATTTATTTATTTAAATTCTCACAATCATAGGATTCAGAAGGAAAGATTTGAAGAGACAGACTCTGCTCAAATTCGTGCAGCTGGTCAGGAATGGATCCAGGCAGCCAAACTCTTCCTTTAGTGCTTTTTTCAAATATTTCATGAGGTTGGGAGATGAATTGCTCATATACATACGCACTGTCAACACTAGCAAGTTGTGTAATAATTTTTTAATGAAAGGAATAATTATACTTTGAAATTTAATTGTAGTAAAAGTACTTCTTGAAAATATGCTGCAATAATGGGGAGATTATATGTAAATATAAAGCTATGTTGTTATCAATATCTATTTTTTTCTATTTGTATACTTTAAAATATCCCATTTAATTAAGCATCACTATATGAAGAATCTTTCATTATAAAATATTTTCTATGTCTTTGTGGATAGCAGATGATAACAATAATTTACATGTATCCAGTGCTTTTATAGTTTCTCAAATATTTTCGTTCAATGTTCACAAAAGCCAACTGAAATAAGAAGAACTGGTTTGGCCATCATTTTGTGACTTAGAAAACTGGCCATGGCCAGAACCAGTGGCAATTAGAACCCAAGTTTTCTGATGTTGAATTTAGTGCTCCTCTGACTAAATCAAAGTGCTTTTTAAGTCAGCAAATGTTGCTTAACTACCTGTAAAGGAACAGGTTGTATCTCCATGCTTTTTGCCACCCCTGCATCAGGACTGGCACATCTTAGGGGTAGGAGAATACAACCCAAGATGAATGTGGACCCTGGAAGTATAGTTCATATCTGACAATATTTATTATTTACTCTTACTTCAATTATGGAGAAAACTGTTATTCAAAATATAAATTATTATTTCAGAAAGGATTACATCAAACATTCAGATACTGCACAGGACTATTAAATGACAGTAGGATTTTAGCTTTCGTCATATCTTTAAGTTAGGTGAGAGGGCTCACCAGAAGCTTCTTTGCATGAAGACCTAGAAGCTTCTGGGGTAACTCATTGAGAAAAAATGGAGTTGTGCACCATACATTTGGCTAAGTAAGAAAGCCTTGGGTTTTGGTTCAGGGGATGGAGATAAGGATGGTTCTGTATCCTGCATGGTGCCTGTCACTTGATTTGGTTCCTCATTCTAGCCCCACTAAGTGAATGCATGTACCCTAGGGTGCTGTCCACCCTTGTGGCACTGTTATGTAACCTAGTACAACTACGAAAATCACCTCCTTTGGGCAGATGCAGTCCCAGGAGCACAGGGCTTGGTGGCTCAGCAAGATGATGTAGCCTTTGTGGGAAGAAAAAGGCTCTTCCTCCTCCAAGGAGATGAAGTCCCTCACCAATGGGCTGGCCCACAGTGCATGGGCTAACAACTACTCACCTCTTCATTTGGGCACAAATTTTACAGTCAGGCAGTGCCTCATGTGTGCCCTGTTTTGGGGCTGGCATAAAATCATACCTTAACAAAACTTAGTTTCATTTAAACTCTAAAATATTGACCATATCAGTAGCAGTGTGTAGGGACTCTTCAATAGCATTTAATATAAGGGAAGAATGACACTGACTCCTACTTTTAAAAAGAAAAATGTGTTGCTTTGACAACTTAAGAGACTTCAATGACTCAATAGGGGCAGGAGGTGATGGTGCCCAGCTGACATGGCCAAATGCAGCAGATGCACAGTGACAAACTGTGAGTGTCCGCCAGACATGCTGGTGCCCAATGGGTACTCGTAGAAAATGGCAAGTGCACAGCAGATTTGGTAGCATCCAGCAGGTGCCACCAAGCTGAGGTGTAGGGCGGTTTGTACTGGGTGCTCAGTAGGGCCGTTGTGAAGCTTGGCAGGAAGGACATGCATGTGCATCTGCAAAACAACCCTGAGGACCCCCAGAACACTTGCTGAGGGCAGAGTGAGGGAAGTACCCTATGTAGGAGCCCGGAGGTTTTATCTTACGGTGGTGGTAGTGAATCATTAGTGAGATCTGGCTTTTTGCTGTTACTGTCTGTCCATCTGTTCCCACAATCTGGTAGGAAGCCTGGAGTAACTCAGATTACACACATGAAACATTAGAGATACACTGCATAATGAAGCCCATCCTTAATATTCGGCTAGAGATAAACATAAAAAAAATTTTAGAAAAAATGTGACCTGGTGTTATTCCTATAGGAATGTTTTAACTTTTTTTCTGAGAAAGAAAATTTGATAGGCTTTTGTACTTTTGTACAAGCCACATCCAAATAATCCTACAATAAATTCTTAATATAAGAAGAAATGATCCTCCACACTCCATAAATAACTTTAATAAAAGCGTGCTAGCTGAACAGGTGAAAATGACAAGGAAGTGATGGGGGGAGGGGTCATTGAGTAAGTGATGCACAAATAGATTTTAGAAATCAACTGGCTGGTCGGTTTCAATGAAGAAGAAAATGACTTTTGGGGAGGTGAGAAAATCCCTTAGAAAAGTTTTTTGGTATTTGATTTACTGATTAATTTTGCAGAAAGATAGCATGCCACAATATAGAGGCAGTGGTATAGCTGCATAGGCATCGTTATCTTTTTATATGATGGAGGCAGGATAACAAGGAATTATAGTCCAAAAATAACTGTGTTTTAAGTGGGCTGGCATTGATGGGATGCAAGCAGGAAACAGCTTGATTCAGTCTCACCACTCTCCTTTGTAGAGTCTCTCTGTTGAATATCTTCCTTCCTGTATCAAATCTTCCATCATTTACAATGAATTTTCCAGTCACTCTCATGTAGTAAAAACATTCTTGTTACTTTTAGTCAGCCTATTAAAGCATTTCTTAAAAGCACATACAACATTCTTCCCCAGAAAAGTTCTACTCAATATAGTTTACTCCAACTCATTACATAAAACATGAGTGGTAGAGTTAAATGGACAAGGAGATTGGAAGTTGTGAAAAATGAGCCTTTCGTTTGTTGACTTTGTCCCGTCTGATGGAATATGCATTGGATTAGAGGAGTCTTCCTGACAGAGAACATCTACAGTTATTAAGTGATTTAATGGCTGTCCCTTTCCAAAATAGCACTTATTAAACGGAAACACCAATGCCTTTGCTTTAGATAATTAGAGCTTGCAAGGTGAGATAATAAGTGTCAGTAATTACGTAAATTGGGGCTTTTTTCTTGGAGGAGCGCTTTTATCCTACTTTTGGAAACACGTTAATCCCACTTCCACTCTCCTCCACTTCAAAGGCTTGGGTCATTGCAATGACATTCTCTGTGAGCTGCCTGCTGCTTCCTGCACATCAGCTCTGCTATCTTTCCACAGGGAGTCACTACAGACCAACTCGAATTCCTCCTTTGAGGCAGGCCATTTTCATGACTTTCTAGGTATTTGTTAAGAGGCCAATTCTTATATTTTCTTTTCCAGAATCATTTTAGCCCTGTCAATATAGTGACACGCATCTTTAGGATGACAGACAACCAAATAAAAGCCAGGGTCAAAGCTATGATAGTTCACTCCCTAATATCTTTTATATTAGATTCCGAAAGCAACTTTTAGAAAGAACTCACCACAAATATTTAAAGAAAAGTTAACTGAAGAAATCAGAGATATTTGCTGTGATATATACATATATAGATATATATATACACATACATCATAGAAGCTTATATTAATTACTGACAATTATTTGATATATAATTACTGACAATTATTATATATTTCATATATCTATATCTATATATACATCTATCTATCTATCTATATATACACAGAGAATAACTACTAAATATGGCAAATGCAGGCAAGGCCACCTAGACTGCAGGCTGTCTAATCCCCACCATACCTGGGAAGGTGTTTTTATCCCCGTTTTTATAGAAAAGGAAAAAGTAATTCAGCAAGATCAAGTGGCTTGCCTATAATCTCACATCTAAATCTTCCTGGCTTTTTAGCCCATAACCTTCTATCACAACATTCTGTTCAAAGAGCAAAACAAATGCAAATTATTTTCCTCAGTACTTTATAAAATGGTAAGCGAGCCATCATTTATTCAATAAATATTTAATTTATAATTGTATATTCCATCTCATTCCAAAAAGGATGAGGAAGCTTATCAAAGCAAATAGAGTAAACTCAATAGGCTATAAAAGAGAAAAGAAAACTTGGTACAGGAAAAATGAAAGCAAAATAGGTGAATCAAGAGCGATAATACTTTATAGTAATAAAGTATGTAGAAAAGCTGTATTGCAAGTGTGGACCTAAAGACTTACACAATAAAGGGAATCCTCCTCACCTTTAAGTCACAGTATTTAATTATACATTCCCAGTATTTCATAAAAGTTCTTTAATTTTGTTCTTTTACTTCATAATTAAATAGCTAGTCAACCAACACGTGAGTAAAGAATTGAGGCTGATTTGCTGCTTTGGTGTACTTAATAGTTTTCATCCTTGTTGATTTGTTTTGAATTTATGGAAACTATGCTTCTTATCAATATCATAAGCACTTTCAGTTTTCAGTTTTGAATTCATTTTTATAGAATATGTACAAAATGCAATAAATATTCAAATAATTTCAGAAAGACAGGTGCAATCCATTGCACAAACCCAGATAGTAGTGCTGGACAAAGGGGAACTGTTAGTTGGTATGTGACAGCACAAAAAGTGTTGGAAGCAGCAATTGGACTGGAGGCAAAAAAAAAAAAAAAAAAGTATATGAGAATGGTTAAAGAACATCAGTAGGGGCTTCCCTGGTGGCGCAGTGGTTGAGAGTCTGCCTGCCAATGCAGGGGACGCGGGTTTGAGCCCTGGTCTGGGAAGATCCCACATGCCGTGGAGCAGCTAGGCCCGTGAGCCACAATTACTGAGCCTGCGCGTCTGGAGCCTGTGCTCTGCAAGAAGGGAGGCCGCGGCAGTGAGAGGCCCGCGCATCGCGATGAAGAGTGGCCCCCGCTCGCCACGACTGGAGAAAGCCCTCGCACAGAAACGAAGACCCAACACAGCCAAAAATAAATAAATTAACTAATTAATTTAAAAAAAAAAGAACATCACTAAATAGTGTCCAAAAGAATAAGATGTACAAAAGTCAAACCTCAAAGACTCATACATAGACACGTATGTCGTAGAATTCTTCCTACACAGATGCTAGAGGTGGGTTCCAATGTGTCCAAAAGATCACAGCAAAGAGAAAAAAACATTAGTTACAGGTTTTACAATAAGTTGGAAAAAAATATCCATAGTCCAAGACAACTTCTCCTGGTTTGGAGAGAGCCTTTTTTCAAAGAGAAAACCTATGTGATATGAACACTTAATTTCTCTTCCTTTAAGAATCAAGAGTTTGCCGTTTGGAAAAATGTCTTCAATGTGTGTAAATGATCTTTGTTCTCCACAACCTCTCTAATAAAGTACGGAAATTCATCAAATGACAAGATTGACCTCTAAGCCTATCCAAGACTCTGGAAACAAGTTTATGTTAGGTACAAGTTATGTTAGGTTATATTCAAGCTTAGAGAAGTTCAAGAGAAAAATAACATACGTGAGGAAGTGATGGTGCCACAGTCAAGGAAAGAAGTGTCATAGGATTTTAGTTTCAATTCTGGTTACTTACAGGTTATTATGAAGGAACTTTCAAATGTCAGTTTGTTCTCTGAAGGAAGGAAACTCACAATAAGAGGTCAATTTTATTGTCATTACTCACTTGAGGGTCTTCATATTTTCTATTATATTATTATGACACTCTCACTTTTGATCTTTTTTTTTCAGTTGGAACAGGAAAAAAATGAGAATTTTGATTGTTTAGAAAAGTTTAGCTAATTCTCTTTTTATCTGGGTGTAGCAAACTCAGCAAATAATGAGTTAAACTGTTAGTCTGAAACCATGTGAATTTCAAGGGAAATTAAATCCTTCTGATTTAGTTATATATTACTCATTCAAATATTATTTGGTAGAAAATACTTGATGTCCAGAAACCTTATGAACCATTTTATCATCTTTTTAAAATTTGATTCAGGAAGTTGATTTTCATGGGTAGTAAATAAAGTTTATATCTGGAAAGATGAAACCACAAAGTCTATCAATATGGTTATTATAGTTTATATCACCAATTTTTCCAAACAGATTTGATATGGCTCACAATAAAAGCATTTTCAATAGGGCAGTTAAAAATAAAGGTAAAAATTGAGGTAAAAAGATGTAAAGAAAAAAATAATTATATGGGGAGAATTGTAAAATATATTAAATTCTGAGCTTTCCCACCAGCAAAGCAAAAGGCAAATCAAATGATTTTACTTGGAAGAAATCTGACAGTTGGCTCTATCTTCATCTTGGATAGCACAAACATCATGAGAGCAAAAGCTAAGCAAAGAAACCAACAAACCAGGACCACCTTGTTTAGCAATAGTTTCCAAAATAAATGAAAACTTGAGCCTTCTTATAAAGTACTTCTTAACAGAAATAGTTTAAATTCTGTTGTTTGAAATCATGGGAGAATTTTTTTTTTTTTTTACCGTAAACAAACTGAATGAAAACTGGGTTATTTGGTAATGGTATGAAAGTTTTCATTAAGTATCCATTTAATTTTTATTTGGATAAACATTTGTTTTAAAACCTAAACTTCTTTGCAAACTTCTTTTTTTTGCAAGTAAAACATTGGTCTTTAAAAAATGTTTTTTTTTTTACTGCGTCTTCCTTTAGTTCTACTACTATTATGTGATTTAAAAATCAAAAGAAACTTTAATTTTGTTTCTAGTTGCTAATTACAAAAGCAATACATCCCCAATTATGCAAAGTCAAGAATGCCTACATAAAGAAAACATGCAAACAAAGGAAAATCTCATAATTATACCTGTCTATACATAACCATTAATGACATCTTGGTATCTTTCTCAACCCTTTGAGTATGTGTGCACATTTTATAGCATAAAGTTTTATTGTGTTTTATTTGTTAAAACTAATGGAACTTGAATTTGGAATATTGAGACAAAAATCAACTGCAGAAATGCACTAATTTTACTGGATTAATACTGGTAGATTTTATTTGCCATGTGCTGTTCAGGGACTACAGCTTAAGGAATTTGACAGATAAACTTTGAACTCATATATTGGTAAGGGGAAATAAAGGAATAATTTAGATTACTTAGCTATAGAGAAGAAACTGTTTTTGGAATTAAAAGACATGCAATCACGGGGTTAAATTATTCTGAGTTTTTTTCTCAACTTTCTCTGGCTTTCCCTGGTTTTCCTGCCCCTAGCCCTCCTCTTCCCTTTGGGCTCCCTATTCCATCTTCCTTAATTTATATTTCTTTCTAGCATTATCACTTTCTAACTTCCTATGCTACTTACTTATATATTTGGTTACTTATTTTTTCCCTATCAACAGAATGTAAATCCATGAGGACTGCTGGTTTTTTAAAATATTTTGTTCACTGATGTGTCTAGATAGAGCAGAGCCCAAACGAATAATTTTAAAAAGTGATCAGTTCAATAATGTCTTTATAATATTTAACATTATTGAAATAGACTCATTTGATGAAGAAAACTCCCTAGACTCAGGAGCAGCCAATTCATGGCATGCATGCCACTACTCCCCCCTCCTACCTTATGGCCGACTTCATAACATTCACAAAAATTCTTTCAATTCTAATCAAGCACAACATTCTTTCCTATTAAACTTGGGCATAGCTACATAATGCTGGCTAAAAAAGTGTTTTAGACAAACACTACCAATTGAAAAGAGTTTGTACCCATTTGCCATCTAGTTCTAGAAGGAAGCTACATACTTCAGGGTTATCTTACCTGTAATTGTGGGAGTTTTCATTTATTAATACATTCTTATGTTCATTAATTTATGAATACTTTTGCAAAACTTTTATTGGGTACCTACTGGTTTTATTACTCACTTAAACATTCAGGATACAAGTGTTAATATTTATTTAGTGCCAACCATGTGTCAGGCACTGTTCTAGGTTCTGGGGATATGGCTATGTTGTGATATAAACAAATAATTATGCTATATTCTAAATATAATAATAGGTACCAGGTGCTATAGGCACACATTGGTGGGTGTTTGTGGGTAGATGAAGTGAGGAAATGTCAGTGGAAGAAATGATACTTGAGCAAAGTCTTGGAAGATGTAAAATAATTTTTCCGAATAGGCATTTTCATAACAATTTCAAGAGGTGACAAAATAAAAGCCATGATTTCATTAATTTAGTCCTTACAATAAACAACCCTTACATAGGCACTTTATCTGTGTGGTCTCATTTAATTCTTACATCAGGGCTCCCTAAGTATTCTATTTTATATATAGTATAATCAGTTACCCATCTAGGATGTGACAGAACAGACTGAAACCCAAGTCTGCTCTTACCCACTGTACCATTCAGCAGAAGAGTAATTAAGAAGAAATAGCAGGATAAAAAACTGAAAATTTCCTAAAAGGTCTCATGTGTCTTGATAATCTTTGAACTTTATCCCCTAGGCAGTGGGAAGTTATTAAAGATTTAATCCAATACTTCATTAAAAACCCAGAGGAGAGTAGTAAAGAAACCGAGAAGAAAAATATTTGAGTGCTGGCTACATGCCAAATAATTCACATTCTTAGTTTATTTTAATTCACAAAACAGCCCTTGTAAATGCCATTTTATAGAAGATAAACTTGAGACTTGCAAAGATCAGATAATTGCCCCACGGTCACACAGCTCAGAAGTGGTAGCAGCAGGATTCAAACCTAAGCCTGACTTTAAAGCACCTGCTCTTCAAGGTATGCTCTGATTCTTCCTAAGAAAGTCTAACTGATGAAGGTGGAAAAGTAAGCAAGAGTGAGCATATGTTTGCCATTTGGCCATTTCTGCTGAATTATAGTTCCAATTAGACTTTCCCAGTTGGTATTAAATGATTGCCACTAAGTATGCTTTTATAGATGAGTTGTCCTTAATGTACTTTTTAAAAGTATAAAAATATTTTCCCCAAATATATTTTTACTTATTGCTTTTAAATTGATTTTTTAAATTGTACCACCAAACATGATCTACTACTATTCTTATAGCAGTACCTTTTTCTCACCTTATACAATGACTCTTACCAGATGAGTTGATTTTCTCCTGCACAGGTTGGAGAAATAAAATAGGAAAAGACAAACCTTTTTTGTCTTTTCAAGGATAGAAAGAAAAGCCTAACCTATTTGCTACTTGAATTCTTCTTTGTCACCTATGTGATTACTGACAAAGGAATTCGTTATTATAATTTTAAAATTTCTTTACTGAAATATAGTTGACATAACAATATTACGTAGCTTCAGATGTACTACATAGTGACTTGACATTTACATACATTATCAAATAATCACCACCATAAATCTAGTAATCATCTGTCCCCATACAAAGTTATTACAATATTATTGACCAGATTCCTTATGCTGTATATTACATCCCTGTAATTTATTTATTTTGTAATTGGAGGTTTGTACCTCTTAAGCCCTTTTACCTATTAAGCAACCTCCCCCGCGACACACACACACCCCTCTGGCAACCAGTTGTTTGTTCTCTGTACCTGAGTCTGTTTGTTACCGAACTTTCAGTCAGGCCCCAACAAGGGTCCTCCTACCTGGTGTCGTTCGTGCCAATAGATGGAGACCAAGTTCGGTTCAGAAGCAAAGGAAAGCTTTGTTCTTTGATCAGAAAATGGAGAGGCGTGAGGTCACGCTCTAGAGCACTTGCTCTCCCCACCAGGCCACGGGCAGGGCTGCTTTATAGGGATCTTGCGGCCGGGGTGGGGAGGCGGGGAGGTGGGAGGGGGCGGGGTTCTTGCAGGGCGGGCGCAGCTGCGCTGCTCACCTTCCAGGCGACAGCGCCGAGCACCACGCACCACGCACCACGCACCACGCCTCTGCACGCAGCCCGCGGCCGCCATCTTGAATTGCAGTATCCGTGCGGGCCCGCCGAGCGGAGGCGTCAGGCGCAGCGGCTCCGTGCTGGGAACTCTCATCCAACGTGTGAGGTGCAGAGCCTCTGCACAGGCGCCCTACAGGCAAGTGGAACCACACCATGCACAAAAGAAGAGGTTAGACCTTATCTTATCACCTAGATTCCGTCTCATGTTTCCTGGGAATTGTTAACGGGCTTTGCTGGTGACAGATCCCTCCTCTGCCTTTTGTCGTGCTCCTCATTCTTGAGGGGCACTGAGGGTGCAGTTTAATCTTCTGTAACTGCTTCGTGCTGAGTGTGGGCACCGTCATAACCCCAGGGAGAGGAGCAGAACTTCTCCCCAACTGGCTTTAGACATGTTTGATTGTCCCCAGGCCTGAGCCCTGATGGTTCGTATCCCTGAGCGAGCACCATTGGTAGTTTTATAGATTCTAACCTTTTGGAGAAAAGGACAGCACGCAATTTAAGGTACATGGGCCCACGTATCAGCAAGAGAACAATGGTTATTAAGCATCCCAGGAAGGGTAGAAACTAAGTGACACAGGGGAGGGCCTGTTTTACCCTGCCTCACATTTTTCGGCCCGCTTGCGCTGGCTGCTTCTGTTAGCCAAGTTGCTTTTTCCAGGAGGCTGTCTGCACTTTCTCCAATCAGGCCACTTGCATTGATGTAAAAGCAACATGATGTATTTTTGGCCAGTGCACAGATCCCTCCCTGGTCCGGTAATAGATCATCTAGGGCAATTCGTTTATCCCCAAATCTCTACTGCTTGGCAAGGCATAGAGGGTTACTTATCTTTTGTTGTTTTTCGGAAAAGGAGTTTTAGGTCCAAAAGAGGTTAACAAGAGTAACCGGGGTAGGGTGGGGGGTGGGAGGTCCATTGCCCCAGGTTGGCTCTCCAAAGGTTGAGGCCTGGATGCCCTCCTCCCTCAAGTATGATATACCCATGGAGTGGTCCCCTGCAACTTCAGGGCAGCATGGGTGGTTAGGATCACCAGGTGGGGTCCGTTCTCCTTAGGAGTGAGCTGATCTTGCGGGCTGCTGGTTTTCCAGGTTTTTAGGTTCCCTCAGTCTCCTGGCCAGAAGGGGTGTGCGGCCAGGTCAGTGGGTGTAGGCGGCACCTGGTTACCATATTCCGTGAGAGATTTCATGGTTTCTCCTATGTGAAGGGCATATTTGAGTTGTTCCACTTCAAGGAGGTTAAGGTGTCCCTCCTCTCAGGCTTGGGGAATGGGTCTATCATACATGAATCCAAATGCACTTACCTTTAACTTTACCTTTAATGCACTTACCCTTGGGGCCAAGCGCATGCAGAGCAGGGCAATCAGAAGCAACGTAACCCAGTTTTCTTGAGTTTCCTGACATGGCTTGGTTAAGGCCCATTTCAAGTTCTGATTGGATCTCTCTAGTTTCCCCGAGGATTGGGGTCTCCAGGCTGAGTGCAAGGTCCATTTTATGCTCAGGGCACTCGTTATCCCCTTCCTCACTTGAGACACAAATGCTGGACCGTTATCACTTTCTAGGGATCCAGGGAACCCAAACCTGGGGATTATTTCTTTCAGTAATGCCTTAACCACTTCAGCTGCCATTTCAGTTCTAGCAGGGAATGCTTCTATTCACCCAGAAATGTGTCTACTAGCACTAAGAGATACCTGAAATTGCCCAGTACTCTCAGCATGACAGTGAAATCAGTCTGCCAGTCTTCTCCAGGATATGTCCCTCTGGTCTACATGGACCTTATTTGGGGGCCTCTGGGGGGTATGGTTTTGGGGTTGTTCCTTGTGCACATAGGGCGTGCCTCCACTATCTGACTGATTATACTTTTCATGCCAGGAGTTACCATGACCTCTACTAACTAGTTTTATAGGGCTTTCCTCCCATAGTGAATTCCTTGATGAGTCTCCCTGATGGCTTGGTAAGCTACAGTTTGGGGAAAGAAGTGTTGTCTATGTTCATTAACTAGCCACTCATAGCTCCCTAAATTTCTAGTGAAGTCCCATTTTGGGGCTTTGTCTAATTCTTCCTTTGTGTAGATTGGGGAATAATTGAATGGATCTGGCCTTTGAGCTATGAGGGGTAGATGCCAAAATCTATGTATAGGTTTTTGTTTTTTGATTACCATGAGGTTTACATATAACAACACACTTATTTTATATATATATATATGTATATTTAGGTTGAATACCTTTTAAGTTCAAACACATTCCAACAACCCTACAATTTACCTTCCCCTTTATGTTTAATGTTTTTGATGTCATGTTTTACATTTTTTTGTTTTGTGTATCCCTTAACTAGTTATTGTGGATATAGATGATTTTACTACTTTTTTCTTTTAACTGTTCTTTTTACTTGCTTTATAAGTGGTTGATCTATTATCTTTACTGTATGTTTGCCTTTACCAGTGAGATTTTTCCTTTCATAATTTTTATATTTCAAATTGTGGTCTTTTCTTTTATGCTTAGAGAACTCCCTTTAACATTTCTTTTAAAGCCGGTTTAGTGATGCTGAACATTTTTAGCTTTTGCTTGTCTGTGTAACTATCTCTCCTTCAAATATGAATAATAATCTTGCCAGATAGAGTATTCTTAGTTGTAGGTTTTTTCCTTTCACCATTTTGAATATATTGTTCCATTTCCTTATGACCTGCAAAGTTTCTGCTGAAAAATCAGTTAATAACCGTATGGGAGTTTCCTTATATGTAAATGCTTTTCCCTTGCTGATTTTAAGCTCCTCTATCTTTAATTTTCACCATTTTAATTATAATACATCTTGGTGTGGACCTGTTTGTTTTCATCCTCTTTGGGACTCTTTGTGCTTCCTGGACTTGGATGTCTGTTTTCTTCCCCAGGTTAGAGATGTTTTCAGTTATTATTTCTTCAAATAAGTTCTCTGCCACTTTTTCTCTCTCTTCTCCTTCTGGGACGCCTGTAATGTGAATGTTAGTACACTTGGTGTTGTCCCAGAGGTCTCTTACACTATCCTCATTTTAAAAAAATTCTTTTTACTCTTTTCTGTTCAGCTTGGGTGATTTCCACTACTCTGTCTTCTAGATCACTGATCAGTTCCTTTGTATCATCTAATTTACTGTTTATTCTTTCCATTGTATTCAGTTATTGTATTCTTCAGCTCTGTTTGGTTCTTCTTTATGTCAATATTTTCTAACTTTTTGTTAAACTTTTCAGTGTGTTCCTCTATTCTTCTCCTGAGTTCAGTGAGCATCTTTTTGATTATTACCTTGAATTCTTTATTGGGTAGATTGCTTATTTCCCCTTTGTTTAGTTCTTTTTCTGAGGTCATATCTTATTTCTTCATTTGGAACATATTCCTCTGTCTCCTTATTTTGCCCAATTCTTTGTATCTATTTCTAAGTGTTAGGTCCGTGGGTTACATTTCCTGATCATGGAGAAGTGGCCTTATGTAGGAGATGTCCTATGGGACCCAGCAGCGTGCTCCCCTCTGGTCACCAGAGTTATATGCTCTAGGAGTGCTCCTTATATGGGCTGCATGTGCCCTTCTCTTGTGGTGGGGCCAACTACTGTAGGCACACTGGTTGGCAGGCCTGGCTCCCACCCCGGTTGACCACAAGAACGTGACTTTATAGTGGCTGCAGGTCCATTAGTAGGTGAGGTAGGCTTTCCATGTGATTGGCTGAATGGATGGGCAGGGGGGTAGGAGGTGCATGTTGGTGCCAGCCTGCTAGAAGTTTGGGCCAGGTCCCCGTGTGACCTCGGAGGGGTATATGGAGTTGGTGCTAGCTAACTGGTGGGTGGGGTTGGGCCCCTGCATAACTGTCTACATGGCCCAGAGTGCTCTGGGCTGGTGCCCACTTGCTGGTGGGGTAGGTAAGCTCCTGGTGCTAATTAGGCTAGAGGGAGGATTCCGAAATGGCTCTTGCCAGTACCAGTGTTATTGCTGTAGAACAAGCTTCCCAAATTGACTGCTGCCTGCATCTCCATCCTCAGGGGGCGTCCCAGGTGTCTCCTCTCTTTGGGAGGGTCTCCAAGATGAACAAATGGGTCTGACTGAGGCTCCTTTCAAACTACTTCCCCTGCACCAGGATTCAGAACATGCGAAATTTTGTGCACACCCTTCAAGAGCAGTCTTTGTTTCCTGTAGCTTTCTAGCTCTCCTGAACATAAGTCTCACTGGTTTTCAAAGCCATATGTCTTGGGGGCTTGTCTTCATGGTGAAAGACCCTTAAGCTGGGGATTCTGATGTGGGGCTTGGAGCTCTTGCCCCTTGCGGAGGACTTTACAATTGTGATATTCCTCCCATTTGTGGGTTGCTGACTGCGGTCCTGACTATACCACGTCTCTGCCCCTCCTATTCATCTCATTGTGACTGTGTCTTTTGTTGTGGAAAATCTTTTCTGTTAGCTTTCAGGTTGTTTTCCTAGATAGTTGCTTTGTAAGTAGTTGTAATTTTGGTGTGTCTGTGAGAGAAGTTGTGCTCAGGGTCTTCCTACTCTGCCATCTTGACTGCTGTAACTGTTATTTTTTAAAAGTTCAAGGGATTTCTGGTGTTTGTTGGAGTATTTATGGGCAACTTAAAGATCTGTCCCTGAAAAGTCTGAGTTCTGTCCTTTCTAAGCAGGTCTACCCCTATGTTTGCAGGCCTGGGGCAAGAGTTCAAATTGAGGTCCACTAATCATAAGCTTAAATACTTAAAAGTTATCAAACTAATACACTGTTACATAATATATACTCTGTAACTCCCTTGACAAATATAGCTTCATAATAGTTTGGAAGGCCAGGTTATAATTCTTGGACTCCTTGGTGATATTGTGGCCTGCCCTCCTTCAGTTCCCACCTCCAGTTCCATCCTGCACTGCAGGGACCTTGTGGTTAATTCTATCCTTAGTTTAAACAAAACAAAACAAAAATAGCTGGCTTTGGCCATCTGTTGGTCTTTGGTTTGTAGTCTTCCTTTAGGAGGATAGACCTCGGAAGAATCCCACCCACGTTCTGCAAGAGAGCTTGGGGTCATTTGGGCAAGGAAATCTGGGGTTCTGGGTATCCAGAGTGTGTAGGAGTGGGGACATGGGTTCCGGAAGGGGCATACTCTATTTTTGGGAAGACTCCTTGGCTCTGGAGGAGAACCAGAGTGTGAGGTCTACAGTGTGAGGTCCAGGTCACGGGCCACATCTGCCCTGGCCAAAGAGTGGTTCTTCCTCTCAGTTTTGCATGGCCATGGTAGAAGCAGACTCTGGCCAATCACAGGTGCTGGCAGGTGAAGGACAAAGTAGGTTATAGCTAGTAGTTTTTCCTACCATATATTACTGAATAACTAAAAAAAAAATTATCTCGATATGAAGTTTCTGGAAAAATTCTCAGCAGGTGTTTGGAACCCCATCACCCTTCCTTTGCACTGACTCTCTTAGCCTGGAGCTCACTCATCAAACTGTGAAATTGAGATCATTGCCTGAATTATTCCATTGTTTTGCTCTTCCTTAGCTTCAGTTATCCTGATAATTCAAGAGGATGTAACTCTTTAATCTAGATTCCAGATACTTGCTGTTCAATCTCCTCTCTTTTTTTTTTTTCTGACTTGGTTTGTTGAATAAATCTTTGGATTCATGATTTTCTCTAGACTTAGAATTTAAAGGAAGATATTCTTTCTCCACTTTTTTAAGTTTCAAGGTATATTTGCCACCATGGAAAAAGACATGTAAATACAGTTACAGAAAAATACATCAAGAGTTATTTTGGATATTATGTTGAATGAGAAAAATAAAATTTTATTTCTCTAATTTAATAATCATTGTTTATTTCATTCATAGAGGAGAAAAAATTAAGTTCTTGTGTGCTAAGTTTAAATATACTTTAAGGCAAAAAATTAATGTATAGTATTACATTATATTATTATATGTCAGGAAGGTAACTTGAAGATAGTTAAAAAACAAACTTGAAAATATTTGCTTTGCTGTGTAGACTTTTCAACAGTTATTTCTTTTTTTTTTTTTTTTTTTCAATTGAATTTTTCATAATTTATATTTCCTTATATCACAACATTTTTAATTAGGAAAAGCAAATTAAAACCCACTCAAAAATCAGGTAAAAATCATGTTTTCCTTTTAATTGACACCGTTTCCTCTCTCAGGTGCTACTTTGGTAATGATTAGGTCCCCACCTCTCAAGAACATTGCATCTGAACAGGCTGAGACAGAGCCAGTGTGAACACAGACCCCAAAGCAGGGCTTCTGGGATAACAAGAACAGAAAAAAACAGCCTTTCTCTTCACTTCCAAAGGCAGTCACTCAGAGGGTCCAAAGCTCTGTTTTCCAAACGTAGAAAACCTGGAGCTCAATGCAAACTGGAAACCAAAATACATCAGAAATGAAGCATAGTGCTTCGTCAAATACTCAAGGTCTGATCATCCCGCCTCTTCTGTAAGGAATGGCCCCCCTCCAGCATTTTTAAAGGAAGATGTTTGTTTCTATTTCACTTTCCAACTGGGTATAAAATCTACTAAAAGGGATACAATGAATCAGAACAAATCAGCTCACTCACAAGAGACACTCCCCAGATAAAGATTTTTGGTTGCTGAGATTATTCAGCACATTATTTCAAAATGGCAAAATTCAGGACAATCTGAGAATTCAAAAGTGGCAGCTACATTCGCTGACAGGTTATGTGAGACACACGTTCATACAACCCATTTTTCAGTGTATATGTCCAGGGGCCAAGACCCCTGGTCAGCTCAATAAGTTACTTTGTACATTACAGTGCACAGAACAACAGAGGGAGAGACACTTTCTTGGAGAGGTTCATCCTCTCTGAAGGAGGCCGGAGCCCGGCGCCCAGGGCCCTCATTAGCTGGACCCCTCCTCTTCTTTGGTCGTGGCGGCCTCAGAGACAGCCGTTTCCTCTAATCGGTCCGCTGGCTTCTCCTCCTCCTCCTGGGGATAGAGGTCCGGGTACTTCTGCATGCACTCCTGCATGGCCCGGAACTGGTCTACACAGTCCGACCCCTTGACATCCTCTGTGCTGTAGTGGAAGCACGAAAAGGCCGCCTTGAACTGTTCCCCACATGGGCCGCTGGCCATGCCCCCAAGGCACGGGCAGTTCCAGTTGATGTCTCCGTTGGGCAGGATCAGTCCGTGCTCCTCGTACGGGTCATTGGGGTCGTCGGCCACCAGCTCCGCGTTGCTTGGAGTTTCATGGTCTTCTTTGGTCACAAATATGATTCGATCCTTCCCTTCCTGCCGGCAGTAGGCCATGGTGCAGCCCGGCGCCCCGACCTCGCGGCTCAACAGTTATTTCTAAAGACTGAGGAATTAAGCACCTGTCATTTTTGCCAGCTGGTGTAGATGTTAAAAATTACTGTCACTCTTCCGCCTGCTACTCTATTTTGCACCTGCTACAACTTGAGTTATGGACATCTCACACATGGTAATTTAATAAGGGTAGGTCCCAAAGCAAAAATGACCCTTTTATGATTGGACTGTTTGTAACAGTCGACTTCTCTACATGCTGACATTTATAATTTTTAAAAACATATTTTATTTCCTGATGTAACAACTAAATATGAATATGTATTGAGAGCTACTCTGTTCAGTATGGTATGCATGAGCCACATTTGGCTATTTATATTAATTAAAATGAGATACAATTAAAAATTCAATTCTGCAGTCACACTAGCCACATTTCAGTCAACAAACGTGGTTAGTGATTACCATACAGAACAATGTAGATAGAAATTTCCATTTTTACTGAAGGTTCTATTGCATAGTGCTGTGTGAAATATCCAATTTCTGGTCTTAGGCAAACTTAGCCTTAAAGATCTTGAGGCCAGCGTAAATTCTCCTTGAAAGAATGATTGTGATGTCCCAACATCATGTTGGCTACAGAAACTTAGGTCAAAGTTAAAGCTGTTGGCTACTGAAATCTGAGTGACCCTTGCTGAAGATAGCAGCATGATGACCTGAAGTGCCTGACATCAGGACAAAATTGTTTCAGGTTCCAAAAATGTATAGGCAGGCAGGTAATTTTCAGAGATTTTGAAATCCCATATATTTTAGGGATATCTTTTTAGAGAGTGGGAGAACTATTTATCATTTCATCTCTTCTAAATATCCAACTACTAACTTGCAAATTCTGCTTCTATTCTAAAGAAAAAGTGATACATGATAGCAATATGATATGATGAAGTAAGTTTACACTATAAACTTGTCTATCAATTAATCTCATCATTTAGAGCATGTATGAAAAGATCGGTGCTTTGTGACCACTTAGAGGGGTAGGATAGGGAGGGTGGGAAGGAGACGCAAGAGGGAGGGGATATGGGGATATATGTATACGTATAGCTAATTCACTTTGTTATACAGCAGAAACTAACACAACAATGTAAAGCAATTATACTCCAATAAAGATGTTAAAAAAAAAAAAAGATCGAACCAAGATTTTGGGGACATGGGCATGCAAAGTAGAGGAAATCATAGCAGGAGAGAGAATTTTAATAGACAGGGTCTTGAGTTCTTGAGTAAGAGTCTCATCCCCAGAGACGTTTTTTTAAGTAACAGCTGAAAGGTCACTTTAAATTTTATCCTTGAAGACATTCAGTGAGACATATCAAGGGCTTATTAGAATTTTCTAATAGGCCAGACTGTCACTAGAAGTGAAATAGGTCAAGCTATGTATACAATGATTTACACAAAACTGAAGAAACCTGCTTTCATCTTAAATTGCCGGATAGCTTATATTAAACCATCTCTGATCCTATCTGAATTTCCTCAGTTTTCTATTTTGCATTTTCAATAATATATGATTGTCATTATTATTCAGTTATTGTTGTGTAGACTATAATTATTTATTCTCTTAAAATTTTATAATTCATCAATATTCTGTACATTAACAAAAGAATTGGGGTTTTAAAAATAAGTTTCTCTAAGCAAGAAGATAAAAACACAGTGCGACTTGAACATTTCAGACCGACCAAAATTATTTATTGATTTATTATTTTAAGGATGTTCTTTGACCCATGGTAGAAAATAAAGAGCAGTGCTTGAATTTGAGATTGTCAGTATTTTATCCTTCTTGTCTAGAGCAACAGACACTTCGTTTGTGTGATATGAATATAATTCAGAGAGAAACGTAAGGTGTATAAAAATTCAGGGAGTCCTCCAGTCTAAAATGGTCCAAATTGTTTTGTTCTTCTGAATGATGGTAAACAGATTTGGACGGTTAGTCATGGGTGTTCTTAGAATAAGGTTCCAGCCAGTCTTCATAAACAGTGCTTGATCTGTAAAGGAAAAAGGAAAAAGAGTTAGATGTTGATTGCATCTTTTCAGAAAGGAAATGGGGAAGGAAATAGTGTAAAGTGAAAAAGAAGAAAAAGCACAAAATGAACCATCACTTCCAAGGTAAGGCATTTCCTTGCTGCAAGAACCTGGTTTCAAGTGCTGCACTTTGGACTGTGATAGTATGGTTTTCTAGAGCAGTAATTGTTAAAAAACTACTTCAATTTTTCAAAGAATTTAGGCTAATGCTTTTATTATTGTTACGTTCCAACTAAATTAATCAACTATTCTCTGGTTTGTTGAATCTCCACTGCTTAATTATAGTACAGACAAAGATAGGATCTATACATGAAAGCTATAACCTCAGAAGTTTTTGCTTGTACACTTACACAAAAATGCTCTATTTCTACATAACCCATATCAAGGAGATGGGTTAATATAAATAACTCGTTAATATTAATATAATATTAATTATATTAATGTGTTCTGGTTAAAATAAATAACTCTTCATTAAGAAGCAATACTAATTATATCTACAGCGTATAAGTGAGGCTGCTACTTTAACAAAATACAATATTGAGAAACCCTTATATATTAAAGAGGGAACAGATAGATACCTTGAGAGCTCCATTTAGACAGACATGATGTGCTTAACAAAAGCTGTAGGGATAATACAGACAGTTTAGAGTTAGAAAACAGTCAAATTTAATAAGAGAGCAGTATAGTAAGTTAACTCAGTTCTAATTATTCCTAGTTATAACTCTAGAGTTTATTTAAACTCTGTATAGCTCACTATTCTTAATACTGGATTTATGGCTTTTCCCCTGATTTTGTAAGTTTAGCTTTCTGATTATGTGTTATGTTCACATGGTTAAAATATTTTCTTGAAAGTATGAAAGAGTTTATAAAAAAAAATGCTCTTCACCACTGTCTCCCAGCTATCTAGTTCCTCTCTTTATAGCTAAGTTGGTAGAGCTATTATGCATGTATAAGAAAATACAAGTATATGTTTCTAAAAATCTTTTTTATACAAATGGTGGCATGTTCTACAAACTCTTTTGCACTTGCTTTTCTCACTTCATAATGTATCTTAGAAATATTACCATAACCATAAACAAGGGTGTCCTTGTTCTTTTTTTAGGTCTGTAGGGAATTTCACTGTGAAGATGTACCAAAATCTATTCGATACTTCATACATTGATGGACATTAAGTTGTTCAAATATTTGGCTATTGTGAGCAACACAGTAATGAATAATGAATATGAATAATCATATATCACGCATTTCACTTGAGTGCAAGTATGTCTAAAGACTACATCCCTTGAAGTAGATTTGCTAGAATTAATAATTAATACCACATCACCACATAGGGATTTTAATGATTTATATTCCCAACAAGAATGCATGAGATCACCTGTTTCCATACACTGTCCTCAACCTAAAGTGTGGTTAAACTTTTAATTTTGGCAATCAGTATATCTAAGTGTAGTGTTAATCTGCATTTCTTTTATTATTAGTGAAGTTCAGCATATTACATTCATATATATTTTTATTTCCTTTTCTATGAATTGTCTATTCATGTACTTGTTAATTTTTCTATTGGGTTGTGGTCTTTTTATTAATTTGTAACTTTTTTTAAAATTAGGCAAATGAACTCTTTCTGATGTTGATTGCAGATATTTTTTTCTGGTTTGCTATTTGTCTTTTCACTTTGTTTCTGGTGGCTTTTGCCACTTAGATAAAAAAAATAATGTGGTTGAATTTATTGAAATTTGTAATACCTTCTGGGTTTTGCATCAGTGTTAGAAATGCCTTCCCATTCCAAAAGTTATAAATAATTTTCCATGGGTTTTATACTTTTAGCTTTTACATTCAAATGTTTGACTCATGCGAAATTTATCCTAGTAGGAGATCGAGATGTGCCTTCATTTTCTAAATGACTATACCCTTGTCCAAACAATATTTATTGAATGATTCTTCTTTTATCTAATGTACTTATGGCAGTAACTGAATGTAAAACATAGTTTATAGGAAAAAAGTAAAGTTTAACCAAGATTGTCAGTGAAGATATGCTTGGCTTAGTATTTTTCTTTTCTCCTGTTCTCTTTTTTTCTCTCCTTTCCACTTCTCTTCCCTCCCCTCTTCTCCCCTCTGCTTTTCTTGTCTTACTTTTTTCCAAGTTGTTAGACCTTATAAGTCCATATTTACATCAAAGCTATCAACATAGCTTTATTGAGATGTGGTTAGATTAGTTTTTTGGGGGGATGGATAAGTTTTTCGATTTTGTTGCAAAATTTTAAATTTACAAGTTATATCATGCAACTTTATCTTGCATCTTTATTTTGTGTGGTGTGTTGCTTTTCAGACCCTCTGGGTGAAGCTGCTATAAATTGGTGGCAGAAAGACGTGTACCACAATGTTCATTGTAGCTCTATTCACAATAGCCAGGACATGGAAGCAACCTAAGTGTACGTCAACAGATGAACGGATAAAGTAGATGTGGCACATATATACAATGGAATATTACTCAGCCATAAAAGGAAGCGAAATTGAGTTATTTGTAGTGAGATGGATGGACTTAGAGTCTGTCATACAGAGTGAAGTAAGTCAGAAAGAGAAAAACAAATACCATATGCTAACACATATATATGGAATCTTAAGAAAAAAAAGGTTCTGAAGAACCTAGGGGCAGGACAGGAATAAAGATGCTGACATAGAGAATGGACTTGAGGACATGGGGAGTGGGAAGGGTAAGCTGGGACAAAGTGAGAGAATGGCATGGACATATATACACTACCAAATGTAAAATAGATAGCTAGTGGGAAGCAGCCGCATAGCACAGGGAGATCAGCTCAGTGCTTAGTGACCACCTAGAGGGGTGGGATAGGGAGGGTGAGAGGGAGACGCAAGAGGGAGGAGATATGGGGATATATGTATACGTATAGCTGATTCACTTTGTTATAAAGCGGAAACTAACACATCATTGTAAAGCAATTATACTCCAATAAAGATGTTAAAAAAAAATTGGTGACAGGAAATAGATAATTGGCCACTATGTGATAAATTTCATTTAAGCAAGAACACTAGAAAAGGAGAACTAAATTTTAGCACCAGCTTTGCCATTAATGATGTGACCTTCACTAAATAGCTAAACATCTTTGGCCTTCGGATTCCTCATTTTCATAACTGCTTGCTGTAAAGGATTTTGAGATCTCTCCAACTGTAATATTAAAGAATATTAGTATTTAATATTAAAATTTATTCTGACACAAACCCCATCTTACAGAGATGTTGTGAAGATCTAACAAGAAAAGATAAAAGTGAAAGCACATTTTAACCTGTATAATAATGCACAGGAATGTTAAATCCCACTGGAGTAAATCTTATGTATATAGTCAGGTCCTTACAAGGTATCTTTTTAGAGTTATTATATAACTGATTGATAATAAGTAACATTTGTATGTTCTCTTATTGAATAAGAGAGGTAGAGAAGATAAGTTGTTTTAAGCTCAAAAGTTGTCCATCGTCAACCCAATCAGTTCAGAGTTGCTGTAACCACCAGAGCATATGAGATTGTACCTTCATAGTTGATGCAGCCATTGGAGTCTTCTTGACCTGCCAGCAGGGCTTCCACTTCTTCCTCTTTCATCTTTTCACCTGATGAAACAAAACTCTTTCTTCAAAAAGAAAACCAGAGAATATTTTCAAAATTCCACTGTAAGTGATCAGTTTTGGACTCCTGGAGACTATAACCTCTTGGAGGATAGAAACCCAGCCCTTCCTGTTCTCTAGCCAGAAGGTTATCAATAAATTGTTTTTGTATAAATGACAAATGCACACTATACCTGATCATCCAAACTCTATCCTGTAAGAACTACAGTGCTGCACATTACTTATTCATTACCAATAATTTATCATTTCCCCAAAGTAAACTCAGTGACATTGAGGCTAATTGATAAGGTCATTAACTTTTGACTATTCTTTTTCATTTTCCCTTTGTAGTCTTTCCCCCTACTTATTTTGGTTATAACATGATTGACCTAAGTCTTGCTCTTTCCTATATATTCTGTCCTATTAAGTCCACTGAAATGGATATTTCTTACCTAGCGTAGCTAGAACATGACGAAGTTCAGCACCCATAACGGTGCCATTGCCTTCCTTGTCAAAGACACGCAGACCCTCAACAAAGTCTTCATAGGTGCCCTGGTCCTTTTTGTTGGAAATAGATTGCAACATGGGCAGAAATTGTTCAAACTCAATTTTCTTGACATTCATCTCTGGAAGAAATTGCAATTTGGAGAGTTATTATCTATCATTAAATGCCATCTCTGAGTCACAAATTAAATTGAGAGTTCATTCTAGATCATCTGAAAAATCTTCATACGGCTTAAATTTCAGTTGGTAAATGACTGATGACAAAATGTTTGTGGTAGATAACAGCATGAGCTCTGGAGTCCTAGTGCTTAAGCTTTTATCCCCAGCCCACCATTTACAACTATGTGATCATGGGCAAGTTTCTTCTTTTTTAGTGAGCTCTTTATTTATTTATTTATTTAATTAATTTATTTTTGGCTGCATTGGGTCTTCGGTTGCTGTGTATGGGCTTTCTCTAGTTGCGGTGAGCGGGGGCTACTCTTCGTGCGGTATGTGGGCTTCTCATCCCGCTGGCTTCTCTTGTTGCAGAGCATGGGCTCTAGGCATGGGGGCTCAGTATTTGTGGCTCACGGGCTCTAGAGCGCAGACTTAAGTTGTGGCACACTGGCTTAGTTGCTCCACAGCATGTGGGATCTTCCCGGACCAGGGCTCGAATCCATGTCCCCTGCATTGGCAGGCGGATTCTTAACCACTGCGCCACCAGGGAAGCCCCATGGGCAAGTTTCTTAACCTCTTTGTGCCTCAACTTTTTCATCTCTCAAAAGAGATACCTCGTAGTGGTAGTGTGAGCATTAAATGAGATAATACGTGCAAACTGTATTACAATACCTGGGACAAACTGAGTGCTTAATCAATGTTAGCTACTGATTTTATTAGTATTGTCAATTTAATATTTTCTATAAACACTAGGGAAGCAATATAGAAATATACTGATAACAAATCCATTAACATATAAATGTAGCAAAACCTAACTGAACTTTGATATATATTCCACTTTTGTCTGAGCTTTTGTAGAGCCTTCAATTTCTTTAAATTTTAAGTAATTCAAAAAAGAAGCCTGTGAGGAGAGAGTGTGTGTTAAATACTTTGTGATCTCCTGATTTCTCTGCAGTTTTAGAGGCCTGGAGATGATAAGAATTTTTTTAGTATCTTCTGACAAGATAAACAGTATTCACAGCCGAAGTATAAAACAGACTGTCCAGATGTATACAAATGGTTAAAGTTATGTACCCCTATAATCAGAATTCCCATTCACCAGTCTTTCCTTATAGTGTAGAAATCTAGTACATTGAGTAATATTAAGAAGATTAAATTTGAATGCTGAATAAATGAACATTTACCTAATAATTCCATTAAAGATGAATGTTTGATAAGTTAAAAGTGAATTTGGCTTATTACGCTCTTCCTTTATCTCATGCTCCCAGCTACTTTTTGCGTGATTTACTTGGACATTTTCCTCTGAAGAAAATGAAGTTTGAGGAAAATTCCTGCAGACTGATTTAGAGGTAGGTTTTTTTGAAATCAATTTTTTTTTCTTTTGTAATAAAGGAAAATGGTCTTTTCTGGAAAAAAAAGATGATTTGCCTTCCCCTCCTTGTTTTCCTTATGGCAAGGATAAATAGCCCAAATATCTACTTGAAAAAACTTCAGTTTTGTCTTCTCTTTTTTTTGTTCAGAGTGGTATTTTTCAATAGACTATTATACTTGCCATGAATCATGGGATTGGAAAAAATTTCCTTATTCCAGACTAATGACTGGATTACTGTATCCAGCGATGACTTCTTCAATTTTGCCTCTTATGTATCTCACTGACTTTTGCCTTAGGATTTACCTTGGGGGACTGAATGCAGATTTTGGCTTAGGTTTTTAAGTCTTTTTACAGTTCTTGGAAACAGAAAATAGTTCTATTAAGGTGTCATCTGTGTGTTCTTAAATTAGAAAGCTGAGTTTCCTTTAAGATGTTTTTTTTTTTGGTCGCACCCCGCGGCTGGCATATGGGATCTTAGTTCCCTGACCAGGGATCGAACCCATGTCCCCTGCATTGGAAACGTGCAGTCTTAACCACTGGACCACCAGGGAAGTCCTGTAGGGTATGTTTAGATAACATGGTGATGATGATGATGTTAGCATTAGATATCATTTCCTTTCATTAACATGAAATTATATCATGCTTACAAATTCTCAAAGGAAGGTTAACTTGTTTTATGAGGGTAAAAACTAAGACTTTAGATGGCCAAGAGGCACATTTACCATAAAAAGTAAATTAAACTCTATTCTGTGGAACTTATTTCTCTATAAATCTCTCTCTCTTACATAAACACACACACGAACACACTTCCCAACTTCTTGGAAAAACATGTGTTTACCTTCATTGCTGGGGTTTCCCAGAACCTCCTTGACCTCTGCATTGGTGGGATTTGTGCCCAGAGCCCGAAGGACATCACCAACCTGGTTTAAGGTGATCTTGTTATCGCCTTGTCTGTCATATAGGAGAAATGCCTCCTTGAATTCTGAGAGAAGCAAGAAACATTAGGATGCTTTTTTTCTACTTCAGACCTATAAATTAATCCAAACTTCATCAGGGATCCAGTTCAAACTCTCCTCTACTTTACAGCTTTTGCCAGTCACTTAAGTTTTTATCTTTGGACTCTCCCTTTTCTAAGCTCAACTGACAACTCCCTTTGGACATTACTTTTTGGGTCTATTTTAAAGCAGGATTTCCAGTTTCAAGTCATATGTTATTATTCATCAGATATGGAAATTGAAACTCCTAGTCATATTTATTCATATCTCCTTCATCTGCCTTGGACACAGGACTGGGTTAAGAAATTCTGAGGCCTTGAGAAATCTTAAGAATTCCTCATAAAATCCCTCATATAATTAACAACGTTAATAAAATTTCAAGAAAACAAATTTTCAATCGGGATTGTGTCATGTGAGGTTAAACCAAACTTCTTAACTTATACAGAAAAACCTGCTCTTGAGGTACAAATTTCCTAGGCTCTTCTCTTAACTAGTTTTCTTCAGGAGTAACTTCATTTTTCAGGAGAAAAAGTAGAAAGATGAGGCCAATTTCTAAGTTCTATAGTGTCATTTAACCACTTCAGTGTATGACTCTAATAGGCTTCTAGTGTATCTGATTCTGAAGGAGACTTATTTGTTTGAATCTATTGCGATGGTGATCACTTTAAACTTTACTCTTTTTTCATATAATAACGTATGATAACATGTTGCTGTATTAGTTTTAGAATGTAAGTATACTTTTTAAATTAAAATTTTATGGAGATAAGTATAGATTCACATGCAATTTTAAGAAAAAATACAAAGAGATCTCTTAAATACTCTGTCTAGTTTCCCCCGATAGTACCATTTTACAAAATTATAGTACACTATCACAACCAGAATATTCACAATGATAGACTCCACCTATTTTACTCAGATTTCCCTAGATTTACTTGTATTCATGTGTGTATGTAAGCACATATTTTAAAAGTGTTGTCTATTTTTATCACAATCACTCTATTGTTTACTTTCCCTAAATTTTGTCATTCTCCTTTGATAGAATTGGTTTTGCCTTTCAGGATTACATTAACAAAGAATTAAGAAGTATACACCAAAAAGACAGAAAGAAGTGCTACTATGGATTTAGGGACAAGTAAAGACATTTTAATTGAACTTTTAAAACTTAACTAAATTAAATTTTCTGGAGAACCTAAAAGTACTGATGGCAACTTGTTGGAGTTAATACCAACAACACTCAAAAACCCATTTGTGAATGAACTGGTAGAGGTGAAAACATTCTTTTTAGTCCACTAGTGGTCTCAGATCAAGAGATGCTATCTAGATAGGTTACTCAGCAAAACATCCTATTTAACTATCCCTTCATCCCCTAATCTAAGATTGCACCAGACATTATGTTAACAATCAACTATAGATCATGTTATCATTCTTTGCTGAAATTTCCACCTCAAATTCTATGCAAATTGATATCACAGATCATTTCCCCAACCTAAAAGACATGCAGCAGGCACTGTGGGGTCATTAGTCAAATATTATATTTTATCTTTCTACAGGACATGTGAAACTGAACTATTCTTATTAGTGGCTCCAGGCTTTCATGCAGATTGCTCAGAGGACTCACTATTACCCTGGTCAGATGTTGATATAGAAATAGGGTTTTATGAGCTGTAATAGAATCTCTCTGACATGAACCCTTTTGTTGATTTAAAGGCCAAGGCCAGAAAAATATTGCTCTTCCTACACCAGATTTTTAAGGCTTAGTTATTCTCTTGAAGAGTCTAAAACATGGGTTAGCAAATGACTGCCTACGGGCTGGCCGCCTGTTTTTGTAAATAAAGTTTTATTGGAATACAGACATGCCCATTCATTTATGTATTGTCTATGGCTGTTTTCATACCTCAGTGACAGAACTGAGTTGTTTTTACAGAGACTGTTCTGCCAACAAAGCCTAACATATTTACTGTTTAGCTCTCTAAGAAAAAAATTGCCAGCCCCTAGTCTAGAACAACACTGTTCTAGGGCTTTGTGTGATGATTGAAATGTTATGTATCTGGGCTGCCCAAAAGGGTAGTAGTTACCTACCACCTGTGGCTCTTGAGCACTAAAATATGACTAGTGCAAAGGAGAAAGTAGACTTTTAAATGCATTTATTTTTACTGAATTACAGGTTAAATTCAAATAGCCACATGTGGCTAGTGGCAACTCTACTGGACAGCACAGGACTTACCTTTAGAATGCTATAATTTTCTAGTGTTTTTTTCTTTACCCCAAACTTGTGATACATTCAAGTAGAGCAGCCATGAGAAAAACTCTAATCATTGAAGAAGGAAGCAAAGAAAGTATGTCTTTATTTATTTCTTAAAATGTAATATTTCCTTTTAATTTAAAATGCTTACATTTGTTTTCCTGGCACAGGAGAAAGCCAGTCCACCACACCGAAGTTTACTGAACCTCTGTATCTAAAACCTATTTTACATATGGAGTAATATGGTTAATGTTCAACACCAAGTCTTCTGTCTCTGAAAGGGTTTTTAAGTCTTCTATTGCTTGGTTCTACCATAGTTTGGCAGTCATAATGACACATAAATTAGATATTTGAGAGGACTGGGGTACAGTAGCAGATAATGTAGCAGCATCATTAGTTAAAATACTTAAAAATCAAACAAATTAGAGTAGAATTACCAACTGTTTTCAATAAGAAAAATTAGTCCTTTGTAGTATAATTTCAAATGATCATGGGTTCTGAGTCATCAGATCATCTCATTTGTCTACATGAAGGCATTAACCATGATGTAGATAATATATGAGTCTGTGCTATAGCAAATATCCTTTTTTTTCTTAACTGATTACCAAACATGAGATATTCCAGACACTGAAACAGGCTGAAAAATGTTGAATCCTTTAGATAGAGAACTGAGTATAATTATAATTATATACCTATGAGTATTATCACAATTATTTATATATTATAAATCATAACATATATACATACTTATCATTATGACCAATATCCAATTTATACAATATTGTATAACTGAAATTTTCTTCCATCCCTTCTATAGATGTATTTTTGTCTCAGTTTATTTAAATATGTGACTCTTTCACTTCATAAAACATTCTGCCCTACACTTTCCAGTGAAACAAGAGTCTTAGGGCACAGGATCTCTTGGATCCAAAGACCTGAAGAAGAAAAAGTGGAAGTCTTAGGGAAACTATTCATATTCTTTTGAATCTCCAGAATTTGAAGTCTTCTAGTTAGAAACTGTTTCTATGAAATAAATTTCTAATTAATTTAAAGTAATATTAGATTTTGACCCTATCATTAATTCTTTGGATCTTTGAGTCAGTCTCAACACCTCTCTGGGAGCCTGTCCTGCATCTCTAAAGATGGACCAGGAGATGGCTAAGGCTCCTTCCACAGTTTTTTGATAAATAATTTTCCCCTCTTTTTCCCTGAATGCACATTTTTTCTATATCCACTTCACCTGCTATTTCTCTCAACTCACTATGGTGCCCACTGAAATTATGTGTATTTGGTAATTGGGCAGTTTTAGAATCAATTTTGTTTTCGAAATTGAATAATTTAAACCTGCCAAATCACTCTTTAGGGATTTGATGAACAAATTAGCCATCCAGAACCCACATATTTTGTGGGAGTATATGTATGGTATTACCTACTGTATCAAATTGGTTCTATTTAGAAATCAGTGAATACAAGAAATTATTTTGTGGTGTTTAGCTTTTGTTTGCCTAAACTTTTGATTACTGATTATACGTGAAGGGTTCATGTTGAGAGAATTTATATTTATAGTGATTGAGAGCATTTATATTTAGAGTGACAACATCAGTGGGGATAATTAGAAAGAGCTAATCTCATCTCAAGGGAGTTGGTTTTCTCACATGCCATCTTTATGAGTGTGCACATATTATATCATTTAAACTTACCATCCTGCTGTTGCATAGAGAACTCGATCTGTTAGAAAGAAATTAACCACAAAGAATATTTTAACCAAACAAAAATGTCCTGATTTTTAAATGTATCCAAGCTCATTCCCTGAGTAATCTTCAAAGTAAGCTGAAAAAGTATGCCTACTTTTCAGAGTTCAGGCATAGCTTGGATACTAAGAGGTTGAGCCATGCAGTAACATGTCTTGGAAATGAGTGATATTTCAGAGACTAAGAAGTGCTCTGCCTACCTCTGGAATAGAGAAGCTCAATTCACTTACCAGCAATCTCATCAGCACTGAAGGACTGCAATGGCGCGAGAGAGGAAGAAAGAAAGAAACAACTAGTACTCTTTCAAATGCATTGACAGAAGAGAGTGCTCTCTGCTCTGAGATTTTTAGGAAGCTATGTAGGTGTCATAGAATAAGAAGGTTGCCTTAGGATACTTTTGAATCTAGGAAAAATAAAAAGCTATTGCAAAAGATAGGGAACATCTTTCTATATCTTAATCCATGAGTCAATGATTTAACAAATGCTAAATCAAATTCTTTCTGGAATAATATAATAACCTACGGTGTATTTAACATATGCCTAATACAGACACACTGCATTAAAAAGGTCACTTGAAGTCTTTCTTCTATTTAACCAGTATATTTTTACCCAATTCATGGAAAGTAGTTTATTTAATTTTAGTTATCAGCATCATTGGATTTTTTTTTAAGGTATAGTATTTTGCTATAGTTGCAGGTTTTTCCCTAAGTTTAGATATAATAAACCTTATGTGATATAGAAAGTTGGTGAAGCATAAAGTACTGTTTTTGGGAGTAAGACATATTTTTCCAGTTGGCATAATACCTTGAATTAATCTCTCCTATCCTCAACCCACCTTAATAAAAAACAAAAGTAGATTCTACACACATACTGAATATGTTCTCTCCTCAGTTTTATTCCTATCTACTGTCTATATCTGTCTGTAAATTACAAGTAGCTTTCTCACAAGATCCACCATGATGGAGCCTCTGGGCTGCAAACAGCGGCGAAGCTGAAGAGTGAGTTGAGGGCTGCTCCAGTCCCTGAGTGAGGGCCTCCCTTGCCAAGGCTGCCTTTTATTTCTGGAGAAGCTGTGACCTCACAGCTAGCATCAGGTTTCAGAGAGAAGTAGCCAGTCCCCTTGGAGAGTTTTTTAGCTTTCTTAGGGCAAAGGGAAAGAGGGATCTGTACCCTGAGGTCTATTTTTAGGCAATCAGAACCTAAGAGTGGACAGCCATGGTGAGACCAATGCCTATCAGTACTTTTATGGTCTTTATCCCTGAGATGTTTTCTTGAGCGTCTTCCTTTAAGAAGCTTCTTATTTGTTCAGTGGCGGAGGAGCTTAGAATTTCTCTAAAGACTACAGCTGATCCCTTCTCTTGGTGAATTATGGACTTTGCAAACTTCAAGTCAGCAGTTTTAATGGAACTTTCTGGATGGGACTGGTTTGGGGTTTCAAATGGCAACTGCTGTAGAAGGAACACTCTCTGCAGCTCTGTCCCTTGTGGTAAAGTTCAGAGGACTTGAAAGGGGTACATACATTTTGTGTGTTTCTTGGGTCTACCCAAGTGAAAATCTGGTCAGTTTGTGAAATCTCCAATTAAAGACCACTCTTTGCACATTGTATTCTCAGGAGTGTAGAGTTTATCTAAGCCAGGAATGGTTTTAATCTCCATTTTCAGCACTCTCCCTCAGTTTTCTTACATTAGGGCTGGGTATTTGCTTCCCTACCTGTTATCTTTGTGGTGGCTGACTAGTCATATTTTTTGAATTTATGAAGTTCTTCTAGGAAGGGAAGCTGATGGACCATTTTGTGTTCTTTTTCTCTCATTCTGTACATGTTCTTTTAAAATTTAAAAATGTTGCTTATGTTCTTACCAGAATGTGCTGGTTCCCTTTCTGCCATGCCAAACATTTTATGACTCAGTCACCAGACTGAGGAGCAAAAGAATACAAAGCAGGTGCTGTGAAATGCAAAGTTGTACTTTAGAATTTTAAAGGTATCCATGGGATTGGCTGGTAGTAAGTTTTCATGACAGCTTACCTGAAAATAGGGGACAACTCCCTTCCTAGAATGGTACTGAGAAGAGACCTGTCTAGTCAGAACTAAAGTTCAGACATGTTTATCAGTTTTCGACATATTTAAAGCAGCTCAAAGGCATAAAGAATGTTAGAGATAAATTCTAATTTAAGTACTGGTTCAGCAACTATTTTTAAGGGAACGGTCACAAAAAGCATAATCTCCCTCCTCTAGACAGATGTATACTTTGCAGCTTTTCCCCAAGCTATTTGGAAAGAAATCAACATTTAAATGCATATCATTTTTTGTCCAAAGTTTATAAGTAGTGAAAAAGATCTCATGGAGTCTGAGTCCCAAAATTAGAACTGAAAATATAACTTAAAAAATATTAGTAGCCAGGTAAACATATCTTCATGAATAGATTGACATTTTGAGACGTTGTTGGAAAATGGAAGTTAATAGAAAAAATTTAAATCCTTTGAATCATTAGGGGAAAATCAAAGGGAGGGACAAAGGTAGAAATTTGTCACCTTTGATAGTTGTGTAATTTGGAGTCTCATGATTTCTGATGCAAAGATTAAAGCCATTAGAGCAGACCATGTTTCTTTGTGTTTTACTCTTGTATTTAGGTATTGTGTCATTAAATTTGAATTGCCCTATGATCAATATTGAGCACTAGCATATATCTTTGGTAAAATTAATAACTATAGATAATACAAAACAAACTCATCAAAGTTGTCTTACAAAATGCCCATCCCATCATATAACCTACATAATGCTCATTTTCATTTTTTTTCAGATAGAAAAATGTGTCCTTGAATACATATAAAATACAAGCAATTTGTGTCAAATCTGTCAAGTAAACTGGAAAGTCATTTTAATAGCTGTATTTACATTATAAATAAGCTATTCATAACCACTTGCCTATTATATAAAGGTTTATTATTTATTAAAATAGAATGGAGGCAGTTAAACTATTTCACTCTAGTTTTTATCTATATCTTTATCACATAGAGAATGACAGTGTAGATTGTTTTGTGCTTACTGAGGATCAAAGTAAACATTTAAGCAAGTTGTTGACAATGGTAGAGAAGGCTACAGTTTAGTCTAGAGAATAAACTATAGTTTAAAAGTTAGAGGACCTAGATATTGTGCCCATAGAATAAGTGGGAGATGCTATTTATTCTCTGGTACACTTCTACGAATGGCCAAAACATTCTCTTGTATCTCTTCCTGGGTGTTATAATGATGAAGTAATCAACCCTTTGAAGAAAGGCGTGATATGAATACAAAATGTCAGCTGATTTTGGACTCAGTTTGCTACGTCATCATTTGGTTTGTTTTGAAAATTAGATTTAAGTCTTTTCTATCTGGAATGTTCTCCTGTCATTTCTGCTTCTTAGAAATTAACTATCCTTCAAAGCCCTTGAAAGAACCTTTTCTGTTTGCCTAGCTCCTTTCTGCCACTGAAATATGTTTTAACCTTCCTGACTGTAAACTTTTGGGAAGCACAAGCTGTTGCTGGAGACCATTTCCCTTGGTCCATGATGTGAACCCAACTGTGAGCCTCTCCCTCCTGGAATGCTACTCCTGCCTTATACTTAGATTGTATCCCCCATAACTCTATAAAATACCTTGCCTGTATTATATGCTCAACAGAATTTTAATTAAATTAAAATCTTTAGAACAGATGTATAGTAAGTTCCTCCTTCAAACAAGTCTCCTCCTCTAGGATATTATCTTTTTAAAAATTTTTTATTTTTATTTTATTTTTTTCTGAAGATTTATTTTTTATTTATTTTTTAAAATTTTATTTATTTATTTATTTAACATCTTTATTGGAGTATAATTGCTTTACAATGGTGTGTTAGCTTCTGCTGTATAACAAAGTGAATCAGCTATACATATACATATATCCCCATATCTCCCTGCTCTTGCGTCTCCCTCCCACCCTCCCTATCCCACCCCTCTAGGTGGTCACAAAGCACCAAGCTGATCTCCCTGTGCCATGAGGCTGCTTCCCACTAGCTATCTATTTTACATTTGGTAGTGTATATATGTCCATGCCACTCTCTCACTTTGTCCCAGCTTACCTTTCCCCCTCCCTGTGTCCTCAAGTCCATTCTCTACTTCTGCATCTTTATTCCAGTCCTGCCCCTAGGTTCTTCAGAACCAATTTTTTCTTTTTTTTTTTTTTTTTTTAGATTCCATATATATGTGTTAGCATATGGTATTTGTTTTTCTCTTTCTGACTTACTTCACTCTGTATGACAGACTCTAGGTCCATAGGATATTATCTTCCTTGAGAGAATGGACCTTGTCAGTTCCTGCAAAGAGCTTACATTCTAGAGTAGGGGCACACATTCTCCTTTGGTGCTGTATCTCCAGCACCTAGAACTGCCATGCATATAGTACGCATGCTCATTTTAAGTTATTGATGTATATGCCTTTATATTTCCAGAATCTTTCCTTAGATTTTATATAAATGTTATGATCAGGACTTCTAATTTGCCAACCCCCAATTTGTTTTTTTAAAGGGTGTTTCCATTTTAGCCTAAATACTTATCTTAGACTGTTGGTAAAATAACTACCTTCCACATTTTTATGATTTATGTACTATTTAGTATTGGATTTAGGTAATAGTAGTCAACAAGGTACTGGTACTATAAAAGATTTTTATTGCAATGTTTTCAGATTATTTTTCACTTTGTGAAGTATTTTTCTAATAGTAATCATGAGGTTTGGTTAACTGATTAAAGACAAGATAAAATTTCTGGTATATAGAAGGAATTGATTTATAGAAAAATATTAAAATGCATTTAATCAAACAGTCTCTGGAATTGATGTATCTTAAGCTTTAGTATAGCAAGAAGAGCTATAATTAAAGACGATCTGGAAGATATGTGATGTTGAATACTGAGGGCTAATGCCCTAGGAAGGAACATAGACTACAGTCTTTAAAGAACTTCATCATCACTGCTAGATATTACAATAGGGCTAATGACTGGTGAGACTAAGTAAAGACCTTAATCTAACCAGGGCCAGTTTTCAATCAAGAAAACATTGCTGCATGTTCTTTGATTTAATGCCTGGCAGGGAGAACAAAGACCTGGATGTATGCAAACCCTAACAAAAACTTAATAATTTTCACTCCAATCTTAGAGTTATGAGGAATCATTGTAAAAGGTTGGCAGAAGTACTATTTTGGAACTCTGAGAGTTTTGTGCTTCAGAACAATTCACTTAATTTAAAGGAAATAGATATTTTTTATTGCATTTTTTTATTTCAACAAAGGATATACTTAGGCTGGTGACTCTAATATGGTATAAAATGGAGAAATTAAGATCAGTGAGAATACAGTAGCAGCCCAGGTTGTCTAATATAAGAGAGAATAGATGGTTGTATTGGATAAACTGATCTGAATAGAAGAGGAAATGAGTAATTCTGTGCTTAGGATGCCTAGACTAGTCAACTGAATTCAGTCACATTAGAGCAAAGGCTGAATTATTAAAATAATACAATTTATACCTACAGGAATTAACAGAGAGGTTTAAGTGAATTTTAATAAAAATGTAAAAATGTGACCTAAGTCTATACTACTTTGGATTTCTCATCAGCTTTCCCGTGAGAGTTGCACCTGCTCTACTTTGTGCATTTGTTTGTATGCAATTTAATTAAAAAATCCAAGTTGTGTTTACGTTCTTTCCTTCCTCTTTTTATTTTTAAAATAAAAGCATTTGTGAAAAATGCTTTGAAAAATGCTTTGTGTATGTGTTTTAAGAAATTATAAGTATCTGCTTTTTCCTCCGTGTCTGGGGTAGAAGTTCTGTTTGTGACAACAGGGATATATGAATATTGATATTACTATTTTGGAGATTTCAGGTCTTTGATATGGTGGAAAGAGACTTAGATGGGGATTGAGGTATTCAGAATTTTGTTCTGGCTCTCCTGTAACAAATTATGTGTCTTTTGATTAAATAACTTCTTTTATCTGGGTTATAGCTTCCTCAAATATGAAATATTAAACTGCATGATTTCTGTGGTTGCTTATTGTTCTATAATGTTGTGAGTTTTCCATCCTTTTGTCAGTATCTACAGCAACTCACTTTTTTTTTTTAATGGAAAAGGGCAAGTTGCCTAAAAATTTGGTAAATAATATTATTTTGAAGTAGTTTAGATAAAGAGGAGTTAAGCAAAATAAAATTTCATAACACTGTGTTCAGATGAGTATTTTATATCTCACTTATATCAGGAGATGGTATATCATTGGGTACTTAGTAGGTACAAAGAACCTCACTTGCCACAGTGGAAGGAAGAAGATAAAGTTGAATAAGATGTGGTTTTATCTTTAGGAAAAATTTTCTGCTCTGGCTTCAACTCACTATTATTAATTTATGATCAGAATAACAAAGATTTATCATCCATATAATTTACATTTTAGCCAGTATAACTGAAGCCATCACTACTAGTATATTGCAATTTTTGCCCTCCAGGTTCTGATTTGCGGGGAGAAACAAACTGTAGAAGTTGATGCAGAAACAAACTACGGAAGATCTTATTTTCATAAAAAAAGTATTCCAGTATGAAGAGAAGCAGAAGAAAGTGTAGTATCAGCAGACTAAATATAATCCTTTCCACAATTTCCATGAGTCAGATGGTGCTTAATGCCGGGTAATTATGGAAAGGCTTCTAAAGACAACTTGCCAGGGGGTTCATTTGCAGCACTAAAATGTCGAGAGGCTAAATTTGGCACTGTCACTTTGTGGTCTCCTTGTCTTGCAAAAATTTCGTTGTCTTTAAAATTAAAAGTGCTATTCACTATTAATTGGTGAACATACCTATTCCTTTCCAAACTGCCATTTACTTTGCAAAGACATTATCCAGTTACATATTACTTAAAATATAATTTTAGAGTTACAGAATGCCCTTTAATATCTTCCCACTCCACTCCACCTGTTCTCTTCTTTTACAGAGTAGTTTCAAAGTGGAAACTTGTTATTGATACCTAGTGATAATCTCACATAAATTTTGGTTTGCTTCTGAGGTTATAATCATGCCACAAATGGATGAATATCGCAATTGGTTGACATTTTAGTTGTATTAAAAATTAGTCTGTATTAAAAGGCCAGAGTAAAAGAAGACAAACTCTTAAAATTATATAAAGAAAACTTAGAAACAACTTATGTCTTCACCTATTCCTTCTAATTAGAAATTGACTATGTGTCTTCTATTCCTATTTCTTTTCCTCAGATTAGTTAAGATTTAATCATTATACACGTGGCATTATATTTCTATATATGACTCCAAAGAATATTTGTTGAGATTTCCAGTTTAAATCATGCTACGTATTTGTAAACAAAATAGAAACCCATCCCATTTTTAGAATATTAACCTGATGGAAAAATTTGGAGGTCATCTTTGAAATATGTGTATGTTTAATTAAACAAAAGCAAAATTATTTTAAAATACAATAAGTTTCACTATATTTAACAACATTAAAAAATACTTTGGTATAGTGTTTTTCCAGCTTTATTGAGATATAATTTACATATAATATTGTATAAGTTTAAGGTGTACAACATGATGATTTAACACATGATAATTTTGATATGTGAAATGATTACCACAATAAGGTTAGTTGGTTAACATAACCATCATACTACACAGTTATCTTTTTTTTTTGTGGTGAAAACTTTAAAAATTTAAAAAAAAAGTTCTCTTAGTAACTTTCAAGTATACAATATGGTACTGTTAACTATAGTCACTATGTTGTATTTTAGATCCCAGAACTTATTAATCTTATAACTGCAAGTTTGTACCCTCCGTTCACCTTCATTCTTTTCTCCCATCCCCACCCGACCCTAGCAACTACCAATCTACTCTCATAATAGCATTTTTAACATCCATGTTCCATTTACAACTTTTTACAGGAAGCTGGAGCAAAGTGACTGGGGGTCTTTCTAGTTTCCTAATATCTCACCTTCCATCTGTAAATGAGAACACCCAACCTGTCAGCAGCAGGTGCTAAGATATGGGAAAGCTGAGGTAAACAGTAATGAACTGCCAAGGTCAAAAGTCTTGATGAACTAGCTGTGATGTGTGCCTCTCACCCCCTCTTCTGGCTACCGAAGGGCTGTGAAGGGCAATATGAGAATCACCCTTATATTGACCACTCTTAACCTCATATCCTTAAGAGCAAAAAAGGTTCCTTTTCACATTCTTGGAAACAGCAACTTCCCCTTTATAAACAGGAGGTAGTTTAGGATATGGTTAACATAGTTGACTCTGGATTTGGCCTGCTAGGTTATATCCTAGCTCTGTCACATACTTGTTATTTGATCATGGGCCTGACATTGAACCTCATTTAGGCTCAGTTTCTTTTCTTGCAAAATGAGGCTAAAAACAACCTTAGTGTAATGTTTTGTGGATTAAGTAAGATAATAAGGCACAGAGTAAATTCATAATAGATATTGATTATTATATTACAAAAAACTTTATAATTTTCAAAGCCTTTCATGAGCCATGACCTCATTTGGTTTTTCCAACAATCCTTCTAAGTAGGACTGGGTTTGTATTAGCTTTGTTAGAGATGAGAAAAAATAATTTATAGATTAACACAAAAAGTCCTATACCTGGACAAGAACAAGTCAGGTGTTGCAATGAATACATAATATTTGCCTCCACTGAATACTCATCAGTAAGTAGATGTATTTATTGGGAATACTATATTTCCACCTTATTAACTGAAAGTTTAAATCTTCCCAAGCATATGGTCAATTGTTGCTGTGAGATTTGTTATTTGATGAGTTTCTGTCAATGCATTTTGTACCTTTACCACTTTTTGTAATGTCGCCCGCAGTATCTGGTCAGGGATGAGCTGACTAAGTGGTGAATACAACGAGAATTACAATTTAAGCAGCACAATAACATACATGATTCAAAGTCCCATCACCTCAGAGCAATCCTGACATATCAGCTAAGGCATGCATCGTGCAAAAAATTTGCTTAAACATTGAAGATCTTTTAAAATCTAGGCACATGGTCATCTCATACTTATTTACTTTTGTTATTTCATTTGGTTGCAGTTTTGGGCAACAGGTGTTAATTCTTGTGTTTGTACTTGAAACTAAACTTATGGTGGGTTTTACTTCCCACACTTGGCGATTCTGTCAGGCAGTATTCTTTAGTCTGGGCATTATTGCTGGAAGTATCAGCTCTCTGAAAGCAAAGAGTGCTTAGAACCACCCAGGACAGTAGCTTTAATGTTCAGATATCAGCAGTATTTGTGTTTTTGAAAAGGATATTCATAGAAAATCCATGGGGCTAGGACATCAGGTAAGCATTCCCTCAGAAAATATAAAAGGTTTTATGTCAGAACAACCAAAGAAATGTTCTAAAGAAATAACCAATAAAGCAGGAAATAGGTTGGAAGACACATTTAAGAAACTGATAAAACTCATTCATATTATTCAGAGTTTATGCAGAGTCAAATATATGGCTAGTAACATAGTATATTATAATATGGAACATAGGTATTAACTGGGATAGTATTGAGGGATTAAATACTATGATTGTAATGACTATAATACTACACTAAAATAGTTCCGCTTAAACTTCAGCCCTACTCAAGGTGTAAAGAACAGCTAGATTTCTAATCTCATATGATTTAAGAAAGAAAGTGTAAAATCCAATTAAGTTTTGTTCTTTATCGAGTTTTCAGAAAGTTAATGAACACATATAACAGCTCGATTAATTTCTTTAAAGTTCATTTTCTCTGCTTGAAAAAAGTTTGTAACTTATATGAGGTAATATATCTAGAAATATCATTACATGATTAAAAGCATCATAATACGAAATGTTTTAATGCACATTTTAATTAGTCTTCTTACCTATTGGGATGAAATTAGATTTTATAAAGTTCTCAAGTTGCATCACATTCTTTGGCTATGTTATAATATCTGTAAATATGCACTGATTTCATATTGTTGAATGCATATCATTAAAGCCATTTAAATTCTTTTGCAAAAATATACTTCAATTCTTTTCTTTGTTCTCTTTCCATTAGGAATGGGCTCTCTGAATGAAAGATAATCTGTTTCTTCTAGATTCATTTAACTTCTCCTTTTTTGGTTTGTGTCCCTTATCAACATCCATCACATCTTTCATTCTACAATGAAATAGTGAAGATGGAGCATATCCCATCTTTACAGAGACTCTCTAGGAGTATTTCCTTCTTTTGCTTAGCTGTACTAGTTCACACTGGCATTAATTCAAGATATAGATGAAAGGATAAACCAGTTTTCAAGATACAGAAAAGCATCACTCCTCTGCTATGAAGAAACAATCAGTTTATTTTTTGGATTTAAAAAGTGATTTTTTGTCTTTTCTTGGAGACTTCTTACCTGCCAAACTAAATTTTTATTTATTTACTTATTCTTACTCTGTTCCTTGGGGAAGAAAATTAATGCCTCTTTTTCATTACTGGGATACTTCTTTTTCTCCTTTCCAAATGCTTGTAGTCCCAGATACAAAGGGATGATATTGTCTTATAAATCACAGTAAATATAAAGAGGAATAGCTTTGACACTGATTCATATCTCTAGTGTTAATGTAAAATGGGGAGTCAAAGAATAGAGGCAATTGGAATTATTGCAGTGGCTATAATCATGCTTATTGTATAATGTAGTCAGTATGCATCTATAAGATATATTAACTAGTATTGCTGGAGATGAAAATTTTGATTTCCTCATAATGAACTGTATGCATGCAGTCCTCAAGACAGAAAAACATTTACTGGAATATATGACATTCATTGTTTTCTCCTAAGTGGATATAAATTAAGAATAGTTCCTGGCCAATATTAGATTCTACGACCAACTATTTTCCAAATATGACTTCAGTTACCTACTAACTCAAGAGACAATGTCTGTGATGATCTACTTCTACTCTGAAACATAAAATTTCATGTTTAATTGGAATGCTATAAAAATTTGGAATATATTTACTTAATATCATCATATACATCTAAGGGTGATCTGATTCAATATTTATGTCAGGAATATTTTTAAGAATCTACAGTTATACTAAAATAGTCAATGAATTATTTATTTATAGGTTAGCTTGGCTGTTGCAAGTAAACAGCATATTAAATGTCAGCAAGTATTAAGTTAGCAAAATTCAGATTTATTAAGCACAGAAATATTGGCTTAAGTGAAATGATCACCTCCTAGGCACTTTCACCCACTAGTTTTCCATATAAGGCAGGGTTCCCTAGGTGAAGATTTTCAAACTGTCATTCGGACCAATCAGAGCCCAATGAATGAGGAGACGGTGCACATTTGATGGGGCACATTGCCGAGAGGATACAGGCACATCCATAGCGTCATTCTTCCAGAAGCAGATAATCTTTTGGCAGTGGAGAACTTTGATCACAGCAAAGTGTTGACATGAAAATCAATCACATTCTCTTTAGTTCAAGATCAGTATGCAAGAGCTCAAAGACATAAGCTCAAAGCCATATAACTAGCAAGTTTTACAATATTTGGGGGGGGTGGTTAGTTTCATTTAGAAGCAACTCACATTCTGAATTAAATAATGTATATATAAATAAACAAGATGACAGTTATAGTCACTGAAACACTTGAGTGCGTAGTTGTCTGCACTGGGATGTCATTTAGTGTGGTATCAAATTTTATTAAGCAAAGCTGGAGGGGGAATTGAATTGCAAAAATCTCTTTTTCAGATGAAATAAAGCAGCTGTCAAATAAATACATCTAGGACAACTGGGTCATCAGCTGTTTTTAAACTTTTGGAAACAAGTAGGGACTAAAACATTCCTTTTGATGTAGCTTTAAGGAAGAGACCCAGTTTCCATAGAGATTTTATTAAAAAAAAAAAAAGAAACCACTGGTTTAAATGTTTATAAAATGTATACATTTTGCACTTTGACAATTTAGGGAAAAAAGGAAACAGAAAACAAAAAGTAGAGCACATACAGGTTCCAAATATAATGCCATACTCATAATAATTTTAGTGAAATTATATGCTACAGTTTATTTACTTTTTAAATCAAGATTCTCTTCTACCCAAATCCACCAGTTTGCTTAGTAATTCCATTCCTCTCAATGAAAAATATGCCCCTCTGAAAGTTCCTAGTGTTCCCTACTGTTGAAAGATGTTTCAGTGACCAAACAGTTCACCCTTTTCATTACCTTAATGGCAGAGAGGTCAATCTTTTTCTCTTTGGGTGGGGCAGGTGCAGGTGCAGGTTCATGTGCCGGGGCAGGTGCAGGGGCAGGGGCTGGGGCAGCAGCAGCAGCAGGTTTCTTCACGTCCTTCTTTGGTGCCATTGTGTTTAAAAGGATGGGTTAAAAAAAGAGAAGGAGAGCCTCCTAAAGAACCTGTCAAACTGATTCTTGGAAGAGGAGTGGTGGTTCGCCTGATCCACAGACCAGTGTCTTGAAGGTGGACCCAGAGCATTCAGTGGTATAAGGGCATGCATATATATTTCACTTAGTGCCTAACAGCATCTTGACACTTGAGGCTGGATTGGACAGTTTGCTATTCCAGGGGGATGGCATTACGGCTCAGACTATAAATGGAATCTAAAGGGTCATGGCTTCATCAATTTTTTTAACTCCTCGTGCGCCATTTTTTCCCCCTCCTTCTACCTCCATGTATAAAGGAGAAAGAAGTATGACAAAGCCAGCCAGATTCAGATCCTTTGGTGAAAGTAAAGTAGATTGACTGATCCTTTCTCTTGGTAGAATTACAGTTCTGCTGAAGTTGTAAATCTTTTTTTCCCCCTGTGCCTAAGAAACTTTCCTGAAGGATTTGATTTCAACTTGGAGTTTTGGCAGGGAATATCACCAGCTTTCCCCGAGCTTATTTGCTCATGCTCCTCCTCCCTTGCCATAATATGCAAGAAAATGTTTGTCAGCAAAGAGGTGGTGGTGTTTAAAAATAAAAAGCAGACGTATAAGGAAAGCCCATTAAGTCTTAAAGTGGCTTCCCTTCTAGGGAGCACGAACTCTGACTCTCTCTCTTAAATTGTGGTGAATTGTATGCTAAGAAAAATAATTAAAAACTCCTTCCTATCACTTAACTTTTTTCTATAACGAAAAATATCAAATGGGATGGAAATAACAGGAAGATTTACCCTCTTGCCAAACACTTTTTCTAAGAGTTAAGTAACCTTCAATCACAGTAGATATTTATCCATTTGACTTTCTAAATGGAACTAAGTCTAATTATTTATCACCTAAATTTTTTATCCGTACTAGGGAGATAAGATAAAATTTTAAGTTTACCTAAGTGGCCAGAGAGATAAAGAGAGAAAAGGACTTTATCATTAGGTGGAAATTTTGGTGAGTAACTTGAAAGTTTTTCCTTTTCTGTCCTTGGCTTTCTCAGTTTGCAAGACTAGACTCTCATATTAAGAAACATGTGATTAGCCAATGTGCCACCCTCACTTCTGTTCTGTTAACTTGTGAGATATATGATTACTGAGTAGTCGTTAATCAGTAAAAAACCAACAAACAAAAACAAAACCAAAAAAACCCAGTAGCAAGTTTGGGATTTTAAAAGAGCATATTTACACATTACATATATAAGAATATATAAACATTATATATATGTTTACTTATACATATAAAGTATACATATATAAGTACATATGTGTAAACACACACATTATATATTCTAATTGTTGAATATAATTGTGTTGAAAGATATAGATTTATTAGCCATTTTCTTTTGGTCTGATATAAAAGCATTCCCCACCTTGGGGAAGGTCACTATTCCTCTCCATACATTATAGCTAAGAGGGGTTAAGACTCATATGAGCAATAATTCGTTAAGTCACCACTGACCCGCAGTTAGTCTGATCTCACATGGTGGCCTGATCTACTGGATTATGTTATCCACATAGGTTCAGGAGAAGCTTTTTTATTAGCTCCCTCCCCCATGCTACCCCACATCAAGGGCTCAATCATTACCTAAATTAGCTGCTGATACTCATTTCTGACATGTAAGACAGTCATGAGAATCAGAACATATTTCACCTAAGCATATTCCTTGTCTCAAATTTAAATAATTAGAATTAAAAAAATAATGCAGTGTTTTATAATAGAAACTCTGTTTTTGTAAATAGCAGAAATTTGTCCACCAGCTTGTTTTCCTTTGGATTATCAAAGGAATTACTGAGTGATGGATATGCTCTAACTTTAACTCACAGCCTATATTAATACTTTGCTCCATGTGCAGACATCCCTTAATATCTGTGACAGGCTTACAAGTAAAAGAGCTTTATGTCTTCTGAGCAAAACGATTTGAAATTGGAACACTTTATTTCATATTAAGGGGGAAATGGCTTGATCTCACTATATGTCTAAATCCTTTGTGTTACGAAATATGTATCATGGATTTATAAATTCACAGAGGAAAAATATGTTGGTGTAGAGTTTTCTTCTTGAAAAGTGGAAATCACAAAGGTACAGTGCCATTCATATCTTATCGAGGGTACATGCTATCAACATGACATTACTCTTGATATTAACCTTGACCTTGAGGCTGAGGTGGTGTTTGACAGGCTCCTCCTCAAAACCTACAACATAGTCTAATCATGTGAAAAACACCAAACTGAAATTGAGGGACATTTTACAAAATTCCTGAGGAGCACTTTAAAAAATAATCAAGATTATCAAAAACAAGGAAAGTCTAAGAAACTTTCACAGCCTAGAGGAGCCTAAGGAAACATGACGAGTAAATGTGGTATCCGAGATGGAATCCTAGAATAAAAAAGGGACATTAGGTAGAAACTAAGGAAATTTGAATAAAGCATGGACTTTAGCTAATATTAGTGTATCAATATTGGTTCATTAATTATGACAAATGTACCATATTAAGGTCAGATGATAAGAATAGAGGAAACTGGGTGTGGAGTACATGGGATCCCCCCTCAACTTTTCTATAAATCTACAACTATTCTGAAATAAATAATTTACTTAAAAAACCCAAGAACTAAAAAAAGTAAAACTAATTCACCCTGAAACTTCAAAGAAAGGAGGTGTAATATCTCATTCCTACTTAGTCAACAATCTTTATGTTTTGGCCAAGCATATTACAGAAGGAAAGTCTAAAGGTGTACACAGTTTATAGCACTGAGCCCTTTTTTGAAATGGTTAGTCCTATTGGACACAATATATCACTATATGTTACTTTGTTAGGTGTTACTAGTTACACACAGAAATTATATGCAGAGAAAGAAGAATTTAGAGCCTTTCTGCAACTATGATCCTAAGTAATTTAATTTAATAATCAGAATCAAAGTGAAATTTCTCTCTTGACCCTTCCTTTTTATAGGCCCATGTGACAAGTCTTACTTGTGAGGAGAAAGAAGGGTAAAAGCTGGGGAATCATGTTCTCAGTGACAGCTGATTTGCCCTGTGCTCAGATCTCCAAGTGTTTCTCATGCTTAACTGTACCATTTACTGTATACATTTTTTAGAGTCTTACCAAAGCTCAGGGGAATGGCAGAGAAAGGACAAATTCACTACTAAAGGAGGTTCATCACATTCTACCTTCTAATCCCTTTGTATTTTTTTTTTTACTACATGGTCAAGATTCAACACACATCAATCTTTTTCTTAAATGGTTGTGTAGGTTTTTAGTTTCTTTTTGGCTAAGATAAAATATTTGTTTTCTATTTGGAAAGTTTGGGCCTGGAAAATGAGAGCAGACAGTATTTCCCCTTCAGTTCCTTATCACAACCTAACATGCTTATCCACTGACCAGGCAACCACAGGGATTTATTTATCACACATATTGACCACCTATAATACGCTAGGCCCTGTTATAATAGCATTAGGCTTACTGGGTGAACAATATGGATTTGGTTCCTGTTCTCTTGGAGTTCTGCTGAAGATTGGGGGCTGTGAAAGACAGTAATCAACTAAATGAAATGATGGCAGACTGTCACAAGTGATAAAGCAAACCAAGTGCTGAGAAAATATTTATTTGAGATGGGGTGGACACCCACTTTAGATCTCTGGGGAGCTACCATTTTAGCTGAAAAGGAGACCCTTTCCTAGTACTTGGTTTATACTTTTAGATTTTCTGAGACTTAGAGCAGAAGAAGTAATGATAGTACAAAACTTGCAATTATATGGAATTTAACCATTTGTAAAATGAGTTCAAAATGTAAAATGTATGTATCCTTCGAGTCAGCAATTCTAATTCTTGACAATTAGTAACGACTCTCTACCCTGGTTGGATATTAAAATTACTTAGGGAGATTTTATTAAATCCCCATGCTTGGGTTCCACTTTCAGAAATTCTGATCTAACTGGTCTGGTTGGGGAGGGGCTGGGGAGCATGGGCAGCAGTATTTTTAAAAGCTCCACAGATGATTCTTATGTAAAGCCAGTTTTGAGAAACATTAGCCATAATGAAACACTCATGCCTATGAGACAGGATCCTGTACAAGGGTGTTACTACAGCGTTTTTTCTAATAGGCATTTTTGTTGTGATCTTTTTCCTGTCAATGAATGCTGGTTAAAATGACATGGTACATGTGTTTTTTTCTATGCAATTCTATGGAATAATGAGGTAGGTAAAAATATACTGATATGGAAAGATCTCTAAGACATGAAAACAGCAAGTTGCAGAATATGATATATAGTATGACACCATGTATATAAATATACCCACAAAAATCTACATAATTCCATATGCATGTATGAATACAAGTCTAAGTTGCTACTGTTCAGACAGGCGAGAAAGGAGTTATGGGAACTTCAGAAAGATCCAAGCTGAGTGTCGATCGAGAGATCATATATGGGGAAAGATTAGGAAGACTACCTCCTATGCTGCATCAGAACACTGAAGCATGATATCATGATTTAGGATACGAATTTGAAAAATGATGTTACTGTGCTTCTCAAAATGCTCATGGCTGTGTATGTTGCAACAGAAAGGTGATAGAATAAAGGGGCTTGGGATTTGGAAAAAGAAGCTATCAGGACTCACTTTCACATTCTCACTTGTGATGCTCTCTCTTTGATGGCACTGTCCCTTCCTCTCCACTCTTTCTTATTTGTGCCCGAGCTGTGGATCTCTGGGACACATACCCAACACACACACACACACACACACACGCACCCCTATAATGACATACAGACTCACTGACACACACACATACACACACACACACCTTTTTTCAGCAACCAAGTTACTGAAGAATTAGATCATGCTAAGAGCTTCTTACTATTTATCAAAGGAGATGAGTTTTGAGTGCTTATAAACTATAATATTCTCTAGGAGTGAAAGAGAGAGAGGGAGAGACTTGGGAATTTTGAAGTACTAGAGAATGAGATGATAAAAAAATTGTAATAAAGGTTGTATTGAACTAAGTTCTTGGACTCTTTTGATGTTTTAGAGAAAGAGAAGTGAATAAAATGTAGAAACTGTTGTCTAGGCTGGATTTCTTTAATTGTGCCAACACTCAGTGTTGTGGCTGATTTACATTAGATGCTTAAAGTTTATGATGAATAGATAATTTTGGATAATAACATGTAATTGTATTAATCAAATGAGTTTTATTTGAAACCACGAGGAAAAGCAAGATGATTTTTATAAAGTCAATTTAAATTAAAAATGTGTCAACTAGCAGGTGAATAAATGGCAACAACTTTTAATAGAATTTTTAGATTCGTCTTTTACATCAGGGCCGTGAGCTAATTTGGTACTCCTATTTCTTAGGTATAAGATAAATCATTGCTAAATTCAGAGTCAGATCTTTCCATAAGCCATGGACAGAGAGTAAAGATTTACTCTATATTCCTGTTTTGGTGATAATACAGGATACAGAGCCTATTGTATGTACTGCTATGACTGAACCAGGTTTAGAGCAAGCTGTTCTTGTTAAAAAGGGATTACTCACTTTAGATGTAGAATGGGTAAAAAGATATTTCTTATGAATCTTGAAAAATTATAGTAATGCAAATGTGTAGTAGTTCCTTAGTGTCGACTTATTGAAAGCCATGCATTTAGCATATGCTACATCTGCCTTATAGACAGCACTGAATAAAGATTGGGGATGCAATCAAATTAGGTAAAAAAAAAAGTATCTGTTGTCTCAGGAAATTTTATCAAACAAACATTTGTTAAATATTTCCATGTCCTGTGCACTGCACTGGGCACTGCAAATACAGTTGTGAGCAAAAACTTGAGCTTATAGTCTGGTGAGGGAGAAAAGCACTAGTGAATCATCACCCAAATAAATCTAAAATTACACTGAGATGGGAATTTGAGAGAGTATATAAATGGGGCTATGAGACCATGAAGTTGGAAAATCTTGAGGGCATCAACGAAGTCCTCCCTGAGGAAAGGATAATTGGGTTCAGAACAGGAAGACAGGAGGTAATAGGTGAAGGGGAGGGGATGAGGATTCCAGCCAATGGGAGCAGCAGTGCATAGGACATCTTAACAAGGGTTGCCATATACAATAAAACAAATAAATATTAAAGCAAATTAGAAAAAAATAAATGGAGGTTAAAATTAAAAAGAGATTGAAAGTGGCTGCATCAGTTGCCCTTCATGACAAATCAAAAAGACATTAAAATTTAAAGATTTGCCTTCTTGGTTGAGTCTGTATCTGCAAAATAACTTAGAAAACCCATCTGTCCAGCAAACTGGAATAAAAAGTAGGTGATAGAAAACTCAGAAAAATCTTGAGAATGCAAAGTGTGTAATGGATTTTACACACTATCTTTCCTCTTGTGAGGAAAGGAGGAGAAGGTAGTATTATTCCAACTTCATAGCTAAGACTTTGAAAAAGATGGACCTTGACCTCGTCAGCTCCAGAAACTCAATGTGTTTTTCTTACCCCTCACCAATTATTCTGCCCAAGTAATTGAGGTTTGTGTGTGTGTGTGTGTGTGTGTGTGTGTTCCCTGCAGATATATTTCCTCAAAAGCATAGACAGTTATTTTGTATTTCCCCACATATTGGGATCATTAAAAGTTTTTAGTAAAGTCTTACTGAATTAGAATGGAATTTGTTGTCATGACCCCTTTATACATTCCTGAAGAAAAGGAGTTGTTAATCAGTTGAGTACAGTTGGCTCTCCATATCCATGGGTTCTGAATCCTCGGATTCAACCATGGATCAAAAATGTTTGAAAAAAAATTCCAGAAAGTTCCAAAAAGCAAAAGTTGAATTTGCTGCATGCCAGCAACAATTTACATAGCATTTACATTGAATTAGGTATTATAAGTAATCTAGAGATGATTTAAAGTATACAGGAGCATGCACATAGATTACAGGCAAATACTACATCATTTTATAGTGGGGATTGAGCATCTGCAGATTTTGGTATCTTTGGAGAAGGAGGGGTTCCTGAACCAATCTCCCTTGATGACTGAGGGATGACTATGTAGTAAACAATAACTGAAAATTTGAAGTTCTCCATATGAAATGTGTTTTTCATTTGTGATAATTTTTTTTTTTTGGTGCAACAAAGTACTATATAAGGTTTAGAAATTCGTCTCAATTTCCTTTGATATATCTCTTTAGGTAAAATAAGAATTAACTTGAATGTGTGAAGAATTAATGTATATATGTGTGTGGGTAAAGAGCATGATGTTAATAATTGTTATTTCTGAGTGGTAAAATTATGAATGAATTTCCTTTTGCTAATCTATACTTTGTTTTTCTTCTGTGGTTGCCGTTTGCTTATGTAATAAATAAATAATAAAATAATAAATAAAATAATAAAATAATTTAAATAATTTAAAAAGCCAGCAATAGGGATTAGATATGTGTACAATACGCAGAGTTCATGTAAAAGCCCACTTGTTAAACTTTCACTAAAGGTTCAGGATTTTTTCCCTTATCGCTTATATAGCTAAGTTCATGTCTGTGTGATAACTATGTGAAAACTTGCCAGTGACAGGCACTTGGAATAAGTGGGCTTCCATGCCCCAACAGCTACTTCTCTAGATGTTAGCCCTTAGTTGATATATCCACAGAGCCCTAATATTTGCTTACTACAGCTCTTCTATCTCCTACAATTGATTTCCTTGTTTGAGTTGTGTCTGTAAATTACAGTCCACATTTGGTGGGTGAGATCTGTATGGAAATCACATCTTCTTATTGTCTTTTCCCACTTAACAAATTGAATAAAAAGTAGAGTTCATGTTTCTGAGTCTCTCAAGCTTTAATGAGTAGCATTTATTAAATCATACACTACTCCAATCACAATTTACCCCATCAGTAATAAGACTGTATCTGTGATTTATTTAAGTAATGACTGGGTAGTTCATATAGCCCAACCTCAAAGCTAAAGCCAGCAGTGAATAGTTGAATTATTTCTCCATGAGAATATTGGCTAGGGAAATCTGGTTTACTTCTAAGGAAGGAAGGAAGGAAAGAAGGAAGGAAGTTACCACTGACAGTTATTTTAGTTTCAGAAAGGCTTAAATACAAAATGAGAGAAATTGATAAGGTAAGATCCATCATCTCTTTTTACTGCAAAGTTCTGTGGTTTTTGCTTGTTGAACAGCATTATTATTAGTGGCCATCTGTTGAGGATTACTGTGTATTATCTCCATCAAAACTTACAATTCTGAGGTAGGGATATATCCTACTATCCATTTTTCAGACCAAAAAACTCAGACAGATAAAGTAATGCACTGGTTACACACAGTAAAAGTGTAAAAAACAGAAATAGAACATGGTTTTGATAATCTAAAGCCTAAGCTCTTAACTATTGCTTCCTGTTGGCCAAGAGAAGAATAATTGCATGTGAAAAACTATGTGGATTGCACCTCGGCTGTTCAGTTATGTTAGAATTAAATCTTGCCTTGTAAAAAATGATTGATTTGCACATTATGTTTCAGAAGAGGAGCTCAAAGATGGAAGAGAACTACCAGGGGGCTAGAGATGCCAATGGCAGAGAGACCTTGGGAATACTGGAAACCACAAAGTGGAAGAGAGTACACAATAGTGATAGGATCAGATAGGATCATACTCTTGGCATTTACTATCCAGGGAAAAACATATATACGATCTTTCATTAGTGGAATCATTACCCTATGGAACTTGCAAGATGAACTCCTAACAATGTTCAACAGGTGGATTTGATCTGGTTCCCATCTGCCTCCCCTCACTGGTCTCTTAACTTTGCAGATCAAGCTGTAGTCACACTGACCTTCCCATCTCAGGGCTGTATCCTGTTGTACATAGGCTGTATCCTTTGCCTGGAATACTTTTCCACACACCTTTTCATGTCTGCCTCCTGAGATCATTTAGAGTTCAGTCTAAGTGTTACCTCTTCAGAAAGACTTGCCCCAGTCATGTTATCTTAAGCAGTCCCTATCCCAGTCCATTATTTAGGCCAGCATTTGGTTTTATTTTCCTCATAGCCTTTATAAGTTTCACATTTAAATTTGTCTTCTAATATATTTTAGGAAGTGTGCTCCATGAGATGAGGGACTCATCTGTCTGGTTCTACTCTGAATCTCAAGCTCTCAACTCATAGTAAGTTCAAAACATTTGTTTGTTTGTTTATTTATTTATGCCTGCATTGGGTCTTCATTGCTGTGCATAGGCTTTCTCTAGTTGCAGTGAACGGGGGCTACTCTTTGTTGCGGTACGCGGGCTTCTCACTGCAGTGGCTTCTCTTACTGCGGAGCACGAACTCTAGGTGTGCGGGTTTCAGTAGTTGTGGCACGTGGGCTCTAGAGCGCAGACTCAGTAGTTGTGACGCACAGGCTTAGTTGCTCCGCGGCATGTGTGATTTCCTGGACCAGGGCTTGAACCCATATCCCCTGCATTGGCAGGCGGATTCTTTTTTTTTTTTTTTTTTAAAGATTTACTTATTTTATTGATTGATTGGTTGCTATGTTGGGTCTTCGTTTCTGTGCTAGGGCTTTCTCTAGTTGCGGCAAGCGGGGGCTACTCTTCATCGCGGTGCGCGGGCCTCTCAGTATCGCGGCCTCTCTTGTTGCGGAGCACAGGTTCCAGACGCGCAGGCTCAGTAGTTGTGGCTCACGGGCCCAGTCGCTCCACGGCATGTGGGATCTTCCCAGACCAGGGCTCGAACCCGTGTCCCCTGCATTAGCAGGCAGATTCTCAACCACTGCGCCACCAGGGAAGCCCGACAGGCGGATTCTTAACCACTGTGCCACCAGGGAAGTCCCAAAACATGTCATTTATTTATTGAATGAATGAATAAATAAATGAGTGGTATGGGTTTTGGTGTTGGTTAATTATAATTAAATGACTCAAGACAATTTGGAACTCTGATTTTGAGAGCTAGGAAGAACTTGGATAGCTAGATTAGAAGAATGGCAATGAGTAGATAATTGCCTACTAGAACCCATTCTGAGATGATAAAGACTTTGGCATTATTTAGTGGACGGAAGGGAAAACAGTGGCTTAAAAGCAATTTTAATTATGTAAGATGTTACTATTATGAGACTATTCATCAGTGGTTCTTAACATGAGACTAAGTGGGATGAGTGAAGAGATTTTCTGTTAAAAATGAATAATTTACCAACTAGGGATTATGAGATACTCTAAAAGTGTTCTGAGATGTTGTAAACTGTTTCTTCTTAAGAGTAAATAGGTATTTAAGTGCAAGTTTGCTAAGGGATTAGGGGTGGATAATAAAGATAATTTTTTTTTTTTTGATATTTACACTAAGTTTTTAACCAGTGTTATTTATTTAACAGTCAGTAAATCCCACCCTTGTGTAAGTAGAAGCTGGTGTTTTTTTCTCCTTCTGCTCTTAGAGTTACCTTCTTAGAGGTCATGCCCCATCCAGGGCAAGCTGGGGTCAGTGCTTAGGAATCCTGTCTTCAGAGGGAGATGGTGAGCCATGTGGAAATGGAGTCAGCGTGATTCTTTACATGGTTAGCATGCTGCTTCCCTTGGAGGTAGGGTGTAATGTTTCTTAAGGAAGGACATTTATAGTGATTAAAATTGCTCAGAGCTTGCTTCATTGTGTAATTCTGATACTGTAGTATGTGACTTCAGTAGGAGGGGAGTATGAAAGGGACAGAAAATCCCAGAGGGTAAGGTCATGGAAGGGCACATGGTATGGATGCTACCTCAAGCAAAGGGGCTGTGGCAGCAGGAGAACACTCGCTGATCAGACGACTCCCGGTCAGAAATGCCTTGTGGTTATCTCCTGAGAAGGACAGCTGAGAGCACAGATGCCCAAGGACAAGGACTGTCTGTTAGCTCACTACCATTCTGTAATATTGAGCATAGCTCCAAGAACAAACTGGCCAAAGAGGAGGCATTTGAGAGTTGATGTTTTTCTGGGAAACAAAGTGCAAAGTATCTTCCAGGGCAAAAATGTTAAGAAGAAATTCTAATTATGTGCATACCTTAAAAGCCAGTAGTTCTACTCCTATGCACATGCCTTACAACAATGTCTACATATGTGCGTAAACATTCTTAGCAACATTATCAAAATAGCACAAAGCTGAAAACAATTCAGATGTCCATCAACAGTAAGAAGGATAAGTAAAGTGCGGTATATTCATATAATGATAACATTACACAGCAATAAGAAGGAACAAACTACAGGTACGTATAATAACGCAGATAAGTCTCACATAGTGTTGAGTTAAAGAACCCAGATTAAAAAACAGTATGTAAAATATGATTCCATTTATATAAAGTTCAAAACCAAGTGAAAGTAACTGATGGCATTAGAAGATAGGGTGGTGGTTAACTCTGAGAAGAGAGTGGTGTAGTGATGATGAGTAAAGAGGCCAGTGGTTACATGACTATGTTCACTTTGTGGTTATTCGTCAACCTGTACACTTAAGATTTTTGCACTGTCCCAAATGTATGTTATAACTTAATAAAAGGCTCAATAAGGAAAAGAAGTAATACTACCCTCAAAAGTAAAGTGAGTGACAGTAGATGGAATCAGAGGGACTGAGGGACCCTGTTTTCAGGTGTGCTTTAGGGGCGTCAGGTGGCATGTGTGTGGCTGTCTCCATTTGGAGGGTGGGCAGCAACTGCAGGGACAGGAATAGCCCGTCGCTGACAGCGCATTTGCTACTTCTCATCCTGGTCAAGGTTTTCTAATTCGTGTCCAGGAGAGTATCCGTATCTCCAGGAGGCCACACTGTGGCACGTTAAGCATTCTCTAGGGGCTGGCAGCCTCGGCCCATGCATTTGGAGCAGAAGCGAGGACAGCACAAAGGGCATGCTGGTCCCACTGTGAACCGGCACCGGGATCTGAAAAATGCCAGACACCTGTTCCCCTGTAATTAGAAATTTCAACGTGAGATTTCTGGCTTTTTAATTACCTCATACATTCTTGTATGTCAAATAATTGTGGGCTTTTCTGACATGGGGGAAGTTAGGACCAGGAAAGAAGGCAAAATGGAGCTGCCGGCTTCTTTCTCAGCTTGTAATGAACTATTTGTAGTCAAGACCAAGCACCCTCGTATTGATTCTCATCAAGTGAGATTCTTTAGAGTGAAAGCGTCGCCCGCCCTGGAGGTGAGCCCCATGGGACCGTTCCTGCTGCACTCTTTCAAATGAACAGATTAAACTCCTCATAAGATGCTTCTTCTGACACATCCGCACTGTATATATTAAAATCCCCCCAGTGTCCTTTTGGCAGTTAGGATGCTTGTAAGCTTCAGTGCACTGCAGCTTGTGTACCAGCTGGCAAGGTGATTTTTTTTTATCCTTCCCTGGAATGTGTAAAGGAAGAATTAGATTGCTGTTTGTTGAAATAGACTGTATATCTCCCAAGTCCCATTTCAATAATCTTCTAGAGATGAGAATGAATTTGGGATTGGAAAGGGCATTACTGTGTGGCTAGATAAATAGCATGAGGCCCCTCAGCGCCTGGCCAGCAAGCAGTGCTACAATGTGACTTCCAGCCTTTACATTTCACAGCCCCTTTCTTCAGCAAACAGAGTCTGAAAGGTCTTACAGAGAGACAGAATTTTAAGTCTGAACACTCAGGAAAATTGATCTTCAAACTCCAAAGCTGTCACACAATCCCCTGAGAAGTGCCAGGAACTTTCCAACTAAACTTTTTATGTCTCCAATAATTGCTAAATCCAGCATGCCTTAGGTTTCCCCTCACATTTAGTCTTTTGAGCTGTATACATATTCCTGTACATTTCTCCAGCATTAAGACTGGACTCCACCTTCATAGGGGTATGGAGACCTTCTATAGGGACATGCATTGATATTGCAAGTCTAGAAATCCAAGATATCCTGGCAGAGGGACAAAGACCTTTGGTTGGGGCTTGGAGGAGTGGGAAATCTGAGTGCTCAAGTTTGATGTGTGGTTTGGTCCCATGTCTTACCTCAGTTTATATTTCTTTAGGTGTGAAGGAGAGGGACCATCTAAAGCAGGCCTTGTGTGTGAGTGGAATTATTTTCATAGTTGAAGAAAAATGGATGAGCTCCTACCTTACCTCATGTTACTCTCCTCCTCACACATTGGACTCTGGTCATTCTGGCTTTTCAGTTCATTCATTATGTCTCTGTACCTCAGGACCTTTGGGTATGCTATTCTGTCTTCCTGGATTGACCTTCCCAGCTTTCTTTCAGTGACTCTTTTTTCCTGTCCTTTAAGTGTTAGATGTCATCTCCTCAGAGAAGCCTTACCTATCGCACTATCTAAAGTATTTTATTTCCCCCATTCCACATTGCAACACTTCATTTGATGGACTCATGGCACTTAAAAGAATTTGAGTTATTTATTTACTTGATTACTGTGCATTTTACCTATTATAATGTAAATTCCATGAGGCAGTATTCATGGCTCTCTTGTTTAGTGTTGTAGTTCTCTGACTTAGCATAGTGTCTGACATATATAGTATTATGCTCAATAAGTATTTGCTTTTTTTTTTTTTACACACACACACTGTATTTTATTTTTACAAGAGATAAATAGACCGACACCAAGCATTGTAAATGGATGACCACAACAAAAGCAGCAGTGATTGCAAGTACCAAATACGAAACACACTCATACTATGTCATAATATCGACATTCAGTCCAGTAATCCTCCACTGTAACAGCTCCTTTACTTTGCAGTGAAAACTGATTTGTATATTTTTTGCCTCTGAGTCCGTGTGGGATTTTTTTTTTTTTTATTCAAACAGAAAGTCACAAAAATTATAATCATCCTCATCAGTTCACTCAGTCCCATGTAATTAATTTTTTTTCATCTTGATCTTTTGTTAGCACTTTTATGAATTCATCAGTTTTCCATTAGAGTTCTGAAAATGCTTATTCATTCAGTTCAGCAGTACAGTCAGTTACCAGAAACCTGTACTTGTCAAAGTCTTTTCCATGGATTCCTTGAAGATGAAACCCCTTTATAGGAACATTTTTACGAAAGCATCAGAGTACACCCAGAACTGTCTGTAAATGACAAAAGACTTAAAAATGACCACAGTTAACGATTTGATGAAAGTTCATAATAATGCAATTGACAAGGAAATTTAGTTATTTCTGAGATATATATTTTAAAGTAATAACTAGAATTATGACTTATAACATTATACCAGAACATATAAGATTTTTAGAAATTTCATGTAATGTCTGAAACATTTATATTAACATATTTCCATACAAATAACCCAATGAAAGTTTAGTATTAGTTGTTTTGTTTGTTTGTTTTTTTATACTGCAGGTTCTTATTAGTCATCAATTTTATACACATCAGTGTATACATGTCAATCCCAATCGCCCAATTCAGCACACCACCATCCCCACCCCACCACGGTTTTCCCCCCTTGGTGTCCATATGTTTGTTCTCTACATCTGTGTCTCTACTTCTGCCCTGCAAACCGGTTCATCTGTACCATTTTTCTAGGTTCCACATATGCGTTAATATACGATATTTGTTTTTCTCTTTCTGACTTACTTCACCCTGTATGACAGTCTCTAGACCCATCCACGTCTCAACAAATGACTCAGTTTCGTTCCTTTTTATGGCTGAGTAATATTCCATTGTATATATGTACCACATCTTCTTTGTCCATTCATCTGTCGATGGGCATTTAGGTTGCTTCCATGACCTGGCTATTGTAAATAGAGCTGCAGTGAACATTGGGGTGCATGTGTCTTTTTGAATTACGGTTTTCTCTGGGTATATGCCCAGTAGTGGGATTGCTGGGTCATATGGTAATTCTATTTTTAGTTTTTTAAGGAACCTCCATACTGTTCTCCATAGTGGCTGTATCAATTTACATTCCCACCAACAGTGCAAGAGGGTTCCCTTTACTCCACACCCTCTCCAGCATTTGTTGTTTGTAGATTTTCTGATGATGGCCATTCTAACTGGTGTGAGGTGATACCTCATTGTAGTTTTGATTTGCATTTCTCTAATAATTAGTGATGTTGAGCAGCTTTTCATGTGCTTCTTGGCCATCTGTATGTCTTCTTTGGAGAAAGGTCTATTAAGGTCTTCTGCCCATTTTTGGATTGGGTTGTTTGTTTCTTTAACATTGAGCTGCATGAGCTGTTTATATATTTTGGAGATTAATCCTTTGTCCGTTGATTCATTTGCACATATTTTCTCCCATTCAGAGGGTTGTCTTTTCATCTTGTTTATGGTTTCCTTTGCTGTGCAAAAGCTTTGAAGTTTCATTAGGTCCCATTTGTTTATTTTTGTTTTTATTTCCATTACTCTAGGAGGTGGATCAAAAAAGATCTTGCTGTGATTTATGTCAAAGAGTGTTCTTCCTATGTTTTCCTCTAAGAGTTTTATAGTGTCCGGTCTTACATTTAGGTCTCGAATCCATTTTGAGTTTATTTTTGTTTATGGTGTTAGGGAGTGTTCTAGTTTCATTCTTTCACATGTAGCTCTCCAGTTTTCCCAGCACCACTTATTGAAGAGACTGTCTTTTCTCCATTGTATATATTTGCCTCCTTTGTCATAGATTAGTTGACCATAGGTGCGTGGGTTTATCTCTGGGCTTTCTATCTTGTTTCATTGCTCTATGTTTCTGTTTTTGTGCCAGTACCATATTGTCTTGATTACTGTAGCTTTGTAGTATCGTTTGAAGTCAGGGAGTCGGATTCCTCCAGTTCCGTTTTTTTCCCTCAAGACTTCTTTTGCTATTTGCAGTCTTTTGTGTCTCCATACAAATTTTAAGATGATTTGTTCTAGTTCCGTAAAAACTGCCATTGGTAATTTGATAGGGATTGCATTGAATCTGTAGAGTGCTTTGGGTAGTATAGTCATTTTCACAATATTGATTCTTCCAATCCAAGAACATGGTATATCTCTCCATCAGTTGGTATCAACTTTAATTTCTTTCATCAGTGTCTTATAGTTGTCTGCGTACAGGTCTTTTGTCTCCCTAGGTAGGTTTATTCCTAGGTATTTTATTCTTTTTGTTGAAATGGTAAATGGGAGTGTTTCCATAATTTCTCTTTCAGATTTTTCATCATTAGTGTATAGGAATGCAAGAGATTTCTGTGCATTAATTTTGTATCCTGCTACTTTACCAAATTCATTGATTAGCTCTAGTAGTTTTCTGGTAGCATCTTTAGGATTCTCTATGTATAGTATCATGTGATCTGCAAACAGTGACAGTTTTCCTTCTTCTTTTCCGATTTGCATAGCTTTTATTTCTTTTTCTTCTCTGATTGTCATGGCTAGGACTTCCAAAACTATGTTGAATAATAGTGGTGAGAGTACCGCGATGAAGAGTGGCCCCCACTTGCCGCAACTGGAGAAAGCCCTCGCACAGAAACGAAGACCCAACACAGCCATAAATAAATAAAATAAATAAATTAAAAAAAAAAAAAAAGAGTTCCTACTCTCGCTTAAAAAAAAAAAAAAAATCATACTAAAAAAAAAAAAAATAGTGGTGAGAGTGGACATCCTTGTCTCGTTCCTGATCTTAGACGAAACGCATTCAGTTTTTCACCATTGAGAATGATGTTTGCTGTAGGTTTGTCATATATGGCCTTTATTATGTTGAGGTAGTTTCCCTCTATGCCCACTTTCTGGAGAGTTTTTATCATAAATGGGTGTTGAATTTTGTCAAAAGCTTTTTCTGCATCTATTGAGATGATCATATGGTTTTTATTCTTCAATTTAATATGGTGTATCACATTGATTGATTAGCGTATATTGAAGAATCCTTGCATCCCTGGGATAAATCCCACTTAATCAAGGTGTATGATCCTTTTAATGTGTTGTTGGATTCTGTTAGCTAGTATTTTGTTGAGGATTTTTGCATCTATATTCATCAGTGATATTGGTCTGTAATTTTCTTTTTTTATTGTATTGTTCATCTCTGTTTGTTTGTTCTTAATTCTTCTAGGTCTTTGTTAAACATTTCTTTCATCTTCTCCACCTTTGCCTCCATTCTTTTTCCGGGGTCCTGGATCATCTTCACTATCATTATTCTGAATTCTTTTTCTGGAAGGTTGCCTATCTCCACTTCATTTAGTTGTTTTTCTGGGGTTTTATCTTGTTCCTTCATCTGGTATATAGCCTTCTGCCTTTTCATCTTGTCTGTCTTTCTGTGAATGCGGTTTTTGTTCCACAGGCTGCAGGATTGTAGTTCTTCTTGCTTCTGCTGTCTGCCCTCTGGTGGATGAGGCTATCTAAGAGGCTTGATGGGAGGGACTGGTGGTGGGTAGAGCTGACTGTTGCTCTAGTGGGCAGAGCTCAGTAAAACTTTAATCCAGTTGACTGTTGATGGGTGGGGCTGGGTTCCCTCCCTGTTGGTTGTTTGGCCTGAGGCAACCCAACACTGGAGCCTACCTGGGCTCTTTGGTGGGGCTAATGACAGACTCTGGGAGGGCTCACGCTAAGGAGTACTTCCCAGAACTTCTGCTGCCAGTGTCCTTGTCCCCACGGTGAAACAGAGCCACCACCGCCCGCCTCTGCAGGAGACCCTCCAACACTAGCCGATAGGTCTGGTTCAGTCTCCCCTGGGGTCACTACTCCTTCCCCTGGGTCCCTATGTGCACACTACTTTGTGTTTGCCCTCCAAGAGTGGAGTCTCTGTTTCCCCCAGTCCTGTCGAAGTCCTGCAGTCAGTTCACACTAGGCTTCAAAGTCTGATTCTCTAGGAATTCGTCCTCCCATTGCCGGACCCCCAGGTTGGGAAGCCTGACGTGGGGCTTAGAACCTTCACTCCAGTGGGTGGACTTCTGTGGTATAAGTGTTCACCAGTCTGTGAGTCACCCACCCACCAGTTATGGGATTTGATTTTACTGTGATTGCGCCCCTCGTACCATCTCTTTGTGGCTTCTCCTTTTTCTCTGGATGTGGGGTATCTTTTTTGGTGAGTTCCAGTGTCTTCCTGTCGATGATTGTCCAGCAGCTAGTCGTGATTCTGGTGTTCTCACAAGAGGGAGTGAGAGCAAGTCCTTCTACTCCGCCATCTTGGTTCCTCCCTCAGTATTTGTTGAATAAATAAACGAATAAACTCATTTTGGGTGATACAGTTTTCTTTTTACTGTACAGGGTTTTCCTGAGGCAAGTGTCTTAGATGTTTTTCTCTCTTGGAGACTATTAAAGTCCTTTAAATAGAAAAAGTAAAGAGAAACATTTATTACAGGTTTGGAGAAAGGAAGAAGGAAAGTTGGTCTTATTTTCTCTTTCCAACCTTGTATTAGTCATCTATTGCTGCATCACAAACTACCCCAAAATATAACAGCCTCAAGCAACAATAAACATTTATCTCGCATAGTTTCCATGGATCAGGAACTCAGGGCCAGGTGAAATGAGTGATTCTGGCTCACAGACTCTCATGAGGTTGTAATTAAGATGTCATTCAGAGCTGCAGTCATCTTGCAAAGGAGCTGGTGGTCCATGCAGGTGGCTAGCTGGTAGGGGCTGGATGGTGACAGGAGGACTCAGTTCCCTGCTATGTAGGTTTTTCTGTATGGCTGAATGAGTGTTTTCACAAAATGACTGCTGGCTTCCAGCAGAGCAAGTGATCCAAGACAGCAAGCTGAAGTTGCAGTGTCTTTCATGTCTTAGCCTCAGGTGTCACACACTTTTATTCTCAATATATTATTTGTTACTCATGTCAGTCTATTACTATTTGATATGGGAGGGGACTACATAAAGTGTGAATACCAGAAGGCAAGAATCACTGGAGGCCATTTTGGATGCTGGCTTCCTCAAATCCCTATGTGGTTGTGTTCTTGGGTTTCTGGGGTTTTTCATCCTGTTTCTCTCCCTCAGTCAGCTAATAGCAACATCAACCCTCTAATAAGGAGATACCTCAGGACACAGAGATAACATAATAGACATCTGTATGCAAGAAAATAACATTGTTTGTGCTTACTAAAATCAATTTCTGTATGCACAGAGATCTCACTGTGCCTGCACAAAGAAAAAATACATAGAAGGTTCTCCACTAATACAAGTTTTTTGAATGAGAGACTGAAAAAACAAAGGGATCTGTTTTTTTCCCTCATGAACCTGAGGCCTGGTTTTGTGCTGTGACTTACATACACAGTTTCCAGCCTTCAGAAATACCATCAATTTTAATCAAAAAGAATTAAACCTGCTATTAAACTTTTAATTTTCAGAGTCTGGGTAGATGCCCATCTGACTTGAAACCCATTCAACACAAACCAGACAATTCTTTCACTTTCACTCATGAGCAGTTTTATCCCTTTCTTCTTCTCTGGTTTTTAAAAAAAGTATTTGCATTTTGTGGAGTTTATTCTGACCATTAAATTTAATGACTAATACACAGAATGCATATTTTTAATCCTTTACCTACTTGCCTTAGTTATAATCAATCACCAAAGCTATGCTATAAATGTTACCCCTATGGACCCGACTACTGTCATTAAATTTACATCCTACTTATTTATAAAATGATTTTGGGATTAAAAAAATATCTACATTCCAATAATACCTACCCAAGTTATTTTTCCTTAAAAGGCTCAGAGACTGTAAGATCCTTCTTTAGCAATGGAGCATCAAGTGACATTTTATATCATAAGAATACCATTTATTATGATTCTCATTTAAGTGATTTGGTGGCTAGGCTTTGCTAAAGATAATTTTAGAGCACTGCCAGAAAATTAAAATTAGGAACTCTCATCCAGTGCTTGTGGGAGTATACATTTATGGGATAACTACTTGTAGATCAATTTAACAATATCTAGTAGAGTTGAAATTATATATTTTCTATGGACCAGTAATTCCAGTCCTGAGTATATGCATTAGTAACACTCAACCACAGAAGCGTGAAAATGTGCATGGCAACATTGTTAGAGTGAAAATTTGGAAAGTGTAAAAGGTAAAAGCACAAATGGATGACAACAGAAACCATTACAAATATGAAATATTGATATAATTCATACAACAAAGTATACTACAGAAGCAAAAATCAATAAAATAGTACACACATCAACTTAGTTGAATCTCAGAAACATTACATTGAAAGATAAAAAGCAGGTTGTACAAGCATGCATAGTATATGATTCCATTTATACAGCCTAAAACATGCAAACCAATATTATATTATTTATGGTCTAAACAGACAATAAAAATACAACAATATTAATGAAAATTACAAACCTCAAATTTAATATAGAAATTTTCCTTCTAAGAAGGAGGGGAGGGTAAATAGGATCTGGGGTGGGTAGATAGAGGGATTTAATTGTAGTTGTAATGTTTTATTTCTTGAGCTAGATGGTAGGTGAATGAGTTTTTGTTTTATTATTTGTATTTTGCAAAATAATTCATAATTTAAAAAATTCGAATGAAGTGCTGAAATATTCTGAGAACCATAAGCTTGGTTGCTTAGTGGTGAAAATTGAGATAGAGTTATAACAATGGTCAGCATGTGTGCAAACAATATTTTATGTGATTTTTTAAATTGGAGTTTCCATATTTTTATATATACCTCTGCTGCTGCCAGTGTTGATTTCTCCTTTTGTCCAACTGATTACTTTTTGTAAAATCAAATGTACCCCTCTCTCACTTTCATCTGTAAAACTGCATTGGTTGCATTAAGTCATTTTTGGCCTAATGTATAGTTTGGCTGTAATGCTTGGTTTAAGTATAAAAATTTGAATATTAAAAATAAAGACCTTAAGAAATAAATCTAGGTTCGTAAAAGGGAGAATTAGCCTCTTAAAATTTTTTAAAGTTCTTCCCCCACATATTCTAAATAATCTTTAAAATATAAACATTTAACAATTATTTGTGCTTCTGCTCTTTCTGTTTCCTTTCTAGGGTTGCAAGAGGGCTCAGGAAAAGAAAGGGAGGAAACGATGAAGGAAGGGACACTCCGAGGGTGGCTAGCTTTTTTTTCTGTATATGGTAGAGTTGCACTTCTATCACCTGGCAAGTGCTCAGAGACTTGAATTTCTGCAAGTGCTTTGGAAATTCCCTCATACAGTCTCTGAGCATTCTACCCTTAGTTGGAGAAATACGGGTTTTGACACGTGGCATTGGCTATCTTGGAATGGCCGTACTATTCTAAGTTCTAATAATCATATTTAAATCTCTATGATCTTAAAAAAAACAGCACCTCAGTATCACGAACTGAAATTTCCAGCATCCTAGCTGTCAGCAATATGACAAACAAACAATCAAAACAAAAACCAAAACCCCACAAATGAAAAACCTAGGGAATAAGGAAAAATAAATCCCAGAATGCAAAGACATAGTTGTCCCAAGTTTCATTAAATGATTGGTTCTCAACCTTGACTGCACATTGGAATTACTTGGGGAGTTGTAAAAAAAAAACACTGATGCTTGGTCTCTTTCCCAGAGATTATGATTTATGTAGTATGGATGCAGCCTGGGCAACAGGATTTTAAAGAACCTTCCAAGTGGTTCTATTGTAAAGTTTATGAACTACTGCATTAAATTAAATTTTTTTTTTCTCTATGAGAGGGCCTGAAAGTGCGATTCAAAACTTATTGACTCTCAGTTCACATATATTACTAACCACCACTTAATCAGTTTATGCAGATTAAAGGTAACTTATTAAATGAATGCTATTAAGAGCCAGGCCCAATGCACACAGAAATGAGAGCTGGCAGCCAGGATGCACGTAAGGAGAAGTAATGTCCATTTTTCCCTCTTATGTGAGTAGAAGCAGAAACTTATTATTAGAGTCCCTGGGTGTTAAGCACCTGTGAAATGGTATCATGAATACTTAGCAATGCTTTGGACATAGTGAGCGTTGAATACATATTCATTGAATAGACGGATGAATACATGAATAAAAGAAGGGAACTTTAAATACAAGGAATACTCAGTGAAGGCATCACGCTGGTGAGAACTAAAATTACCTAGCGATTCTATAACATTTCTAAAACAAAGTTGAAAGTCCCACATCTCTATTCTGTTTATTCCCTTGGCATTTGTTGAAAGGAACTGTATCTTTGTAATGTTGATTCTCCGTAATCCTAAACAGGATGGAGATTGCTGCTCATCTCAGTTCTGGTTTGAGTTCACCTATCATTCAGTTCCCTCCCAGGACGCTAGAAAAGGGAAACTCTTCACAGCTGTCCCAAGATCAAGAGGCTCCCAAAATAAAATTAAACACTGAACATTCAAGGACATTTCCCGATGAGATATGCTTCTTTTTCTACTTTCTCAGCAGTACCTTAAGTATTGAAAAGAACATTTGATGAATGATAGTTCTGGGGCTTTTTAATTTCCTTACCAGCTCAAGAAGCCTGTTAGGCTTCCCACTCCCCCAGGCTTGTGCCTCTGCCCTCTGCACCAAACTGCTGTAAACTGGTTCATAGAAGATGGACTTCTGCTTTGAGACAGCGGCTAGCTCCCTTCCATCAATTCTGTTAAAGGGGCTTCATCTCAGGATATTTACACCACTTCAGGTTGAATTAAGTTCTCCTTAACCTTCCCAAAGGAGGCAGGAAAATACTGAAGTGCTTCCCTTAACCCTCTGCTAAATCAGTACTGCACTTGACTGGTTTCCACTTGACTCATTATGTTAGTATGAGAGAAAAAATTTTTTTCAACTAACATCGAAGAGGATTAGACCAAAAAGAAGTACCTAAGTTTGTCAGACTAAAAAGGACAGAAAAAAAACAAACAAACCAGGAAGTAATTTTGGTTGACTATTTTTGCGTTTTCTATGAGTCCTAATGTCCTGATTCCAGGTTGCTGTTTTCATGGGGACTCCAATACAAAAGAGAAGAAGGGCATGGGAAGTGTTTGGGTTTATTTACTTTAACAATAGATTTACTGCCAGTCATTTACCTTCGGGAAAGTCTTATTTTTTATGCTAGGCCAAAGTAAAAATTTTAACATGAAAACAATAGTGGGCAAAAGACTCCATGACTCAAGACTCTTTGGGTTAGTTAATGTAGATTAATAAAAATTTTATTGCTTTTCTGTTTGTAAAACTAACACCTGCTCATTGTAAAACATTTAAATACTGCAGAAGTCCATAATTTAGAAAAGATAAATTTTCCATAATTCCACTCTAAGCAATAATAGTTTAGCATATATTTTTCGCATTTTTTTCTATACATAGCCTAACATTAATAATAATAACATGGTATTTTTTATAAAAACAAGATTATATTTTACATGTTGTTGTGCAACTTTTTTTGTTTTGTTTCACAATATATCCTAGTTATCTTTTCATCTGGGCTATGTTGTATTGCCAATTTTGGGTCACTTAATTCAAAAAATATGTGTCAAGTTTTCATGTCTCAACTGGATTCGAAACCTTATCCTCAGGCACATGCCTGAGAAGGGATTTTGTCATCATGATTGTTTATTTGCATTATAGAAATAATAGCCTAGTTCCATTTGGAAAGGCAGCACAAGCATTCACTGAACATGTACCATATGTTATGTGTAGGGGTGATGCAAAAATGAATAAATTATGTTCCCGTCTACTGCAGGTGACAGACGGGTAATTATTGTTTAAAGCCACTGAGTTTAGGTTCCCTAACAGTGGTCTAAGTAAACTTTCTTGGTAGAATAGAGGAGGGAGAAACTAATTCTGACTGAGGGGAATGGGTGAAAATTTGGGAAAGTTTATTTTGCATTAGACCTCAAAGGTTGTATTGGATTTTGGAGAGTGGATAAGGAAAAAGCCTGGCGGGAACAGTGTGACCTAAAGCATTTAATCCTGAAGGACATGATACGTTCAAGGAAATGTGAGAGTAAAGTACGTATGCAGAGGGAGGGGTAAAATATAGAGCTACAGAGACATCTCCAGGCTAGATCATGGAGGTCCTTAAATGGAAGGCTAAGGCATCTGGCATTTGACAAAAAAGGAATTGTAGGTCCGCTGATGATCTCTGATCAGGTGGTTGATTACATCTTTCATACACAGCTCAGTTACAGAACTTTCCAGGTTGTGCTGTGATTGTTTGCTTATATGGTTTGTAACTATCTTCCACACACAAAAAATGAACTCTTCTGGAACAAGAGATCATTTTTTATTCACCTTTATAGCCCCAGTACCTGGTAAAGGGACTGTTGTATTGAGCATTCATAGTTGTTAAATTATTTTCTTAAAAAAATATTTATTTATTTATTTGGCTGCACTGTGTCTTAGTTGTAGCACCCGGGCTCTTAGTTGTGGCATGTGGGATCTGGTTCCCATGCTCAGAGTGAATTTCTGAGTTATGAGAGTGTCTTTATGTTAGAATATACTTATACTAGAAAATTATTTGTTGTTTATCTGAAATTCAATCTTAACTAAGCACCCAGTATTTTTATTTGCTAAATCTTGTAACCCTACTCACATATAGTTAGCCTTCTCCAGTTAGTCCAGCTGATTATCTTCTTTTCCTTTCTTTTGCTTTTTCTTTAACACTTCTAGATGCAGCCTCTAACAGTTTAGATGTGCCAGGAGATACTGTGATTCACTGTGCAAATTTAAAGGGATGTTACTGAGGCTTCTGCATTACTTTTGCATTGCTTTTTTTTTTTTTAAAGTTTCATTTTTATTTATTTTATTTATGGCTGTGTTGGGTCTTCGTTTCTGTGCGAGGGCTTTCTCTAGTTGTGGCAAGTGGGGGCCACTCTTCATCGCGGTGCACGGGCCTCCCACTGTCGCGGCCTCTCTTGTTGCGGAGCACAGGCTCCAGACGCACAGGCTCAGTAGTTGTGGCTCACGGGCCTAGTTGCTCCGCGGCACGTGGGATCTTCCCAGACCAGGGCTCGAACCCGTGTCCCCTGCATTGGCAGGCAGATTCTCAACCACTGCGCCACCAGGGAAGCCCTACTTGCCTGCTTTTAATGTTGTCAGACTCGAACCTTTTTTTTTTTTTTAATGGATAACCACGTGTAAATATAAATGCCCTCTCAAGAAATTTTGGTTAACATAAGACCCATTGTGGACTTTGAGTTAACCCTATGCCTAATATAGCTGCCATGGGGCACACTGAAAAGGGATACCAATTGTCTGTTTACTGGTACTCATAATGAACGTCTTTATTCTGTTTCCTTGCCTATAAAAATTATAAAGTATTTAATCCATATAAAAATATAGGGACTTATAATAAATTATGCATATACTTCTGTATCTCACTTCATACATTCAAAATTGTTTTTGAGATTTATCCATACTGATACATGTTGCTCTAATCAGTCATTTTTCATGACTGTATAATATTTCACTGTACAAATACAACATAATTTATTTATCCATTCTCCTGTTGATGCCGTTTGAGCATTCTTGTATGTATGTCTTTGTATACCTGCAAGAGTTTCTTTAAGGTATATAGAATGGACTTGCTAGTCCATAGGATACAGGTATTAACTTTGCTACATATTATTGGATTGATCTCCAAAGACAGAACTTAATTGTACATTCCTATCATATTTGAGAGTTCCTGATGCTACAAGTTCTCACTAAAACTTGAAAAAAAAATTAGGCTTTAAAAATATATGTTAATCTGAATGGAATAAATTAATGTCCTTACTTTAATTAGCATTTTAATTATTAATGAGGTTGAGCACTGCTACTAATATGCTTATTGGCCATTTAGAGTTACCTGTTGTGAACTGCCTGTATATAACCTTTGCCCGTTTTATGACTAGGTTTTTTGTCTTTTTCTTATTCATTTGAATGAGCTCTTTATTCTGAATACAAATAATTTTTATATGGTTTGTAAATATGCTCTCTCTGTAATATATCTTTTTATTTATATATTGTTATATACAGGTTTTAAATTTTAAAGTTGTCAATTTTATTAATCTTTTCTTTTAGGGCTTGTGCTTTTTGTTTAAGAAATCATTCTAAAGAAATTTTTTCCTAATCCAAGTTCTTTAAGGTATTTTCCCATATTGTCTTCCATATTTCTGTGTTTTTGAGTATGATGTAAAATAGTGACTTTTTTTTAAAATAGGAATAATAAAATGTCTCAAGGCTATGTATTGAACAGTTCTTCTTTTCCCCTACTGGTTTGTAACACTTCCTATAAACAACGTGTCCATATACCTGATAATCTGATTCTGGAGTTTCTACTGTGCCCTTTTGGTCTGTTTCTCTATGCCTGTGCTAAAATCTCAAGGGACAATCACTATAGTTGCACAATAACCATGCAATACAGAAGGATGATTTTCCCACTGAGTCCATTTTGGAGAAATATCATATTCAAGTGTGTTGATGGTTATGTTTAAAGTAAAATACATTTAGTGCTAATTGTATGATCAATAGAAGAAACCGAGCACCTCCTTATTCCCTCCAGTTCTCTCATTTTTGTATTGTAAAGAAGAAATTAGACTCTGGGCTATAAGATCTCTTTCTCTAAATTCAAGCTTTGCAAAGAGTTCTTAGCATGCTTGAAGTTTACTGCTGATGAACAGCTTGGAATCAGGCTATTAATATTCACAGAACAGGCCTATGCTAAGTGACATGATTGTAAAATATTCTGGAAGCCAACCTTGTAGTGCTTTCTGGTGGCATTAAGTGTTTCCAATAAAATCCCATTAAAGAAGGGAAATTAGTGTCACTAGTATCAACTTTGTATATTTCATCTTCTCACTATAATTTTATTTAAAAATGAATCTAGTGTACACAAACCTTTCTGTCTTTAAAAGTTGATCACATTTTCTTTATTTAATTTTTTGCCTTTTTTTTACTACTTAGGAGTTTTACACCCACTGTTGGATAACTTTACATTGAAGATACAGATATACTTCACTATGAATTTTAACAATTAAGCAGTTTCTACTAACTTCCCCCTAAGAAAGATGAACATTTAAGTACACATTTACCTTCTCCTCATTTCCTAGAATTTGTTGATGTAATCTGGAATTGTAGACCCAGAGCATTATTTTTTTGATTATGAATCTTCTTCAAAAAACATTTTGATATTAACAATAATTATTTGCCTAATTCTAAAACTCACTTAAAATTTTGTCTTCCTCTTACTCAAATTATTTTTCATTATTGATCTATTTTAGTTTACTTTTTAAAACCAGCTTTAACAGGCTTAACTGGTATACAAGAGACTGAATGTGTTTAAAGTGTACAATTTGTTTATATGTATATATCTACCTATATCTGTATCTATGACACCATCACCTCAATCAATTTAATAAACATATCCATCACACCTAAGTTTCTTCATGCCCCCTCAAATCTTTATTAGGATTTGAATGGCTCATGTCCTTGAATGAAAATTTTGAAACAAGATTTCTAGCAATTTTATGTAACCATACAGCCTTAGCATGTGGGTTATAGAAAGTTCATGGATCCCCATTCAAGGTAGACTCTGGTAACAACCTGGAGATTCAGGCAAGATCAGGATTCTTCCCACAGTTACTGCTCGCTCTGCTTCTTCTCATTTCCATTTCATCTTCTGATTGAGGGAATTTTAATGAAAACGTCAGGGACAGGAGAAAATTCAGTTTTTTCTTCTGGTTGGCTTCCTCCATGACTGTGATAAATAGTGACCAGTGTTGCTTCCCCACAGTTGCTATATTTCCCATGGAATTTACTCAGAATGTCATGTTTTTGGTGGGACTTCCCTCAGAGGTCGTAAGTGTCATTCATATAGTAAGGAAATGCCTCAGGTGTTTCCAGGTTTGGGTAAAGCTGTTGTCAAACTGGATTGTGGGTGTCAGAACTTGAATAGACCTGACAGAAATGTTTAATGAATACTTTTTGAATAAATAATACATGAGTTCCAACTAGAGTAGGGGAAGAGGGCTAAACCACATCCTAGGGTTTCCTACACTGAGAAAACGCCAGCTCATGAGAAATCCTCAATTCAACTTTGCTGCTTTCCTTGTTGATGGGTTTCTGATTTTAGTGTTTTCTTAATTAATTTCATAATGGTTTTATAGTCAACAGTTGCAGGGTTTTTCTTTAATTAAAATTTAAATATCAGTTTAGTAAATGTTGCAAATCAAATAAGTAACTCATAATAAGAATTAATATGTACCCAGAATGGTTTAAATGTTTTTAAAATTTAGTGCTTTTAATAACTAAATTTAATGACAAATGTTTCTAAAAGAGGGTCTCTTTGAAATCATTAATACTTAACATTTTGCATGGAATTCTCTGGACGCTCATGTTTTCTTTTCAATTGGAGCTTTTGAGGCAGTGCAAAGTTCTCTTTCAGATTCTGTACAGTTGCATTTAATTGAAGGCTATTGTAGAATATAATGGGGCTTAAGCTGGTATTTGTGTAATTAGTCCTGAAACACATCTTGTTGATTGTGTGAAGGATTCAAAGGGAAGGGGACAAAGCTTCAGCTATGGTATTAAAATGAACACCAACAGAATATTCCTGCACTCTCTTCTCTGAGTCTTTTTATTCTCCATTCCCAGAGATTATGTGAACAATATTCTTTTCTCCTAAGCAGCTCAGAATAAAATGAATGAGGGAAAAAGTCCAAGAAAATGATGCTGGGAAATGTTCATAGCAATAAGACATCTGGAACCAGGAAGACTTTCCAACTAGAAATCTAGATGGCTCAAAAATATAGTGTTTTATCTTAAGCACTCTTCAGTGTGGAGGCTATTAAGTGCCTGATCTCAGTGGAATATCTTTTGAAAGCTGATGTCACCCATTTTTTCATTGTTTTAACAAATGTAATGGTAATGTAACTGTAGAATCTGTAACATTTTGTAGTTGCCCTGGTAAGTCTGAGTATGAGTTTTATCAGCAGATATACCAGTTTATTTTTTTTTTCTCTCTTCTTTCTTGTAACTCTTGCTCAGACAGATTTTAAACGGCAGAAACTATAAATAATTGACAGGAATGAGTGTCCAGGGTGTGTGTGGCACAGCTCTAGGCTGCAGATGCACACTTGGGTCTTGATACTGCATGGCCACTCTTGCTAGAATACTGAGAAATGCTCCAAGCATACATACAACTTATTAGTCTCTAGGGATTTGATTCTGACTCCCTCTGAATCCCCCTGGTCTTTTACTTTGTCAGATCAATGTGAGTTTTGATGGCTCCTTTTACTCTTTTAAGATTCGATGCAGGTGAAAAGGACCTGCTTCTATTTTCCTTTTGCCTAGGTCTTTATGAGGCTTTGTAGCTTACCTTTAATTGCTAGAGAAGGAGGTAAGGAAACATACAGAAAAACCAGAGCAATATCCTTAACTCCCCAAACAGAACTGGCCTGAACCTTAAGTTTTCCTTCATCTGGTTCTACCAGGCCTTGTCTGATATCCAAAGTGGGATGGGGGACACTTCCAGGCCCCATTTACCATACCAGCCAGCTGCAAGGGAGAGAGAGGAGAGATAGAAAGAAGACCGTATAAAGGAGAATTCCAGGAGGAACACAGGTCTACTAGAAAGTGTTTGCTCTAGTGCCTTTCCACTAAATCTTTATGATTTACGGGTTCATGTATATGTGTCTTATGACTCCATTTTGCCCAAGGCTTATATCTAAGCTTCTGCTCCTGGGGAGAAGGGTGGAGGAGGGGAGAACGGGATGTCAGTGTTGATCCTTGGAGGGTCACTTTTATTGCTGTTTCAACAGTCCAGGCTGTGTACTTGAATATGTAATGCAGAACACATATCAAGCCTATTGTCTGTAATTTAATTTTAAATACTTAAATACTTTAAAACAGAGAATATGATATATATGTATACAGTTTATTTTACTATGTTCCCTAGGAGCAGGAAGGCTCCTTACATCAGTGATTCTTTAGCGTTCGAAACTCCGAAGCGTGTGGACTCCAGAAACAGTAAGTCCTTCAGATGTGGCTCTCTGAATCCACATTAGAGAGTTCATTAACTTGCATGAGGGGAGTTAGAGATGCGTTTTCAGTGGTGAATTGAGTGGTGTTAAAGATACGTGGTTTGGCTGGCATCTCTAGAAAGGGATTTATAAATATGGAAAAATCAACAATTCCACACCCTTTGGAAGGTGCTCTATTCCAGGGACTGATTTTTTGCCGGTTCCTACAACTTAACCAGGAATTCAGTTGACGGCCCTGATCACAAAGTAGATGATCCTTCCTCTCCAGCATCACTGTGTCTGCCTTGGGACACCGTTTTGTGCAAGGTGCTCATTCGTGTGCCTGATGTCCAGTGAGCTGGACTTCGCAAAGCTTCCCAGAACGGGCTGTATGCCTGTATGGACGCTTTTGTGACTGCTGATCAATTGATGCGTGCATGAACGACAGAATTCTGTCTGAGATTTGCTTCTTCGATAATATTCCAACCTAGTAGCCAGGTTACCAGGAGGTTTGGCTCTCACCTCTCTCTTTCACTGTTAGACTGATATCTACCGAAAGGACCAACCAGTTGTGACGCTTCAATTGGTTTTTGTTGTCCTAATTTTCTTTTTTTATTGAGGAGTAATTGACTTAAAGTGCACAATGAAGTTTTACTACCACCTAGATCAAGTTATAGAATACTCCCGACATCTCAGAAGGCCTCCTTATGCCTCCTTGGAAAGCCATTTTGAATGATTTTCAGGTAAAGCTGATTTTCAAGATTTGTTGTCAAGTTTTCTATCTGGTCTCAAATCCTTTAAATTCAAAGGCTTATGAAACTGCTATAGCAGCAGGGATTGGTAATTTCTTGCCATGACTCCAAGGAAGGTAGAAAAGAAGCAGAATGTGAAAGGCACAGACAGAAAGAGAGTGGGATAAAGATAGAAGAATAAGCACTGCTCAGCTTTTTTATTTATTTATTTATTTATTTTTGGCTGTGTTGGGTCCTCGTTTCTGCGTGAGGGCTTTCTCCAGTTGCGGCGAGCGGGGGCCACTCTTCATCGCGGTGCGCGGGCCTCTCACTATCGCGGCCTCTCTTGTTGCGGAGCACAGGCTCCAGACGCGCAGGCTCAGTAATTGTGGCTCACGGGCCTAGTTGCTCCACGGCATGTGGGATCTTCCCAGACCAGGGCTCGAACCCGTGTCCCCTGCATTGGCAGGCAGACTCCCAACCACCGCGCCACCAGGGAAGCCCTGCTCAGCTTTTCTTTCTCCTCAGTCCTTCCAGAAAGGATATACAGCTAGCTGTCTGTGCCTTTAACATCGTGCTCTAAAAGGAAGGAAGGGAGGAAGGAAGGAAGGGAGGAAGGAAGGAAGGAAGGAAGGGAGAGAAAAAGAAAGAAAGAAAATTCACGGAGTGCTCACCAGGAGCCTGGGGGCCAGGCATTGTACATTATCTTGTCGAACCCTTACAACTGCCCTATAAAGTGGAAATCCGTGTCATTTTCCCCATTTTGCATTTGGGGAATCTGAAGTCCCAGAAATGTTAAGCAGTTTGTCCCAAATCATACGACTTGTAAGTATTGGAACCAGGATTGAAATCTTTTCTGCCATTATACCAATCTTCTGCTAGAAATGTAAATGCTATTCCAATGCCAATAGTTCATCTCTAAAATAAAAGATAGACTTATCATTGGTGAAATGACTTGATTGGCATAAGATTTTCTATAGTCAATAGCATGGGTTCACAGTTTATAGCTAACTAGGCAGATAGGAAGAGGGAGAAAACAAAACTAACGGCAATTAGTATTGTTTTCTTTTATTCCATATTCACCTGCCTGTATTTTATTTATTTATTTATTAATTTATTTATTTTGGCTGCGTTGGGTCTTCATTGCTGCACGTGGGCTTTCTCTAGTTGTGGCGAGCAGGGGCCACTCTTTGTTGTGGTGCATGGGCTTCTCATTGCGGTGGCTTCTCTTGTTGCGGAGCACGGGTTCTAGGCACGTGGGCTTCAGTAGTTGCAACACGTGGGCTCAGTAGTTGTGGCACATGGGCTCAATAGTTGTGGCTCCCAGGCTCTAAAGCGCAGGCTCAGTAGTTGTAGTGCAGGGGCCCAATTGCTCCGCGGCATGTGGGATCTTCTTGGACCAGAGCTTGAACCCATGTCCCCTGCATTGGCGGGCGGATTCTTAACCACTCTGCCACCAGGGATGTCCCTATTTTCTTTATATATATTTGAGGGCAATATATGAACTTACAAAGAGAAGCTGTTTCATGTCAGCACTGAATCAACTATAACTATAGAAGAAGGTTCCTAGTAACCCCAGAACAATGTCATTTGCAGTTTTTTGTGGTTTTGGGATTTTTCCTGCTATTAGGAATTCCAAGAGGTATCTACACAGGGAAGTAAAGGAGAGAGCTGAACCAATTATCTGAAGATACAAATACATATTTATGTGAACTATATAAAATTGTAGTTTTTTGTAGGTCCAAACCAGTAGTTATCGTCAAAGTAATGTGATTCATCTGAATATTACTGCAATGGAGGAAAAACTGCGATTTGTGTAGTAACTCTCTTCAAAGATGAAATTAGGTATTATTCTTAAACTCTAACCTTATACTGTCTCTATAAACCGAGCCAGAGTCAATTTGCCCAAACTTTACATCCCAATCTTGAGAAACACCCGTTAACTCTAAAAATGCACCCAGTGTTCTCTCTCAAGAAGAGTTAATAGTTTATTTTTGAAGGGTGATGATTTTAAGCATGTCAAAACAAAGAGATGGCCTCTGTCTTGTTGCAGAACAGCTGCACAATTGGTTTGCTGGACCCTGGATGTCCCTCAGGATGAGTATGGCATGTGGTGCTTCTACTTAAGGAAGCTTCTCTCAGTGATAAGGCAGTATGGGCTTCGCCAGTGAGAAAGTGCCAGGCCTTAAAATGGGAGCAAGGGGACTTAGGGACTAAAATAAAACTAAACCAAACGGTGGAAACACGCTCAACTCCTTAATTTATCTGATTAGAGCCAACAGGCGCCACCGTGTAGAACATTTGCTCCCATCCCAAATGCCATTAAAGCAGCAGTGGAACTATTTCTAGGCTTGGCTCCAGATTGATGGGGGATGAACTAACAGTGGATTTGGTTTCAGCCTGGAGTCACTGTGAAATGGCGACAAACTGCAGTCACTGCAAAAGTCTGTGGGCATCAAGTGTTCCCTGGAACACACACCTGCCTGGAGGAGATTCCGCAGCCCCTAAGGAACATTCCTCTAACTCTAGTCTCAACCCAACTCCAACTCCTACCCTATATTACTCTGCTTTATTCTCTTAATACAGCTGCATGGTTGCTTAGACTTTAGAGTTTTGCAAAGAGTTTGGTATACTAGGCTAGCTTAATATTTAATTGTCCTTTAAAATTGCACTATGTTGTGTAAAGGGTACAAAAAGGGGCAAAGCTATCTTTTACTATTCTGGGATAGTAGTTACCAGTAAGAGGAAAAAGTAGAAGACTTTGTTCTAGGGAATGTATAGAAATCCTGACAACCCTCCTCTGACCTTCAAAGTACTAAAATCAGTACTTTGTACACCTCCACCCCCAATCAATCTGCCACTAGCTGTGTGTCCTTGAATTGCTTAACCTCTTTGGGACTGACTATTCACACATTTGCAAAAGGAAATGTTCAAACATCTCTAAGGATTTTGAAAGTGCTAACATGCTATGAGTGTAAATGTAAAAGTACCTTTAAAGATTAAAGGTTTTGTATAGTGAATTGTTATTGTATAAAAATCTTTCCCAAATTAGTCCTTTCCAAGTCTGCTGTTAGGTGACTAATCAATATCATCAACTCCATTTTACAGAAGTGGGGGTTATTTTTCTAATAATTTAATTGAAATGTTTATTGAGCACCTGTGCTAGGTACAGAAGCTTATCCAGGTTTGTTGGAACTGGATCCTCTATGATTTGGGAGACCCACTTTACAAAAAGGCACTTATAAATACAAACTTAGGTGCAAAAGTGAATATTTATTTAGAGTGAGAAAAGAAATCCTAACAAGTTACTGAAGCTTAGAGATTTAAGCCCCTTTCTTCTGAGCTCTCTATAGGCAGTTTACCAGAATTGCTTACGTAGAAATGCTTCTGAATGAAACCTGGCTTTCCCCCTGACCTAGATAGAACATTCAACAACTCCCAGCAACTCTTAGCGCTCCATGGGGCCTGTGCCAGTGAGCAACTGTGAAGTTAAATCCTCATGAAGCTTCAAAGTAAATCTGCCTCTAGTTCTTTAGGGAATCAAGAAACAAAGGGTAGAGTTCCCAGCCTCAAGATAATTGCAGTGGGTTGTAGCCATTAGACCTTCCAAGAAAAGAGCTATCCTAGTGTTATTCATCTAACTGGATCAGTTCCACAGGTCAGCAAGAGGATTCAAATGATGGCAGTTATTTATTTTATTTAAAAATTTGATTTTGAAATAAATTTAGACTTATAGGAAGATTGTAAAAATAGTATGTAGAGCCCCCCATATAGTCTTCATCCACCTTCCCTTAATATTGAACCTTACAATATACAATTGACACCAGGAAATTAACACTGTTGCAATACTATTAACTAAAGTATAGACTTTCCTTAAAATTTACCTGTTTTTCACCAAATTTTCACCGCTAGTCTATTTCTGTTTTAGGATGCAGTTCAGGATCCCACACATTTCGTTGTCCTGTCCCTTTAGTCTCTTCCTATTTGTGACAGTCCCTCAGTCTCTCCTTTACTTTCATGACCTTGACACTTTTGAAGAGTACTGCTCAGGTATTTTGTAGAATGTTCTCAATTTGTGTTGTCTGATGTTTTCTCATAATAAGATTGAGGTTATATATATATTTTTGGCAAGAATACTACAGAAGTGATGTGCTCCTGGGTCATCGTCCAGTACAGGCATACCTCATTTTATTGTGCTTTCGCTTTATTGTGATTTGCAGATACCGAATTTTTTACAAATTGAAGGTTTGTGGCAACCCTGCATCAAGTAAGTCTATTGGTGCCATTTTTCCAACAGCATTTGCTCACTTCTATTGGTAATCCTCACAATATTTCACACTTTTAAGTTTTATTATTATCATTGTTATGGTGATCTGTGGTCAGTGAACTCTGATGTTACTACTATGACTTGCTGAAGGCTCAGATGGTGGTTAGCATTTTTCAGCAATAAAGTGTTTTTTAATTAAGGTATGTACGTTGTTTTCTTAGACACAATGCTACTGCACTTAATAGACTAGAGTATGGTGTAAACTTAACTTTTATATGCACTGGAAAACCAAAAAGTCGTGTGATTTGCTTTAGTGTGATACTTGCCTTATTGCAGTGGTCTGGAACCAAACCCAAAATATCTCCCAGTTATACCTGTACTATTATTTTCTTGCTAAACTGTTTCAGCATGTGGCCCTTAGGAGCTGCGGCTCCTGTGTCATGTCAACATTCCTCAACCTTTTTTCAAGCATTTCTTTGCTTCATGGCACCAAAAGACGTTCCAGGCTCCTCTTGTATTTCCCCTCCCCCGACCCTGGAATTAGTCACTTCCACAAGAAGCCCAATATCAGGTTTGTTTGATTAGTATGTTCTTCTTTTTGTTCTTAAAGTCCTGGGTCTTGGATAGGCTGTTTCCTAAAGCAGCACAAATATATGCATTATCAATCACTAAGAGTGGGCCTATGTATTCCTTTTCTAAGCTGTAATTGTAAAAGAACCTGGAATGTGACTTCTGGCTACACTATCAAAAGCCAGGTGTGCTAGCCTCCACAGGGACTTCCTATCAAGACTCTTAAGGCAGTTACTAAAAAAAAATAGGTCATCCTTTACATTTTCCTTCCCTCATATCCCATGTCCAGCTGGCTGCCACCCATCATTCTCACAAGTCCATCCCTTCTGCTCAACCTCACTGCTGCTTCTTGGGTCCTAGTCCTCCCCTGGGGCCTAGTCCTCCCCTGGGGCTTCCCTGGGATCCTCCTAATGATCTTCCTGCCTCCAGCCTTTCCTTTCTACCACTCATCTTCCATGTGGAGCATAAAGCCTTTTTCCATTGGCAAATCCAGCCTTTTCTTTCACTATGCTGAAGATAAAAGAGGATGGTTTTTCTGAAACTTTCATTGGTGATATGGCCCCCTAATATTGATGGCAGTGGTTTTCAAACTTTAGTGTAAATCAGGAACAGCTGGAGGGCTTGTTAAACTACAGATTGATAGGTTCCACCCCCTAGATTTCAGAGTTAGTCTGAAACTACTACTTCTTGTTAAACTACTTCTTGTTAAGTCTGCTTAACAAGAAACCCAAGACCCTTTCACAGTTACATCCTTGGACTTACCTCCTACCTTACCCTTTCCTTAAACATGCCGTTCCTTTTCAAATCTTTGCGTGGCCCCTGAAGATCCTAATCCCCCTGCCTGGTCTGCCCGTGCCTCCTTGTCTTCCATAATTCTCCACATTTTGCAACAACTATCCTGGCTTCCCTTTCTGCAGTTGTCCTTATTCCTCCAACCTCAGAAGGACTGTCTCTCTTCTGCAGTCTGATGGTACTTGATAATATTTACTGTGAGAATTACAACTTAGTGTTGGATTTGGTTGTTTACTCATTTGATTCTCCCAGTAGTTTATGAGTTCTCTAAAGGCAGGACAGTGCCAAAGTCAGCTTTTACTCTCTAGCACTCAGCTCTCACAGCATTAGCATAGACTAGGCACTGAATAAATGTTGTTGAATGAAACATGACCTTTTCAAGGATGGTGTTATGCTGTTTACAGTAAAGAAGGTGATAAAGAGTTTATAAGAACACTTCAAGATTTATTACTGCTACATTACAGGTGAAAAGGGTACTGTAAATAAGAGAGTACCCTAAGATACAGAATTAGCTAAATGACTTAGGCACTCTGATCAGTTCTTTAAAACAGGTAATTAGAATCAGTCTAGGCTGGGCTACATGGCACGGAGTGAAACAGATTTGGCAGATTCTTCTGTGATCCGGATGGGTAATTTAGCCTTCATATCTGCCCAGGCTGTTAATTAGCTAAGAAACTGCCAATCCCGCTTTGCATCCTGTTTTTGCTGTCAACACGTGCCAGTGAGCACCCCTTAGTCCTCTTAACTGCATCATAACCCATCTACTTAACTATAGAAATGGAGTTCTTAACCAACCCTTGGTGGTCCTTAAATAGATCTGGTGGTCTAAAAACATGGATGGAAAACAATCACGTGTTAATTTTCACTAAGTTCTAGCTGAAATTAAACATTTCCCTCAGTTGTTAATGTAGGCAACAAACACAGTTGTGTTTGCACTACCTGAGGCTTTATCATTGATAGAAATCACCCATATTTTTATATTACATGATAGCAGTTATTTCTATTCATCAGTGCTTTAATATTACATTAGTTTTTAGATGAATCACCAGATTTTGTTATTAGATGTCCTAATAAAGAAGCACATGTACTACATCACATTTAAAACTACTTTGTTATCTGTATTTCAATGTAGTTGATTTCCTTTGTAATCCTACATATCAAAATATTATTTACATATTTAAAACAAAAACCTTATGTATTTTATTTTATATATTTAACATGTTATTCTGAGAAGGAATCCATAGCTTTCAACAGACTGTGAAAGGTGTCCATGACACCAGAAAGGTTAATGCCCCCGTTGTAGAAGGTAAGGTTAGGATTGAATTCTGTTGACATTTACTTTGCAGCATCAATTTGGTAGGAGAATTTTTAAAAAGCAGCAAAAAAATATTCAAGTACACTCTGGATGCTCACGTTTCCATTCAAGGACTTCATAAAAGAATAGAACGGTTAATGAGTTGTAGCGGAACGTTTTCTTCTATTAGTGTGTACAAACTGCAAGTGAAACATTCTTTGATTTCTTGGGCCACATGCTCACAGTGCAGTAATAGTTAGATTAATTTCTAATACGTCTCATCTCATTATAGACCTGTGTAATCGTCTCTTTCAATTTAAATTGAGCTTCAGGGAAGATTAAATGCTTAGGTATTTATTCCAGTTTGTATAAATTTTCTGGACCCATACAAATTAAACTTCCTCTGTCTAAATGACCCTAATCATTCTAATTTAACTAGATAGAGCTTATTTCCTTTTGACAGAGCTTGTCATGTTGAATCTTATCCATGGAGATGAACGGCATGCCAGATAGGTGATAAGTATTCCAGATGTTGCCTTGTCACTTTCCAGCAAAGTTATTAACAAAAGTCAGTTGCTTCCTGCCTTTCTTCATCCTCTAATATTGCTGAGAATATAAACTTCCTTTCTCCCCATTAAGATATGGTAATTTAAAAGTACAGTAACTGAGCTGCTGCAGAGGAAGTTGATTTTTATAAAATTACCTGTCTGTTGTGCATGGTACATCAGGGACTCTTAGGGCAATTTAAGGCTTGGTGGGACTGTGGGTGGGAGAGAGTAAAGGGGGTTATGAAGAAAATCGTGACAGAGCTCTGAGTTTGACCGTGTGTGTGTGTGTGTGTATGTGTGTGTGTGTGTGTGTGTGTGTGTGTCTGTGGGTGTCTGTGTGTATGCGTATTGCAGGGGACTGAGCATCAAGAAATCCATTTCATTTACTTTTGGCTGAGAATAAGCCAATAAAATAGGAATAGCTACCATAACATCCAGTGAATTAGAATGGACCTGTCCTAGTTCAAGTGAGGCAGGATGCCTGAAGGACTCTTACTCCACCTCCTACCTAATACCTCTGCCCTATCCCTGTGGCAGCCCTGATAGACATCTAAGTAATGACCACCAAAGAAGTCCTTCCGTAGGATTTCATGTATCTGCCCTCAAGGCACTGAAAGGAAGGTGTGGTTGGAGTGCGGAGAGAAGAACACTGGAGGCTGGAAGGGGATAGGAGCCTGGAAAGAGAGTCAGAGGCCAAAAGATAGAAGGCCTGATTCCCAGCCACAATGCTAGATAGAGATAGGCCTTCTACGGCTCACTAGAAAGATCTAACTTTCTTAGGTATAAACAAATTGGACATTCAGAGCTAAGAAAAGCCTAATAATACAAATGATAATTATAATAATTTTTCAGTGTGACGGCTTCATCAGTCTCTTTTGGGTGTGATGAATTTTAAGTGAATTTTCCTTCAATTAAAAAAAAATACAATACTTCTGGTTCCCTTTTACCTTGCTCTCTCTCCTTTTAAGTAAAGTCATGGAAAGACCTTTATATTTCTTAAAGTATAAGAGTATGGGTTAATATCACTCTCAAGAAAGAAGAGTGATCCAAATAACTAGTGAAGTGAAATGAAGTCTGATCTTCAGAGCCTCAGCCGGCATCATAACCACATTTATATAATCATAAATATACAGCCTTGCACTTGCTTCATGTCTCACGATTTTGGCTCTGGTAAACAATAACTTAATGTCCAATTTAAACTGCTTTGAACTTTGAAGTGGAAGAAATTTACCATTAAGGCCATGTTTGTTTTAAAGGTAATACTTGCAGCATTTCCAAGATGCCTGAAATCCTGTGGATTTTTTGACGTAGATGCCATTTCCTCAAATGTCAACAAAAAAAGTGCTATTCTGGCTGCAAGTATTTTCTCCCTCCCATCATCTCCATTAATTTTTTTTTTTTTTTCTTCTTTTTTTTTTTTTTTGGTTATTTTTTTTTTAATTAATTAATTTATTGATTGATTGATTGATTTTTGGCTATGTTGGGTCTTCGTTTCTGTGCGAGGGCTTTCTCTAGTTGCGGCAAGCGGGGGCCACTCTTCATCGCGGTGCGCGGGCCTCTCACTATCGTGGCCTCTCTTGTTGCGGAGCACAGGCTCCAGACGCACAGACTCAGTAGCTGTGGCTCACGGGCCCAGTTGTTCCCGCGGCATGTGGGATCTTCCCAGACCAGGGCTCGAACCCGTGTGCCCTGCATTAGCAGGCAGATTCTCAACCACTGCGCCACCAGGGAAGCCCTCCATTAATTTTTTAAGTTCATTAACAGTTGAAATTATTAAACTGAGCTCTACTGACATCTGCTGGACAAAATCTTGTTTTTCATTATATTATCAACTCATTAATACTCAGGTTTTACTAACTAGACTTACTGTTAAATCAATCTAGCAAAGCTGTACTAAACAAAACAGAAAACAGAACTAAGTTAAACATAAGATCATTAATCAGCATGTAATAAATCTAAGAAAAGGCTTCTAAGTCCATTTCTCCCGCTGGTCGAGCCATATTCAGTTTGGTAAACACGCACTTTCTGAGTGCCCTCTATGTGTCACCCTCTTTATATGCACAGTGGGTTCAGTACTTGGACAGGGCCCTTTGCAAGGAGTGGAGAGTCTGGTGGGGGAAGACATATATCTAAACAGGTTATTTCAGAAAGTATTCTATCCAGAGTGCTTCCTCTTTCAGCAGCAAGACCTATCTATTGTGGATGGTACATCAGGGGGTACCCATGGGGTACCCATTGTACCCATTAATGTGGGTACATGCACAATAGACCTATCTATTGTGCATGGTACATCATGGGGTACCCATTGTTCCAAGAACATCTTTGTGGAGGGAATCAACCAGAGCAGTGTCATTTTGCCCATTAGGTAATAACACAGTGCCTTGGGCCTAGGTATTTTTCATGGGCCTACAGATAGGGTGTGTGTGTTCTAAAATGCAAGAAAACAGAAAATTGAAACCACTAAATTTTAAATTAAATGTCTACAGAATATATAATGTTAACCTCATTATTTTTAAATGTAATTTTTCTCAAACTTGCCTGTGATCAGAATCACCTGGGGCTGTGAAAGCAGATTGCTTTCTATACCAGCATATCTGACTTGGTTGGTCTTTGTTGGGTCCTGGAATTTGCATTTCTAACAAGTTCCAGGTAATGCTAATTAACATTGCTGGGCCAGAGATGGCACTTTGGAAACCAACGGTCTGAGAATAATTCACGTTTTTTGACTTGAGCACCCTGGTAGTTAGTAACATCATTAACTGAATTAGGAAACTCAGCAGAAGGGTCAACTTGAAGAAATGACAGGTAGAAAGATGATAAATTTGGCTTTTTCAAGGAAACGGAAGAAAAGACCATCAAAGCCAGACCTACAGAGGTTCTTTTAACATATTTCAATAATGTGTGAATGAAACTAATTTTTAACTGGGCAGGTGAGAACTGGTGAAAGATAAAACATGCTGTCCATTCACTGAAATAAGTGGTAGAAAATGCATTGGTTATGTGTGAATGAAACATTTTTAACTGGGCAGGTGAGAACTGGTGAAAGATAAAATAAAACATGCTGTCCATTCACTGAAATAAGTGGTAGAAAATGAATTGGTTATGTGAGTCATCTAATCTCGGATCAATTCCTAGTATAGAACATGCAGGGAATACGATTATGTGAACAAGAGTTATCTGACCAGACTCACTTGTATAAGCCTTTCAGTTTAGGAGTTGAGAACTAATGGGTTTTTCCTATTTCTAATGATGTTTCTAAGCTTCCTGGTTGAGCCCTGTTCTTACGCACTGAAGTAGCCCTGTGTAGATGACCTGTGCGGCACTATAGACCCACATCACTTTATGAAATTCTCATTTAGGAAACATGGCAAATGACAGATGATGGCAAGTAAGGGTAAATGACACCTCTGGTGTACATTTACTATTCAGAACATGCTAAGAAAAAAAACGGGAGAAAGAAATGGGATTGATCTGCTTTTGTATTCAAACACCTTTAACAATTGGCTGGCTAATCATGGCTCCTTCTAAATTCTAAACAAGGGCAGAAGGGTCTAATTTTCCTCATACAAGCATTGATTCCAGATGACTCAAATTAATTATTTAGTCTAGATTATCTTCCACATGATTCTCATATTACCAGAAGCTTATGACTCTTCGGATTGAAAGATTCCAAATCCTTGGCAATTTTTCCATTAAAATTATAAACACATATTTGTCCCAAGTCCATTTCTTTCACTTGCTACAGTCGCCATCACAGAAAATTGACCACCTCAAGACTGTACTCTTTGCCTTGACATTATCTGGAATTGTGTCACATCAGAAATCAGACTCCAGTCATTCCAGCTCTTTCATGCTCTTGCTACTAGTGCATGTGCCCTTTGATCACAAACATCAATCAATTCTCTCGACTCATCATCCAACTCCTGACTTTCCTTCCTTCTTCTCTACTGAGTCGGGATTCCATGATGCACTGTCTAGTCCCGTGGTATCAAAGGCTCTGTGGCCAGCAGCATGGGCATCATCTGGGAGCTTGTTAGAAATGCAGACTCCTAGGCCCCATCACACTGGCATTTTAGAATCATTTTAACAAGATTCCCAGTGATTTGTATGCATAGATGGTGGTGAAGCCCTGACCTCAATGTTTCTTTAAACAAGTTTACAGTGACTCTCACACACTATCTTCCCCCTTTGATTACTCACTAAAAGCCAGTCCTGATGAGGTTCAGTATCTCATTGAAATCCCTTGTTTATATTTATCTCTCGATTTCAACAGTCTTTTGTTTGAGTCTTTTGTTGAAAGCATGCATCACCTTATCTTCCTAATCCTAGCTAAATGATGTACCTATCATATTCTAGCAGTACAATTAACATTGTTTGGATTAAAGTTCTTCAAGTTAATTGCTACGTAGGTCATGAACCATTTACTCAGGTGCTATCGCAGATGGATGAACTCTCTCTTCAAAAATACCTGCATTTTTACAGGATTCCTAAAGGAAGTGGATTTAACCTAAATCATTAACTAACCTAATGCTGGGAGTTTTTGAGAAGTCATTCAACTAAGCGCAAGTAATTTTGGGGGCAAGTGACTTTTTGTTCTCAGATTTCCCTCCACCTTGCTCATCACCGAGGTGGTCTACATGAAAGAACTCTTGAGTGCTTCTGCACTGAGTGGCTTTTAAGTGTCTTCTCTCTGAAGGAGTACTGAACTCCAGTATCTGCAAATACAGCCGGAAAACATGGGTCACAGGAGACTTGGATGTACTTGACATTTGTGGAACAAGGGAAAGACTAGCTGGGGAGTTAACAGGAATATTAGAAAACATTTCCTTGTAATTGCTTGTCTCTTCACCTGTCTTCTTCACCAGGCTCTGAGCTGTCAGAGTGGGGATGTGTATCTTAGGCACACAGAATCCCCTGCCAGGTGTCTCGCATGCAACATACACGTTCATTGAATTTGGGGGATAAAATGGTTTTAAAGCATTGCTCATGGCATTATTAAATAAAATGGCATGTCTGCAGCATATTAACAGTGCCAGCAGTTCGGATTATAATACCAGCAAGGGGGTGATGTTAATTCCTGAATGCCAGATCCTCAGAGAACAATCAATTTTAACCATCAGCTTTCACCGTGAGCCATATCAGGGTTTTTCCGGTTACAAATACCTTTCTTAATATCCCAGCTCCATTAGAGAAGAGAAATTAGGTAACTGTGACACTACTTTATAAACTGATTTATCAAAAGAGTCCTGCCTTTCCCTGCATAATGACTAAGTGCCTCACAGAACGTTAGCTGCAGATTTAATGTCACCATGGTTTAATTTGCATGTGGATGAAAAGTTAACACAATGTAGAAATGTGAAATTAAACTGGTTGGCTATGAGCAGCAGTCCTGCTAACATCCATTCATCTATCCTCATTACTTCACCTCTTGGCTTATTGTGTTTGCTGCTTTCTTCCATTACTCACAAAACTGTCGAGTAAGTCCCAGAGGATGCACTAGCACACGGCTTCTAGAAAATAGTGTTTGAAAAGCTTACATAATGGGACCAATGAAGCCAACATGCTCTCCACTGTAAAAAAGCCCAGGGTTCTCTTGCCTTGTTAATTGACCCTCAGCTTCAGAAGTAAGAGGGCGAATTTGAATGGGAAACAGAATGAGAAAGGAAATTATCAGGGGACTGACTTGTAGATGTTTCTCACTTTAAATGATGCTTCTAAGAGTAGAGAATACATGAGGCTTTATAATGACACTGAATCCACAGTGGGAACTGTCTTGGGAAAGAAGAAATGACACAACAATTATTATTCTATTTAGAGAGTATGAGAAGCAGGGAGGCAAAGGCCTTTTCTAATGCAAAGTTTAGGAAAAAATAAACTACTATAGGTAAGTTGCAGGAGATGAATTACTTTTTCAAGTTTTGTTTTTGCTCATGAGGTTACAACTGTGGTGCAACTTAAAGTGCTTGTCATTATTTTTCTTCTGGTAGGAAGATGAGCCAGGGAATGGTAAACCTGAGAACAGAGCTAGCTGTCCTTACCAACTGAAATGTAATCCTGTGGAGAGTTAGGGGGAATGCTCCAAGCATCACTTTGGAGTTTCTGGGTGGCCTCTACAAAGCCCTGTCCTCTCCACACCCCCTTGCCCACATCTAAAGATGTGATGCCATCATCTATACCTTTACTCAAAGGAGCAAAATAAAAATAACTGTGCATTTATCCTCAGTACTGAGTCATTCAGACAATAGACAAGGGGAATGAAAGGCATTTTAATCATATGGACCAGGGGACAAAATGTAATATGGGGATGGAGACAAGTATTTTATCATTTGGCAAATTTTGGTGTGCTAAGTGACACTAAATAGCTGTGTCATGAAAAGAAGTAGTACAGTCATGCCAGGTGATTCAGCAGAACTCCTTTCCAACATCTGCACATATACTTTATAATTATGCCCCACTTAATCTCCCCCTCTAGTCAAAGTTCCTTTGAGAACTGGTCAGCAGGGAAATCGATTTCTAGAATGAGACCTTTAGTTACTAACCTCAGAGTGGATTCTCATATGTGTGAGATGGCTGATATACTGCTCTGCTTGAAGCCTAGTAGATTCTTCATAATTCTATAATGATCAGATTTTTAAATATTTTCCTCTCATAAATTTTTACCTTCATGAAGTACTTCAAATCTTGTTTGACCCAACAATGAAGAAAAAGTCGGGGACAAACCCTAGGGAATGAGTGCATAAAGAAAAAGCCATTGAAGAAATATATTTCTTAAGTTTAAACCAAAGCAAACAAGAAGCACTTGACAATATAGAGTCCTAATAAAATTTTATTGAGAACCAGTTAAGTCAAATCCTTTACGGAACACAGAAATCCATACAATTCCAGCCCTTTCCAGTAAATGGCAATATAACATCGGCGTAGGACCCCTGAATATCCCACTTTGTTTTGTACCTGTAGGAGAGAAACAGTTCTTCTACAGCTTAACAATACAGAAGTGGGGTGCTCTGACCTATTTAGGGGGAGCAGCAGTGAAGTCAGAATTGAGTATGGATAACAAAGGATAATAGATGAGTTCAAGCAGCCAAAGGAGTAGATGAATTAATGCTTACTCTTCACGTTTTGTATTTCAAACTCAGTCAAGAGAAGGCAGGGCATTATAAGATCAGACAGCAATTAACCTGAGGACTTATGAGCAAAGTATACCTCTCAATTAAGTTATGCAGGGAAGTTGTAATAAGAGAAAATGGCCACTTTTACCTAAAACTCTACCTACCGTGAAGGCTTTTGATGCCAAATAATTGTAAGTGACATCAAAGATGAAAAGAGGGTCAAATGACTGTAAGGATTAAAGACTGACTTCTTGATGGGACCAATAGGATTGATGTAAATAACTGATCGTGACTTTCATAGAAACACACGACAGGATAAACGAATACTGCTTGACAAGGTTTTAAGGTTTCACTACCTAGTCTTTACATGGAGATAAAAGATACTTGAGTTTTCTGGGAAGCAGTTTTGCGCAGTTTTTCGTTTTGTTTTCTAACAAAAAGAAAAATAACTGAGGGAAAAATGATGTAACAGAAATAGAACTGAAATGATGCCTCTTCCTTTCAAAACTAAGAAACTAGTGTAAAAGTTTCAGTTTCTACCATGGTGTTAGGGTATTCGTCTGAGTTTTATAGCCTTTGCCTGAGTTTAAAATCCTATCAAAGTTTCTGAGCTCTTAAACATAAATAAAACAAACAATGGCACAAATATAAAATCCTGCCAGTTTAATAACTTAAAAAGCCAAAGAAAAAAATGAAAACTGAATTGTGTTTGCACTGATAAATTTGTTAAGGGATGGCAGTAGCTAAACAGCAATCCAAATAGGAATAAGAATCTTACTCAAAATGTTCTTCTCCCGGCCTTGATGTCTTCCTGGGGTTAAATTAATTAAGCTGCTTGGTGAAGCACTGTGATCAGTCTCCTCCGGTTAAGAGAAAGTGTTTGTTCTTCTTCCCTTGGTTAGTAACTATAGTAGCTCAAAGCGCAGGTACAGTATAGTAAGACGTTTAACTAAACCAAACGGGGTCTATTCTTTCAAGCTGGACACCCATCCAAAGGCAGATTCGCTTTACTGTGGATGCTGACACTGTTCGTGTGACACGTTCACGAGAAAGGCACGGCTTGCACACAGCTTGCCAGCAACACTTCAACATCTGAGAGGCACAAGGTTGTCCCCAGCTAGCATGAGTCACAGAGGAATAAGCTAATCCTGGGAATTGAGCCGTGGGCTGTGTTTTAGATCCTACTGTCAGTAGCCTTTAAAGGGTCAGGCAATTTCCAATAATATTAGCTATTTTGGTGCTAAATGGAAAATAATAGGGGATTGCTATCCACAGGAACCAACATATACTCAGTGGGGATTTATATACTCAGTGGGGATTTGGTTCAGAGTTCCAATAAAAATAGCATGTTTTTGTGACCGAGAGAGCCGTGAAATAGGCACATTTAAAATTCTTAGAACCTGTTTTCTTAAAAGCTGCAAAATGTTTCAAAATCAGTCAAAATGCATAGAAAAGACAAAACAAGCCTGGGAAAGTCAGCAATGGAAGGAGGAGGAATGGGAGCTGATGAGTCAAAACAATTTGTGTAGAATTTGAAGCACCAGGGATTCTTCACCTACCATATCAGTACCCGATCCTGAGGGCTCAGAAATGGATGAGTGTTAACGCCTAGGCTATGCAAAGAGACAAAAGCCATTTGTTCTAAGAATAATCACTGGATAATACCTTCTCAGGAACCAGCATTTCTATGGAAAGCTTAGCGATTTTGCAATATAGCACCCCTCCCCCCTTTTTTAACAAGTAGAATGCTCTACTATTTAGTGAAAAGATCAACATCTAGGTAGATAGGAAGGAAAATATCTTATGGCTTGTACCAAGCAGCCAACGCTTTATAAAGCATAGTCATCGCAAAATAAGTAAAACACAAATCAAAATTTAGAAGGTCAGTCAGAAAGGGTGGACTCAAATCCTAGGTCATAATATATTTACACACAGAAATCTCATTTCCTGATCTTACACTAATTCCAAAGAAGAAACAAATATACATAAGTAGTTCCAAAACATACTAGCTTATTAGGAGAAAACAAAGTTTTTGTTAGCTTATCTTGAAATAACCTTCAAATCAGAATTTTCATATAACGACCATCACATTTCAGAAGTTTTTGATAAAGATGTTGGATTATAGAGCCTGGATGCTCTACTAACAAAAAGAGGCAAATTTGAAAGTATGTTTATCTCTAGTTTAAATAAGCACTGTGAATTTGAAAAAGGGTGTTTAGGTCCCTAGCCCAGTTGGCAACTCTTTCAATTTTCGTCTTGGAAGCATAGTTATATTTTTGTCCCCTTTCATAATCAACCACTTAGAGAAAAGCAAAGTCATAAAACTGTCATTAAAAAAAATACTAAAGAGAAGAGGTGGAGGTCAATATCCAGCGATAAGCATGTATTTATCTACATTTAGTTTTTTTAAAACATTTTTAGAACTGTAACAGATGGTTATATTCATAAGCTCGAGTAAGAATACGACTGCCTCCAAGTTCTGAAATATATGCATATATGCCCTCAAAATACTGTACATATTACCTATCCTCCCTTTAGGATAAGCTGAAGTTAATTAAGATTTCCCTGGATATTTTAAAATAAAAGTAAATAATAAAAAGGAACTGAATTAAGGACATAGTCTGAAAAAAAAAATCAACTAAATCAAGTACACAGTTTGACTCTATTGTTGCTTTAGCCCAGGAATGATACACAGAAAGGCTCATGCAGTGAGTTGCACTGGGGGGGACTCTCCTCTTACAGTTCAAATGCAGGAAACCTGGCTTTCATGGGCACTAGGAGGTCAGCCAAGAAATAAATCGTTCCAGCCATTCCTGAAGGAAAAGAAAAAGGCAGAAGTTATTACACCAGATGATGATGTATTATAGACTGGCTTCATTTTGTAGCATAAACAACATTATGATATTAATTTAAATGATTTAAATGAAGTGGGCACCTGTTTATATATGTTGCAGCTCATTAGACAAGATCACGAGTCAGAGGCTCAGCCTCTTTACCCAGGTGGAAGACGGGAGGGAGAGCGGAGCCAGACCAGTTCAAGGCACGGCCCTGCCCATTTACCATATGTGAGCTCCTTCACCGTGGCCCCACTTCCCTGTCTGAGCCTCAGGAACCTCATCTGTGACATGAGGATAATAATGTGTATTTTTGCTGCGATGATTTATGATGACATCTGCAAGATGCCCAGCGTGTGCCTGGTTCCATAAACAGCAGTCACCGTAATAACTACTCCTGTTGGGGCCGTGGTGGTCTGCGCGCTAACTGAGTTTTAATACTGAGTTATTGTATTAGGAAACAAGGAAGCAGTTTAAGAAATAACTATGAAATTAATTTGCTGACAAAACTCAAATTAAGATACATTAATTACTAAGCAGAGAAGCAGATGCTGATATTATAAGGCGAATAAGTAACGTGTGAAAAATACCTTCAAAGAGGGAGAAGGGGGTGTCTGGTGTTCTGCATCCGTGTTCTCCGTAATCTAAGCACCACTCAGCGAACTGAAGATGAGACCAAGTTAAATTACTGAAGCCATTTCTTCTAGAGACCTCTAAAAGTTGACAGAGATTGTCTCTAACATTTACTCTGAAAAGTCAAAAACTATCTTCAAGGCAGGGAGAGGGGCTGATGCAGAGAAATGGGTGGTCTAAAAGAGAGCACGAATGAAGCATGGGAGGAACTTAATGGGCTGTCTGAGCCTCATCTCCAAGGTTATCAAAGAAGAAAGAAAGGAACAAAACCACCTTACATCTCCCACCACTCTCCCACCCCCACCACAAATGCTGCTGAGTAGACTTATGTCCTTAAAAAAAAAAAAAAAAGCTAATTCAACTGAGTAGCTTTTTAAATTTTTATTTTATTTTTTAATTAAAAAATTTTTTCTTCCACAGCAAAACATTTAATGACACATGGGTAGTACAAAGTTCTAAATCACCAACTAAGGCAGTCCTGTTTATAGAACTGCCCTACCAATGCCCTCTTCTCTCATTTTCTTTTCTTTTCCTTTTTAAAAAATTTTTATTGCAGTCTGGTTGCTTTACAATGTCGTGTTAGCCTCCACTGCACAACAAAATGAATCAGCCATACACATAAAGACATCCCCTCCCTTTTGGACTTCCCTCCCATTTAGGTTACCACAGTGCATTAGGCAGAGCTCCCTGTGCTATACAGCATGTTCCCATCAGTTGTCTATTTCATACATAGTATCAATAATGTATATGTGTCAATCCCAGTCTCCCAATTCCTCCCTCCCCACCCCTTTCCCCCTTGGTACCCATACATTTGTTCTCTACGTCTGTGTCTCTATTTCTGCCTTGCAAATACGATCATCTGTACCATTTTTCTAGATTCCACATATATGCATTATTATATGATATTTGCTTTTCTCTTTCTGACTTACTTCACTCTGTATGACACTCTCTAGGTCCATCCACGTCTCTACCAAATGACCAACTGAATAGCTTTTGAAGGTTTTTCTTAAACTGTTTGTTCTATAGACTTACGGTTTAAAAAAATAAATGAGTTAAATCAGATTAACTAGAGACACTTCTACAGCCTCCTGGGCAAAGGTGCGTTCTGTTTGGCGAATCTGACTCCTACCTTACAGGCCCTGTACAGGTACTTCGCATCCTGCGTGAGGTTGTACAGCGACAGGAAGGCGTAGGCATTCCCTGCAGCGCCGTGGCACAGCCCGTACCCCTTCTTCAGCAAGCCATACTGCCAGATCACATCAGCACACTGATAGGCATCACTGAGATACCGTTCCTCTTTGAACACCTGCAGAGTCAAGGGACATAGTTTTATTACAAGGGATAGAAAAGAAACCTCCACTGACCTTCCTTCCTGATAGAAGAGAAAGGGAGACAGGATAAGGGAGGAGACAGGGAGGTGCCTCGGCAAAAAAGGGTAGGAATTCAGAGACAGAGAGATGTGTTATATCGGTGGGGACAAATTACAAGAATTCACTAGTTTTTTCTTGTTTTTAAATACATAACTGGGCATGACCTTGTCTGCATGGTGTAAGTTTTATATGTATGTATGTTTGCGTATGCGGGTGTTATTGGTGAAGTAGCCTTATTTACTTGCAACTTGCTGTTATCATTAGTCACTTCCCAAAGAACAAACACTGTCTTTTCTGTAACAATGATACCCTTCACTACTAGAAAGTTTCTTTATACGCTGGAGAAGAAACTGTTTATAAAATTGATTATAAAAACTGATTTGAAAAGTAAAACACTATACTTTTCAGAAAAATAGAGATACATCTTTACAATCTATTGTGGCCTCCTATATCTTGATCAAAGGTTTAAAAAATATTATTATTATTATTATTATTATTTTTGGCCACACTGCATGGCTTGTGGGATCTTAGTTCCCTGACCAGGGATGGAACCTATGCCCCCTAGAGTGGAAGCATGGAGTCCTAACCACTGGACCGCCTGGGAATTCCCGACATTTTTAATATCTCATTGCAGTAGAGAAGTAGAATAAGACAGTTTTAAAAGTTTGTGCATTATATTTAACTTCCTGAATGCAAAATTTGATATACTAAACGCTTATTTAGACCATGAGATGCCAGTCCCTATTTAGAGTCTATAGATTTGTAATTTGTAGAACAGGTACCAATGAACATAGATATCTTGGTTTACTTCCATTTTTTTCCCCTCAAAGAAAAACCTTTTCTTCTTTGATTATGGCTCTGACATAGCATGCTTTTTAGAAGTGATATTTGAATTTTTAAAATTACGGTAAAATACATATATAAAAGTTACCATCTTAATCATTTAAAGTGGACCATTCAGTGGTATTAATTACATTCCCAATGTTGTATAACCATCACTATTATCTATTTCCAAAACTTTTTCAACATTCCAAACAGAAACTTCGTACCCATTAAGCAATAATTCTCACCCTCCCAGCCCCTGGTAACTTTTATTCTACTCTCTATGAATTTGCCTATTCTAGATACCTCATATTAACCATCACATCATATAAGTGGAATCCTACAGTATTTGTCCTTTTGTATCTGGCTTATTTCGCTTGGCATAATGTTTACAAGGTTCGTGCATGTTGTCGTATGGATCAGAAGTTAATTCTTTTTTATGGCTAAATAATATTCCATTGTAGGTATACACCATATTTTGTCCATCCATTCATCTGTTGATGGACACTTGGATTGTTTCTACTTTTTGGCTACTGTGAATAATGCTGCTATGGAACACTGGTGTACAAGTATCTGTTTGAAACCTTGTTTTTACTTCTTTTGGGTATATATACCTAGGAGTAGAATTGCTGGATCATATGTTAGTTGTGTTTCATTTTTTGAGGAACCGCCAAACTGCTTTCTACAGTACCTTTACCATTTTACATTCCCACCAGCAATGCCCAAGGCGATTCTTTCTCTTTTTAATTGAGCTCCTGGGATATTTATCTTGGCTCTGCCACTGATGCTAATCTTGGCTACTCTACCTGTCCGTGAAGCAGTCCCCTGTTCTATGAAATAATGTGTGCTGTGGTACAGATGGATACTGTGAAAATGAATTATAATCCATACAGCAAAGTGATTTTAGGTCCAACAAATGGTTTGTCTATATATTGTTCAAGAATTATACAGAAAACTAATTTTAAATTATAGAATTTTATATTATGTTTTCCAATTTATTTCTAAAAACGAGAAAATTCACAGTACCTTATAGGCCTGAATGAGCATGTAGATTACCCCAGGAGAACCGTGGCACCAATGGACTAGCAGATCCCGAGTGTCGTCCACACAAGGAGGGTAATTGCCGGAAGGGAATTTCAGCTGGCAGACGTAGTCTACACTGGGCTTGACCAAACTATATAACTTCCCATGGCTCACTTGAAGGCTGGGCTAAAAACAAGAAAGGGAATTATCAGTTCTGCAGAAACAAACAGACCTTCCTAAGGCTCAGGGATGAGTTTTAAATAAGAAGGAAAACATGACCAAAATGAACTGAAAGTCATTAAGAGGTTCTGGATTCCATCCAATTTTTTCACCTACTGATCCAAACTAAAATTAGGCTATCAGTTAATACTTGGAGCCTTATGTACATATTATTTTTCGATATTTATTATCTATATACATATAAATAATTTTCCAAAGCCAATGCTTACGAATGTGAGTGTATGAGAAGTTTCCTAAGGTTTTAATACCTTAAATACACTTTAAAGACCACAAAGAGATGCATTAGACAAACCAGGCACAACTTGCATTTAGAGAAGTGACAGGTGATATTTCCAATAGGAGAGGATGCTAACAAGTTGGGAGCCCTGGGATCTAGATCCCGAATTGGTGTGACTCTAGATTAAGCCTTTCTGCAAAAGATTTGGGACTGATACTTATGAAGGATTATTTTGATACAACAATGTGTGGATTTATAGGACTCGTTGCCATATGGCATATGAGCCTTCATTTTTGATACAATTTTTAGTTTCTCGTTTTGGTCCTGGTCTTAATTCAATGCACCTCACACTTCTTTAAACAACAAATTCAGTGTTGTCTTTGCCAGGCAGGGGGTGAGCACCTGGGATGAGAGGGAGGCAGTGCTGTGAAGCACAGGCAGAGGCGGCAGGGAACAAGGAGATACCGACCATAAGGCACTCACAGATACTGAACACGCAACGAAGTTCTTTAGGGCACATTTAGATTTCACTTTACCCAAAGAATATTGTTCAAGCTCAGTTTAAAATGCTAGAGTTGAATGACTGGATTCTCCTCAAACTTGCAGAAGTTATCCAAAATGGCCTAAAAATAATGTTTTATGCTGATACATAGGCACCTACCAGAATGCACTTTTAGGATTAAAAATTAAATCATTTCAAATAGATAATTATGTGCAAATGGAAAATTCAGTACTTGGGTTTCCAGGTTTCTTACTACAACCAACACATGGAGGCAGAGGGTAAGACACCTCCTGATGGTCTGCTTCAAAGAAAGGTCATGAGGCCATCCAGTCATTAACATGTCTGATTCTAATTCACCTTCAAACTTCAAGGTTTTTCTTCTTTCCTGAAAACTTTCAAGGATCTATATTTACTTCTGGAAATAGAGAGCCAACGAGGGAGTGTGCCAGAAAAGTAAAGGAGTTTAAGTCTGAATTGTCAAAACCCCTAATTATAAGACTCTGAATTGAGAAGTGCAGAATAAGTACAAGAGTTGGTCTCCTACTGCCACTAACATTCGAAGAGTGACTCTGCATTGAAAAGCAATAATAACCTTGTGTTTTTCAGCTTTGTTGTCCTTGTTTAGTTATAGGGAGAGGATAGGTGTGATGTTGGTTTTGCATTACTATAGCCAGCTACTCAACCAGCTATTGGTATTTATATCCAACCACTCTTGTAGAACATATCAGTGAAACACTTTTCTTTATGCCACATTGTACTTTGGAAAGTTGAGGGGGGGCACCTTTTACCATCATTTAAATTTCAATATTCTTTTACCATGAATTCTTATTCTTACACAAAGTGCCTATTTCTCCTTAAGGAGAGTTAAACAAGCCCCTGGAAATGATGCTCTCATGAGAAGCCCTCTTCTGACCTCCCTTTCCAGGTTATGCTTGATGCAGTAAACTCTATTTGCCCTTAGTCTATTTGGCTTTGGCTGATGTCCCCCAATAGTTTTAGATCCGAAGAACCGTTGAGCATGGCATATTCAGCTATTTTTCAGGTAAGTTACACAAAACCCATTGAAAAGGCTCCTTAGTTTTGCTCTCTAACTGAGCTTTAGGCAGCATATTCTCCTTTTTTTTTCTACTGATTTTGCTCTTACTCCTGAAATTTGTTTCAATGGGTTGTGCCTTATAGTGTGGAATAATACTAATTCAAGGCATCTGCTGAAAGAGAAGAGCAGAGCAGAGGCACTTCATCTAAAAGAATAGGTCAAAACACTTCAGTCTGCACAAGCGGCATGAGATGGGCAAGTGTGCTCACCTACAAATCAATCATCTCAAAGCACACTGGCTTTTATGTTTACACACTGTAAATGCACTTTCACAAGCACTGTCCCTGTTTACCTAGGCCAGGTGATTACCAGGAGAGTGATGCAGTGGTTGGCAGAATGAACAAATAGAGCTGGAGCACCTGTCTTCTCACCCTAGATAGTACAGTCAGGAATCACATTCTAGCTCCATCATCATCCCCTCTTACCTGCATCAGGTAGTAGTAAATTCCTGCCAGGCCATGAGCGGCCCCCACGTAATATTCTTGGTACCATTCATACAACAGTGGAGTCTTTCCTGTGAAGTTTCTCTTTCTAGCTAGGTCTTCTCCAGAGGTTAAGACTGTTTCACAAATCTGCAGGGAGAAATCGACCGAAATGAGGAAAGAATTAGAATGGAGCCAAGGAACTTTTTGCTAAGAAGTACTGGAGAACATGGCAAATTCGACACCACCTGATGGCCATGGACGGGCACAGTTTGATTCTGTACTCAGAGAAGCACATGGGATTATTCTGCCTAAAAGAGGGAGAGTCTGGAAGATTTTGAACTTTTACTACAGCTCACAAGAATTCACCTGTCAAAGGAAAGCAAAACTCCTTCAGATACAAGAGGAACACCTGCACCTTGGAGGTGAAATCTGGCCCTTATTTTCCTCTGAATGGCCTCTAAACTCCAAATGGAGCAGCTGGACTTCTTACTCCAAGTCACTCTCTACACAGTTTGCAACAGCACTCCAAGTGCAGCTGCTGGTTCTCTGATCATGCCTGACCTTCAGAGGTTAAGAAAGATACACCTTACCTCCCAGCTACTTGGGATGTGCCAACTAGGGAAACAAAACCAATAGTTTAGGCAGATAGTAGGTGGGATCCTAAAAAGACTCCAAAAAGCACAAAAACGTGGTACCTGCTGAATATGGCTTTGAGGAATCTTTTCCACTCCAAAGTTCTTATTCACAAAGAGAAGAGCACAGATGTAGCCCATTCGTCCATAGAGCATTTCATTTGGAGCGTGGGGATCAATCTTATTTAGGTGAATTAGCCTGGGAATAAAAATACATGCTTAAGAGAATGTAAAAGGGATCAGGTAGAGATATATACTTAAAAATGATATGTTTAAAACACACACACACAAATATATATAAAGTTACATATATACACATATATGGAATTATTATATTATTTTAAATATATAATAATAAAATATATAAAATATAAATATTTAAATATACTTACATATTATAACCTATATATATTGTTACACTTTAAATATTAAGAGGGCTGGGCCAGACCACAAAGGGTAATCAGGGTTCAAAGATCAACCATCAACTACATTTCTTTTCTTCAGCTCACAATGGAACTGACAAATAAGAAATCCAAAGAATGAAGGAATACGTGAGTGTGGCTGGGACCACCTGCAGCCTCCCTAGCCCCTCATGGCGGCATGCTCTGAGACCAGCAGTTGGGGTCAGAGAAGCCAAGAACTACTGGCTATTATAACATTCAGTCTGAGGAAAGGACTAAGTCAACACTCAAAGGGCCTATTTCCATAAAATGAAATGCCTGCTGCACCCCAGTTATCTCCTTGCTTGATTTATTTCTTAAATGTGTCATCTGGCCTAGCTGAAGTGTTTGTATAGCAGCCTGATTTACCACAAACGGTAGCACATACAAACAGCACAGAGGGATCAGTCAGTCTCCCAGCTCCTAGTCCTTCTTTTTAGAAATAACCATGGTTACCAATATCTTGTATATTCCTAGAACTGTTTTATGCACATATAAGAATACATATACTTATTTATAAACATATTTTCCCAAGTGTTTTGTGGCTTTGTTATTTAACAATACATCTTAACAACCATTCCTTATCATCACATACAGAGTGATCTCATTCTTTATCACGGTTGTACAGTATTCCACTGAATGAATGTATTATAATTTATTAGCTCCCTATTGATAAACTCAGTTCAGCTTCTCAAAAAAAAAAAGTTGTTTTCGGTTCTGGTTCCAGGTAAGGTGGGGTAAGCATATGCCAGCCTGCCTCTCCCAGTCAGTATACGTAGCCCCAAAACCTAGAGAGAATGTGTGAAGCGGCTACTGAGAACCCTGAAAACTACACAGCAGCCGGCACAATGGGGATGACCGGAATCTGAAGTACTGCCACATCAGTGGTGAGTTTACCACATTCTCCCCTCTGGTATTTCCCTGGCCTGAACTCAGTGCCGCCTGAAACCCGGAAGTGGGCATCCAAGTGCTGACAGAGACAGTCCCGGAAAGAGCCCTTTAGTTATATCTCAAGAAAGACCAGGAAGGGGAACTCTTAATATCAGAGAGAGTGGGTAAAACACCTCATTTTTCTTTATTTTCGTTTTTCTGTTCTTTCACTCCCTAGGCCACAAGCAATCTCATGGTGGCAGCAGAAGCCAAGGCAACAGGAGCCAAAACTCTGAGGGAGGGACCTGTCCTCACTGACTGAAGGGGCTGTGGTCCCGGGGGGTAGGGGGTGAGGGGCTGTGGTCCCGGGGGTGAGAGGGTGAGGGGCTGTGATCCCGGGGGTGAGGGGGTGAGGGGCTGTGGTCCCGGGGGTGAGGGGGTGAGGGGCTGTGGTCGAGGGGGTGAGGGGCTGTGGTCCCAGGGATGAGGGGGTGAGGGGGTGAGGGGGTTGAGGGGGTGAGGGGGTTGAGGGGGTGAGGGGGGTGAAGGGGGTGAGGGGGTGAGGGGGTGAGGGAGTGAGGGAAGGCCCACTGCCTCACTTCTCCTTCTAGCCTCCCCATCACTTGACCCCCAAGATGCAGGCACATTCGTGGGAGGTGTGTGCCTGAGTAGGATAACCAGAGCCTCAGATTTCTTTCCAGAGAACCAACAAGGGAAGTCCCAGGGAACCAGAAAGTAGGTGGAGCTCACAGAGGGATAAGAGCTCAGGGACGCAACTGTACTTGTAGTCTGAACTCTGAGAATGAACCTTTTTTTTTTTTTTTGGTGGGGGGGGGGCCGGAAATATGATAGGTAGGGAAAATGTCCTTGCTATTCTACATTTTTCATCACATACATTTTTCATGAAATTTTGAAAGCACATCTCAATTATCCTTAAATTATTCTATAAATTCAATGTGAGGCCATTTAAATTATTAAAACAATTTAATTTTTGGTGAAACTGGACAAAATGATATTGGTATACTAAAAAAGTATGGGGGTAGAGAGAGTCAGGGAATTTCTGGAAAAGAGTAGTAATGAGAGGACAATTAGCCTTACCAAAAAAATAACCTTGTCACCAGGTAGCTTATGACACTAAACATGCTATTTAATCTCTATACTTTAAATTTCTCATCTATAAAATGAATGGTCCCTTCTGATTTAAAAATTTATTTTTAAAGTAGTTACATATAAACAATGCCTGTGTATGTATATTATTTAACTTTATATACTAAGAATGGTTAATAAGCATTTGAAGTATCAAAAATCATATCCCTGGAGTGATTGGTTATATCTGAAGTATTCTAGTAAGGAATCAACATTCAGAGAGACTTGGCACTTCAAATAACTTTGTCAAAATTTACATCAGAGGAGTTGATAATAAGTGCAGTAAGGAATGTTAGAAAATGGATTTCATTGGTGGAATGAGCGGTGAAGATGGGTGGGACGTTTGGGAGATGGTACGGGCTCTAGCACCGTTTGATGAGTAAGATCTAAGGAGGGTCAAAGGATGATGTGGCTTTCTCTGAGCCACAAGAACAGGGCAGAGGACTAATCGTGTGTGTGTGTGTGTGTGTGTGTGTGTGTCTTCTTCCTAATAAATGTTTGTACATTTGGTAGAGTTTGGTTAACTGCTTGTGCCTTCATTTACTCAGTGGTAAGGTGATAGCTGAGAGGGTATATAGCCCCTACCTCTAATCTCTGGAGGCAACCAGTATCTACAAACAAGAAAACAAAAACCTAACAATTGCTACCACCAGGCTATATACATCAGTAGGCAGAGTGTCCTAACTCTGAAAGGAAGGTACTTGTGAAAGAGAAAACAGTCCTCCTCTCCCAACCCCTCCCTCCCCACTTCCACAAGCCTGTGGTGGGAGGGGAACACTTAGGGTTAAAAATGAAGAAGACATGTTTAAATAAGCAGAATGAGATGATTTTAGTGAGTAAAAAGGGCTGACAGTTATGAAACAATGACTGAGAAAAAGTTATGAAAGCATCCTTAAGGGAACTTACTCCCCAACAGGAAAGAGGGGTTTGAAAAAGCTTGGCTGGTTGCAGTTCCTGACAAAGTTAAATTTGTCTGTATTACACCTCGACAAACGGAGGCATCTCGATCAAATTGGTTAAATATGCAAATGCTGGCTCATGCATTTTTCTCTATGACAAACACAGGCATTTAACTCACAGTGGAACAGTGGTTATGTTAGGAATAGGGACACAGTGGTCAGAGGTTGCTTTCAATTTTCTTGTAATACCTTGATTGACTCTTTTCCCCCCAATGCCAACAGAGTTATCTGGGTGGTTATGGACCATTTTTTTCTACTTCAATACCACACACACACACACACACACACACACACAGACACACACTCACACACACAATACCCCCTAATATTTTTAAATAACTTAAAAACATTTATTAAGAAAAATTCTATTTTTTTCTCACACCAGAACTGGCAGTTCAGTAATGTTGAGAACTTAAGAAAATAAAATCTGTTACTAGATACAGACTCAACTGTTGTAGTAAACAGAATGAACATCTCAGAGTTTTCATAAGAATTTATTATCGAGTTTTAATACAAATGTATCAAACTATAGAATTTAGAGATAGAAAAGCACTCTTGATTTTTGTAAAGGGTATTGAAAGAACTATTCAAAGAGGGAAACGACTATCAATTTTTTAAACAAACACTGCTCTATGGGAGTTACTAAAAACAATTATTGCATATTGCATTAACTCCAGTGATGTTATCACCTAAATAAAATGTGTTTGAACCACTGAATTAGAAAACACCCTTTATTTGCCAATGCTATGACCTGCATTACCACTAGGTGGCGGTATATAACTAGCATACCAATTATTTTGCAACCAAACACATTTGCATCTGGGAAGTTGATAGCAAGTACCTTTCAAATACTCGAAAATAAAGTATTGTTCAGTGCATCTCATTATAATAATACTTAAGAAAGAAGTATTCCATTTTTTCTGGATTTGAATTCAATTCATTAAAACTCATTAGTTGCATGTATCTAACCCAGTGTTCATAGTGCACTATTTAAAATACAATAGCCAAGACATGGAAGCAACCAAGCAACCTAAGAGCCCAGTGACAGATGAATGGATAAAGAAGATGTGGTATATATATACAATGGAATACTACTCAGCCATAAAAAAGAATGAAATAATGCAATTTGCAGCAACATGGCTGGACCTAGAGATTATTATTATAAATGAAGTAAGTCAGGCAGAGAAGGACAAATATCATATATATATGATATATGGAATTTAAAAAAATGATACAAATGAACTTATTTACAAAATAGAAATAGTCTCACAGACAGAGAAAACAAACTTACGGTTACCAAAGGGGAAAGGGTGGGGGGAGGGATTAATTAGGAGTTTGGGATTAAAATATATACACCCTACTACATATAAAATAGATAATCAACAAGGACCTACTGTGTAGCACAGGGAACTGTACTCAATATCTTATAATAACCTATAATAGAAAAGATTCTAAAAAAGAATATATATATATTATATATATATAACTGAATCACTTTATTGTACACCTGAAACACAATATTGTAAATCAACCGTATTTCAATAAAAATTAAAAACAAAGTCAGAAAGAGAAAGACAAAGGAAAAAAACTGTTGGTATGTTCCCTAAAAAAATAAAAAATAAAACTTACTAGTTGGATCTGACAATTACTAAAAGCAGGACTTTAAACTCCATGTTTTACATGCTATATTCTTAAGATAAAATGAAGAAATGACAGCATTTATCAATCAAATGGTTATTTTATATGTTTTCAGAAACTCTCAAACCCATATCATTGCAGCTCCATTTATTTGTTTTGCTATGTTGATATTAATAGCAACTTATCTTTAGAAGAGGCAAGTCACTGAAGGAAGAAAAAAGACATATAAAAACAGGATAATTTTGTTCCACTCCTAGCAATATTTCCCCAGGGTGTTACTGGGAGAGTTTTTGCCTTTTGTCATAAAAAGTTTGTAACTTTTTAAAAAGAAGTCCTTTTCTTACTCATCACATTACAAAAGAGACAGGATATAACATTTTCTGACCAGAAAGCCAAAGTTCTTCATCACTCTAAGTGCTGGCCCCAAAGCACGCTATATGCTGTAGTCACTTAACTGGGCACAAAACAGGCAATGCTCTTTATTTGTGTAGTGACACCAACTATCTCTGTACAGAAGGAAGTGAGAAAACAGCCACAGTATAAATCAAGCAGTAGGAAGAACTAGTGCTGTTTATTATCTTCCCCAACACTTGCTTCAGACAACTGCAGGACAATTTGAACATGAACGCACACACGTGCACACACACTCCTTTTGGGGAGTCACAGACCCCTCCGAGAAAAGTGTAAATGTTCTCTCCATGTTGAATACAATTTGGGGGTTTTCTATATACCTCTGGAAGCCCTAAGATTCTCAAAATTCCAAAGCAAAGAACCCCTACCTTAGGGAAACTGATTTCTTTGGATTTCAGTTTGTCTAAGGATTAGACTTTCATTAATCCCAAAGGTCCTTTTGGTTTCTAAAACTCAAGATTATGATTCTGAAAGACCACTATATTAAGCAAATACAGGAATGGTAAGCTGAAATACTATGGTGGCAGTAGAGCACAACACAGACACCACACGGAGAATATGAGTGTCTGTGATATAAAAGGGCTGTGTGATGTGAGGAAAAAGGTGAGGTAAAAAGTAAAACAAGTAAGTAGGTTTATTAAATAATTGATGACATCAAGTAATTTTGGATTTCCTGAAGTTGAACTGAAAAGACTTAGAAATTTTTCCCTTAAAAGGGAAGAGATGTGAAAGTAATTTACAAATAATTCTTTTTTTCTTTCTGGTCTGCCATGAACTCTAGAAATCTAAAAAATTAAATCTGCATCCACAAACAGGCTATTTCCTATCATATACCCGCATTTTATATTTTTAACCTTAGCAAGTCTATAAATAAAATACTGTTGAAATGTAATAAAACAAAAAAAGATATAAATAACAAAAACACCTTCAATACCAAGGTATCAAAAAAAAAAGAAATTTTAGTTTACTCTCTTAAGAGTGTTTTATAATAAACCAGTATTAATATATGGTATTATTCCCCAAAGAGTGTTAGAACAACAGGCCTGAAGATGTCCTGAGGAAAAAGGGTTGCCTACATGACAAGCGTGGCAAATTCTGTTCCCTAGAGTCACCTGGGTTCCCCCCAAGTGTAAAAGCTAGTGAAGACTCTCAGCAGTCAGTAAAGGCACATATTTAACTTTGTTTAATTAGTGTTTCCCCACTGTGTCTGAATACACAACTCTTGTTTTCATTTAATACCTATTAACATTCTTCACATACCAAACTATTACTATTTGGCTGTACATATTTTGAGAGAGGCTGACATTATATATAGACTATAAAGGCCACTACAATTTATTTTTATGAAAGTTAAGAGTGACTCATTGAATGAGACTTGCTTGTGAACCTCTGAAGCAGAGGGATCCTCAACAAATAAAATCAGAGCTGATAATGCTATTCTAACAGTAATTTACAAGAATGAATAGTGGGAATCAAAAACCATGGTCAGCTCAGAGATGATCACTACTTAAAATGTTGCCAGACCCACTTAAAAAATGGGCTAAACTTTAACAGACACTTCACCAAAAAAGATATACAAATGGCAAATAAGTATATGAAAAGATGCCCCGAGACATGTCATCAGAGAAATGCAAATTAAGCTAACAATGAGATACGAGTACACATCTATTAAAATGGCCAAAATCTGGAACACTGACAACACCAAATACTGACAAAGATGTGGAGCAACAGGAACTCTCATTCACTGCTGGTGGGAATGCAAAATAGTACAGCCACTTTTGAAGACAGTTTATAAGTTTCTCTTAAAACTAAACATAGTCTTATCATACAATCCAGCAATCATGCTCCTTGGTATTTACCAGAAAGAGCTGGAAACATATGTCCACACAAAAACCTGCAAATGGATGTTTTTAACAGCTTTGTTTATAATTGCCAAAACTTGGAAGAAACTAAGGTGTCCTTCAGTAGGTGAATGAATACATAAACTGTGGTACATCCAGACAATGGAATATTATTCAGCTCTAAAAAAAAAATGAGCTATCAAGCCATGAGAAGACATGGAGAAATCTAAATGCATATTACTAAGTGAAAGAAGCCAATCTGAAAAGGCTACATACTATACGATTCCAACTCTGTGACATTCTGGAAAAGGCAAAACTATGGAGACAGTCAAAAGACCAATAGTTGCCAGGGGTTAGGAAGAAGAGAGGAGGGATTAATAGGTAGAGCGCAGAAGATTTTTAGGGCAGTGAAACTACTCTATATGATACTATAATGTTGGATACATGTCATTACACATTTATCCAAACCCATGAAATGTACAATGCCAAGAATGAACTACAGACTTTGGGTGATTATGATGGGTCAATGCAGGTTTATCGCTTGCAGCCAAGTGTACTCTGGTGGAGGATGTTGATAACAGGGGAGGCTATGCATGTGTGGGTCAGGGGGTGTATGGGAAATCTCTGTACCTTCCTCTCAGTTTTGCTGTGAATTGAAAACTGCTCTAAAAAGTCAAGTCTGTTAAACAACAAAACAAAGAAACCTCTGCTGTAACTGCAACTATCTGTGTGTTGGCATACTTATGGGGAGCCTAACAGCACGGCATGCAGAGTTGCATGGCAGCCAGATTTCTTAGTAGAATTCTGAAAGAGTGTTCAGTAAACTCTACTAAAGCAAAAACTGTAGTTTATTTGTACAAAACTTTCATAATTCTTCATGATTCACAAACTTCTAGTGGGTTGCCCTGATTTATATTAAAAATGAAAATCTGGATTTGCATGTCATTTGCCTGTAAGCAAAGCAGTTTTGACTCTGTGTTCCCTTCGGAGGCCTGTCCCAGCCCACTGCAGCACGTGCACCATGTTTCTTCAAATTATTGATCCTGGATAGCACCTTGGATTAGTAATCACATGATTAGGCTTTTGATCTCATTTATGCTAAGGAACTGATGTTTGATCTGGAACATGTCAGTGTCATTATATCTTTTTTTTTTTTTAATTTTTTAATTTAATTTATTTATTTTTTGGCTGCGTTGGGTATTCCTTGCTGCACGTGGGCTTTCTCTAGTTGTGGCGAGTTGGGACTACTCTTGGTTGCGGTGCACGGGCTTCTCATTGCAGTGGCTTCTCTTGTTGCGGAGCACGTGCTCTAGGGAGTGCAGGCTTCAGTAGTTGTGGCTTGTGGGCTCTAGAGCGCAGGCTCAGTAGTTGTGGCTTGCGAGCTCTAGAGCGCAGGCTCAGTAGTTGTGGCGCATGGGCTTAGTTGCTCTGCAGCATGTGGGATCTTCCCAGACCAGGGCTCAAACCCGTGTCCCCTGCCTTGGCAGGCGGATTCTTAACCACTGCGCCACCAGGGAAGCCCAGTGTCATTATACCTTGCAATAAAATAAGGATTATAATGGTTGTTCCTTAACTACAACTCAGGAATAATGTGATTGATCAAATGACAGCAGTAAGATTTACTGCTGAGAGAAAAGTAAATTCAATAAAGTGTTCTTTTGCTAACACACACAGAATTAAGGCATAATGTTTAGATAATAATTCTCGGAAAGAAACATGATTACCGGGTGATGCAGTCTTCTGCCCGCTTCTCATTGTTCATCTTGTGATGCACCACAGCAGCCACTGCCAGGGGACCCCCATCCCCACACAGGAAGGTGATGGAATGCTTGGTCAAACAGTTCAGACTTTGCTTTACATAGCCATGTGCCATCTGTAGGTAGGCAGGGTCCCCAAACACATCGTAGAGGTGTAAGTAAAGCACAGCAATACCTGAAAAGCAAAAAGAAAATCATGTGCAGATGAGGAAAGAGCAGTTGACTGTATTATTTTGGTGTACTGTCTACTCAGCAGTGTTGATTTTTGATAAGCTATAACAAATACGTAAATTATCTGGAAGTTCAGATGACCTTAGTCTAGACTCCGCTTTATTACTAAGCAGCTCTATGAACAGTAGGCAGACACTTCCTTGTTCTCAGTTTCCTCATCATTACAACTCTAAATTAAAATAGGAACTCTAAGAACTCTAAACCCAAGTTTAATATTAATCCTTGTTGCACTCTGGCTATTGTGCTGATGTGTTCTTTTTGATGGTTAAAATGATAGGTAATCAACCTTTGGTAAATAATCACCTATTTATTTTACAAATAATAATTTACTTAATAATAAACAAGAAATGTTTGTTCTTATGAGCTAAAGAAATTAAAAGAGTAGGGAATGAAAAACTAGATTTTTCTTTATATAGAAGATCATTTTTTGCATGAGAAGATAGGTAGAGTAACCAAATCCTCTATCCCAGTATTGTTCCAGGCAGGGGATTATAAGAAAACTATTAAGTTATTTGAGATCTAAGAAAATATACTCAGTTTCCCAATTTTTTTTTTTTTCCACTGTCAGGGACCCAGCCGCTTTAGGAACTATACCAGAAAAGCTGCCAATGCCTTTTGCGTTGGGCTTTACTTGATTTGCTTCTTATCCTACTCTTGAAGCCTGCTATATGTAATTGAGGGCTTGTCTGCATGTCCTCATTCCAAATGCCTGTCACAGTAGATAGAGCCTTTCCTCTGAAGCTGACTAGTCTCAGGGCAGACTCAAAGGTGTGGGGTCGGGAGCCTGCCTGCCTGCGGCATTTCCAGAAACTCGTTTCTCCCCTTAAAGTACATTTTCCATCTCGTTTACCATTTTTAGAAGACACAGAACCTCTGTTTAAATCTAAATTAACAGAGCCAATCTCTTTATGGATTTCAATGCAGTAAAAATGCAGTTTGCAAAATTACTTTTCACTGTACTGAGGACAATTTTAAATTTAGATAGTTTTCTTATCTTGCATGGGTAATTTCCAAAGCTTTGTGCTATAGACAATTCAATTTCACATGTATATGAAGGCCAAATTTTCATTTTCTGCCAAAGTTAATAACCTCGTCTACTCTTTCAAAGTGACTTGGTGTTAGTAATTCTACAAGCTGCTGATCAGATGTACCAATACTTAAGCTTTGTAGACATAAGTGTACAAAACCTGTACGTGGGTAAGAAAAAAAATTCTCCTTTTCACAAATGATCAATGTCAAGAGCTTCTTCTAGAATTAGGTCCTTAATAGGCTTCATCTCCATCCATACCAGGCATCTGCAGGCAATCCGTTTAAATTGTTACCCTTTCATTTTGCCCTCCTGTTCCCATCACTGCCTGTACTCCCCTAATTAAGTTATGTAGGCACCGAAGCCAGATAATGACATGACTGAGATCTGAGAAAATAAAAAGTGATTAAATACAAGCCCAATGATTGTTTTCCTTTTCAGACCTTTGTCTCTTATTATCAGCAATTCCTCTTGGTCTAAACATTTAACAAACAAAACCCATTAAGGTGTGCAATTTTAAGGTTTGATGCATTTCTCATGAAAAACAGGTAATCATTTCTCAAGTCTCACAATATTTCATTTAGATGAAAATTTTTTTTTTTTTTTTTTTCTTTTTGATCAGAGAATTAGCTTTCCATCACCTCAGGTTCTATTTCTCTCTGTCTTTTCATTCTGGGCCTCTGTGTCTGCATATTTTGATTAAGCAATCTTCTGTAGGTTGTAGTTTACAGTGCCTACCTTCTTCCCTGCTACAAGACACTAAAGGATGAAAAGGGTTTCAAGTGAGGAGTGCTGCTGCCAAACAGAAAAATCCTCCTGGACAACCTTATTACAAATCAGTCTAGGTCAGGAAAATAAGACAAAATGCCTAAGTGAAAGACATTTAATGCCTCATCAATATTTTATACCCCAGGTGGCCTAATTTAATAATAGAAAAAGTGGGGGAATTGCCTGTGACCAAATATCTTGAACTTGATTCTTATGATCTAACCTTTGACAATATTCACGCATATAACAACACCTTTGCATAAATACTGAAGGCTGAGCGATAATTGGCAAGGTGGGAAATAAAAACACAACTTCAAGGGCTCTGCAGGGTAAACTCATCCAGTCCTTATGTGTACTCACAACCCTGGCCTCAGTCCATGCTTTTAAAAACTCTTTTCAAAATGTAATTTTTATCAAAATAAATTTGTCCTTCATGGAAGAAGTCAAACAGTACTATAAGGCTTAATACGCATTTGCAGTCTCCTGCCCCAGTCTATTCCTGTCTCCCAGAGGCAACCACTTTCAATCATTTTATCTATTTCCTCTAGTGTCTGCCTCCATATTTCTAGTAATATGCTATGTACTTTCTCTTGATTTTTCTTTATCAGTTATTTTTGATTCACATTCCAATCTGGAAGATAAGGATTTAGCTCTTATAATAGACACTGCTAAGTGGTCCCCCCAAATCTATCTCCCTCTTCTCTAAACAATACTGCCCTGGATTTTAGCTAGGCACATGGCGGCCCAGAACAGTCTCCTTTGCAGATGGGTATGGCCATGTGCATGGGTAAGTTCTGACCAATAAGACGTAGTGGGAATAATGGGGGTAAATTCAGAAGATGTTCTTGAAGGGAGGGGACCTGCCATTTCTTCCTTCCTGGCTGGAATGCAGATGTGATGGTGTAGCTGGAGCAGCCATTTTAGACCATGAAGTGGCAGCTCTGTGATGAGGATGGTAAAGCATCAAGATCAAAGAAGCTTAGAACCCAAAGGACTGTGAAGCTGCCACACACCGATTGCCTTACACAAGACAGAAATTCTGTTGTGTTAAAGCCACTGTTATTTTAGGCACATTCCCCTTATGCTAGTAAGCCTAATCCTAAGGAATACAGCTCTCTTCAAAGCTTGGGAGGTAGGCTGAAGGTAGACCACATAGGGTCTTGTAAATTTGAAAAGCACCATTTAAGAGCATAATTAAATTTGTGTTTTTAAAAGTTCACTGTAATTGAACTGTAAGGTTTGGAAAAGTGTATACGGAACAGTGGATGCAGGCGGAGCAATTTTAGGAGGACAGTTCAGGAGCACAAGCGAGAGACAAGAGTAGCTGCAGTAGAGATGACGTGAGACTGAACTGGAAAGATACTTGCCTTGGAAGGTAAAAGTCAACAGAACCTGGTGGGGAACGACTGAGAAGGAAAAATCAAGATGACTCCCAGATGCCCAACTTCAACAGCTAGATGGGCAATGGTGCCATCCTCTGAGATGGCAAACACCTCTAGGGGAGGGCCAGGTTTGGGAGGGAAGATTACAGTTGTATCCATTCATAAACTCATCTCCAAATACGATTCCAGTCCCTAAAGGACATTTAATATAATGAGAAAGAATGTTTCTTACTGGCTTCTAGGATAACAACCATCAAAACTGGTCATGAGGCTCAATATAGAATGATGAACGGAGTTTAAACTTTTTAATGTTTTTTTTTCTTTAATCATAGAATATGTTTCTTAATCAAGAATATTCTTGGGCTTAAATTTGAGCAGCAGATAAAATGTCCTTCTATACTGTTTGCTAAGCAAAAGGTAGACTAATCAAGATTTGCTTCCTTCTTCTACCCCTTTCACCTCTTCTTCTAGACCAGAAAAGATTGAAATGAGATTTAAAATTGATTGAATTTAATTGTAAAAATATGCTCCAAATTGTTTCAGACTTTAGAATTATTTTGTTAAAAAAATGGAAGACCACCCTACCTTTTATGAATCTGGATGAAGTTTGACATTTTCATTGGTATAAAATTTAAGTTAAATATTCTTTTATTTTTTAGCTGGTCCACTCCATGATAATGAGTGTCACTAAGCCATGAAAACTAATGCTTTTTGGTCTTAATTTTACTATCTTGTCAGATTTGCTCATATATATGACTTAAACATTCTGACATATTTAAAAAAGAAAATAATCCACCTGAAGAGAGATATGCTGAGAAATCAGTAAAGCAAAATCGAATCCATTATTTTCCCATTAATTCTCAAGTCATTAAAGGTGACTTTACAAGAAATATTTGGGATAATATCCTAATTCTGTTAAGTAATGAGTACTTTCCTTCAGGAACAAGAGATTATTCCTACTCTGGATGATGTCTTACGTTATTTCCCAGAGGGTATAGGAAAGTTGTTATAGGGATATCATCTCTATTTTACACGCAAAACCAGACAAATTTAAGTCATATCAGTAAAGCACCATTTAGAATTAAGCATGTGAAGTCAGTCATTGTTTTAGAAATGGTATGTTAATTCCGTAGTTATTCACAGCCTTGGAAGCTGACTTGGTGGAGAAGGAACAGACAAGTGGGCAGAGTATCCGCTGTATCCCAGGGGAAAAAAAACACCATAAGGAAGTAGTTATGGGTGGGGTGTGGACTGAAAGGGGAGCTTCACTTGTGGGAAGCCCGAAATGGAGCAAAGGCAGAGAGTACTCCCAGCACGTGGAATTATCTGAGCGAATCCACATAGACGAGACTAGAGGGTGACCTGGTTAGTAAGGCTGGACTCCTTGGGGTTTCAAATTATTAAAAACTAGACATAGAAATGTAGATCTGATGTTAACCTACTGTCAGTTTATGTAGAGGAGGAGTATTCAAAAACAGCATTTTTCAAAGATAAATGTGGCTATATGTGTTAGTCCAGGTCCTCTAAGATGGGACTGAATATATAAGACTTTATTAGGGACATATATAACATGAAGAGTACTGCAGGGCACCATACCAGCAATTGCATGCTTTGGCTTGGAAGTGACCTCTTCTGGTCCAGGGGGTCCACCCGGAGCCCCTGGACCAGAAGAGGTGGCCTCATCTAACTACAATGAAGTTGAGAGGTCTAATCCTCCCGGGACCCCAGAAGGAGAGGGACAACCCGATATGGACGAGCACTAGAAGTGCCTAACACGGGGCCTGGCAGGGAGGTGGCAGAAAGAGGGAGCCAAACCTTGGACAGGTCAGGTTTGAGATGTTCATTAGACATCCAAGTGACGATGTCAAGTAGGCAGCTGGATATATGAGTCTGAGTTCGGGGAAGAGAGGCTAGACAAATGTCCTCCAAAAAATAAAAAAAGAACCTACTTATCTCCTGTGATCTCAGAGGCCGGTAGAAACCCAGATATCTATTACTTTGAACTTATAACTCCTGGAGCCTGTTTGGTTGCTCAGAACTGCAGTGTCCAATGTGACAGACTCTAACCATAAGTATCTATAGAAACTTAAGTTAGTTAAAGGTAAACACATTTAAAATTCAGTTTCTCAGTCACACTAGCCACATTTCAAATGCTTGATAGCCACATGTGGCTAGTGGCTGCTGCATGGACAGCAAAGAAACTATCCATCACAGCAGAATGGTCTAAGGACAGCACTGTTTGGAACACCAGGGACAGATGTCATTCTTTATAAGAAGTTCAGAATGTCTGGCACTGCCTCACAGCTCATCCTACGAATCTCTTGGTTTTGAAATGTTGAAAACTAATTTACTTGAAAGACAAAAACAAATAAAACTTTGCCGTAACAGGAATATGTCCTGGCTTTCAGTATGGAAGCTCTGAACCAGATTTTTTCTGTTCTGTTTCCTTCTGTAGCTACAACTCTGGGAAGGGAGGGTAAACTGTTTAGGGACACTTCTAAATCTGCAGTTTCCTTACTCAGCTCCTTATCTCCAGTAGTGCTATAAATATAGCCAGCTGTTGAGAAGTAATTAATACTAAGCCTTTGGATTTCTGAGGGATCATTAGTCCTATTCATCTTGACCAATCAAGACCTCGATGCATCTCAAATGTATATGGAGATGATACAAATCTCCACAGATGTATGAAGCTCTCAAAGCACTTCTCTGTAATTCTGCATTTTAGAGATTATTCCTTAACGTTATTCACTTATTTCACCACCAGCCTACACTGATGTAAAAACCTTTGCCATGGTACTTCAGATCTGCAAGTTATTTCCTTGTAGGTTAGGTGCTTTTGAAGACTCTCTTCATGTACTCTGGTGGGAAAAATCATGTTCAGATTAACGAGTACTGCTGGAGCCACTAGAGATGTTCAGCTAATGCCCAAGAATAGTTTTGAGTGATACGGAGACAAGAACTTCCTAAAGGCGGGGGCATGGGTTGTTCCAACCTAAGTTTCAAATAAACTGTTCCCTAGTTGAAACTTTAAAGGCTCATCAATTACTTAATTTTTGTTTTCCTTTCAGATTAATGGAAATGTAAGAAATGAAAGTTTTCTCTGATTAACCCCATACATCATGATCACCGGCTTTTTAAGCAGGTTGGCACTTTCTAATGTGTTATTCTGTAACTGTCTAAATTTTGTTTGTGTTTTGAGGGTGTGTGTTTCCATTTCTTCAGCTAAACGACAGGGTCTTCAGGGCAGGACTCCCGTTCCTAGTCACTGAAGTCACTCTCCACAAAGCCTGGGTGTAAACACCACAGGGACTAGTGCATCCAGTCAGTCTTCAGATGAAAGCCGGGCACACTGCTGCCTTTCCAAATACTCCAGTACTCTTAATACAGGTAATCTGGGGAGGAAACCAGTTGTGACTCCACACCCTTAATTTAATAATATTGGCCCAAACAAAGAAGTGGAAATGTAACTTAAAAAAGGCAGATGAGCACTCTGAAGATGTGTCTTCTTTTCTCTGTTATCTATTTCCAGAGCTAAATAGGAAAAGAGGTTAAAATTTTAAAAAAGGAGATATATACTTTCCTCCTTCCTTCCCTCAGTGCCCTGCAGTGTACTGCTTTGTAACTGTCAAATTAGGAAGTGCTCCTAGTCTTTTATTCAGACTACCATAATAGGTGATAACTCCTTCAGCATAGTAGTCATTAAGAAGCACGGGTTCAGGAATCACTGCCTGGGATTGAAGCCTAGCTCTGCCACTTCCCTGCTGTGTGATCTTACCCCACTTACTAAACCTTTCTGTGCCTGAGCATCTTTATCTATAAAATGAAAGTAACAGGAGCTACTCCCAGTTACTGTACATCATTCTGATCAGTACAATAGTCCCTAGCACACAGTAACTACTCAATAAATGTCCAAACCCCATTAGACTGTGAATCTCCGTGAGTGTTGAATGAGTCACTTCGTCTCATCACTGATGCCTGATCTAAAGGGACAGAAAGTACAGAGGGAACCATATTCCTCCTCTTCCCATTTCCTGCCGCTCTCCTCCCTCACTGGCTCCTCAGACTGGGGAGGATTAGCAAAGTGTTCCCTGTACACGTGCCATCTTGAGCTTTGTGGGAGTCTTCCCGCGTCAGGCGCTCTCTCGTCTCAATCCTGTTTCTCATGTCATAACCCATTCTTTGGCTGTCCAGATGTTCTTTGAGTCTAGGGAGGTAAATTCAAATTGGGTGCAATAAGAAGGAAGCCCACTTTATGTCCAGGTCTAAACAGTATGCTCTGTATTCTGCTTTACCAGGTGTAAAGTGAACATTCTGAGCCCTGTCTCATTTCTGAGTTCATGCTCAATTGCATCAGAGGTTGAAGGGAAAGAGATGTGACTGACTCTTTTACATCCTAAAAGACATGAAATGAGTTGGATTCCCACCCTTTCCCCATTCCACCTAGTTACGTTTGTTATTATTTTTAGTTTGCTTAGATGGTAGCTAGAGTAGTAACAGCAGGCCACTCTCCATTCATTCATTCAGTTGTTCATTCAACAGATATTTATTAAGCACCAACTATGGACCTGGCATTGTATTAAGTGCTGAAGTTAATGGAATGAAAATGACAAGACATGGACTCAGTCTCCTGGTGCTGTCCGTAGAAGTCAAATGCTTAGATACGTCTTCCTTCTTTACCTCCTCCTACTTCTTCTGATCTATCTTCAAACATTCTCATCCTGCTCTGTGCTTCACCCAAGCACACTGGTGATATCAAAACCCTCCAGCTGTTTCAAGCTTGTGTCTCAGCCATTTAAGATTACTGACAGCACAGTGATATCAGCACCATATAAAGTGCAGGCACAAAGAAAGCAGGCGACATTCTTGGTGCATTCATCTGTCTAGCAGTCACTGTGAAGAGCTCTAATAGACCCGGTGTAGATCCATGCCACTGATGCCTTCTGTTTGTCCTAGCAGTTTAGTGCTTCTCATGAAGGTGAAGGACACTTGGTCAGGGCTCAAATTAGACAATGAAATGCTGGCTCTGATGAAGAGCTACTTATAAGAATATCAAATTGCAAAGAAAAGACACCTGGCCAGTGCAGTTCCTTTCAAACAAGTCTAGTATCTGTAGAAACTAAGACCCACATGCTAAAGCTGTAGCTCAGAGGCTATACATTTGGCAGATCAGAGGAACAGCATCTTGAAACACTTTAATAACTTGCACTTAGCGCGTGAGTTAATATTACTCTAGGGATTATGCTGCATATCCTCTCACTTAAAATGTTATCTAATACTTGAAAAGAGGAAATATATGCCAATCTTAGCCTCATTAACTTTGTGAGTTGGTTATAGAAGATTGGGTCATGTCTTCTAGAACTAAAGCCCCTAGAGTCTTGTGTGTATTTTTTTTTTTTTTTAAATTTTTATTTATTTATTTATTTATTTTTGGCTGTGTTGGGTCTTTGTTTCTGTGCAAGGGCTTTCTCTAGTTGTGGCAAGTGGGGGCCACTCTTCATCGCGGTGCACGGGCCTCTCACTGTCGCGGCCTCTCTTGTTGCGGAGCACAGGCTCCACACGCGCAGGCTCAGTAGTTGTGGCTCACGGGCTTAGTTGCTCCGCGGCATGTGGGATCTTCCCAGACCAGGGCTCGAACCCGTGTCCCCTGCATTGGCAGGCAGATTCTCAACCACTGCGCCACCAAGGAAGCCCTCTTGTGTGTATTTTTAAAGTGTGAGCTGATCATCATTTCCCTTGGGAATTATCATAGTTAAGAGTGGAAAAAAATGAAATTAAATGAGGGCTGGCACTTTCCCTCATTCTCTCTTAAAGATACTAGTGAGATCAGCCATCCCTTGGGTTTACTTAACTTTCCTACTTTGTCATCTGCGAGGGAAGCAATGTCTCCTACTAAATGCTTACTTCAAACACGAGAATACTTCATCTGCTCATTTAATCCTTTATAACAGCAATTCCTCACCAGTGTTTCATGTTTTCCATTTTATAAAGCACTTTAAAATCTTCTCCACCCTAGAACAGATATACTTCAAACAAAACCCAGGTGGCAGGGGGCGTCATGCTCTCTGGTGAGTCCCCAGAGATCCCTGGACACCACCTACCATCACTTAATAGCTGGCCTTTAGATTTGATCTTAAGGGGCTTCCATGCCTGCTATTTTTCTACACTGTCTGCTATATGCACAGGCATAAAGAACCAAATGGCTTCCCTTAGCCCCCAAACTGGGATCACGCAGCAAAGAATTCTTGAAAATCTACCAGGATAGGATTAAGGCTAAAAAAGAAGTGCTTACTGCTGGTGTGTGTCATACATCAATATCATGATGCACTGCACTTCAGTGTATTAAATTTTATAAAGGAGGATTTCAGTGAAAAGAACTGAGACTGTTCATTTCAAATATCGCTTATTAACAGTTGCGAGAGCTACTGATTGCTTTCAGACTAGGGGTAATATTTTACTCAAGAAGATCCTCAACATGCCTTTTCAAATACAAGCAATTATGAGGAAAAGCTTCTGTTTTGGCCGAGTTAATTTTCTATCCTGAAACCACACTGAATATATTAATTCAGGATTAGGAAGGGGAAAAACACATTCTATGGAACAATGCTGGAGATTACACTTTTCTAGTTGCCAATGCCCATAAATCTTTCTAGGGTTTCCTCTATGTCCAGTCCCAAACAACTTTTTCCTGTAGACATTTTAATAGTAATTACTGTTGCCTGTCTAACAAGCCATGTTTCCCTCTAGCTTTCTAAATTCCTGTCATGTTTGAGCAGGGCTTATTCTGATTTTTCTTCCTTAAACACTTAAAATTGACTAGTCATTAGCCATTTCTAAAAAGTTCGTACAGCATAAGTATGATCATGTAGGTATCACTCAAATTATTCCATCTTACAGCTTATGTGTAGATCTTCTTCACTTATAAAATGCACGGAGTAAACCAGAACGTAGGAGTGGAGAGTAAACAACACACACACACACACACACACTCACACTCTCATGGGGTAAAGAGCACGGCTCTAAAGCCAGGCTTGCTGCAACGAATCTTATCTTTGGCACTTACTAGCTGTGTAACCATGAACAAGGTGCTCAGCTTCACTTTGCTTCAGTTATCTCATCTGTGAAATCAGGATGTGAATGGTATCCACACCAGAGTTGTTTTGAGATTTAGATGTGTTATTTAATGCAAAGCACTTACATCAGTGCCTGGCGTTAACATTAGTTACTGGCATACATGCACACACTCTCTGGCTCCCGTCATTCAAATGTCAATCCTATTAACATTTTATTAACAAGAATCATGTTTTAATCTTTACTCCTGTCTTTCCACAGTCAAATGATCACAAAACTGCATACTGATGATCCTCATTCCTTTAGGAGCCAAAATTCAATGTATTTTATTATTAAAGTATTGAATTCTTGTTTTTTGAACATTAATGTATAGTAATAATTTGTTAACTCTCAATTACTAACTGAAAAATTGATTATTCATGACACTTCATTCCTGAATAAATAACAGAGAGGATTTACAGTAATAACTGCTTCATTTGCAAATATGAGACAGCTGTGGGGTTTTAAAAATTCTTCCTTCCTTTCCTTCCAAAGGGTCAAGGCATTTTACCTCTCTGCTGTGAACAAAAAAAAGGTAAAAGCCAAGAATACGGCTTATAAAACTGCACTATGACAACCCACATGTATAAATAAATATGCAGGCTTTGGAGAAGATGATGTCTGAATCCTATTAAAAACTTATGTTAACCACTCTCATCACTGTATTATATCCTCTGCTTCATTTAAAAATAAAAGCCAAGATAATTTCAGCTGTAAAATAGTTTGTGAAATGAATGTTAACTTTCTAAAGCAATGATTTGCTCCTTTTAAATTTCAGCTTAAACTTGCATGTATCACCCTTACCAATGAAGCATTATAGTGTTTTCTAAAGCACATATGACACACAGAGGTGCTCTAGCAGAAATTCCAATAAGTACCCTGTCACTAATTGTCTCAATTTTTGCTGGAAAAAAACAAAAAACAGAAAATGGAAAAAAATGACATGAGTCCAGTTTTTCAGTTTGAAGTACATATGTAACATTAAAAACATATGGATGCTTCCTCTCTTCACTAAAACTCTTTCAAGATCAAGTGAGTAACTGAGACAAATCTAGGCATAGCATGAATGAGGTATGATGAAGTTGGGCAGCCTAGCTCTGTAGTTTTCTTTAGAGTCATGAACCAGAAACACAGATGCATTATTATGGGGTGTACTATGGATTGATAAATGTTTCAAACAAATTAAGGACTTTGAACTACAATCCTGCAGCCTGTGGAACACATTCACAGAAACATAGACAAGATGACAAGACAGAGGGCTATGTACCAGATGAAGGAACAAGATAAAACCCCAGAAAAACAACTAAATGAAGTGGAGATAGGCAACCTTCCAGAAAAAGAATTCAGAATAAAGATAGTGAAGATGACCCAGGACCTTGGAAAAAGAATGGAGGCAAAGATTGAGAAGATACAAGAAATGTTTAATAAAGACCTAGAAGAATTAAAGAACAAACAAACAGAGATGAACAATACAATAACTGAAATGAAAAATACACTAGAAGGAATCAATAGCAGAATAACTGAGGCAGAAGAACGGAAAAGTGACCTGGAAGACAAAATAGTGGAATTCACTGCTGCGGAACAGAATAAAGAAAAAAGAATAAAAAGAAATGAAGACAACCTAAGAGACCCCTGGGACAACATTAAACGCAACAACATTCGCATTATAGGGGTCCCAGAAGGAGAAGAGAGAGAGAAAGGACCAGAGAAAATATTTGAAGAGATTATAGTCGAAAACTTCCCTAACATGGGAAAAGAAATAGCCTCCCAAGTCCAGGAAGCGCAGAGAGTCCCATACAGGATAAACCCAAGGAGAAACATGCCGAGACACATAGTAATCAAATTGGCAAAAATTAAAGACAAAGAAAAATTATTGAAAGCAGCAAGGGAAAAGTGACAAATAACATACAAGGGAACTCCCATAAGGTTAACAGCTGATTTCTCAGCAGAAACTCTACAAGCCAGAAGGGAGTGGCACGATATACTTAAAGTGATGAAAGGGAAGAACCTACAACCAACATTACTCTACCCAGCAAGGATCTCATTCAGACTCGATGGAGAAATCAAAAGCTTTACAGACAAGCAAAAGCTAAGACAATTCAGCACCACCAAACCAGCTCTACAACAAATGCTAAAGGAACTTCTGTAAGTGGGAAACACAAGAGAGGAAAAGGACCTACAAAAACAAACCCCAAACAATTAAGAAAATGGTAATAGGAACATACATATCAATAATTACTTTAAACACGAATGGATTAAATGCTCCAACCAAAAGACACAGGCTTACTGAATGGATACATAAACAAGACCCATATATATGCTGTCTGTAAGAGACCCACTTCAGACCTAGGGACACATACAGACTGAAAGTGAGGGGATGGAAAAAGATATTCCATGCAAATGGAAATCAAAAGAAAGCTGGAGAAACAATACTCATATCAGATAAAATAGACTTTAAAATAAAGAGTATTACAAGGGACAAAGAAGGACACTACATAATGATCAAGGGATCAATCCAAGAAGAAGATATAACAATTGTAAATATTTATGCACCCAACATAGGAGCACCTAAATATATAAGGCAACTGCTAACAACTGTAAAAGAGGAAATCGACAGTAACACAATAATAGTGGGGGACTTTAACACCTCACTTACACCAATGGACAGATCATCCAAAATGAAAATAAATAAGGAAACAGAAGCTTTAAATGACACAATAGACCAGATAGATTTAATTGATATTTGTAGGACATTCCATCCAAAAACAGCAGATTACACTTTCTTCTCAGGTGTGCTCGGAACATTCTCCAGAATAGATCACATCTTGGGTCACAAATCAAGCCTCAGTAAATTTAAGAAAATTGAAATCATATCAAGCATCTTTTCTGACCACAACGCTATGAGATTAGAAATGAATTACAGGGAAAAAAATGTAAAAAACACAAACACATGGAGGCTAAACAATACTAAACAACCAAGAGATTACTGAAGAAATCAAAGAGAAAATCAAAATATACCTAGAGACAAATGACAATGAAAACACGACGATCCAAAACCTAAGGGATGCAGCAAAAGCAGTTCTAAGACGGAAGTTTATAGCTATAAAAGCCTACCTCAAGAAACAAGAAAAATCTCAAGTAAACAATCTAACCTTTCACCTCAAGGAACTAGAAAAATAAGAACAAACAAAACCCTAAGTTAGCAGAAGGAGAGAAATCATAACGATCAGAGCAGAAATAAATGAAATAGAAACAAAGAAAACAATAGCAAAGATCAATAAAACTAAAAGCTAGCTCTTTGAGAAGATAAACAAAATTGATAAACCATCAGCCAGACTCATCAAGAAAAAGAGGGAGAGGACTCAAGCCAATAAAATTAGAAATGGAAAAGGAGAAGTTACAATAGACACCACAGAAATACAAAACATCCTAAGAGACTACTACAGGCAACTCTATGCCAATAAAATGGACAACCTGGAAGAAATGGACAAATTCTTAGAAAGGTATAACCTTCCAAGACTGAACCAGGAAGAAACAGAAAATATGAACAGACCAATCACAAGTAATGAAATTGAAACTGTGATTAAAAATCTTCCAACAAACAAATGTCCAGGACCAGATGGCTTCACAGGTGAATTCTATCAAACATTTAGAGAAGAGCTAACACCCATCCTTCTCAAACTCTTCCAAAAAATTGCAGAGGAGGGAACACTCCCAAACTCATTCTATGAGGCCACCATCACCCTGATACCAAAACCAGACAAAGATACTACAAAAAAAGAAAATTACAGACCAATATCACTGATGAATATAGATGCAAAAATCCTCAACAAAATACTAGCAAACAGAATCCAACAACACATTAAAAGGATCATACACCATGATCAAGTGGGTTTTATCCCAGGGATGCAAGGATTCTTCAATATACGCAAATGAATCAATGTGATACACCATATTAAGAAACTGAAGAATAAAAACCATATGATCATCTCAATAGATGCAGAAAAAGCTTTTGACAAAATTCAACACCCATTTATGATAAAAACTCTCCAGAAAGTGGGCATAGAGGGAACCTACCTCAACATAATAAAGGCCATATACGACAAACCCACAGCAAACATCATTCTCAATGGTGAAAAACTGAAAGCATTTCCTCTAAGATCAGGCACGAGACAAGGATGTCCACTCTCACCACTATTATTCAACATAGTTTTGGAAGTCCTAGCCATGGCAATCAGAGAAGAAAAAGAAATAAAAGGAATACAAATTGGAAAAGAAGAAGTAAAACTGTCACTGTTTGCAGATCACATGATACTATACATAGAGAATCCTAAAAGTGCCACCAGAAAACTACTAGAGTTAATCAATGAATTTGGTAAAGTTGCAGGATACAAAATTAATGCACAGAAATCTCTTGCATTCCTATACACTAATGATGAAAAATCTGAAAGAGAAATTAAGGAAACACTCCCATTTACCATTGCAACAAAAAGAATAAAATACCTAGGAATAAACCTACCTAGGGAGACAAAAGATCTGTATGCAGAAAACTATAAGACACTGATGAAAGAAAGTAAAGATGAAACAAAGAGATGGAGAGATATACCATGTTCTTGGATTGGAAGAATCAACATTGTGAAAATGACTATACTACCCAAAGCAATCTACAGATTCAATGCAATCCCTATCAAATTACCAACGGCATTTTTTATGGAACTAGGACAAATCATCTTAAAATTTGTATGAAGACACAAAAGACCCGAATAGCCAAAGCGGTCTTGAGGAAAAAAAACGGACCTGGAGGAATCAGACTCCCTGACTTCAGACTATACTACAAAGCTGTGGTAATCAAGACAATATGGTACTGGCACAAAAACAGAAACATAGATCAATGGAACAAGATAGAAAGCCCAGAGATAAACCCACGCACCTATGGTCAACTAATCTATGACAAAGGAGGCAAGGATATAAAATGGAGAAAAGACAGTCTCTTCAATAAGTGGTGCTGGGAAAACTGGACAGCTACATGTAAAAGAATGAAACTAGAACACCATACACAAAAATAAACTCAAAATGGATTTGAGACCTAAATGTAAGACCGAACACTATAAAACTCTTAGAGGAAAACATAGGAAGAACACTCTTTGACATAAATCACAGCAAGGTCTTTTTTGATCCACCTCCTAGAGTAATGGAAATAAAAACAAAAATAAACGGGACCCAATGAAACTTCAAAGCTTTTGCACAGCAAAGGAAACTATAAACAAGACGAAAAGACAACACTCAGAATGGGAGAAAATATTTGCAAATGAATCAACAGGCAAAGGATTAATCTCCAAATTATATAAACAGCTCATGCAGCTCAATATTAAAGAAACAAACAACCCAATCCAAAAATGGGCAGAAGACCTAAATAGACATTTCTCCAAAGACATACAGATGGCCAAGAAGCACAAGAAAAGCTGCTCAACGTCACTAATTATTAGAGAAATGCAAATCAAAACTACAATGAGGTATCACCTCACACCAGTTAGAATGGGCATCATCAGAAAATCTACAAACAACAAATGCTGGAGATGGTGTGGAGAAAAGGGAACACTCTTGCACTGTTGGTGGGAATGTAAATAGATACAGCCACTATGGAGAACAGTATGGAGGTTCCTTAAAAAACTAAAAATAGAATTACCATATGACCCAGCAATCCCACTACTGGGCATATACCCAGAGAAAACCATAATTCAAAAAGACACATGCACCCCAATGTTCACTGCAGCTCTATTTACAATAGCCAGGACATGGAAGCAACCTAAATGCCCATCGACAGACTAATGGATAAAGGAGCTGTGGTACATATATACAATGGAATATTACTCAGCCATAAAAAGGAACGAAACTGAGTCATTTGTTGAGACGTGGATGGACCTAGAGACTGTCATACAGAGTGAAGTAAGTCAGAAAGGGAAAAACAAATATTCTATATTAATCCATGTATGTGGAACCTAGTAAAATGGTACAGATGAACCGGTTTGCAGTTGCAGAAGTAGAGACACAGATGTAGAGAACAAACATATGGACACCAAGGGGGGAAAACCACGGTGGAGTGGGGATGGTGGTGTGCTGAATTGGGCGATTGGGATTGACATGTATACACTGATGTGTATAAAATTGATGACTAATAAGAACCTGCAGTATAAAAAAACAAACAAAAAAAACTAATACTAAACTTCCTTTGGGTTATTTGTATGGAAATATGTTAATATAAATGTTTCAGATATTACATGAAATTTCTAAAAATCTTGTATGTTCTGGTATAATGTTATAAGTCATAATTCTAGTTATTACTTTAAAATGTACATCTCAGAAATAACTAAAAAAAAGAAACAAAAAACAAATTAAGGACTTTATATCCCTGCAAGAAGCAAACAAGACTTGAGAGGAAGCAGAAGGGGAGGCAGAGAGCTGTTTAATCAAGCTGAGAAAACAATAATGTTTCCCAGTATCAAATTTAGAACCTGTTGTAGCCCCTTTGTAAATTGAAATTACACTTGGCTCTACAAAAATTATTTATGATTTGGCATTTCTATAACACTTCCTTTCTGTGGCAGGCTTTATGAAAAGACTATTACTTACTGCAATAAGCAAATGAACTTAAAAATGAATAAGAAATTTTCAATCAAAATCAAATATCAATTTCCCTAGAAATACAGAGCAGGCAAAATATTGCTTAGCAAATTTCAAATATTTATAGACATTGGTAAATTTATCCTTATAAAAATTTCCCCGAAGTGGGCAGAAGCTAGAGATCCTTTGGCAGATGAAAAAATTGTGTCTTGCTGTCTAAATACTCTGTGCAAGCATAGGAACAAAAAAGGATCATTTTTTTTGTTATACAGAACTTATAGCAGAGATTGCTAGGTCTTACCCCCAAATCCATGCTCCTCTTTCCTTTAGTAACAGAACCTCAGGTAACAGACTACATTCACCATCCTTTCTTGCTAAGGGGTATGAATATGTGACTATGCTCCAGCCAATGCAAAGAAAGTAGAACTGAAATGCTGAGTGCGACTTCCAGGAAGTCTTTTTAAAGGGAAGAAATGCATTCGTCTTTGCCTCTTTTTACTCCCTGCAGCCTTGAAAAGCCGATGTAATGGCTGGATATTCAGTCACTATTTGGCCGAGGGTTAGAAGCCAGTGGCTGAGGGATGATGTAGCAGAAAGAAAGGAGCCTGGGTTCCTTTTGACATCCTGAGGCCATCATAGCAGCCCTGGACCCCCTCCCTCTGGCTTTCTTTTATATTAGAGGAAAAAAAAAACAAAACAAAAACTTCTATCTTATTTAAGTCACTGTAATTTTGATTATTTTGGGTATATGCAACTGAACCCAATCCTATTCCAAAACCAAGCCTATCTGAATCAGCACAAATATCAGACCATACTTCCACTGGGGAATGAAACTTAACAAAATAAGATGGTAATTTAAGGTTCTAGTTGTTAACAGTCATGTAGTTTCTCAAATAAACTATGTGTTGTATGCAAAAGCTTTCATTGCATACTGACAACAAATGCTTAATAAACATGAATGCTGAAGAAGAAAATAAAGTTTTAAAGGATTTCTACAATTAGTATTTCCCAAAGTAATATTATTTTGGACAAGTTAATAACAAGAGCAAATAATAAGTTAATATTTATAGAAATATGACCCTAAATTTGGGGAACAAAGTTAAAAATATATAATCCCCTTTTCCTCAAAAGTATTACTTTTTGAAAGATAATGAAGGGACTTCCCTGGTGGCGCAGAGGTTAAGGATCTGCCTGCCAATGCAGGGGACACGGGTTCGAGCCCTAGTCTGGGAAGATCCCACATGCCACGGAGCAACTAAGCCCGTGTGCCACAACTGCTGAGCCCACGTGCCACAACTACTGAAGCCTGTGGGCCTAAAGCCCGTGCTCCGCAACAAGAGAAGCCACCGCAGTGAGAAGCCTACACACTGCAATGAAGAGTAGCCCCTGCTCGCCGCAACCAGAGAAAGCCCAGGCGCGGCAACGAAGACCCAACGCAGCCAAAAATAAATAAATAAATAAATAAATTTTTTTAAAAAAAGAAAGATAATGAGGCACAAAAAGTAATATACAAAGCCACACATAATTATGTAAACACTGCTGTGAGACATAACACCAAGTATTTTTATTGTGTTAAGATGTTTGTGAATGTATTTTTGGTAATAAAATAGCAGTTATGAATAGATGATACTTGATAAGACATAATATAATGGGAGGAAAAGGTATTATGATTTTCTGCGGTTGAATCAGCTTTAGTTTCTCATGCAACTCAGAGTTTTATGCTATTCAGATGGAACACTGCACAGGAAAGCATTTTACTTATCAAAACACTGGAGGAGACTCCATTTTACGTGGGAACAGTGGCTTTTTAACAGTGCTTGATGGGGAGACATTAGGAACCTTGCCTTGAAAGCCATTAGCAAATTTATCTAGAAAATTTTATGCTACATCATAAAGTAACCAGCAACTGAAGACATCCTAAACTGCTTAGTATGCCAATTGCCCCTAAGAGCTGCTTTCAGGAGACAGCAATAAGTATCATAGATACTGAAGCATAAAAAGTTGAAGGACATGGGCAATTCAAAGAAAATGATGCCAAAAACTCCATAGTGCCAAAAAAATTTAAACAAACTTGCATTTTACTTTGGAGTAACATTTTTTTTTTCTATTTCCAAGTAAATTTTAACTTTGTTTCTCAACTAGCCCTGCCAATAGAGGAGCTTTACCTTACACTGCCAAACTATCAATTCAAACTTGAAATCATTCACCACTTCTTCTTCTCCTAAAGCAAGCAAGTACCTTATAATATATAATAAATAATATAAGCTCACCTGAAGCGGGTGAGTTAGAGATTTAAGTCATTCTTTTAACAATCAGTTATGGAATTAAATCTAGCCATCTGTCTCAGTTGTCCTGTTTTATTCAAATCCTCATAATTTAAAATAAAGAACAGTAATGCTCATTAATGAGTTTCATCTACCAATTACTGCTCAATTGGGACACAGCAGCTAGTCAATAAATGACAGCTGTTGCTATAATGTCTCTTGAAGCAAAATACTTTCATTTTATTCTCACCTTAACATTTCTTGTGTTAAGCTTCTAAGATCTACAAAAATCATAAAACTAAACTATAAAAGGGAGGGTCCAACACTATTTAGTCTATTCCTTTTATTTTATAAAATACTGACCTTAAACGTCCCTGAGAGATTATAATTTTACTGATTGTATCTGCCTTCCCCATCCTCGTAAGAAAGAAATCAGTTGCCATAACTGAGAGGATTGCTAGGAGACTGCTGTTAGTAAATTCCTCTCAGAAAAGCTCTCAAAGTATGCTCTAAGGATGACCATCTACATCAAGACCACTGAGGCTTGCAAACTGCAGATTCCTGGCCTGTTCAAGACTACCGAAGCAGAATCTTGCTGTGAGGCCCAGGAACATGCATGTTTATGATAAGCATCATTGCCTTAAAATCAAATCCAAACTCCTTAAGCTGAAAACCTATTCCTCCTTGTCTGCTTTTCAGAGTAACTGGGAAACACTAAGTCTCTAAATTGTGCTTTCTTCAAGATTAGAAAGCTGTCTATCTCTCTGTATTAGTAAGCTAGCTGCAGTTATTCAACTTTCCTTTGGTTTCTCTCGCTCTCACTTTTTTGATATTTATGTACTATTTCCTCCCAAACTTTCTCAACCTCTCAATGACCAGTAAAACAGTGAATGTACACCAACCAGCAACAACTATACTGGAGGATTAGTTCATGGAATCTATACTCTACCCTGAGTTCCTGTATGGATCCCTGTTATGTGGTAACGTTAAAAAAAAAAGACAATTCTGGACATGTTTTATTTTCCGTGGGCAAATTCCTCTGTTTCATGCACTGCATTTTGGGAATCTTCCCAACTCTTCCCACTGAAATTCCATCTCTGAATTAACTATGTAATGCTGAACATCAATTTTTCTCCCAAGTATGGCAGCCATCCAAATTTGTGTCAGGCGTGAATTACAGGAATATGCTTACCCTGCCCTAAATTCTGAGCACTGTTAAAGATCCAGAAGATACCCAGGTTAGGCTGAGAGCACAGCATTCTCCCCAGAAGCAATTACTCCTCTGCAGATGCAGGAAGCATTTAAGGGTGCAGCATTCAGCCAGACAGCTCTCCTCTACCACGCTTATGCCAGTTCACAGTCAGCACTCCATACCTGCCCAGCCAGTGTAAACAGTGCTATCCCGAGGGTCTGCTGACTTTAGGCCTCTCTCCATTCGCTGAAGAAGCTCTCGAATCTTATTGTTCAGGCGTTGTGAGAACTCAGTAGTCAGCTGTAGGTATTAAAGGGAAAACAAATATCAAAAAATATGGGGCACTGGGTGTCCTGGACTATATAGGCTATTAAAAATAGGAGGGTACTTCATTTCCACTTAAGCTACATTTTTTTTGCCTAAGAGAACTGGACAATTACTTTATTCTTAAACAAGAACAAATTAACAAAACTTAAAAGTACTACTGTGTTTTCTTACTCAAGCTGGGAAATATTTTTGATGTAACTTAAACGTTTTACATAAAATTTTTAGTTAAATACTAAAATAGACTGCCAATGATAAACTGGATCATAGTCATTTCCACCTACTAAGAATCATCTATTATTTAAACCAATATTTTTTATTATAATAAAAGTCATTTTATTAAACTAAGCACAAATCAGAAAATGTCTACTGTTTTCAAGCCACTGGAGTTTTAGTATTCAAGCAGCAGCAATGTTAATCCCCTAAAGAAACATTCTAATTGCTTCTCTTATTTGAAAAATGAGGATAAACATTTATAAAAAATCCATTTATAAAAAATGTATAAACATTTAAAAAAATTGTAGAAGTAGCATAAGAAAAGCAAAATAAATTCACAGATATCAGGAGCCTCCAGCAGAGTGGAAAGAACATCAGACCAAGTATCAAAAACCCATGCCCAGCACAGTGCCCAGAAGGCTTGGGGCCTCCTAAATACTGCTCAGTGAATGTGCCCAGCTACATCCTTATCCACTATTAGCTGAGTGACCATGTTCAACCCATAACTCCTTTACGCTTCAGTTGCCTCTGTAAAGTCAGGATAATAATACCTGTCCCACCAATTTCAAAAGGTGCATTGAGGATCAAATGAGATTGTGTCTCTCATGTCTTTTGCATTCAGGGATGTAAATGTTGATATTTTTACTATTTTAAGCAGTCCAATGGTCTATAAAAAGTAATTTGCATATAGATTGAAAGCACACTGAGGCTGGGGTGTGGGGTTAGTGACATCCATATAAAGGCCCACAGATGTGGCATAAATGGTGAGGCATACCGAATAATTATGTTATTTATTCTAAAAGTAACTGAAAAATATTTTGAAAGTTCTGTATACACTGAATCATGAAGTGTCTTAAAAGAGCATTTTAATGTATCCTTCAATATTTTTAGGTATCTGCTGTGATTCCCAGACTTGGATTTCACAAAGCAGTAAAACTGTGAAACAATGTTGGGGAACATTACAAGGACACAGACATTTTATTTCATCACACAAGGACTGTAAAAAGAAACCTAACTACTACCTGTTAGCATCATAACCTCATTTTTTTAAAAGGGCATTTAAAAACCGAAAAAAGTAGAAAAGGTGGTATCAGAATTATTAATAATAATAAAAGACATTAAGTTTTACCGGTACTCTTAAGAGTATCTCTGATAAGACAAATCAGACGATTAACCATATCTGGGTTATTTATTCTGAAGCACCACTATGATCCATTATTTCACTCTCTGAAGAAGAAACCAGTGTTTGATGGACACACTCCCTTTATTTAACAATGTCTGCCAAGGGGTTAAGATTTCAACAAGCCTTAAAAATACATTTAGTAAGGTAAAATATACTTCAGTATTGATATAAAAGGTCTATAAATCTCAGCTAGATAGAAGAGTGCATCTACATAAGAACATGTCATATTCTGTTCATAGATCATGGATAATTTATCATCTTGCCTGGCCTTACTGTAAGCGACCAAGAATAATGAGAATGCCTCAGCCTTAAGAAGGGAAGTCACTTTCTATTTGGCACATAATTGCATTTAAGAAAAGTGAGCTGCCTAAAAATACTAATTGCTTGTAGCAGACCACAAAATTATTCAAACCTAGGAATAATTTGAAGAGTGTCTAAAAACGCTTTTTTCTGATAGATGCCAGGAAATAGAGCAGTTCCTTATTGAAATCTTTGCGTTAACAAATTAAGGAGGACAGATCTTCAGGGTCCCATCCTTGATGTTCAACATTAAACAATTTTAAAATTGGTAGGTTAATTTCTTTCTGGGATGGGTCCAAAAACCATGTGTTAGGCAATAAATTACACTATTATTTTGGGGCCTGAGGTCAAATTTATGAACATTTTTTTTTCTCCCTTAGAAACAGAGTTAAATTTATAAAAAAGCATTTACTTTATAAACAGCCTAAATAGTGAGATACATTTTACTGAAGGCTGCTGTCATTAGGATCCATCCTCAAGTGTTCTCTTTGCCAAGTAAGCATGAAGCAGCAGGTCTTCCTCCAACAAGACAAGACAAATGCTTCAGCTTCAGGATCTGCAGAGCTGGGCAGAATGCAAGTCCAAATAGCCAAAAGGAAGCCATCTGACTTCAAGGTAATGATTACAGGCTTTGTTTAGGGAGTTCAATTCTGGTCTTAAAAGAATCAGATTGATTCTGGCTCCATACACACTTTGGCAGCCTTCTATCTTACAGCTCTTCTCCATCTCTTTCATTCCTCCTACCTGCATTACTCACCCAAGTTAATTTATAATGACAAGTGTTTTAAGGAAAGAAACAACAGAATCACTGAAAGCTCACTTGGCAGATATGAAATCTCTAAGGCCCTTACATCACATGCAAAATGCTTTTCATATGGCTGATAAGCTTAGAAGAAATAAACTGGTAAAATTAAAAAAAAAAAAATGTGTGCACATTTAAAGATATCACTCTTCCAACCTAACTCACTCTTAGGATTTCTCAACTAGGTATTCTTAAAAAGAACTGTATTCCCTCTTAACAATTATATTCAGAGGCATGAGAAAACACAGGCTTCTGGTATCTCACGTCCAGGTTCTCTTTCTTACACTGACTTGTGAGGTGCTCACCAGTTAAACTGACCAGTTCTATGTATTTATTTATTTTCCAGTTGTGGGGATGTCCTGGGAAGAGTGGAAATGATACAAAGATTTCAGGACTATGTCCCAAATCTCTCTTAGCACTTTCAGTTTAAAGATGTCTTCACCACATTCTGGTTTACTCTCGTTCTTACCCTGTCCGTACTCCTGTTCAATCATAAAACAGTAACACGGCACCCATGAAATACCATCAGGATTTCTCACCTCTCTTTAAAAAACAAACCAAAAGTGATCAAAAATGCAAGATTACACAGAAAATTGCAGAGCCGCGAATTTTTATAATTTAAATATCAATGTTTGAGACTGTTTCAATTATTAATTATTGTTGATAACATTAACAATGACTCCTTACAGAAGTTCAACATGTTAGAGCTCAGATTGTATATTTTCACATATACTTTATATATTTAAAATATATTTTGTATGTTTATAGTGAAACTCTATTATATTTTTTAAAAAAGGATGCTCATCCCTTTCTTTCAGGCAAAACTGAACTTTCCAAACACTCGGGGCTGGAGGTGGGGATGCAGGCAGATATTTCCCAAACTCACCCTCCCAGCAGAATCAAAGTAGCCTTCAGCCAGGGATTTGTTATAATCGGCATAAGGATTCGGGAAGGCCCTTTGCGCCATGATGCCAGAAACGAGCCTGCAGAACAGGAGAAAAAGAAAATCTACGTTGAGATACGGGCCTCGGCCGAGTTGCAAAGGCGGCGGCCAGCGCCCCGGGAACACCTTCCTTCCAGTTCCCGGACCACTGCTTGGTCCTGGCGGTCCGAGCGGACCCCGGGCCCACCGCGGCCCAGCCGCTAGGGCGTGGCACCTCCGCAAAAAGGCTGCCAGGGCCCCGAACCCACAGCGATGAATGGGACCCGTTTCGCACCCCACGTTCGCACTCTCGAGATTCAAAGTAACTACCAGTCCAGGGCCCCTAAGCCCTGCACGGTCTCGGGCCACTCACCCCGCAGCCTCCGGACAAAAACAGAAGCGACGCTTTCACGGCCCACTTCCTGCCAGCTGGACCAATCAGAGCCTGCGCCACTCCGGAGGCCCGCCCACTTCTCATTTTCACTTGTTAAAGAGACAGAAGTGTGGTTTCCAAAGGATAATACAGGGTGATTTAATTCTTTGAGGGCTGGAGTGGGGACATATCTTAGAATAATGTGCAGCTGTACCCAATATTTCCTACCTTTCTTCTCTTTTAAATTTTTTTTAAAAAAGTTAAGTAAACTAATACTACTCCAGATGATTCATAAGAATTCAATTTTTTTTTTTTTTTAATCTGGAGGAGAAAAAAAGACTGCTTTGAGATCTGAATATATTCATAGTCCTACCGCTAGAACTGAATAAAATTGGGGAGGATTATGTTTCTCCAGAGACTTGTCAAACTTTTTCTTTCATTTCTTAAAAGACAAACAAATGAAACAAAACACCACCACTACCATCAGCAACAACAGTGACAAAAATCTTTGAAGATAATTCATGATAATTTAACCTCAAAGGCTCTTGGTGGATGTGAGTGGCCAAGGGCAAGGTATCAAACAGCAATTGCCAAAACTTCAAGGAAAATAACATGAAAACACAAATCACAGCTCTTAAGAACTTTAAGCTCCTCCTTAGTCTAAATTAGACTATAATACTGTATACCCAAGCCCTTTAAAAAGATAACAACGTCCAATAGAGCAGGACAACCAAAGCAATCAATTTCAATGTTTAACAGTCTCTAGTATTTGAAAAATTTTGCTTTCATTTAAATTTAAATCCCACCTGGTCCGCATTAGGCCCATTCTGTTGCTCAGAGAATTTTGAAGTTCTGTTAAATGGTCAGAAAGAGTCACATTCTCTTTTCTTTCCTTCTCTCTTGTTTCAAGGAAGGACCCTAGCCCCAAACCTCTTGTTGAAGCTCGATCCCTACCCCACCCCCACCTTGGCCCAAGCTTGTCCCTCTGTGGCTGCCATCCCAAAGTCTCCTTCTGACCCTGCTCTGGCTCAATTTGTTCTTTTGAACTGCTGCCCTCCTAGGATACTTTTTAGCTCCTTCACCAAATTCATGAAGGTTTAGTGGAAGCCCTCAGTGCATCTTAAGTTGGACACCCTTCCTATTTTAATAGATGGGTATGTGGAGGAGAAACTCATAAGAGAGAAAAGGATAAGGAATGAGAGGCATTTTAAATTATTTTTCTTTAGTTATTAAAGGCTTACTCTCAGTTTATCCTATTCACAATCTTGGAGCAATTAAAATCCGAGTGATACTGGAAGGGATGCTTCTTTGTGTGGAAGCTGTCCTGTTCATTGTGTGTGTTTAGCAGCATCCCTGGCTCCTGCCCACTAGATGCCAGTAGCACCTTGCCCCCCTAAGTGGTGACAACTAAAAATGTTTCCATACATTGCCAAATACCAAATATCCCTGGGAGGACAGAGGGACAAAATTGACTCTGGTTGTGAACCAATGAGATACATGGAAGACCATATTCTATCTCAATTTTTCCCTTAATTCCCATTTCCCACCCATTCCTCTCCTCCAGAAGGCAAACACCACAATATGTATAATTTACATAATCTTTGGAAAATATGTCATGGGTTGTGTAGGTATGCATTTTTAATAAGTGGAGTAGTGCTATAAATAACTTGTGTTTTATATCTATTTGTGTTGCTCTGTGTACACTTGGTTGTTTTAGATAATTGCATACTTAATATTTTCATAGTATGTCTCCACCTCATTTTACTTATCCTTTCCCCCGAGGATGGGCATTGTTTCTAACTTCCACATCACAAATAATACAGCCAGGAATATCCAAGTACATGTTCTAAGAAGGATCTGGATGTGACTGTACCTGAGATATATACCAGAAGTGGATTGCTGGATCACAGGACATCCTCATACTTAATTTCCCCAGTACTGTTAGATTGCTTTCCAGAACTACTAAACAAGTTTATATTCGCTCCAATAGTACCTAATAGTTTCTGTCATTCCCATGTCCTCTACAATACTTGATACTATCTAGTGTTCTATTTTTTGCAATTCTAATGGACAACATGGAATCTCATTGATTGTTAAACTTCAAGTATTTTTGTAGCTAATAGTGTTGAGTTTTTCTTCATATACTCATTAGACATCTGACCTTTCCCTAAGATTTACCTACTCATATCTTTTACCCATTTTTCTTTTGGGATTGTAGTATTTTCTTGTTGATTTGTAGCAGTTTTTTGTTTTTTTGGAGGGAGAGGATATTCTACCTATTAATCTCCTTTGGCTTTAGATGTTGTACATATCTTCTCGTCTGTTAACTTTTTCTAAGGTAACCCTCGTTGAATCACAGTTCTTCATTTTGATGAAGGAAAACCCATCCAATTTTAACATTGCAATTTATGGATTTAGCTTCATGTTCAAAAAGTCTTTATTCATTCCTAGGCTGCAAAGATGACTTACATTTTGTTTTATTAGCTTTTTGCTCTTAATGTTTAGGTCTTTATCTGGAGTTTGCTTATGAATATAGTGTAAGGCATGGATCCACACTTATTTTGGAAGGGTATAGAGTTGTTCTGAAAGTTCAGACATAGTCAAAGCATGACAAGTCCTCTCTTTGTTAATCAGAAAAGCACAAAGATTTGAAAGACTGGAAACCATATAGAATTCATTTCTTTTGTTCATTTTGTTTTGTTTTGTTTTAGAAGCAACCCAAAGAATTTCTCCTTGGTTCTGACTCAGAAGAAAAGTGATTGACACTGACATACTTGTATTAGCCTTCTAGGGCAGCCATAACAAAATACCACCAGATTGGGTGGCTTAAACAACAGAAATTATTGTCTCACAATTCTGATGTTGGAAATCCAAGATAAGGTGCTGGCAGTCTTGATCTCTTCTGAAGCCTCTCTCCTTTGCTTGCACATGGTTGTCTTCTCCTGTATCCTAACATGGTCTTCTCTTTGTATGTGTCTGCTACCTAATCTCCTCTTCTTATGAGGACATCAGTCGCATTGGATTAGGGCCTACCCTACTGACCTCATTTCACTGTAATTAGCTCCTTGAAAAACCTACATCTTCAAATTTAGCCATGTGCTGAGGTACTGGGAGTTGGGTTTCAACAAATGAATTTTCGGGGACACAGTTCACCCCCTAATAGTGCTTATGTTTTCACGTATGGCTGTGGTGTCTGCACACATTTGTGGCTAATATAGTTTTGATTGTTGATTATTTTTCAAGGACCATTCCACTTTTGATAAATATAGAATTTTTTTGAAAAGCATTCTAATGTTCTTTCTCTTAATTTGTGAATCTGTTTTGTGTGAACTCTTAGGAAACAGTCATTGTATTATTGCCTTTAAAAAAGAATACCTCTAGAAATCTGGGAAGGTTTATATTAAACTGAGAAAAGATGTAACATCTGTGAACTCCTTAGTTCTCTTCTAAGACCTTAATTTCAAAATGCTATAATGTGTATTAGGGTGAAGGCTAAGTTACAGTTATAAAGAGGCTCAAAAACACAATCACTGACATAAATAGAAACTTATTTTTCTCTTACTCGAGCATAGCTTTGCTCCATGCAGCCATTCATGATCACAGGTTCCTTCCATCTTGTTGTTTTTCCCTCCATTAGTGCGCTATCCTCGTCTGCAAGATCCATGCTGGTCCTAGGCATGTTTCTTCCAGCTTGTGGGAAGGTCAGGAAAATACAGAGAAGTACACATCTGATGCCTTCAACCTCCGAGCAGGAAGTGGAATCCATCACTTCCCACATTATTCCATTGGTAAGAATCCAGCTGCCTGGGAGGCTGTGGAATGAAGTCTTCTGCTGAGCTGCTGAGTGCCCAGCTATAATGAAAGAAAGGGAAGACTCACTGTGGTGGACAGTTAGTAGTCTCTAATGCAGAATGGAAGCTCTAGTAACTGATACTGTGTCTCCCATCAAAGGGGCAACATGCTTAAATGTCTGTGGTGTTCCCTTTTCCTCTGACCTCCTAGCAACCACATCATCTCTGTCTCCTCCTGCATATTCCCTTGAACTTTCTGGGTCACTGACTTACGGTAGAAGATATATTGTAAGACTCCATATTCTTTCTTTTTTCTAGGAAATTCTCCCGTCTCAAAACAAAACAAAATGAAATGCATGCGCAAAATCAGGCAGATGGCTATGACTTTTTTTCACTTTTCTCTGAAGTATTACATCTTTGTGGAGAGTACCCTATTTCCATTTCAGCTCAAAGAAGTATAAAACAAGCATTATCTAAGTTTGAGTTTAATATCGCCACGCTCTTGGTTTAACATCCATCTGGGGCTGTGTAATATTGAAGCAATTTTCTGTTTCATTTACAGTACAGAATTCATGGATTGACAGGAGCTATTGCCAGTGGAGGAAACAAGAACCTAAACAGATGTACACCACATGCACTATGGTACAGTTTTAATTTCCCAGAGAGAGTATTCCCTAAGGTACTGGTAACATTTCCTCCCTCCCTTGTCAGGACTGTTATTAGTGTGCTGACAGATTTCTTTCTCTAAATGTACCTGCTGGGTGAGAGCCTCTATTATGTGAGACAGGTGCACTGGGGTTTTCTTGGGATATTAAAGACTGTGAGTACAGAAAGTTGGTAAAAAGTGTACAAACATTTAAACTGTCTTTTCCTCTCTACACTTAACGTTTGAGAAGGGATCTTGATCAACAGTGTTAGTCCATGTCTTTACCAGCAAAATAAAAAAGAGGCTTCGCCCTTTATTGCTGAACATATGTACCTGTACTAGTTGTTAAAATTACGCAGCTCCCCATTTCTCTCTATGCTTTAGATGCATAATGAAGGTAGCAATGGAAAGTGTCCCTAAGCAGAGCAACCTTCTCACGACAATGAATCATTAATCAGGTGGTTACATTTGCTTCCTTCCCCACTCAACCATACAGAACCCACCCATGGAATGAGATGATTTATTATCAAAGCCTTGCAAAATGTTTTCCCATTTCAAGGTGTTCTTTTGGCATATCTGGCAGTCCTGTTTCCTGGTGGGGGAAGTAACCAGCAGAGAGACATTCCGGCCCATATAGTCCTTCTTTTAAGCTTCAGAATTGCCTCACAGCAGGTATTTTTCAATCATTTAAAAGAGAAACTTTAAAATTTCCTGACTTGCCTGGTAGCCACGTTATTTGTACCTCGTTTTTCCTTTCTATTTGCCATAAGAGGAGAGAGTTCAAATGGATCAGAGAGTAACTATGTGAGTAGATTAGTTTATAACCTAGAGTCTGTCATACAGAGTGAAGTAAGTCAGAAAGAGAAAGATATCGTATATTAACGCATAAATGTAGAATCTAGAAAAATGGTACAGATGCACCTATTTGCAGGGCAGGAATAGAAATGCAGACATAGAGGACAGACCCTGTGGACACAGGCGGGGGAAGGGGAGGGTGGGATGAATTGGGAGATTAGGTTTGACATAAATACACTACCATGTGTAAAATAGATAGCTAGTGGGAACCTGCTGGATAGCACAGGGAGCTCAGCTCAGTGCTCTGTGATGACCTAGATGGGGGGGGATGGGAGGAGGAGGGAGGTCCAGGAGGGAGGGGATATTTGTATACATGAAGCTGATTCACTTCATTGTACAGCAGAAACTAACACACCATTGTAAAGCAATTATACTCTAATAAAGATGTTAAAAAAAAAACACACAAAATGTGGGAGGAACTGCTACTTCAGGGCAATATGAACTTTGCCATGCAACTTACAGACTTAGGAGGAAACTTCAAGAATTCAGCTGGTTCACTCTGCTGCTGCCACATGAGATTATCTGGAACTGACCACATTACTGGTCAGCCAGTGTCTTTGGTACAGAGGAGAGGGCCTGCAGACCCAGGGAGGAACTGGCTCCTTTGCCATCCTCATAACATCAGGGTTGAACCTCAAAGCCTGGATCCAGAGCTGCTCTTGGAGGCAGCTGAGAAAGCGAGGAGCACATTCTCAGGCTGATTTCCTTACCCCTGAGAGACAGGACTTGGAGTCTAAGGAGTTATACAGAACTTTCCCCCCAGGTAATTGCAAGTTCTAGAGCAATCAATATATTGTGTCACCTTGGAACTTATTAAAAATACAGATTTTCTAACTTCACTGCCAGAGATTTTGATTCAGGAGTTTGGGGTTGAATCTGCATTTTTAAAAAATGTTCTCCGTAGGATTCTCTTGCAGACTAAAATTTGAAAAATGCTAGAGGAGAGAGTGAGAGAGAGAGAGAATATAAAAACTATGGTGCTAAATGGTAACAAGTAGACTGAACTTTTGTGAATTATCATACTCTCCAGTTTATATTTGATGCATCATAGCCCTTAAATATTTCCTGGGACTACTGTTAAAAACCAGAAAAACAACCCCCACCCCCCAGAAAAAAAGGAGAGAAAGGAAAAAGAAATGTCTGTTCACTCTAAGCTAATACAACCTGCACTTACAGGCAGCTATTTCACCCTAGATCCTTCCAGAAAAGGAGCATTCATAACTTCTTTTGACAGCCAATTAGGGTTTTTAACTTCCTTATATTTCCAGGAGTTCTGTCTTAGATCTAACCTACATATCTCTCAAACAGAAGTTGAAACATCTTTTGAGCAAGGTGGAGAACAACCGGTCAGGACAAGTCTTTTTGAAACTTTAGCTTGATTTTCTTCAGGCAGGATAATTGCATTTTACACCTTTTTGTCATGGGGCTATCTAAGAGCTCATTATTTTTAAAAAAATTTTTTTTAATTTTTAATTTTTTCATCAAACCTATCTATTTAATAATTGTGTTTTATGTCTTCCATAATCACATCAAAACATTAGATCATAAGTTACATGTGTGGATTTTTACTGACTTATTATGTATTGTTATTTACCCCTCAGGGCAAAAGCTTCAAGATTAGATATGATGGCTAGTAGGTGTGGGGCAACACTGGCTCCACTCTTGATGACCCTAGTGGTATATCTACCCACCTTGCCCTGGATCATCTATGGAGATTTTCCCATCATTGCTGGTCCTGTTCTCCTTTTGCTACCTGAAACCAGAAATCTGCCTTTGCCTGACACAATCCACAATGTGGAAAATAAGTGAGTAAACCTTCTAACCATCCCCTGGGAGGGACTGTGTGCTTTGGATCTGTGGGTAAGAATGACAAAACACCTAGTGGGTCCCTCAGAGCACTGGGAAGGCTGAGCCTTGCCTGGGATACTTCCATCTTGGGCCGTTGCCTTCATGAGTGGCAAGGTCATTTCTATCCATTGTGAGTTCCAGTCTAGACTGCAGAAATCCCCTCAGCCCTGTTCTCATTGATAGTTTAGTGCTGAAGAGATGATAATTAGCTCTGTTGTGACAGCACATCCTACCTGCCCTCAAGGTGGTATTTCATGATCCTCAGATCCATAAGAGCCTGGGATATAAAAGGGAAACAAATGAAATGGCCAGTAAAGGAATAATGTTAGGAAGATCCCATAGAGTTAAAGATTCTCTTTGAAAATATAATAAAGAAATAAATCTTATGTATGTGCCTGTAAGATTCAGGCAATTTTGCTGCCATAAGTAATGGAAAGATTGAGGATAGGGAAAATAAGAAACTGATAAGATATTTTAAATTAAGAAAAATGGTATATTCGTGATCTAGGGATCCCATAATAAAGTTGCACAAACTGAATGACTTAAGCAACAGAAATGTATTGTCTCACAGTTGTATAGGCTGGCAGTCTGAGCTTAAGTTGTTTGCGGGGCCATGCTCCCTCTGAAGGCTCTAAGGGAAGGGTCTATTCCAGGTTTCTCCTGGCTTCTGGTAGTTCCTTGGCTTGTGGCAGCATAAATCCAATCTTCACATGGCATCTCCTTGGCATGCCTCTGTGTCCAAATTTTCCCTTTGTTAAATGACACCAGTCATATTGGATTAGGGGCCCACCTTATTCCAGTATGACCTGATCATAATTAATTATATCCACAAAAACAAATGTTTCCAAATACAGCAATCTCATATTCTGAGGTACTGAGAGTTAAGACTTCTACATATGAGTTTTGTGAAGGACACAAGTCAACGTGTAACAAGTGGAGAGTTCCCTTAAGATTTTCAATCCACCTCTTGACTTTCCAAAGGTGTCATTCGCAAGAGGTCTAAAGAGACCAACTGACAATTGGCAACTTCCAAACTGCTTTCTGGGGTCTGCAGAGTCAGCAGACCTTTTTCCGGCCTAAGTGTCAATCCCATGGATTTTATTGGATTGTAAGAAGCTGATGGTTAGAGGATCAGTTTGTACTTGTGCATGGAGGGCACCCAAATTTATTTATTTTTTTTCTGTTTTTTAACGTTTGTTTTTATTTGCTAATTGGCTGGTTGAATAGTTGTTTCTGTTTTGTTTTTCCAGCAAAAAATTCTCAAGAAAAGTAAGTGAAAAATATTCCTACATAAAAGTGAAAAAATTTTAATAAGATTTTATGAGCTGACTGGTGAGGCAAAGAAAAATATGAAGGAAAAAATGGGAGTTTTCCTTTATATCTACAAACTAGCAAGGAAGTATACAAAATATACAAACTAGCAAGAAAATATACTAGAAAATGGAATCTCATTTATAATTAGTGATTATTTATAATCATTTGTAATTAGTGATGTTGAGAATCTTTTCATGCATCGGTTGTCCATCTTGATGACTTCTTTGAAAAAATGTCTGTTTTGCACCTCTGCCGATTTTTTTTTTTACCTTTAGTTTCTGTTTGTTTGTTTATTTATTTATTTATTTATTTATTTTACTGTTTTTCTTTAATAAAGCCCCAAATCATCAAGCTGGGAACCAGGCAGATAGTGCTGAGGGGACCAGGAAGTTGCTGTCACTCATAAACCTGCCAGAGCACTTGGTGTTGTTGACAGGGCTACAAAAAGGCCAAGAAGGACAGATGGGTCCACAGCCCCTTCCTAATAACAACATCTACTGTATACAGGGCCTTTAGTGTGTGCTGGGAAGTTTACTTGAGATATTTGCTTTGATACTCGGAACAGTCTTGCGAGTAGTCACTACTATTAACATCCTGCTTTTGCAGGTAAGGAAACCAAGACTTAACAAAGTTAAGACACTTTTCCAAGGTGGCCCTAGACCTTCCAACTGGAGAGCCAGCATGCTCACACATTATCCCCCTCCTTCAACCCAGGCAGCTCCAGCCCTCAGTGCTTCCGTCCCTGCCCCCTGCTGACATTAGGGCCCCAGTGCTGGCTGTCAGTTGCTCAGACCCTCTCATAACCCCCACCATTCCTTGTAAATTCCTATTTATTCTCTCTGCTCCAAATCTGTGTTTCTCTCACTCTGAATATTTAGAGTTCAAATAACCTGATGCAGATGTATGTGGTGGGAGGTAAAATTTTACACTTGCCTGCAAAAATCACGTATTGTCTGTTTCCATATATTTGGTTTATACACAAGTTTGGCCCTGCCTGGATGTATAAGGGCTGGGCCTCTAACATGCCTCCAAATTATACTCTCTGATTCATTTGTTGGTTCTTTTGTTCATTATTCATCCTTTTACTTTTCAAATAGGTATTTCAAGTAGATGTTTGTGGAACGTCTATTGTGTTCTAGGTTTTGGGAATACAAAACTAAAAGGTGTGGTGTTTGATCTAAAGAATCTCAGTCTAGTAAGAAGATGAACAAGTAAATAGATGAGTACAACCTACATAAAAGTTATGCTATAAGATGTGCAGGAAACTGTGGGAAATCATAGCTGGAGCACCTAACCCAACCTGGGGGAGCCTGGAAGGTTTCCTCGCAGGTGACACCTGAGACGAGTCTAGAAGGAAGTGTAGCAGTGAGCTAAATAAAAGTGAGCAGGGGTGATCATTCTGTACTAGAATGATTTCATTTTCTAGATTATATATATATGAAATTATATGGTATGTACTCTGCCTTCTTTTCACCTGGCATAATTATTTTGAGATTTATCCATATTGAATATATCAATATCCTTTTTATTGTTCAGTTTTATTCTATTCTGTGGATATACCACAATTTGCTTCTTCATTCACCTCTTCATGAACATTTGGGTTGTCTCCAGTTATTGGCTATTTACAAATAAAAGTGCTAGAAGCATGTACAAGTCTTTGTAAGGGTATACGCTTTTGCTTTTCTTGGGTAAAAGCCTAAGAATGGAATGGGTGGGTAGTATGTAAAGTGTATGTTTGACGTTAAGAAATGAATGAACTGTTCACCAAAGTGGCTATACCATTTCTCATTCCCACCATCAGTGTATGAGAGTTCCAGTTCCTCCACATATTCATTGACACACGGTGTGTTCAGTCCTTTAATTTTAGCCGTCCTAGTGGATTTGCAGTAGTATCTGATTATGCCTTTATTTTTCATTCTTCCAGTTACTAACACTGTTAAACATCTTTTCATATGCTTACTTGCAAACCATATGTCTATTTTGGTGATGTGTCTGTTCAGTTCCTTTGCCCCTCTTTTTATTAGGGTGTTTATTTTCTTAGTAGTTTTGAGAGTTCTTTATATATTCTGGACACAAGTCCTTTATCAGATATGTGATTTGCAAATGTTTTATCTCAGGCTGTGTCTTGTCTTCTCATTTTCTTAACACTGTCTTTGCAGAGCATCTAATGACTGGTCATTTGGGGGAGTATAAGTGCCCAGAACCCTTGCTTCAATCTGGGATGACTCTGAAGGGACATCTTAGATCCAGAGCTCCCCATGGGATGGGCGAGGGCTTCTATTGTGACTACATTATGGGTCAGCTTCTCAGTCTGCAATCTGCCTTCTCTCTTCTTCACAGCTCTTATTCCAAAGGATACTCTACAATAACTTCTTACATGCAAGTTTCTCTCTGAGTCAGTTTCCAGGAACCACACCTAAAGCACAGGGCCTGTGACTGTTTTTGCTTGCTTTAAATCCTTACTCTCTAACTGAATCCTACCCTATACACACACAAAAATGTACACTGAAGCACATCTTTGTTTGTCCCTAGTTAAAATTTCTGGAAATCAAGTCTAACTCAAGAATATACGTAACCTTCTTTTACCCTCTTTTTTCCTTAAAGAAGCTGTACGTTACTTTCTCAGAAGGATCTACTGAACCACATGCCACTCCGCTTGTCTTTCATGTGGCTCCAGGTGTAGTGCCTCCACCTCCAAACCTCCTTCCTGCTAGCCTATTGTCATCTTTCTGACCTTAGCCATTTAGATATTCAGTAGAGGGATATGCATTCTTATGTCTTACAACTAGCTGTACAAATCATGCATGGACCCTAATATACAACGGATTCAATCTGAGTCATTGGAATTTTGTGGCAGCTCTATAATTTGTATGTGGGAGTGGCTCAGGCAGCTGTCTTATGGGGTGGAACACAGAATGGGGTTGTCTGAACCTGCATTTGCAAGAAACTTTACCTAAGAAAGAAAAAGAGTCTATTGTGTGTATGAAGGAATGAACGATGAGGAAGTTGATGGAAATTATATTAATGTTCCTCCAAGCCACCTCTTGGCACTGGCATTCTTTGAGTGACTTGCTGTCTTTATGTTTAAGTTTATCTTAGGCGTTGTTTAGTACATTGAGATGCACCACCCCACCTTCCCACCCCCTTTTTAAAAGCAAAGTCTGATTTCTCTTTTTTTGTTTTCTTTTCCCCACAGTTTGTATTTCCTCATTCAAGTGTTTGGATAGTAAATTTACCTTTACACATGCCTGTACTCCCAGCCATACATATCAATTTGTAAAAAGCCAAATAGAGAACAGTTTAACACCAGTGAAATGTCAGGAAAATGCCCAGAAGGCACCAATGCAATACTGGAGTTTCAAATTTTGAGAATGGAATTAGGCCATTAAATCAGCTTTCGTGCCTGTGTCAGGGACCATAGGGATATGTCCTAGTTCTTTAAAAAAAAAGGAGCAACTGAAACTCACTCAGTATAACTCATGGGTCCGTACAGGGGACCTGTGGGAAACCTTTGGACTTGAAACTAATTGAATCTACATTGAAATGGCCTTTTTCTTTCTTTATTAAATATCTGATTTGCTCGACAACCTTTTGCTTTGGCTTGCTTACATTATTCTTTTTTGGCTGCACAAGTTGGCTATTCTCCAAGGTTGAAAGAGAAGAAAGAAAAAGAAAAGAAAAAATCGGGACTAAATCATACTGTTTGTTAGATCACAGGTAGAACCTTTCCTTTCGTGTTGGAGGAAAAGACACACCTCCTCTGGTTTAGATGGGAGATGAACTAGTTTTCAACACAAAGAGTTATTATAATGTCTCCAGTGCCATAGTGGAAGCAAAAACATCCTTTCTATTTGAAAAGTGAGGAAGGATGACAACGTATGTCTGGGCCCATCATCCTTATTCAGACCCTTACCATAAAAACCCTGCCTCTGATTGCAGGCTGAATTGCTCAAGACCACATTTCGTTTCCAGGGCTTGACACATTGTGCTTTTTCTAACAGTCTCATTATTAGCATGCTGCCTGTTCCTTCTATCCACTCCTGCTGCCCTGCTGTGGTAGTGATTGTTTTGTGTGTATAGGTACTATTGCCCTCAGAGATTAAGGGTGCATGTGAGCAGAAATAAACCAACGGATCTATTAGTGACTGTACAAATTCTACCCACCTTTCAGACAATAACTGAAAGATCTCTTCTTGGGAAAGTAAAGTTTCCCTTGGGAATTGGGAGTTAAAACTTGTGTTTACAACTGTGCCTACATCCCCTTTCCCACTCCCTCATCCCTTTTACTTTTTTATTTATAATTGCAATTAATAGCCAGAAAAATCATGGAAAGTTTAATTTTTTTAATGTTCTATAGAAAAAAAAAGGTGAAAAAATTTGCCCAAGTACGTTTACTGAGATTTTCCTAGCAAATCTAGAAGAAATCTTAGTGGACTGCAGGTTCACACTTTTCATGTATATCCCTCTAATCCTTACTTTCATACAAATCTAGGAAATTAAAGATGCAACAGATTATTAAGAAATATTGCTATTTGTTCATTAGAGAGCTTGGTAAGAAACTTATTATTTTAACATTTGACAAATTGTGTGGTCTAGGCTGCAAATTTATAGAATGATGTGAAAGTTTGGAGGAGGCCTGGATCCGAGCAAGTAGCCCTAGAAGAAAATCTTTAGTCTGATTTACCTTTTAGGACTGAAGAATATTTATTCCAGGATTTAAAGGGAAAGGGGTCCTCCTTTCCCTCTTTGCACCCAGGGCTGGTTTGACTTGAGGGGTGAGGTATTCAACTGCTGTTGACTTTGCTTTGAATTTCTGGCTACAGAACTTTCAGAGGACAGAGCACATCTCTTGTTGGGTGCAGTATAGGTGCGTGTGTGTTGGCACTGGTTCACTCGCGGCATATCTCAGGAATGAACACTATCCTCCCTGCACATGGACTCCACAGCAGTGGAGCGACCCAGAAGGAAGGCTGCTGCACTTCACGTGTGAGCAGGAGAGAGACTTCCCTTCCCTGGCATACTTATCTGCTAGCACTTTGATATTTCCAATGTGGAGGTCATAGGAGCAAGTAAATAAATATTAGATAAGGAGCAATCAAAGATATGGAAATCTAGCTTAAGTCAAACATCATAAAATGGCGAGACAGAGCCATAAACCAATCACAGAACCTTGGTCATACTTTCTTTTCCTTATACTATCCTAAGAGTGAAAGAGAGGAAGGAAGGAAAGAGGGAAGGGAGGAAGGAAGATAGCAAGAAAGGAAAAAGAAAGAGAAAGAGAGAAAGAAAGTTTAACTTCATATGTAGCCCTGCTTCAGTTAGGGAGTGATTCAGCTGTTATCAGCATTCTCTGGGCTGTGTTATCAGCACATAACTGTGTTATCAGCACATAACAGTGTTATCAGCATTGTTCTGCTCCTCTGAATAGCATTTAGGAAATCTCTTAGAACTGGAGCCTTATTGCTAGCAGTAATAATTCTCAGAGATATGTATAGACTTACCTCTGACCCACAAACTGTCCCCAGTATAGGTTATAATTGTGCATAAACCCTTCTTTCCTCTCCTGCGCAGCCATGATGGGTTTCTCTACATGGGTTTATGTGACTTTGGTAGATCAGTCTTAGCATTGGTTGTAAGAAAGAATCTTGCACCTAATATGTGCATATGACTTTAATAAGTAAATGGAGAATTACGTCCTAAGTGATTGTACAATAGCATTTTTATTGCAGAATTGAACATTTTAAAATGATGCATGTTAACATCTGAATTTGCCACTGCAACTTGAACTCCTCTTCTGCTTGTGGAGTTAGGCGCAATGTGTCTGCAGAGATAGGATTTCAGAGTACTTGTGGAAGGTGGTGGGGATTAGGGCATTTACTGGCCTAATTAATGGTGACAGGGTATATCAAAAGTGAGAAGAGAGGCTCTCTTCTTTCAGTGGTGAGCCATGGCTATAATTAACAAAAACTGGATTTCTTGGAAAATTAAAAGTGGGATAGTCCAATTGTTGCACCATCAAACTATCATCTAAAATGCGGGCCACACAATACATGTGTACACAGTGAACTTCTTGGTCTGTTAATGTAATTCTTAAAAAGCTCAGTTTATATTTTTTCCTGTGTGTCTGAAATAACAATATAATCCACAGAGCCCAACTTGGGATTCCAGTTATGTTTCTACCTCAAGAGTCTGTGGTCTTGGAGAAGTCCCTTAGAACTCCTCGGTCGCTGGATTGCTCATCTATAAGATGCAGAATATTGTGGGGCACAGTTGGAAACCCCCCTTGAGGGCTGTGATGCTCTGGACTGGTGCACCTTACAGTGTTTCCAGAGAGCTGTTTCTAGAGGCGATTAGTCGGTTTATAAACAAATTCTTTTGATGTGAAGGTTTAAATTGTGTATTGGCAGCAATTGTTTGAATAATTGACTTGAACGAGTTTAATTGGTTATAAGAGAGTGTTTTGTTTCTTCGGATGATGTAATTACTGCCTGTGTTGAGTTCCTGCAGAAATGATTTAAATGTTGGATGTTTTTGAATTGCATCAGTTGTGCAAGTGTGCATTTGATATCTGTGGGTTTATTTAGTTCCCCTTGGTGTTCTGAGTGTCCTGTGACAGTAGGCAGTTACCAATTCGCCACCACCATTAAGGCACCAGGTATCCACCGATTCCCCCATAAAAAGAGATGTGGGATCACTTCTAGCAGATCTAACAGCCCTGGGGAGTTGTGGATGGCTCCCTCCTAAGAGGAATCTTCTGCAGGGGGCCCTTTTCCTCTTGGAGGACCAGGCCTTCCCTCAAGCCTATTAACCTGAGGACTAGTCATGTCATTCCACTCAGTTCTTCCTCCTTAACTTAGCAGGGCCTTCAGTGGAGATTTAGCGGTGGTAGTAGCAGAGCTTGTGACAGTGCAACGGAGCCATTGGCAGCAACCAACACTGTGGTATCAGGAGTTGCTGGTAATGAAGAACCTTGTGGTAGGACTGAAGCCAACAAAGTTGACTGCTACAAATTTAGGGTGAAGCCATTCCAACATGCCAATTGACAAGAGTTAGGCTTCACTATCCTTCCAGAATTCTTTTTCTGTGCTATAGCATGTTATGATTGTATAGCATTCATCATCTGGAATTCTCAAAATATGTTATAAGCAATAGCAGCATTTGATGGCTAGAGAACCTTTAGACATAGTTATATAGTTTAATGACCTAGAACTTTTTGCTTTTTACATATAGAGAAGTAGAAGTTCCAAAAGGTTAAATTAATTGATATAGTCCTCTAGCAAGTCACTATAGAATTCGCTATTCATGGGATAAGTACCATGTATGGTAGTGGACAATTTCTTTTCTTTTATAAGAAATGCAAGGAAGGGCACTTCATATCATCGAAGTTTGGTCATCTGCAAAAAATAACTTTAATGTGATATTTGGAATGGAGCATAGAGGTTATCTGCCTTCTTTACCCCACCATGAAGCCAAGAGGGCTAGCCGAGAGGGTAGCAAAGAATCTAGTAGAGAATATTTTGTTTCTTGTCTGCCTTGCTGATATGAATTTTAGAATGACACACTTGGGATACATGTTAAGAATACACAAAAGTCTAATTACAATGAAAGGAGAGGTTTATTTCAGGGGTTCTTAAATTTTTTTGTGTTGTGACTGCTTTGGCAGTCTGGTGAAGCTTGTCACTCCTCCTCAGAATAATTTTGAAATGCACAATATAAAATACAAAGGCTTCAGGGAAAACCCATCACACTGAAATAGTTATCAAAATAATTTAAAAATTGTCACAGAGTAATGTGTGTGCTTCTTATTTATGCATTAAATAACAGAATTTAATGGCTGGCCTAGTAATCATCATAAATCCAAGGTAGTGACATGTACAGTATTTCAGTATATCTGTAAAGACTGCAACAAGAAATAGAAATATCAATATATTCTATCTATAACAAAGTTACATATACTGCTGATACTACGGTGGTTTGGTACCTGCATTTATATTTGAATGAAACAGTAAATTTCAGTTAGATGTTAGTGAAAATAAATGATGTCATTTAATATAAGAAATTCAAGTTCACAGATCCTTTGAATTCCATCCCTGGGCCCTTCTCTGTGGGTCAAAGTGAAGAACTTCTGGGTTTCTAAGTCATCTTTTTTCACCTGCTTCTCTGGGATGGTGTTCAAATAGGGATTCCCAATAAATTTTCAAGTAGGGGGCAAACTGGTGGCTTCATTGGAGGAGAACTGAGTGGAGTTAGCAGAGGATTGCAGTAAGAGCATAGGCTAGATGAATCCTAGATCGAATTATAAAGTAATAAGGTTTTTCTTTTCTGCTCATTCACTGTTCTTTCTACATAATCTTCCTCCAAGTCAGGTGCTCCGTGCTTCTGAGTGATATGAACCATTCAGTTAGATGTAATTGTTAGTGACAATGCTTTAGCTTTTACACGGACATATTAAGTATGTATATTTACATATGGTCTACAGGGAGAAGGCACTATTTATTCCAAAGGAATCCAGTGCCGGTGATGGATTTTTGGATTCTTTGGCACCTGGGGAGATGGGTAAAGGGATATATTTGGCTGTTCCTGATACCTTTCAGTCGCTTCCTGTTTGACTATTTCTCTTGACTACTCATAAGCCAGGCATACTTTGGCAAACAGAAGGAAGTAGTTCTTTTGCAGTTTGCTCTTGGTTCTACTTATCCTGGCAGTAACATTTCCCTAGGGGCAGGCAAATACTTCTTCAAGTTGAACATCTCATGTGCAGTGCCGTCACTTGAGGTGATAGTCATTTGTAGTTTGTAGAGGAATGATTTCATTCCTATGAGTGAACAGATGGGTTAATAAAGCTGTCTGAGGCTGTAACCTGGTTTACGAGCTATTTTCAGGACATCATGGTGTCATGATCCTGAATTTTGAACCACCAATAGTCTACTAGATTATAAGCACCTTGAAAACCAGGGTTAAACCTCATGTAAACCAGGCCCATATCAACGCGGTAGAGAGGTATGGTTCACCTCTAGGCTTTAAGAGGTAAAGGTGGTGTGGTGTATGTTGCTGTCACGTAGCACAGAGAAAATATTTAAGCTCTGACAATAAATTAACTTCATAAAAAAGAACTAAAATGAGTTTTGTGCTATTTTATTCTAAATGTGTTTTCTTTATTGCCTAACTTCTCTAACTATAAAATGACTTTGGCATCTTGAAAGAAATAATCACATAAGTGCAAGCACACTTTTTAAAGAATTGACGCTTTATGAGTCTTAGATGAAGGCATTCTTTTAAATTTGTTGTTTTAATTATGTTCTCAAGCCCTCCTACTTTTTGTAGTGAGCTTGGTTTTGTTTTATGGTTCACTGCAGTATGCACTGAGACTTGTTTTGAAGCCATGTAAGAGGGAAGATAGGGAAGACAGTGGGGGGGAAGCCGCCTTTCTGCTGGACCTCTGCTAGGCTCAACTGTCAAGAGGGTACACTGCAGACACCATTGATGCATATACCCTGAGAAAACCATAATTCAAAAAGAGTCATGTACCAAAATGTTCATTGCAGCTCTATTTACAATAGCCGGGACATGGAAGCAACCTAAATGTCCACTGACAGATGAATGGATAAAGAAGATGTGGCACATATATACAATGGAATATTACTCAGCCATAAAAAGAAATGAAATTGAGTTATTTGTAGTGAGGTGGATGGACCTAGAGTCTGTCATACAGAGTGAAGTAAGTCAGAAAGAGAAAAACAAATACCATATGCTAACACATATATATGGAATCTAAGAAAAAAAAAAAAAGGTCATGAAGAACCTAAGGGTAAGACGGGAATAAAGACACAGACCTACTAGAGAATGGACTTGAGGATATGGGGAGGGGGAAGGGTAAGCTGTGACAAAGTGAGAGAGTGGCATGGACATATATACACTACCAAACGTAAAATAGATAGCTAGTGGGAAGCAGCCGCATAGCACAGGGAGATCAGCTCGGTGCTTTGTGACCACCTAGAGGGGTGGGATAGGGAAGGTGGGAGGGAGGAAGATGCAAGAGGGAAGAGATATGGGAACATATGTATATGTATAACTGATTCACTTTGTTATCAAGCAGAAAATAACACACCATTGTAAAGCAATTATACTCCAATAAAGATGTTAAAAATAAAATTAAAAAAAACAAAAACAAAAAACAGTCATGATGTATTATTCTTAAATAGGATGTGCAACTTTTGGCCTCCTCATTCTTCCTAAAAAAAAAAAAAAAAAAATTGATACTTAATAGCATAAGGCAGAGGTTTTCAGTGCTGGCCGCATGTTAGAATAATATGCGGAGCTTTTAAAACATACCAATTAAGTCAGAACCCCTGGTGGTGGGGCTCTGTCTTTGGTATGTATTAAAACACGCCAGGCGATTCTAATGTGCAGCCATAGTTGAGAATTATTGGTAAAATGGATGTGAATATCATTCTACGAATGCAAATGGGCAAGAAACTGAACTCAAACTATTTTTTATTCCTAACCTCAAGTTTGCTATTAACCTAATCTTTCTTACAGTTTACTTAACCCCGCCCCATAGTTCAAAGTTGTTACATAATGCAAAATTTGGGGGATCAGAGGTACCTCTTTATTTGTAGGTCATCTGCCCTCTGAGGTTACCATTGTGTGTCCACCCTCCCATTAGGATGGCACTTGGGGTCTAGTGGTGTAGGACGCTTGGAGCACTTGTGTCTTTCTGTGTTGTGCTTCACCAAGTCACCAGGACTAGGGCTAAGGGGGTGCCACAAAATTCAGCTACCACACAAGTCATATTTTAATGCAAAATTCCCAAATCTAAATTAATGCAAAAAATTCATGATGAACAATATCAAAATTTTAAAGAAAGATAGGATCTGTATATCCTTCATCATCAAGCATTCTCTTTGTGGGAAATACAGCCTCTCTAGCAACACAGGATTTTCTTCCTGCCTTCTAGTTGAAGAAATCTCATTTAATCCAAGAAAACTCCTTTTGCCATAACGATTGCATATTTGGCTTGCATATTTGATCTCTTCAGGAGTATTTCCTCTTATCCCTATCCCCAAAATGGGCTTAGACTTATGGAAGCAAAATATATGAAGAAAGGTATTTAGTGGGCAACTTTGAATTTTCTTCCATTTGCCACACCTCTCTCTGTCACTGAGCATTGAATTTACTACCTGAGGTATGTGTGAGTGTGTGTGTGTAGTTTGTGTGTGTGTACATGTGTATATGGGGGAATAGGGTACCATAAGTTAATTTCCCTCTTTCTTTCTTCCTTCCTCCCTCCCTCCTTCCTTTCTCCCTCCCTCCCTCCTTCCTTCCTTCCTTCCTGCCTTCCCTCCTCCCTCTTTCTTTCTTTCTTTCTCCCTCCTTCCTTCCTTCCTTCCTCCCTCCCTTTCTTTCTTTCTTTCTTTCTTTCTTCCTTTCTTTCTTTCTTTCTTTCTTTCTTTCTTTCTTTCTTTCTTTCTTTCTTTCTTTCTTTCTTTCTTTCTTTTTCTCTCTTTCTCTCTTTCTTTTTCTTTCTTCTCTTTCTTCTTTCAGGCTATTTAATGGGGAACACCAGACATTTATTTTTCAAAACTTCAGATCCTTGTCACCAAAATGCCCTGTCTCTGATACCAAGTATTGCTTTGAGTATGTCTTATGTTCTGTGTCTATGTTCCTCACCAAAAACTTCAACCCAGCAGAGCACTGCCAATGCACTAGAGGTGTCTATGGTATCTGCTGCCCCCTTAGATGCTATGATGTACATGAGAGAATACTCAACTTTCCCACGCCACATTTTACTATTTGAAGAATTTAAAAACCTGTGTATGTCTCTGTCTCCAGGGCAGTTTGGGAAAACAAGTCCTCCATCCATCTCTCAGAAGAACTTGTGGTCTAGGGAGAGCCACCACCATCTTGTTATCAATATTTCCTGCCTCTGTTCCCCAGGTGTTTGTGAATAAAGTGTTCCTCCTCCTCTGGCCACATGGGAATTAAGAGCCCCACGGGAGTTAACTCAGGCAAACTGAGTCCTCTCAAGGAGCCCCTGGGCAGGAATGTCCAAACATCAGCAGTTCGCCTATCTCGGCTTTAAGTTTCACTCTTCTCATTCTCATGCACTCCACCTCCACCTCCTCCATAAAACTTAACTCTAACGCAGGATATATCCAGAATCCTTTCAGTTTTCACCAGCTCAACTGTCATGGCCCTGGCCCCAGTCAGCACGATCTTCCCCCTGGATAACTGCAGTAGCTTCCTAACTGGTTGCGGGCAGGAGCTGCTAATGCTCATGTAGGTGCATATTCTTCCCTTCTTGGTTGGCACAGCACTTGTCTAATTGGCACCCAGGGAGAGCTGTATGACTGGTTCTCATCATGGGTATGGAAGTAGATGTGGCCAGCCTCCTCAGGTGGAGGAGTGTGTGTCCCCCCCACACTCTTTCTCTTTCCACATTCTCCAGCTAAATGCAGAGAAGAACACTGAGGACCTGGGGGAGAGCTGGACCACAAGATGGAAAAGACCCTGAATTACTACGTGCCCTGAATTACTATATGGATCAGAATCATCATGTGAGTAAAAAATAAACCTATTGTGCTGATAGATGCTTGACTCCGTGCCTTGTCTTCTCAGCAACACCTTTCCTGGCCACCCCATTTAATTTATGTAATTTATTTATTTTTTATTTTGTTTACTTGGTTATCTTTTTTTTTAACATCTTTATTGAATAGAGTATAATTGCTTTACAATGGTGTGTTAGTTTCTGCTTTATAACAAAGTGAATCAGCTATACATATACATATATCCCCATATCTCCTCCCTCTTGCGTTTCCCTCCCTATCCCATCCCTCTAGGTGGCCACAAAGCACCTAGTTTATCTCCCTGTGCTATGCAGCTGCTTCCCACTAGCTATCTATTTTACATTTGGTAGTGTATATATGTCCATGCCACTCTCTCACTTTGCCCCAGCTTACCCTTCCCAATCCCTGTGTCCTCAAGTCCATTCTCTATGTCTGCGACTTTATTCCTGTCCTGCCCCTAGGTTCTTCAGAAACATTTTTTTTATTTTTTTTAGATTCCATATGTATGTGTTAGCATACGGTATTTGTTTTTCTCTTTCTGACTTCACTCTGTATGACAGACTCTAGGTCCATCCACCTCACTACAAATAACTCAATTTCTTTTCTTTTTATGGCTGAGTAGTATTCCATTGTATATATGTGCCACATCTTCTTTATCCATTCATCTGTCGATGGACACATAGGTTGCTTCCATGTCCTGGCTATTGAAAATAGAGCTGCAATGAACATTGTGGTACATGACTCTTTTTGAATTATGGTTTTCTCAGGGTATATGCCCAGTAGTGGGATTGTTGGGTCATATGGTAGTTCTATTTTTAATTTTTTAAGGATCCTCTATACTGTTCTCCATAGTGGTGGTATCAATTTACATTCCCACCAAGAGTGCAAGAGGGTTCCCTTTTCTTCACACCCTCTCCAGCATTTATTGTTTGTAGATTTTTTGATGATGGCCATTCTCACTGGTGTGAGGTGATACCTCATTGTAGTTTTGTTTTGCATTTCTCTAATGATTAGTGATGTTGAGCATCCTTTCATGTGTTTGTTGGCAATCTGTATATCTTCTTTGGAGAAATGTCTATTTAGGTCTTCTGCCCATTTTTGGATTGGGTTGTTTATTTCTTTGATATTGAGCTGCATGAGCTGCTTGTAAATTTTGGAGATTAATCCTTTGTCAGTTGCTTCATTTGCAAATATTTTCTCCCATTCTGAGGGTTGTTTTTTCATCTTGTTTATGGTTTCCTTTGCTGTGCAAAAGCTTTTAAGTTTCATTAGGTCCCATTTGTTTAGTTTTGTTTTTATTTCCATTTCTCTAGGAGTGGGGTCCAAAAGGATCTTACTGTGATTTATGTCATAGAGTTTCTGCCTATGTTTTCCTCTAAGAGTTTGATAGCGTCTGGCCTTAAATTTAGGTCTTTAATCCATTTTGAGTTTATTTATGTGTTAGGGAGTGTTCTAATTTCATTCTTTTACATGTAGCTGTCCAGTTTTCCCAGCGCCACTTATTGAAGAGGCTGTCTTTTCTCAACTGTATATTCTCGCCTCCTTTATCAAAAATAAGGGGACCCTATGTGCATGGGTTTAATCTTTGGGCTTTCTATCCTGTTCCATTCATCTCTTTCTGTTTTTGTGCCAGTACCATACTGTCTTGATAAATGTAGCTTTGTAGTGTAGTGTGAAGTCAGGGAGCCTGATTCCTCCAGCTCCGTTTTTCTTTCTGAAGATTGCTTTGGCTATTCGGGGTCTTTTGTGCTTCAATACAAATTGTGAAATTTTTTGGTCTAATTCTGTGAAAAATGCCATTGGTAGTTTGATAGGGATTGCACTGAATCTGTAGATTGCTTTGGGTAATATAGTCATTTTCACAATGTTGATTCTTCCAGTCCAAGGACATGGTATATCTCTCCATCTATTTGTATCATCTTTAATTTCTTTCATCAGCCAAACACTAATATACTTTTAAAAAGCTCTCCATGTGATTCTTTTGTGCAGCCAGAGCCTAGACCATTGGTCTTGCTAATGTCTCTCCCAGCATTGACATCTTGTGACTGGGTGGATAATTTAGGTCTTTCTAACTCTATGGAAAATAAAGTCAGAATCACTAGTGATTTCCGGTGATAACTTCTTGGAGGTTATATTACATGCTGCCACTAGATGGTAGTGGCAACTCCTGGGATGGAGGGGATTCTAGTTATTTGGGATTTTTGCTTTCCCTGTGTAATATACGTGAGACACCTAGCTTAGGAAGCTTTGTGGGGACTTGACAATTTAGTTCCTTTCCCTGAGCCAGAGGCCCAGAAGGTGCAGCTGTTTTTCTTGACAAGCTGATAGAGACTCATTAAATAAACCTTCTATTGTCTGAAGGGAGAAAGTGAACCCCTGCATAGATATTAGCTCACATTTTTCTTATTATTTCCAGCAGGTGTATGCTCCTTCCTTGTTCTCTGTTATTTTTCTCTCTCTTTTTCTGTCAATGGCCTCTCTTTTCCTTTCTTTCTCTTTTTTCTTGGTTTCTGCCTCTAACCCCTATGCATAATTTGGTTATAATAACTAATGAGAGAATACATTTTATTTTGCTACTTTTGTGGTTGATAAAAATTTCAGGAATCTAATAATGATTCAGACCCAGCATTCTTAGAAGGGTGAACGTATTCAGGTTACAATGGGGAAATTCTTATTCAGGGGACTTCTTCTGTAACAGCTGCAGCAGCACCAGCCAAATCCAGGAAGAAAGGAAGAATTTTATGTGCCCTATCAGAGAAAAACAGTCAAAATCCTCTTCTTTCTACAGCACAATTCGGGTGAGGGCCAAAGCTCTGGGTGTACATATAAGTAGGGGTTTTGCACAATAATAGGGTGTGCTTCTCCAATGCTTTTCATCCCAAGATCTCAAAGCGCACTTGCTGCTTTATTCTGTATAGCTGCCTCTTTTCCCTGGGCTGTCAAAATAGGAAGATGTGCTGTGATTTTTTTTTTTTTTCCCCAAAGAGATTGCATTCCTTCCCTGGCTTTGTTCCAGCCCAGCTGCTTGTTGTTCAGGGAGATGCTATGCTGTTGGTGCCAATATACCACTGAGCTTTCTTCTTCCCTGAGTGACATATACTGATGGGTCACTGCCTGGAACAGTGGAGCGAAGCATGGTGTGTGTCCATCTGTGAAGAACTCTTGTTGTTTACTATTCTCTTATTTCCTTCTGGCAGCATCAGATACCAATCTTCATTAAAAAAACAAAACAAAACAATCAACCCACCAACTAAAAAAAAAAAACCCAAACAATGCAGAAAACAAAAAATACTAGAAAAAGCCTTTCTTTAAATTAATAGTTAGTGTTTATTGAGTGCTTACTCTATGCCAGGTACTGTTTTAAACACTTGACATATATCCTACCATTTAATCCTCACATCAATGTCATGATCTAGGGTCTATTATTATCTCCAATTTACAGATGAGGAAACTGAGTAAAAGCAGGGGTAAGGAAATTGCTCAATGCCACACAGCTGATAAGTAGATGAGCCAAACTCTGAGCCCAGGCAACCTGACACCAGAGGTTATGGTCACTTAACCCTACATGTAGACTCTGAAGGGTTGGGTATTAGAGTCCCTCAGAAATAAAGGATAGGTTCTCCAATTGAATAGTCATTAGGAGAGGGTGTATTTCCTGTTAACATAACTATATTTTCTTTGGTGTAAGATTGAATAGATGCTCCAAACCCAGTCTTTCCCCATTCTGGAGGAACTAAGTGCGTTCTGGTATTTCCACTTCTTATTGGTTAGGCAATCAAAAGGAGGGAAACTTCTTTCTTAATTGTGATTGGCATCATTCAGTGTGTCTACGCAATCTTAAATAAGTTTGAGAAGCAGGCAACTGGGAGCGTTATCCTTGTTTGGTTTTTGCTGACTTACTTCTGCATTACCTGAGAGGGGACAGAGATAGGGACCAATATATATAAAACTCTTAACAGGTGGCATTTGGAAGCTTTCCCTGCTAGCCATACACTAACTGCTTTAGGTCAAAAGAAGTCGAGAGGAGAGACACAAACACAGCCTAGGAGAGTGCATTCTTAGTGTAATTCATGTGTTTTTGGGCATGAAGAGAGCAGACAGTAGTACTTCTCTGAATGAGTGACTTTTGGGGGCATATAATAGTATTATGAATGGAGAATCTAGGAGGAAGAAACTCATAATCTTCGGGGTTTTGAAATCCCTTCAATCAACATATCATGAAGAAACTAGCTACTAAAAAGAGGAAAAGAGCACAGTCCCTGCTATAGAATAATAATGGTCTCAATAGAAGAATCCAAGAGTCATCATCACTGTGCAGACATCCAGGGGAGCTGATAGAGACTCAGTATTCAAAGACCTTCATGAGTCCATAAGCAAAGATTGAGGCCTAGAAATAAGCTTACATCACACTGCTAGTTTAGCCACACAGGACAAGGACAATATGGTGCATGTCTAGAACAACATGGAAAGGCTTTTTTAGAGAGGCTGTTACCTGATCCACACTGATTGAGGGTCAATACCAATTCCTTAGTGAGAAAGGACTAGACGAAACTCAAAAGTGACTGACACTTTTACTGTTTGGGGCATATTTTTTTCATTTATACGTTATAGTTTTGATGCTTCTCAACAAACTTATTCATGTCAGTATAATTCTCTAGTTAAAAAATTTCTCTCAGTTTTGTTCTGTGTGAGTCACTGCATCATGAATTATACTGTTTCAGATTCACAGTCAATTGTCCCCTGACCACCCTAATCAAAATTAAAATCACCATCTTTCCCCTAGGCCTCTTAATTTTCCTGGGAACCATATTTCAGAGAATGACAAAACCAGCTACCTTGTTGCTCAAACCCAAAATGTGGTTGGTAGCTTCTTATGCTACTCTCTCACCCCTTCATCCAATCAATCTACAAGTCCTGTAGTTTCCGTCTCTTAATGCCTCTTGAATCTATCTTCTTTTCCTCTCTAAGTGCCTTTAAGTTCAAGATCTTGTCGCTTCTCATTTGTATTATTGGTCTTTGCTTCTCCTCTTTGACCACATTCCTTTGTATCCTTCTCTTCGGTTTAATGACTTTTTTAAAAAATGCATATCTGATCATGTTACTTCTCTGCTTAAACTCCTTCAGCAGCTCCATAGAGCTTTCAGCATAAAGTAAACTCTGCCTTAGTACATGGAGCCCTTGAAGATTTGAACCCTGGCCCCCTCTCTACCTTTATACCCCCGCCTCACCCTTGCATGCAGTTTGTCAGGTAAGTTGCTATGGCACATCTGTCTTCACACATGCTGTCCCTCTATAAACGCCTACTTTTCCCTCAAAAGTCAGCTCATGCCCCCTCCTCCAGAAAGCCTTGAAATGATAGACCTCATCTGTACAGTTAAGACTTCAATTTTTCTGTTTCTCCAATATTTTTCATTCCTTTCTTTATTATTTCCTTGGTGTCAGGCTTTTCTTCTTTTTATCAGTTACTTATTAAAATATTAGCTTCCTTTCTTTCTACTATTCTTTTATTGATCTCTCTCTTCTTTACCTTTATGCATAGATTAATATATACTAAGTTTTGGTCTGCTCTTTTCTGTGTCCTTTCTTTATTTCTGTACATATTTGCCCTATAATCTTTTGTGAAAAAGGAACTATTTTACAAAGGAATTTTTAGTCCTGCTTTATCAATGACATTAACCTAAGGAAAACCCAGGAAGAAACACATTGAACTTTTCTACCTAATTCCTTTAAATTAGTCTTCTTACTGTAATAATACTGTTCCCAGCAGTTAAAGGTTTGTCTGTATCAAATATTAATACAGTTTATTGTTGTATAATCTTCAAAGAGAGTCTTAAGGTCTACAGACCTTAAGACTAGAACGAGGATGGGTCAGAAGTCCAGGGTGCACTCATGTGTGTGACTTATGGCAAGGTAAAGCTTTCCATTTGTCAGTGATAAGACGGGTAGGCCAAGAGCAGCCCCTTTCATAAATTTGGTCTGGGTCAAATCCAATTCATAGATATTCAACCAACAGAAGTATGAGTTGCAATTTTTCGTGGCCTTGAACTGCCCCACCTCAGATCCTGGGAAATCAATGTGGCTTTGTTCAGCAGTGACTGCCTGAAAGGACCATAAATCAGGAGCTTCCATACAAAACTTTTATTGTCAAAGTAATGGCAAAGAAAAATGATAGCAGTTATTGCACTTGCACAGTTTAGCCTTTTTTTCTTTCTCATTGATGTTTCTTTCCAATTTTCTTTCCTTTTTTTTTTTTTTAATCTGACTGATAAGAGCATGTAGATTTTGAATTTTTTCTAGAGGACTATGTGATACAAAACAGCACACAGTTCAGAGTGATGTCTTAAATAATTTTATTTGTTGAAACTCATTCTGGCTATGCTTCATTTTGAACTGGTCCACCAAGTGATTATCCAAAATGAGAGTTTTTCATTTTTGATAACTTCAAGCCATCTTTTGCAATTTTGTATCATAATTATATATCAGACTCAGAACATTATACATGCTATCCATGGGATTTGTTCATTTGCCACTATACAAAGTGATTAGTAACTTCATATGGTTGTGCTGTGATAGTTTAACCACCATCAGTGAGGTTCTATGTACCCGTGACGCCCTGACAAGTTGATATGTTGAGATCTGTTGTGTCTTACAAGTAATTGGTCACTAAAGATTGTTAAGATACCCAAGATTGTGAATGATTTTGTTTTATAATTAGATTGGATTCACAGTGATTCTTATGATGATGCTGTTACTGCCACTTTTTTTAGTGGAAGAAATAGTAGTGCTAGAGCCATTTGTCCTAAGTGCTAATTACTACCCAATATCTGTTCATTTCCTTTCCTTAAAGAAGCCATGATTTTTAGCTGAGTACGTGGGTGGTTAGAATAAAGACCATATATCCTAGCCATTCTTGTAGATAGGTGTAGCCATTGACTAAATCCTGGCCAATGGGATGAAAGTAGAAGTGGTATGTGCAATTTATAGGAAGTGTCTCTAAAGGAAGGGGGCATGCTCTTTTGTCTTCTTTCCCTTTTCTGTTGATTGGACTATGGATATGATGGCTGAAGCTCCAGCAACCTTCTTGGGCCACAAGATAACTTTGGGAAAGGAAGTCACTTAAGAAAAGGAACTGGGTGCCTGATTCTGTGGCGCCTTCTACCAGACCAACTTCTGGACTTATTGGATAGGAAAGAGAACCATGTTTCTAATTTGTTAAACTTCCACTATTTCTTTTTTTCTGAACCTAATTCTCATTATAATAAATTCCAAACAAAATAAATGTTGAGAATTGAAGTAATGAGTCCATGATTCCTAAATTCCAGACCAAAACTTCTGATTTCTGAACCTTTCCATGTGGATGACCCAAATTTAACTCATTAGCTTCTTCTCCAAATTCGCTCCTATTGTGTTGTGTTCTTCTTTATCTTTGTTAATTCTAAACTAAACCTTGAAAACATCTTTGGTTCCTTTCCTTCTCATGCCATTATGAGAGAATCTACCACAGTCAAGAAGATTTTCTCCCTGAAATGGTCTTGAAAAATCAGAATACATTCTTCACTGAGTTTCCTGATCAGTTTCATAGAAAAGTAAATTTACTTATTAAGTTGTGCCAAGTTGTTACTTGTGATTTGTATACGTACACCATTTTTTTCCCGCATCGTAAATTAATTCTGCCTAACCAGGCAGAGTTGCTATTTAATACTTCAATTCAGTGTCTGGAGACCTGATTGCATTTTGCCTAAGGTGTGACCACTGCTTTCTGAAATTACAAATAAGTTATGTGAAAATCCCTGAAAGCTGTAAAGAACTTATGCATCTAAGTTTTTCTATTTCATATTTTTGATGCAATTCTGAAAGTAAAACTGTTTAATCCATCTCTCTAGCATCACTTATAAGCATTAAATTAAGAAAAGTGTTATATCTAAAGTTTGAAGTATTGAAATTTACAAAATTTTCTTTTCTAGAAAGCGATGTTTAATGAAATGTTAGTAGTTTGGCTGGGGTCTAATCTGAGTAATAGTTGTAGTGGACATCCATCGTTATTTATAGCTGCCCATTATTTTCTAAACGGCTTTTCTGTCTATGGAAAAGCTAATGCATCAAAAGTATTTCCTGTTCTAGTTGGATTTTGAACTCTAATTCCCAGCCTTACATGTAGCTGGGTACCAAACATGTGACCCAGGCCTCACTATCAGGTGAACCTGAATAAGACTTCAGTTCAAAATTGGGCACTACGAGGCATCAGTGGAGTTTGCACTTTTCTGATGCAAGTATTGGCAGAAGTATTTGTCTTTAGGAAGGGGCAGTGAGTTTTGGAAAAATTCCTTATGAAAAAGGAGCACTCTGGTGGTTATAGTGATATTCTCAGAGACAAGTTTCAGTGTGCAGTGTTCAGAGGCAGCAGTTACAGCTGTGGTTTCCTCACTAGCCCAAGTCTCTGTTATGTTCGTGGAAGCATAACCACATGTTTATTTTTATATCCTTCAAAACAGTTCTGAGCACTACAAATTATTATTTATTTAGTTATTTATATTTTATCAGTTTTAGAATTTATTTTATCCTAGTTCATGCTAATTCCTCACACCCTTTTGTAATTCCTCCTTCCCACCTGTCTTCCCAGTCAATCCCTGATCTGTTTCAGTCACTACAGATTCATTTGCATTTCTAGAGTTTTACATGAATTTAATATGACTGTCTAGCTTCTTTCACCAAACATAATTATTTTGAGATTCATCTATGTTGTTGTGTGTATCAGTAATTCATTTCTATTCATTGTTGTGTTTGAGTGTTGTTGGGCTTATTTGATCTATGGGTTTATAATTTTAAAATTCAGAAAATTTCAACCATTATTTTTCAAATGTTTTTCTGTCCCTATGGTTCTCTCCTTTGAGGACTCCAACTACTTATATATTAGACCACTAGAAGTTGTCCAACATCTCACTAATGCTTTGTTTATCTGTTAAAAAAATGTTTTTTCCTTCCATGTTTCATTTTAGAAAGTTTCTATTGCTATCTTCAAGTTTGTTGATCTTTTCTTCTGCAATATCTAGTTTGGTGTTATCATCTAGTGGATTTTTAATATCAGACATTGTGATTTTCATCTCCATAAGTCAATTTCTGTTTTTTAAAAATATCTCTCATGTCTCTACTTAACTATTTGAACATATGAAATATAATTATGATAATTGTTTTAATTTCTTTACTGCTAATTCTAATATCTATGTGAGTCCTGGGTCAATTTTAGTTGATTCATTTTTGTTTTTCTCCACATTATGGGTCATATTTTCATGCCTCTTAGTATGCCTGGTAATTTTTGATTGGATAGCCGACATTGTAATTTTACCTTATTGGGTTCTGGAGATCTTATAATTCCTATAAATATTCCTGAGCTTTGTTCTAGAACACAGCTAAGTTACTTGGTAACAGTTTGATACTTTTGGTTCTTGCTCTTATGATTTCTTAGGTGGAACCAGACCTGTGTTTAGTCTAGGGCTAATTATCCTCTCCCCTCCCCACCCCATTAAAGCAAGACCCTTATGATACTACCCAATGCACTGTGAATTCTGAATTTTTTTAGTCTGGCTATTCTCACTGATCTTTTCAGGTTGTTCTTTTCCTGGCCTTAGGTAATTTCTTTGCATGCCCATGCTGAGTACTAGAGAGAGACCCTTTGTAGAGCTCCAAAGTTCTCTCTTTGCATGTCTCACTCCTCTCTGACACTCCATACTGAGAACTATAGCTGTATTTATCTCCCCAGACTCAGCTTCATGTCTTTAGAGACAGGGAGTCCCCTGGACTCCCTGAACCAAAACCTGAAAAGTCTTCAAGACAGCAAGCTAAGGCAATCACAGGGCTCATTTTTATCCAGTCTGTCTGAGACCCCCTGATCTAGACCGCTTTTTTCCTTAATCGTGAAAAAGAGTTGTTTCATATATACTGTTTGTTTTTGATTGTTCCATGTGGAAGGGTGTATCTAGTTCCTCTTACTCCATCTTAACCAAAAAAAGAAAGTCTTCAAAGGGAATTTTAGTTATAATTTTTTTTGAATTTTATTTTATTTTATTTAATACAGCAGGTTCTTATTATCCATTTTATACATATTAGTGTATATATGTCAATGCCAAACTCCCAGTTCATCCACCCGCCCCCCAACTTTCCCCCCTTGGTGTTCATATGTTTATTCTCTACATATTTGTGTCTCTAATTCTGCCTTACAAACCGGTTCATCTGTACCATTTTTCTAGATTCCACATATATGTGTTAATATCTGATATTTGTTCTTCTCTTTCTGACTTATTTCACTCTGTATGATGGTCTCTAGGTCCATTCACGTCTCTAAAAATGACTCAAATTCATTGCTATTTGTGGCTGAGTAATATTCCATTGTATATATGTACCACATCATATTTATCCATTCATCTGTTGATGGGCATTTAGGTTGCTTCCATGACCTGGCTATTGTAAATAGGGCTGCAATGAGCATTGGGGTGCGTGTGTCATTTTGAATTATGGTTTTCTCTGGCTATATGCACAGTAGTGGAATTGCTGGGTCATATGGTAATTCTATTTTTAGTTTTTTAAGGAGCCTCCATACTGGCTGTAGCAATAGTGGCTGTATCAATTTACATTCCCACCAACAGTGCAGGAGGGGTCCCTTTTCTCCATACCCTCTCCAGCATTAGTTGTTTGTAGATTTTCTGATGATGGCCATTCTGACCAGTGTGAGGTGATACCTCATTGTATTTTTGATTTGCATTTCTCTAATAATTAGTGATGTTGAGCATCCTTTCATGTGTTTGTTGGCCATCTGTATGTCTTCTTTGGAGAAATGCGTATTTAGGTCTTCTGCACATTTTTGGATTGGGTTGTTTGTTTTTTTGATATTGAGCGCATGAGCTGTTTATATATTTTGGAGATGAATCCTTTGTCAATTGCAAATATTTTCTCCCATTCTGAGGGTTGTTTTTTTGTCTTGTTTATGGTTTCCTTTGCTGTGCAAAAGCTTTTAAGTTTCACTAGGTCCCAGTTGTTTATTTTTGTTTTTATTTCCATTACTCTAGGAGGTGGGTCAAAAAAGATCTTGCTGTGATTTACATCATAGAGTTTCTGCCTATGTTTTCCTCTAAGAGTTTTACAGTGTCTGGCCTTACATTTAGGTCTTTAAACCATTTTGAGTTTATTTTTGTGTATGGTGTTAGGGAGTGTTCTAATTTCATTCTTTTACATGTAGCTGTCCAGTTTTCACAGCACCACTTATTTTCTCCACTGACAGTCTTTTATCCATTGTATATCCTTGCCTCCTTTGTCATAGATTAGTTGGCCATAGGTGCGTGGGTTTATCTCTGGGCTTGCTATCCTGTTCCATTGATCTATATTTCTGTTTTGGTGCCAGTACCATATTGTCTTGATGACTGTAGCTTTGTAGTATAACCTGAAGTCAGGGAGTCTGATTCCTCCAGACCTGTTTTTTTCCCTCAAGATTGCTTTGACTATTCGGGGTCTTTTGTGTCTCCATACAAATTTAAAATTTTTTTGTTCTAGTTCTATAAAAAATGCTGTTGGTAATTTGATAGGGATTGCATTGAATCTGTAGATTGCTTAGGGTAGTATAGTCATTTTCACAATATTGATTCTTCCAATCCAAGATGATGGTATATCTCTCCATCTGTTTGTGTCATCTTTGATTTCTTTCATTCTGTGTCTTACAGTTTTCTGAGTACAGGTCTTTTACCTCCTTAGGTAGGTTTATTCCTAGGTACTTTATTCTTTGTTTTGCAATGATGAATGGGATTGTTTCCTTAATTTCTCTTTCTGGTCTTTCATTGTCAGTGTATAGGAATGCAAGAGATTTCTGTGCATTAATTTTGTATTTTGCAATTTTACCAGATTCACTGATTAGCTCTAGTAGTTTTCTGGTGGCATCTTTAGGATTTTCTATGTATAGTATCATGTCATCTGCAAACAGTGACAGTTGTACTTCTTTTCCAATTTGTATTCATTTTATCTCTTTTTCACCTCTGACGTCTGTCTAGGACTTCCAAAACTATGTTGAATGATAGTGATGAGAGTGGACATCCTTGTCTTGTTCCTGATCTTAGAGGAAATGCTTTCAGTTCTTCACCATTGAGAATAATGTTTGCTGTGGGTTTGTTGTATACAGCCTTACTATGTTGAAGAAACTATTCCCTCTATACCCACTTTCTGGAGAGTTTTTATCATAAATGGGTGTTGAATTTTGTCAAAAGCTTTTTCTGCATCTATTGAGATGATCATAAGGTTTTATTCTGCAATTTGTTAATATGGTGTATCACAATAATTGATTGGTGTGTATTGAAAAATCCTTGCATCCCTGGGATAAATCCCACTTGATCATACTGTATGATCCTTTTAATGTGTTGTTGGATTCTGTTTGCTAGTATTTTGTTGAGGATATTTGCATCTGTATTCATCAGTGATATTGGTCTATAGTTTTCTTTATTTTAGTAGCTTTGTCTGGTTTTGGTATCAGGGTGATGGTGGCCTCATAAAATGAGTTTGGGAGTGTTCCTTCCTCTGCAATTTTTTAGAAGAGTTTGAGAAGGATGGGTGTTAGCTGTTCTCTAAATGTTTGATAGAATTCACCTGTGAAGCCATCTGGTCCTGGACATTTGTTTGTTGGAAGATTTTTAATCACAGTCTCAATTTCACTACTTGTGATTGTTTGGTTCATATTTTCTATTTCTTCCTGGTTCAGTCTTGGAATGTTATACCTTTCTAAGAATTTGTCCATTTCTTCCAGGTTTTCCATTTTCTTGGCATAGAGTTGCTTGTAGTAGTCTCTTAGGATGCTTTGTATTTCTTTGGTGTCCATTGTAATTTCTCCTTTTTCATTTCTAATTTTTTTGATTTGAGTCCTCTTCCTCTTTTTCTTGTTGAGTCTGGCTAATGGTTTATCAATTTTGTTTATCTTCTCAAAGAACTAGCTTGTACTTTTATTGATCTTTGCTGTTGTTTTCTTTGTTTCTATTTCATTTATTTCTGCTCTGATCTTTATGATTTCTTTCCTTCTGCTAACTTTGGGTTTTATTTGTTCTTCTTTCCCTAGTTCCTTCAGGTGTAAGGTTAGATTGTTTATTTGAGATTTTTCTTGTTTCTTGAGGGAGGCTTGTATAGCCATAAACTTCCCTCTTAGAACTGCTTTTGCTGCATCCCATACGTTTTGGATCGTCGTGTTTTCATTGTCATTTGTCTCTAGGTATTTTCTGATTTCCTCTTTGATTTCTTCAGTGATCTCTTCGTTGTTTAGTAAACTATTGTTTAGCCTCCATGTGTTTGTGTTTTTCATGTTTTTTTTCGCCTGTAATTGATTTCTAATGTGACAGCTTTGTGGTCAGAAAAGATGCTTGATAAGATTTCAAGTTTCTGGAATTTACTGAGGCTTGATTTGTGACCCAAGATGTGATCTATCCTGGAAAATATTCCGTGTGCACTTGAGAAAAAGTGTAATCTGCTGTTTGTGGATGGGATGTCCTATAAATATCAATTAAATCTATCTGGTCTATTGTGTTATTTAAAGCTTGTGTTTCCTTATTGATTTTCTGTTTGGATGATCTGTCCATTGGTGTAAGTGAGGTGTTAAAGTCCCCCACTATTATTGTGTTACTGTCGATTTCCTCTTTTATAGCTGTTAGCAGTTGCCTTATGTATTGAGGTGCTCCTATGTTAGGTGCATATATATTTATAATTGTTATATCTTCTTCTTGCATTGATCCCTTCATCATTACGTAGTGACCTTCCTTGTCTCTTGTAACATTCTTTATTTTAAAATCTATTTTATCTGATATGAATATTGCTTCTCCAGCTTTCTTTTGATTTCCATTGTCATGGAATATCTTTTTCCATCCCCTCACTTTCAGTCTGTATGTGTCCCTAGGTGTGAAGTGGGTCTCTTGTAGATAGTATATATATGGGTCTTGTTTTTGTATCCATTCAGTGTGCCTGTGTCTTTTGGTTGGAGCATTTAATCCATTCACATTTAAGGTAATTATCGATATGTATGTTCCTATTACCATTTTCTTAATTGTTTTGGGTTTGTTTTTGTAGGTCCTTTCCTTCTCTTGTGTTTCCCACTTAGAGAAGTTCCTTTAGCATTTGTTGTAGAGGTCGTTTGGTGGTGCTGAATTCTCTTAGCTTTTGCTTGTCTGTAAAGCTTTTGATTTCTCCATCGAATCTGAATGAGATCCTTGCTGGGTAGAGTAATCTTGGTTGTAGGTTCTTCCCTTTCATCACTTTAAGTATATCATACCACTGCCTTCTGGCTTGTAGAGTTTCTGCTGAGAAATCAGCTGTTAACCTTATGGGAGTTCCCTTGTTTGTTATTTGTCGTTTTTCCCTTGCTGCTTTCAATAATTTTTCTTTGTCTTTAATTTTTGCCAATTTGATTACTATGTGTCTCCGCATGTTTCTCCTTGGGTTTATCCTGTATAGGACTCTCTGTGCTTACTGGACTGGGTGGCTATTTCCTTTCCCACGTTAGGGAATATTTCGACTATAATCTCTTCACATATTTTCTTGGGACCTTTCTCTCTCTCTTTTCCATCTCGGACCCCTATAATGTGAATGTTGTTGCATTTAATGTTGTCCAGAGTTCTCTTAGGCTCTCTTCATTTCTTTTCATCCTTTTATCTTTATTCTGTTCTGCAGCAGTCAATTGCACCATCTGTCTTCTTGGTCCCTATCTGTTCTTCTGCCTCAATTATTCTGCTATTGATTCCTTCTAGTGTATTTTTCATTTCAGTTACTGTATTGTTCATCTCTGTTTGTTTGGTCTTTAATTCTTCTAGGTCTTTGTTAAACATTTCTTGCATCTTCTTGATCTTTGCCTCCATTCTTTTTCCGAGGTCCTGGATCATCTTCACTATCATTATTCTGAATTCCTTTCCTGGACGATTGCCTATCTCCATTTCATTTAGTTGTTTTTCTGGGGTTTTATCTTGTTCCTTCATCTGGTACATAGCCCTCTGCCTTTTCATCTTGTTTGTCTTTCTGTGAATGTGGTTTTTGTTCCACAGGCTGTAGGATTGTATATCTTCTTGCTTCTGCTTTCTGCCCTCTGGTGGATGAGGCTATCTAAGTGGCTTGTGGAAGTTTCCTGATGGGAGGGATTGGTGGAGGGTAGAGCTGGCCTTTGATCTCTGTAGTAGACTCTTATGATGCTTTTTATATCTGCGGTGTCCACTGTAACTTCTCCTTTTTCATTTCTAATTTTATTGATTTGAGTCCTCTCCCTTTTTTCCTTAATGAGTCTCACTAAAGGTTTATCAATTTTGTTTATCTTCTCAAGAACCAGCTTTTAGTTTTATTGATCTTTGCTATGGTTTTCTTTGTTTCTATTTCATTGATTTATGCTCTGATCTTTAGGATTTCTTTCTTTCTACTAACTTTGGGTTTTGCTTGTTCTTTTTTTTCTAGTTCCTTTAGATGTAAGGTTAGATTGTTTATTTGAGATTTTTCTTGTTTCTTGAGGTAGGATTATATTGCTATAAACTTCCCTCTCAGGACTGCTTGTGCTTCATCCTACAGGTTTTGGTTTATCCTGTTTTTGTTGGCATTTGTCTCTAGGTATTTTTTGATTTACTCTTTGATTTCTTCAGTGATCTCTTGGTTATTTAATAATGTATTGTTTAGCCTTCATGTGTTTGTGTTTTTTATGTTTTATTCCCTGTAATTGATTTCTAATCTCATAATGTTGTGGTCAGAAAAGATGTTTGATATGATTTCAATTTTCTTAAATTCACCGAGGCTTGATTTGTGACCCAACATGTGACCTACCCTGGAGAATGTTCCATCTGCACTTGAGAAGAAAGTATAATCTGCTGTTTTCGGATGGAATGTCCTATAAATATCAAGTAAATCTATTTGGTCTATTGTGTCATTTAAAGCTTGGGTTTCCTTATTAATTTTCTGTCTGGATGGTCTGTCCATTGGTGTAAATGAGGTATTAAAGTCCCCCACTATTACTGTGTTAATGTCAATTTCCTCTTTTATAGCTGTTAACATTTACCTTACGTATTGAGGTCCTCCTATGTTGGGTGCATATATATTTGTAATTGTTATATCTTCTTCTTGAATTGATTCCTTCATCATTATGTAGTGTCCTTCCTTGTCTCTCATAACATTCTTTATTTTAAAGTCTATTTTGTCTGATATGAGTATTGCTACTCCAGCTTTTTTTTGATTTCCATTTTCATGGAATATCTTCTTCCACCCCCTCACTTTCAGTCTGTTTGTGTCCCTAGGTCTGAAGTGGGTCTCTTGTAGATAGTATATATATGGGTCTTGTTTTTGTATCCATTCAGTGTGCCTGTGTCTTTTGGTTGGAGCATTTAATCCATTCACATTCAAGGTAATTATTGATATGTATGTTCCTATTACCATTTTCTTAATTGTTTTGCATTTGTTTTTGTCCTTTTCTTCTCTTTTGTTTCCTTCCTAGAGACGTTCCCTTAGCATTTGTTCTAAAGCTGGTTTGGTGGTGCTGAATATTCTTAGCTTTTGCTTGTCTGTAAAGCTTTTGATTTCTCTGTCAAATGTGAATGAGATCCTTTCTGTGTAGAGTAATCTTGGTTGTATGTTCTTCTCTTTCATCACTTTAAGTATATCATACCACTGCCTTCTGGCTTGTAGAGTTTCTGCTGAGAAATCAACTGTTAACCTTATGGGAGTTCCCTTGTTTGTTATTTGTCGTTTTTCCCTTGCTGCTTTCAATAATTTTTCTTTGTCTTTAATTTTTGCCAATTTGATTACTATGTGTCTCCGCATGTTTCTCCTTGGGTTTATCCTGTATAGGACTCTCTGTGCTTACTGGACTGGGTGGCTATTTCCTTTCCCATGTTAGGGAAGTTTTCGACTATAATCTCTTCAAATATTTTCTCGAGTCCTTTCTCTCTCTCTTCTCCTTCTGGGATCTCTATAATGCGAATCTTGGTGCCTTTAATGTTGTCTCAGAAGTCTCTTAGGCTGTCTTCATTTCTTTTCACTCTTCTTTCTTTATTCTGTTCTGTGGCAGTGAATTCCACCATTCTGTCTTCAAGGTCCCTTATCCGTTCTTCTGCCTCAGTTATTCTGCTACTGATTCCTTCTAGTGTATTTTACCTTTCAGTTATTGTATTGTTCATCTTTGTTTGTTTGTTCTTTAATTCTTCTAGGTGTTTGTTTTTTTAATTTTTCTAGGTCTTTGTTAAACATTTCTTGCATCTTCTCGATCTTTGCCTCCATTCTTTCTCCAAGGTCCTGGATCATCTTCACTATCATTATTCTGCACTCTTTTTCTGGAAGGTTGCCCATCTCCACTTCATTTAGTTGTTTTTCTGGGGTTTTATCGTGTTCCTTCATCTGGTACATAGTCCTCTGCCTTTTCATTTTGTCTGTCTTTCTTTGAATGTGGTTTTCATTCCACAGGTCGCAGGACTGTAGTTCTTCTTGCTTGTTCTGGCTGCCCTCTGGTCGATGAGGCTATCTAAAGGCTTGTGCAAGCTTCCTGATGGGAGGGATTGGAGGTGGGTATTGCTGAGTGTTGCTCTGTTGCACAGAGCTCAGTAAAATTTTAATCTGCTTTTTTGCTGATGGGTGAGGCTGAGTTCCCTCCCTGTTGGTTGTTTGGCCTGTGGCGACCCAGAACTGGAATTTATAGACTCTTTGTGGGGCCAATGGCAGACTCCAGGATGGCTCATGCCAAGGAGTACTTCCCAGAACTTCTGCTGTCAGTGTCCATGTCCCCGTTGTGAGCCACAGCCACCCCCTGCCTTTGCAGGAGACCCTCCAACCCTAGCAGGTAGGTATGATTCATTCTCCCATGGGGTCACTGCTCCTTTCCCCTGGGTCCTGATGTGAACACTACTTTGTGTGTGCCCTTCAAGAGTGGAGTCTCTGTTTCTTCCAGTCCTGTCAAAGTCGTGCAATCATTTCCCACTAGCCTTCAAAGTCTGATTCTCTGGGAATTCCCCCTCCCGTTGCTGGATCCCCAGGTTGGGAAGCCTGACGTGGGGCTCAGAACCTTCACTCCAGTGGGTGGACATCTGTGGTATAATTGTTCTCCAATTTGTGAGTCACCCACCCAGTGGTTATGGGATTTGATTTTATTGTGATTGTGCCCTTCATACCATCTCACTGTAGCTTCTCCTTTGTCTTTGGATGTAACGTATCTTTTTTGGTGAGTTCCAGTGTCTTCCTCTGGATGATTGTTCAGCAGTTCTATAAGTTATAATTTAATTTCCATAAAATTCACCCATTTTAAATGGTGTACTATCATCATCAGTATCTAGTTTTAGAACTTTTCCATAACTTAAAGAAGATATCATATCCATTTGCAATCAATCATCTTTGTTTCCACCATCAGTTCAGAAAACTACTAATCTTTATTCTGTCTCAAAGTATTACCTTTTCTGGATGTTTACGTAATGGAATTAGACAATATTTGCATTGGCTTCCTTTAGTTAAAATGAGGGGTTTGAGGTATAGCCATGTAATAGCATTTATCAGTAGTTTGTTCTTTTTTAATGACTGAATAGTATCTCTTTGGATGGATATACCATGTCTTATTTATCCAATTAATGGACACTTGGATTGTCTCCACTTCTGGGCTATTGTGAATAATGTTTCTATGAACATCTACATGTTTTTGTGGGGGTAAATGTTTTCATTTCACTTTTCCTGAGTATATATTTAGGAGGGAAATTGTTGAGTCTTATACTAAATTTGTGTTTAAGTTTCTAAGAAATCCGTAAAATGATTTCAGAGCAACTGTACTATTTCACATTCCCACAAGCAATGTGTGAAGTTTCCACTTTCTCTGCATTTACTTTTTTTTTAAACAACTTTATTGGAGTATAATTGCTTTACAATGGTGTGTTAGTTTCTGCTTTATAACAAAGTGAATCAGCTATACATATACATATATCCCCATATCTCCTCCCTCTTGCGTCTCCCTCCCACCCTCCCTATCCCACCCCTCTAGGTGGTCACAAAGCACCGAGCTGATTGCCCTGTGTTATGCAGCTGCTTCCCACTAGCTATTTATTTTATATTTGATAGTGTATATATGTCCATGCCACTCTCTCACTTCGTCCCAGCTTATCCTTCCCACTCTCTGTGTCCTCAAGTTCATTCTCTACATCTGCATCTTTATTCCTGTCCTGCCCCTAGGTTCTTCAGAACCATTTTTTTTTCTTTTTTTTAGATTCCATATATATGTGTTAGCATACGGTATTTGTTTTTCTCTTTCTGACTTACTTCACTCTGTATGACAGGCTCTAGGTCCATCCACCTAACTACAAATAACTCAATTTCGTTTCTCTTAATGGCTGAGTAATATTCCATTGTATATATGTGCCACATCTTCTTTATCCATTCATCTGTCGATGGACACATAGGTTGCTTCCATGTCCTGGCACTTGTAAATAGAGCTGCAATGAACATTGTGGTACATGATTCTTTTTGAATTATGGTTTTCTCAGGGTTTATGCCCAGTAGTGGGATTGTTGGGTCGTATGGTAGTTCTATTTTTAGTTTTTAAAGGAACCTCCGTACTGTTCTCCATAGTGGCCGTATCAATATACATTCCCACCAACAGTGTAAGAGGGTTCCTTTTCTCCATATCCTCTCCAGCATTTATTGTTTGTAGATTTTTTGATGATGGCCATTCTGACTGGTGTGAGGTGTTACGTCATTGTTGTTTCGATTTACATTTCTCTAATGATGAGTGATGTTGAGCATCCTTTCATATGTTTGTTGGCAATCTGTATATCTTCTTTGGAGAAATGTCTATTTAGGCCTTCAGCCCATTTTTGGATTGGGTTGTGTGTTTTTTTGACATTGAGCTGCATGAGCCACTTGTAAATATTGGAGATTAATCCTTTGTCAGTTGCTTCATTTGCAAATATTTTCTCCCATTCTGAGGGTTGTCTTTTCATCTTGTTTATGGTTTCCTTTGCTGTGCAAAAGGTTTTAAGTTTCATTAGGTCCTATTTATTTATTTTTGTTTTTATTTCCATTTCTCTAGGAGGTGGGTCAAAAAGGATCTTGCTGTGATTTATGTCATAGAGTGTTCTGCCTATGTTTTCCTCTAAGGGTTTTATAGTGTCTGGCCTTACATTTAGGTCTTTAATCCATTTTGAGTTTATTTTTGTGTATGGTGTTAGAGAGTGTTCTAATTTTATTCTTTTACATGTATCTGCCCAGTTTACCCAACACCACTTATTGAAGAGGCTCTCTTTTCTCCATTGTATATTCTTGCCTCCATTATTGAAAATAAGGTGATCACATGTGCATCGGTTTATCTCTGGGCTTTTTATCCTGTTCCATTGATCTATATTTCTGTTTTTATGCCAGTACCATACTGTCTCGATTACTATAGCTTTGTAGTATAGTCTGAAGTCTGAGAGTCGGATTCCTTCAGCTCTGTTTTTCTTCCTGAAGGTTGCTTTGGCTATTCGGGGTCTTTTGAGTTTCCATGCAAATTGTGAATTTTTTTGTTCTAGTTCTATGAAAAATGCCATTGGTAGTTTGATAGGGATTGCATTGAATCTCTAGATTGCTTTGGGTAGTATAGTCATTTTCACAATGTTGATTCTTCCAATCCAAGAACAGGATATATCTCTCCATCTGTTTGTATCATCTTTAATTTCTTCCATCAGTGTCTTATAGTTTTCTGCATAGAGCTCTTTTGTCTCCTTAGGTAGGTTTACTCCTAGATATTTTATTCTTTTTGTTGCAGTGGTAAATGGGAGTGTTTCCTTAATTTCACTGTCAGATTTTCATCAGTAGTGTATAACAATGTAAGAGATTTCTGTGCATTAATTTTTTCTCTTGTTACTTTACCCAATTCATTGATTAGCTCTAGTAGTTTTCCGGTAGCATCTTTAGGATTCTCTATGTATACTATTATGTCATCGGCAAACAGTGACAGCTTTACTTCTTCTTTTCCGATTTGTATTCCTTTTATTTCTTTTTCTTCTCTGATTGCTGTGGCTAAAACTTCCAAAGCTATGTTGAATAATAGTGGTGAGAGTGGAAAACATTGTCTTGTTGCTGATCTTAGAGGAATAGTTTTCAGTTTCTCACCACTTAGAACCATGTTGGCTGTGGGTTTGTCATATATGGCCTTTAGTATGTTGAGGTAAGCTCCCTCTATGCCTACTTTCTGGAGGGTTTTCATCATAAATCGGTGTTGAATTTTGTTGAAAGCTTTTTCTGCATCTATTGAGATGGTCATATGGTTTTCATTCTTCAATTTGTTAATATGTTTTATCACATTGATTGATTTGCATATATTGAAGAATCCTTGTATTCCTGGGATAAATCCCACTTGATCATGATATATGATCCTTTTAATGTGCTGTTGGATTCTGTTTGCTAGTATTTTGTTGAGGATTTTTGCATCTTTGTTCATCAGTGATATTGGCCTGTAGTTTTCTTTCTTTGTGACATCTTTGTCTGGTTTTGGTGTCAGGATGATGGTCGCCTCCTAGAATGAGTTTGGGAGTGTTCCTCCCTCTGCTATATTTTGGAAGAGTTTGAGAAGGATAGCTGTTAGTTCTTCTCTAAATGTTTGATAGAATTCGCCTGTGAAGCCATCTGGTCCTGGGCTTTTGTTTGTTGGAAGATTTTTAATCACAGTCTCAATTTCAGTGCTTGTGATTGGTCTGTTTATATTTTCTATTTCTTCCTGGTTCAGTCATGGAAGGTTGTGCTTTTCTAAGAATTTGTCCATTTCTTCCAGGTTGTCCATTTTATTGGCATATAGTTGCTTGTAGTAATCTCTCATGATCCTTTGTATTTCTCCAGTGTCAGTTGTTACTTCTCCTTTTTCATTTCTATTTCTATTAATTTGAGTTTTCTCCGTTTTTTTCTTAATGAGTCTGGCTAATAGATTATCAATTTTGTTTATCTTCTCAGAGAATCAGCTTTTAGTTTTATTGATCTTTGCTACTGTCTCCTCTTTTTCTTTTCTTTTATTTCTGATCTGATCTTTATGATTTCTTTCCTTCTTCTAAGTTTGAGGTATTTTTGTTCTTCTTCCTCTAATTGCTTTAGGTGTAAGGTTAGTTTATTTATTTGAGATGTTTCTTGTTTCTTGAGGTAGGATTGTATTGCTATAATCTTCCCTCTTAGAACTGCTTTTGCTGCATCCCATAGGTTTTGGGTCGTCGTTTTTTCATTGTCATGTGTTCCCAGGTATTTTTTGATTTACTGTTTGATTTCTTCTGTGATCTCTTCATTATTTAGTAGTGTATTGTTTAGCCTCCATGAGTTTGTATATTTTACAGATAATATTCTGTAATTGCTATCTAGTCTCATAGCGTTATGGTTGGAAAAGATAGTTGATATGATATGATAGCTATTTTCTTAAATTTACCAGGACATGTTTTGTGACCCAAGATATGATCTATCCTGGAGAATGTTCCATGGGCTCTTGAGAAGAAAGTGTATTCTGTTGTTTTTGAATGGAATGTCCTGTAAATATCAAGTCCATCTTTTTTATTGTATCATTTAAAACGTTTGTTTCCTTATTTATTTTCATTTTTGTTGATCTGTTCATTGGTGAAAGTGGGGTGTTAAGGTCCTCTACTATGATTGGGTTACTGTCGATTTCCCCTTTTATGGCTGTTAGGATTTGCTTTATGTATTGAAGTGCTGCTATGTTGGGTGCATAAATATTTACAATTGTTATTTCTTCTTCTTGGATTAATCCCTTGATCATTATGTAGTGTCCTTCTTTGTCTCTTGTAATAGTCTTTATTTTAAAATCTATTTTGTCTTATATGAGTATTGCTACTCCAGCTTTTGTTTGATTTCCATTTGCGTAGAGTATCTTTTTCCATCCCCTCACTATCAGTCTGTATGTGTCCTTAGGTCTGAAGTTGGTCTCTTATAGACAGCATATATATGGGTCTTGTTTTTGTATCCATTCAGCCAGTCTATATCTTTTGATTGGAGCATTTAATCCATTTACATTTAAGGTAGTTATCGATATGTATGTTCCTATTACCATTTTCTTAATTGTTTTGGGTTTGTTATTGTAGGTCTTATCTTCTCCTGTGTTTCCTGCCTAGAGAAGTTCCTTTAGTATTTATTGTAAAGCTGGTTTAGTGGTGCTGAATTCTCTTAGCTTTTCCTTGTCTGTAAAGGTTTTAATTTCTCCGTTGAATCTGAATGTGGTCCTTGCTGGTAGAGTAATGTTGGTTGTAGGTTTTTCCCTTTCATCACTTTAAATATGTCCTGCCACTCCCTTCCAGCTTGCAGAGTTTCTCCTGAAAGATCAGCTGTTAACCTTATGGGGATTCCCGTGTATGTTATTTGTTGCTTTTCCCTTGCTGCCTTTAATATTTTTTCTTTGTATTTAATTTTTGATAGTTTCATTAATATGTTTCTTGGCGTGTTTCTCCTTGGATTTATCCTGTATGGGACTCTCTGCACTTCCTGGACTTGATTGACTATTTCCTTTCCCATATTAGGGAAGTTTTCAACTATAATCTCTTCAAATATTTTCTCAGTTCCTTTTTCTCTTCTTCTGGGACCCCTATAATTCGAATGTTGGTACATTTAATGTTGTCCCAGAAGTCTCTGAGACTTTCCTCAATTCTTTTCATTCTTTTTTCTTTATTCTGCTCTGCAGTAGTTATTTCCACTCTTTTATCTTCCAGGTCACTTATCCATTCTTCTGCCTCAGTTATTCTGCTATGGATTCCTTCTAGAGAAGTTTTAATTTCATTTATTGTGTTGTTCATCATTGTTTGTTTGCTCTTTAGTTCTTCTAGGTCTTTGTTAAACGTTTCTTGTATTTTCTGCATACTGTTTCCAAGATTTTTGATCTACTTTACTGTTATTACTCTGAATTCTTTTTTAGATAGACTGCCTATTTCTCTTCATTTGTTTGGTCTGGTGGGTTTTTGCCTTGTTCCTTCATCTGCTGTGTGTTTCTCTGTCTTCTCATTTTGCTTAACCTACTGTGCTTCATGTCTCCTTTTCACAGACTGCAGGTTCACAGTTCCCTGCAGTGTCTGCCCCCAGTGGCTAAGGTTGGTTCAGTGGGTTGTGTAGGCTTCTTCGTGGAGGGGACTGGTGCCTGTGTTCTGATGGATGAGGCTAGATCTTGTCTTTCTGGTGGGCAGGACCTCGTCCGGTGGTGTGTTTTGCGGTGTCTGTGACCTTATTATGATTTTAGGCAGCCTCTCTGCTAATGGGTCGGGTTGTGTTCCTGCCTTGCTAGTTGTTTGGTGTAGGGTGTTCAGCACGGTAGCTTGCTGGTCATTGAGTGGAGCTTCATCTTAGCATTGAGTTGGAGATATCTGGGGGAGCATTGCCATCTGATATTACATGGAGCCAGGAAGTCTCTGGTGGACCAATGTCCTGGACTTGGCTCTCCCACCTCAGAGGCACAAGCCTGACACCTGGCCGGAGCAACAAGACCCAGTGAGCCACATGGCTCAGAAGGAAAATGAGAAAAAAAGAAAGAAAGAAAGAAAGAAAAAATATAAAAAATAAAGTTATTAAAATAAAAATTAATAAAAAATTATTAAAAATTAAAAAAATTTAAAAGTAGTAAAAAAAAAAGAAGACAGCAACCAAACGAAATAAAGAAATCCACCAATGATAACCAGCGCTAAAAAGTGTACTAAAAAATAAATAAAAATGGACAGACAGGGCCGTAGGTCAAATGGTAAAAGCAAAGATATACAGGCAAAATCACACAAAGAAGTATACCCATACACACTCACAAAAAGAGAAAAAGGAAAAAAATATATATCTATATATAAAGAAAAAAAAAGGAGAAGGGCAACCAAATCAGTAAACAAATCTACCAATGAAAATAATCTCTAAATACTAAACTTAAATAAACATAAAACCAATAACAAATTAGATGCAGAAAGCAAACCCCAACTCTACAGTTGCTCTCAATGTCCACCACCTCAATTTTGGGATGATTCGTTGTCTGTTCAGGTATTCCACAGATGCCGGGTACATCAAGTTGATTGTGGATATTTCATCCGCTGCTCCTGAGGCTGCTGTGAGAGATTTACCTTTCTCTTCTTTGTTCGCACAGCTCCTGGGGTTCAGCCTTGGATTTGGCCCTGCCTGTGCATGTAGGTCACATGAAGGCGTCTGTTCATTGCTCAGACAGGACGGGGTTAAAGTAGCAGCTGACTGGGGGGCTGTGGCTCACTCAGGCCCGGGGGAGGAAGGGGTACAGAATGCAGGGCGAGCCTGCAGTGGCAGAGGCCATCGTGATGTTGCAACAGCCTGTCGCATGCCGTGTGTTGTCCCGGGGAAGTTGTCCCTGGATCACGGGACCCTGGCAGTGGTGCGCTGCACAGTCTCCTGGGAGGGGAGGCGTGTATAGTGACCTGTGCTTGCCAACAGGCTTCTTGTTGGCTGCAGCAGCAGCCTTAGCGTCTCATGCCCGTCTGTGGTGTTCCCGCTGTTAGCCGCGGCTCACGCCCGTCTCTGGAGGTCATTTAGGCGGCGCTCTGAATCCCCCATCCTTGCGCACCCCGAAACAATGGTCTCTTGCCTCTTAGGCCATTCCAGACTTTTTCCCGGACTCCCTTCCAGCTAGCTGTGGTGCACTAGCCCCCTTCAGGCTGTGTTCACACAGCCAACCCCAGTCCTTTCCCTGGGATTTGACCTCTGGAGCTGGAGCCTCAGCCCCCACCTGCCCTGGTGCGTTAGTAGACAAGCCTCTCAGGCTGGTGAGTGCTGGTCTGCACCCTTCCTCTGTGCAGGAATCTCTCTGCTGTGCATTCTGCACCCCTGTTGCTGCGCTCTCCTCTGTCGCTCCGAATCTTCCCACCCCCCGCCGCCCCCGTCTCCGCCAGTGAAGGGGCTTCCTAGTGTGTGGAAACTTTCCCTCCTTCACAGCTCCCTCCCCGAGGTGCAGGTCCCATCCCTATTCTTTTGTATCTGTTTTTTCTTTTTTCTTTTGCCCTACCCAGGTACATGGGGAGTTTCTTGCCTTTTGGGAGGTCTGAGGTCTTCTACCAGCATTCAGTAGGTGTTCTGTATGAGTTGTTCCACATGTAGATGTATTTCTGATGTATTTGTAGGGAGGAAGGTGATCTCCACATCTTACTCCTCCGCCATCTTGAAGGTCTCTCTCTTCTCTGCATTTTCATCAACACTCTTATTGTCTGTCGTTTTGTTTATATCTTATCTAGTGGGCATCAAGTGGTATCTCATTGTGGTTTTAATTTGCATTTTCCTAGTGACCACTGATGTTGAGCATTTTTTGATGTGCATATTAGTCATTGTATATCCTCTTTGGTGAAAAATCTATACAAATATTTTTATTCATTTTAAACCAGATTATTTGTCTTATTATTGAGGTATAGCTGTTCTTAATATTTTCTGGGTACAAGGCCTTTACCAATAATATGATTTACAAATATTTTCCTCCAGTCTGTGTCTTATCTTTTCACTTTCTTAATGGTAACTTTTTTTGTTTTCATGTTTTATTCTTTTTAAGTGTACTTTTATTTTTTTTAATTTTTGGCTCTGACCAATTTTTATTTTTATTTATTTATGTTTAACATCTTTATTGGAGTATAATTGCTTTACAATGGTGTGTTACTTTCTGCTTTATAACAAAGTGAATCAGCTATATATATACATATATCCCCATATCTCCACCCTCTTGCGTCTCCCTTCTGCTGTCCCTTATCCCACCCCTCTAGGTGGTCACAAAGCATTGAGCTGATCTCCCTGTGCTGTGTGGTTGCTTCCCACTGGCTATCTATTTTACTGCAAATCTACTGTAATTAATGGTAACTTTGTAGTGCAAATGTTTTTAATTCTGATGAAGTCCGATTAATCATTTTAAAATTTTATCATCATGTTTTGGTGTCGCTGAGGGTGGTGTCATTTTAAGAAATTAGTTTTCTATTTAAACTAGTCAGAGTAGATTTTATTGTTTATATCTAAGAAAACTGACTGACATGATAATTTAGAAAGGACAACAAGGGTTTCCCTGGTGGCGCAGTGGTTGAGAATCTGCCTGCCAATGCAGGAGACGCGGGTTCGAGCCCTGGTCTGGGAAGATCCCACATGCCGCGGAGCAACTGAGCCCGTGAGCCACGACTACTGAGCCTGCGCGTCTGGAGCCTGTGCTTGGCAACGGGAGAGGCCGCGACAGTGAGAGGCCCGCGCACCGCGATGAAGAGTGACCCCCGCTCGTCGCAACTAGAGAAAGCCCTTGCACAGAAACGAAGACCCAACACAGTCAAAAATAAATACAAATAAATAAATAAATTTATAAAAAAAAAAAAGAAAGGACACCAAAAGAATTATATTTCTAATCCACATGTTTTGCTTCCAGGGAGCAAGCTAATGTGGAATCATAAAACTTTAATTTGGACAGTTATAATTTTTCTTGCTTGCCTTTGCTGTTGTCAACCAGAGAGAGCTATAGGCTCATCTACCAAGGGGTAGTTAAAAATTTTTTTTAATTGAACTATAGTTGATTTACAATGTTGTGTTAGTTTCAGATGTACAGTAGTGATTCAGTTATACAAACATATATATCTATTTTTTTCAGATTCTTTTACTTTATAGGTTATTACAGAATATTGTGTATAGTTTCCTCTGCTATACAGTAGGTCCTTGTTGGTTATCTATTTTATATATAGTAGTGTGTATATGTTAATCCCAAACTCCTAATTTATCCCTCCCCCCTTCTTTCTCCTTTGGTAACCATCAGTTTGTTTTCTATATCTGTGGGTCTATTTCTGTTTTGTATATATGTTCATTTGTATCATTTTTTTTTTTTTTAGATTCCACATATAAGCAATATCATATAATATTGTCTTTCTCTGTCTGGCTTACTTCACTTAGTATGATAATATCTAGGTGCATCCATGTTGCTGCAAATGGCATTATTTCATTCTTTTTTTTATGACTGGGTAATATTCCATTATATAAATATACTACATTTTCTTTATCCATTCATGTGTCAGTGGACATTTGGGTTTCTTCCATGTCTTGGCTATTGTAAACAGTAGTGCAATGAACATCAGGGTGCATGTATCTTTTCGAACCATGGTTTTCTACGGATATAACCCAGGAGTCGGATTGCAGGATTATATGGTAGCTCTAATTTTAGTTTTTAAAGGAACCTCCATACTGTTCTCCATAGTGGCTGTCTAAATTTACATTCCCACTGACAGTGTAGGAGGGTTTCATTTTCTCCATACCCTCTCTAGCATTTATTATTTGTAGACTTTTTATATTGGCCATTCTGACTGGTGTGAGGTGATACCTCATTGTATTTTAGATTTACATTTCTCTAATAATTAGCGATGTTGAGCATCTTTTCATGTGCCTCTTGGCCATCTGTATGTCTTCTTTGGAGAAATGTCTATTTAGTTCTTCTAGCCATTTTTTGATTGGGTTGTGTTTTTTTTTTTTTGGATATTGAACTGTATGAGCTGTTTGTATATTTTGAAGATTAATACCTTGTCAGTAACATCATTGGGAAATATTTTCTCCCATTCTGTAGGTTGTCTTTTCATTTTGTTTATGGTTTCTTTGTTGTGCAAAAGCTATTAAGTTTCATTAGCTCCCATTGGTTTATTTTTGTTTTTATTTCCATTACTCTAGGAGGCCGATCCAAAAACATACTGCGAGATTTATGTCAAAGAGTATTCTGCCTATGTTTTTCTCTAGGAGTTTTATAGTATCCTGTCTTACATTCAGGTCTTTAATCCATTCTGAGTTTATTTTTGTGTGTGGTATTAGAGAATGTTCTAATTTCATTCCTTTACGTGTGGCTGTCCAGTTTTCCCAGCACCACTTATTGAAAAGACTCTCTTTTCCTCATTTTATATTCTTGCCTCCTTTGTCATAAATTAATTGACCATAGGTGCATGGGTTTATTTCTGAGCTTTATATCCTGTTCCATTGATCTATATTTCTGTTTTCTGCAGTACCATACTGTCTTGATCACTGTTGCTTTGTAGTATAGTCTGAAGTCAGAGAGCCTGATTTCTCTAGCTCTATTTTTCTTTTTCAAGATTCCTTTGGCTACTCAGGGTGTTTTGTTTTTCCATCCAAATTTTAAAATTTTCTGTTCTAGTTCTGTGAAAAATGCCATTAATAATTTAGTAGGGACTGCATTGAATCTGTAGATTGCCTTACCAAGGGATATTTTTATCTGAATCTAGTTGAAGTTGTTTTGATCTAAAACACTCTAGAGATCATAGTGGACATTTTATGTTGCTTCTTGGATCCATGGATCTCATCATATTCTTAGATAATTAGGAAGAAAGAGCATGTCATGTTGGTGAGGGCTCAAATGGAAAAATAGCACCCCAAAGTTAAAACCTCTTATGATAAACCCATGATTTTTGTCTCTATGGTTCTTATGAGAAGCTAGTGCTGTGTTTTGTTGGGTAAAATTTGGATTGAGAAAAACAGTTCTGAGAGACAGAGGTGAATAATCAAGTGTAAAAATACTATTTAATAAAAAATTAAGGTAGTTAATCTACTACTTTTTATTGTAAACTACTTAAAGCCACCATGGAATCTCAACGTCTGAGCGAACTTCAGTGAAATAAGATAAGAACTGCATTATGAGATGGGAGACCCACGTTCAAGGCCTCAACCCAAGGCTAACTAGCTTTGAGATATTGAACAACTCCCTTTTCTTATCTGAGCCTCTGTTTTGTCGTCTTCAGCATGGACTAGATATTGCAGAGTTCTTTAGGCTTACAACTGTCTATAGATAATCATCTGGAAACATTTTCTTTTTGACCTCAAAACAGCAGTCTTTATTTTAAGACAGAGTGACCTGGATCTTTTCCACTTTAGGTCCTAGAGTAGAAGGAAGTTCCTAAAAAGGTGAGCTGACTAATGTCTGCACACATTTAAGGAGAGATGCTTATGTAAACATGGGTATCATGTGCTTGGTGTTATTTCCTGCAGTGGGTGTGCTTGAGAGTAGGGCAGAGATGGGCTGGAAAATTGTTGTTGTTCTAACCTGTGATGTTGATCCTTTGCTGTTTATTGGAGATGAGGGCCCCATTGTGCAAAACAAATATGTGCGTAGTGGAGGCCAAAAGCTAGCCATACACACAATTATGAAGTAACTGAATTTGCATTCTGCAGTGGTTATTATTTGTATATTCCCTAACGTTTTGGTCATCATATTTAGTGAGACACATATGTAAAACTGCCTCCCACAATAGCTGTCAGAAAGTAGGCATTCAATGAATATTACTTTCCTACCTCATCTTTCCTATGCCTTGTCCCACAACATGTACTATGCTATTTATCTTTCATAAATATTGTTCTCTGTTCATCCATGTTTCTCAATTAAAATCTGCCTCAGGCTTTGATTCTTTTTTAAACTTTTGCTTTTACTCCAAATTTACCACTGTACATATTTTTGCTTCTTGGACACACTAGGTAATTAGCTAATAGAACCAAAGGGCAATTTATTTAGAGACAAGGCATTAATTTAACACATACTTATTGAGTGCTTACTATATGGTAGGTAATATTCTAGTGATGAAGATACCTTTGAGAACAATGTAAATAACAGTTTCTGTCTCCATGGAGCTTACATTCTAAACAGTGAAAAGTAGGGATATGAATCAGTAATAGATATGTCACTTTTGCTGTCCCCATATCCATTTATCTATTTTCTTATTCCATGGTAACTGCACCCCAATATTTCTATGGAAAACTTGTCATCTTCCCTTGATTAAAATCTTAGTGGAACTGACTCTCAAGTTACTCCAATCTCCCTTAGCCAATCTGTGGACACATGGCAATGCTGGAACAATCAGATGCTCCATCAGATTGAGTAACAAAAGGACTGAAAATTACTGGAGTGAATTCAGCTCAAAGATGGCACTCCGACAAAGGCCATTGTTTCCTGTTATCTAGAACTTCAGAGCTTGACTAATTCCTGTTGGTTGCAAAGACCTTATTTTTTGACTATTCCTTCCGTGCAATTCTCCTTCAATATTTCTTGTTTAAGTTATTGAGTTTTGTGTTGCTTGGAACCCTGTAATCCTAACTATACTAAATTGGTTAAGTGAGAAGTACTACATTTCTTTACCACTCTTTATTAACTTAAGTTCAACTCTGTCTCATCCACTGTGTTGGCAGGAAATTAATTTTTATTAGTGGGTCCTCCTTCCCTTTAGGGATAAGAACTCAGGAGGTTCCTGTTTTCTTCAGTCACTTGTCTGCATGGGTCACTGGTGAAATATCCACTATCCCAGCATCTGTGCCATACCAGGGATAAGAAAATCTTTGATGTGGCTGGACACCTTGAGTTAGGGTTCACTTTCTATAGGTGCACCAGTAAAACTTAGTATATGTAAATATATATAATTTTTCTGAAACTTTGTACTCTCCAGCTAATTATTCTGGTGCAAAACCTCCCTCAGACAGTTAACTTACCTGAGAGTCTATGCAATCTTCTAAGAACGGAGAGCAGGCTATCATGTTCACTCTGTCTTGTTCACTCACCTGTCTTCTTTAAATGATCTTGAGTTTGTCATTTGAACTGAACTCTAGGGAACAATTCACTTATGTATTCATTTAGCTTGCATTTATTAAGTTTCTGCTCTGTCCCAGGCCCTGTATGAGGCTCTGGAATTACAAAGAATAATTTATTACAGTTTCTGCTTGACAATGACTCACAGTCAGGGGAAGGGAAGTTGGTTGGCAGTGGCGTGGTGGCTAAATAAGCAAATAATTATGGCAGTGATAAGTGCCACAATAGAGGTATAGAAATAGACATAATGGGAACACAAAGGAAGCTCTTGAATCTGACTGGAGGTGTCCAAGGATGGTGTGCAGAAAGAGAGAATAACTGGGCTGAGTCTTAGGGAGCAAATAGAAGTTTGATTAATATACAGGTAGAATAGGAGTAGTACATTCCAAACAAAGTAAAAGAGAGAGAGGGAGAGAGAGAGAGAGAGAAAGAGAGATGAAGGAGGAGGAAGAGGAGGAGGAGGAGGAGATTGGGAAGGGGAGATGGGGTGAAAGGAAAAGTAGCCTGTGCTAGAAAATGCAGGTAGTTGAATATGACTGGTATGACGGGAGTGAAGAATTCACTGGGGGACTCGTGGAAAATGAGCCTGGAAAGGTAGGCAGATGACAAAGCATAGTGTGTAAAAGATGAGTTTTATAATTAAGATATCCTATGTGAAAATTCAAGTTCTGCCCCTTTGATGCTGTCAAATCAATAAAGTCACTTAACCTAGAGTCCTTATCTGTAAAAGGGAGAAGGTAGCAGTACCTTTTTTTTAACATTGTTGTAAGGATTACATGGATTCATGAATGTAAAGCGCTTAGAACGGTGTCTGCCACGTAGCAGAATTCAAGAAATCTTTCTTTCTCACCCACCCCACCACCCACCTTGAAATTTATCACAAAAGCCATAAAAGCTGAAGGTTACTGATAAAAAGTGCTGGGTGGATGCATTTGGGAAGTAGTGAAAAATTGATTGAAGAGAGAGGATGAAGCTGGCTTAAAGAGAGCCTTTGAAGCTGGGTAGAAGCTTTTGTGAGTTAAGTCACAAGCTTAAACATTACTTAATTGCAAGCTTAGTATTAAAAATGAAAACAGAAACCAATGATACAAATTGCTACAATCTTGTCAGCTAATCAATCAATACTGTCATTTATCCCTGATATTTCTATTTGGTAAAGACCAAAATCTCTACTATTTTCAACTTTTACTCTTTTGTACAAATAGTATAGATGGGATATTTACATTTGAAGTTTTACTTAAAATTAAGCCATGATATTTTTCAGTTACTCGATAGCCATTTTTTCTTCTTTATTTTTTCCTACTTTCTTTCTTCTCCTTAGGAAATCATTGGTAACAGCCTGATGTATTTCCCTCCCATATATTTCTATGTTCATAAAACTGTATACAAACAAAAACACCTATACTAAACTGTTGTTGTTTATTTTCCTAAAAATGGAATAACAATGTACATTTCTTTGTAACTTACTTTTATTACATAAAAATACATCAGAGACATCCAGTTAACTGTAGGACTCCCATAATATGGAACATTATGCACATATTGAAAAATACTTATAGAATCTTTAGATCTGTAATAGACCTTAGAGATCACCTAGCTTAGTAACTCCCAAAGATATGTCTCCCCAGTTTAGTTATTTTCCTAGTGGGCAGAGATTTTGAACATAAGAGAAGCGTTGAAACCTCTATTAGAGATTACTCTGGCAGTGGTGGGGAAAAACAGTTTGAAGGGATGAATCTGAGACCATCTTTCAGGACACAACTCTAATGGTATTTCCCTTGGGGAAGTGTTCCCTGATACCCCTGACTAAGATAAGTCACCCTCTTATATGTCCAAATAGAATTTCTATTTGTTATTTGTTGCATAATATTAGTAAATTATTAGTTATTAATAAACTACTTATTGTCTATCTTTAATGCCCGTTATATATTCATTACCTAATACAGTGCTTGAAAGATTAAAAAAAGACTCAAAAATGAATGAATGAGCAGGGGAATTTTTGCAGGGGTGGCAATTATACAGATGTTGAAATTTGATGCAGCAGAGCGGAAGTGAGGAATGAGAGTCAGTGACAAGAAGGTTGCATCAAAGGCTCAGAGACTGATATTTTCCTTGTGAGTTCATGGCAGTTAAAGTTATGTTCCTTACTGTTTTAGAGATATATGCTAGTCTTTACTGGTCCACTCAGAAATAATTTGACTCTTAGAGACTCACAGTAACCAAATGCATAGAGGCAGCATTCATTTAAAAAGGAGCTGTCCCTTTAAAGTGCTTACATTCTCAACACAGGTTAGGTCACCCTGTTGCCAGTGCTGAGGTATGTGGGGACTTGAAATCATATTCAGCTGATTGTTTAGTGGAGAAAAGAGAGGTGATGATTTTGAGGCCTATTTTATGTGGGTTGTTTTACCCGACTACAGTCTCTCTGATGTACGCAGTGCTACTTTAGTCCCCTTAAATGTTTCAACACTGGCTTCCACTTAACATTCATGATTTTTTGTGTCAAAAGTATCAATTAAGTTATAGCAAAATATTATGGATCTGGAAGACATTCTATCTCTTATTATTTGTTGATTTAATACATTTAACTCTCAATCTTATTTCCCTTTTTATTGGTTACGCTTCTTCTGGTTGCAAGCAACAGAAATCATTCAATTAAAAAAAGGTAATTTATTGGAAATATACCGAGGTAGCTCAAAGGGGAGGATGAACCAAATAATGGTGCCTCAGGAAAGGCAGGAATGATGTTGACCTCAGTGGTGAAACTTGTGAAGCCATTCCAGCTGCGTCTTCTACATTTTTATTCATTTAATTTCAAGTTCATGGGTGTGAGGCAAGTCCGTGTCAAGCCATGACTATAATAGACAAAGGTCAAGGGAACTTGAATTAAGGCTCAGTTAGTAGTAGGATTGACAGAAAAATATTGTTATGAGGTAAATTCCTCAGGAAAATTTGACAGGACATAGTGGCTAACTGAATATGGGATAGGAAAGAAAAGAATGAATTTTTAAAAATGTTAACATTTACAGTCTGGGGTGATTGGGAAAATAGTGGTGCCAAGAGAGAAGTTAAAATGTAGAGGGATTTTTATGGGAGGAGGAGGCAGGGAATTATTATATGTTTGGCTTTATACATATTTGAATTTATCATGATGGTGACATGTCCAAGTTAAGATTTTTAAAGGGAGTTAAGGTGAAGATAAGGAATGGAATGGATAAAGAAGACGTGGTACATATATACAGTGGAATATTGCTCAGCCATTTAAAAGCATGAAATAATGCCATTTGCAGCAACATGGATGGACCTGGTGATTATCATAATAAATGAAGTATTCAGACAGAGAAAGAGAAATATCATATGATATTGCTTATATGTGGAATCTAAAAAAAATGATACAAATGAACTTATTTACAAAACAGAAACAGATTCACAGACAGAGAATGAACTTATTGTTACAAGGGGGAAGGGTGGGGAGGAGGGCTAGACTGGGGATTTGGGATTGACATATACACACTGCTATATTTAAAATAGGTAACTAACAAGTACCTACTGTAGAAAAAAAAATACTGGAAACATAAAGTCAGGTGTCGGTGTAGCCATGAGATCAGAACACTCCGCTTCCTGGAGTGAAGTCTGTGCACCTCTGATTCTTCTAGGTTCCTTGAACATAGGAAACATGCCTTAGCCATCTTTCAGTTTTCTAAGGCTTAGCACTTAGTAGGTGCAAGAGAAGTCATTCTGACAATGAATGTAATTGAAGTTTAGAGAGAAAAGAGTGGAGTGCTAAGGAATTTCCACTTTCTCCTGGAACTGGTTCAAAATTTCACCTTCATTTTTTAAGTCTCTGCCAGCATAAACCTATTTTAAAGTCTACCTCTTTCGATAAACGGAGAGTCCATCTACACCATTTATTTCCTCCTGTCAGATTTATATGACTGGGGAGGATTTTTTTCATTTGCCTTCTCTTGGTTGTTGGGTTTATTGCATTACAGATGCTTAAGCCCTAAACGTTAGCATCTTGAGAGAAAACAATGAGAAGCATTTAAGTCTGAGTTTTCCTTTGATTCTGACAAAAAAGAAAAAAAATCTGGAAAGATAGTATTCCAGAATATTTTTGCTTACTCTTCACTACTTAATCAATACTTCCACCAGCAGCAGGAGACAGGATGTTTTCCTTCACGGTGAAAGTAGAAACTAAGTTAGACAGCATGAAAATAAGCAACAGTATTGTGGAGATGAATGAGGAGGGATAAAATGCGGATTTTATTTGGTTTCATCTTAACTACGTTTGTTCTATCTCCATTTTATTGCCCAGTCATTGCTCCATGTCAGTTCAATTCTATTCTATTTTAACTTGAGATATACACACAATATAATGCTAGGCACTTTCACTCAAAAACATTTTCCGATCTTGTCACCAGCTAAATTCTCTTCTTACGGATTTCAAGTTTCCTGTAATGAGTTAGGGATTTTAAGCTCCTATTTTTTAAACTTGTAGACTTTAAACATTTTATTAAAAATGTATTACTATAATATCTTGGTAAGGGTTACCACTTTATAATTATTTCCATGATAGTTGATATTAAAGGCAATTTAGGGACTTGCATAAAGGATGAGATCACTTATCTAAAAGTTGTGCAAAATTATCAAATTCCTATACAAAATCAGTTGTTATACCATTAAGTGAAATACAGTTTTTGATGAGTGGAGTTACTAGGCTCTTTAAATGAGTTTGATTCTTCTGGAGTCATGTTTGTGGAAAATGACAACAATTTGCTTTCCTAAATGCCATTGATTCTTAATAAGGTAATTTGCATCATCTTTTCTTCTACCCTTACCTATAAAATTATTCACTCTTCTCCATGACATTCCCTTTCATATGTTGCAATAATAGCAAAATGATTGAGCATTGACTAGAACTCTGCTAATCATTTTACATGAGATAGGTACTCATTATGCTGGTTTTACAGAGGAAGAAACCAAGGCCCATAATTGTTCATTAATTTGCTCAAATAAGCAGTAGCATTAACATTCAAATTCAGATGGTTTAACTACAGAATCAGCGTTTTTGACCACTGTTGCCTCCCATTTCTGAGATAGTTGTCTTTGGTGGACACATGAACATGAAAGACATAAGGATTTACATCACAGTTCCTAAAGCAAAGATTTTTTTTTTTTCTGGTCTGCTGTGAAAGGTGTTCAATTTGATTGACAGTAGCTATCTTTTATTGAGTGTTTTCAGTACTGTAAAGCCATCCTTACAATAGTTCTGTGAGGTAGGTATTAGTGTTTTTAATTCCTCAGATGAGGAAACTGAGCCTAAGGAGATTGCATAGCTTAACCTAAGGAAGTAGCTGTGACTGGTGATGGTAAAGTCTGTAGAAAGCCAGGTTTCAGAATCTCCATTCAGCATCACAAATAGTGACTCTCTATTTGTTTTGACCTCAACCTCCATTCATACTCTACTTCTGATGATGTATGTGTAGCTGACAACCACCTACTTGAGTATCAACTGGGGTGCTGGTTAAAAAAGCAGCTCCCAGTTCCAACTGTAGCCATTCAGATTCAGTAGATCCTGTGAGTGGCCCAATAATTTGTATTTTAAACTATTATTCCTTGCCCTTTTTATGCACAATAAGCTTGGAGAACAACAGCCTTATTTAGTATCAGGAAAATGTTCATGAGAGAGATAATGGCTTTTTAATCTTGATTCTTACTTAAGTCTTACATATGCATTTTGAAAAATAAGTGGTAATATTGTACTGAAAACTCTTGCCATGTCACCAGTTGAATAAAACTGCAAGGCTTGAAAACTCTCTAAGACCTGACTTAAAATTTATGGTTTCTGATATAGGAAAAATGATGACAGGAGGAACAACTTGTATGCCAGTTGAAAGATCATGGCCTTGGGGCTGAAAGCCCCAGGGAATTAATTTTAGCCAGAGTGGGCAAAGACAGGGAAAAAAAGTGTGAACTCTGCAGAACAGATAATTCTATGTTCAGTTTGAATTTTGAATAGAACTCTTCTGCCAGCCGTTAGCACCTGTGGTTTTTATTTAGCATTGTGTAATAGTCTCTCAATTGTCCAGTGATTTACCAATTATTTTAGGATTCCTGTTTCTTTGGTACTTATCCTCCCTACCTACTGAAAAAAGTGAACAATAAGAGTAATCAATTGGGAACATTTTAATGAGGCAATCCAACTCGAAGCTTTGCATTCAAGTATTTGTACAAGTTTGAGGAGGTTATGCCTCCAGCCCTGTTTAACTTGGCCTAATGAATGAGAAAAGATAAAAAGATTGGAGAATTTTTGGTAACTTTGAGCAGCAAAAAAAAGTCATTTATAGGGAGGAGTTTATAGTAGAATGCTCTTTGGACAGATGGTTTGTTTAAATCGTTTACAATGCACTACCAAAAAGGACATGGGAACAAGATTATAATTTGGTCTTGATATAAGTTGAGATTTTAGTCATGTTGTAGAATGTCCTGAATGTTAAGACTTAAGCACAAATGGATGATTATAACCCTATTTTTCTGTTCTTCTATGTGGTGCATGGCTTTCTAGACTGCATTGTTCTCGTGAGGTGGAGACTCTGAATATAATTTTCCCTATTTAATTGCTGGAAAAATGTACACTTGTGCATTAGGTCAGCAGCTCCTGGTCCCTAAGGCAGTGAAAAGAGCAAAGTCTCCTGATTGGTCCATGTGATGCTGTCTTCCTAAGGTGCAGGGTTTTGTTAACTCTGAACACAGTTCTCTGGTAATCTTATTTAGTTAGGTCTCTGATTACCATTAAATTTTTATATCATGGTTTTAGTTTAGGGCCCCTTGGGTGAAAGTTTAAACATTTCGTTAGTCTCAACTAGATCACAAAGAACTATGAGGCATTTTAGAGAATGTGTAATTAATTTTGGAAGATTATATGACAACTCTAAGCTTTAAAATAAGACAACAAGGTGTGTGTCATTGCCAAATTTAAAGAGAAAATGTTCATTCGTCTTTGACCTTAGAGTCTTTTGGAAGGGGACTATGGTACTTGGAAAGTAGAAGATTAAAATTATTCTGAAGAATGGAGAGAGAACCTGATAAAGTGCTAAATGAATGGCTTTCTACTTAGCAGTCCTAAATTGTGAATAACTCTCTTGTTTTGAAATAGTCTTACGTAAAACTGAAGTAGATGTAGCTTTTTCTTCCTTTCCATCCTCCTGTTAAAACTGGGGTGGTGACTAGAAAGGGAGACTTGTGCACAAGAAATAGCTAATAGTTACGCCTTGATTTTATTTATTTATTTATTTTTTGAATTTTATTTGATTTATTTTTTTTATACAACAGGTCCTTATTAGTCATCAATTTTATATACATCAGTGTATACATGTCAATCCCAATCGCCCAATTCAGCACACCACCACCCCACCCCCACCCCCACCGCTTTCCCCCCTTGGTGTCCAAATATTTGTTCTCTACATCTGTGTCTCTGTTTCTGCCTTGCAAACTGGTTCATCTGTACCATTTTTCTACATTCCACATATATGCGTTAAAATACGATATTTGTTTTTCTCTTTCTGACTTACTTCACTCTGTATGGAAGTCTCTAGGTCCATCCACGTCTCTACAAATGACCCAATTTCGTTCCTTTTTATGGCTGAGTAATATTCCATTGTATATATGTACATCTTCTTTATCCATTAGTCTGTCGATGGGCATTTAGGGTGCTTCCATGACTTGACTATTGTAAATAGTGCTGCAATGAATATTGGGGTGCATGTGTCTTTTTGAATTATGGTTTTCTCTGCTGGGATTGTTGGGTCATATGGTAATTCTATTTTTAGTTTTTTAAGGAATCGCCATACTGGCTGAATCAATAGTGGCTGTATCAATTACATTCCCACCAACAGTGCAAGAGGGTTCCCTTTTCTCCACACCCTCTCCAGCATTTGTTGTATGTAGATTTTCTGATGATGACCATTCTGACCCATCTGAGGTGATACCTCATTGTAGTTTTGATTTGCATTTCTCTAATAATTAGTGACGTTGAGCAGCTTTTCATGTGCCTCTTGGCCATCTGTATGTCTTCTTTGGAGAAATGCCTGTTTAGGTCTTCTGCCCATTTTTTCATTGGGTTGTTTTTTTTTTAATATTGAGCTGCATGAGCTGTTTATGTATTATGGAGATTAATCCTTTGTCCATTGATTCATTTGCAAATATTTTCTCCCATTCTGAGGGTTGTCTTTTCGTCTTGTTTATAGTTTCCTTTGCTGTGCAAAAGCTTTAAAGTTTCATTAGGTCCCATTTGTTTATTTTTGTTTTTATTTCCATTACTCTAGGAGGTGGGTCAGAAAAGATCTTGCTGTGATTTATGTCAAAGAGTGTTCTTCCTAGATTTTTCTCTAAGAGTTTTATAGTGTCTGGTCTTACATTTAGGTCTTTAATCCATTTTGAGTTTTATTTTTGTGTATGGTGTTAGGGAATGTTCTAATTTCATTCTTTTACATGTAGCTGTCCAGTTTTCCCAGCACCACTTATTGAAGAGACTGTCTTTTCTCCATTATATAACCTTGCCTCTTTTGTCATAGATTAGTTGACCATAGGTGCATGGGTTTATCTCTGGGCTTTCTATCCTGTTCCATCGATCTATATTTCTGTTTTTGTGCCAGTATCATATTGTCTTGATTACTGTAGCTTTATAGTATAGTATGAAGTCAGGGAGTCTGATTCCTCCAGCTCTATTTTTTTGTCTCTCAAGATTGCTTCGACTATTCTGGGTCTTTTGTGTCTCCATACAAATTTTAAGAGTTTTTGTTCTAGTTCTGTAAAAAATGCTATTGGTAATTTGATAGGGGTTGCATTGAATCTGTAGATTGCTTTAGGTAGTATATTCATTTTCACAACATTGTTTCTTCCAATCCAAGAACATGGTATATCTCTCCGTCTGTTTGTGTCATCTTTGATTTCTTTCATCAGTGTCTTATAGTTTTCTGCATACAGGTCTTTTACCTCCTTAGGTGGATTTATTCCTAGGTATTTTATTCTTTTTATTGCAATGGTGAATGGGATTGTTTACTTAATTTCTCTTTCTGATCTTTCGTTGTTAGTGTATAGGAATGCAAGAGATTTCTGTGCATTAATTTTGTATTTTGCAATTTTACCAGATTCATTGCTTAGCTGTAGTAGCTTTCTAGTGGCATCTTTAGGATTTTCTATGTAGTGTCATGTCATCTGCAAACAGTGACAGTTTTACTTCTTTTCCAATTTGTATTCCTTTTATTTCTTTTTCTTCTTTGATTGCCATGGCTAGGACTCCCAAAACTATGTTGAATGATGGTGGCGAGAGTGGATATCTTTGTCTCATTCCTGATCTTAGAGGAAATGCTTTCAGTTTTTCACCATTGAGAATGATGTTTGCTGTGAGTTTGTTGTATACGTCCTTTTTTATGTTGAGGTAGTTTCCCTCTATGCCCACTTTCTGGAAAGTTTTTATCATAAATGGGCGTTGAATTTTGTCAAAAGCTTTTTCTGCATCTATTGAGATGATCATATGTTTTTTATTCTTCAGTTTGTTAATATGGTGTATCACATTGATTGATTGGTGTATATTGGAGAATCCTTGCATCCCTGGTATAAATCCCACTTAATCATGGTGTATGATCCTTTTAATGTGTTGTTGGATTCTGTTTGCTAGTATTTTGTTGAGGATTTTTGCATCTTTGTTCATCAGTGATATTGACCTGTAGTTTTCTTTCTTTGTGACATCTTTGTCTGGTTTTGGTATCAGGGTGATGGTGGCCTCATAGAATGAGTTTGGCAGTGTTCCTCCCTCTGCTATATTTTGGAAGAGTTTGAGGAGGATAGGTGTTAGCTCTTCTCTAAATGTTTGATAGAATTCTCCTGTGAAGCCATCCATTCCTGGGCTTTTGTTTGTTGGAAGATTTTTAATCACAGTCTCAATTTCAGTGCTTGTGCTTGGTCTGTTTATATTTTCTATTTCTTCCTGGTTCAGTCGTGGAAGGTTGTGCTTTTCTAAGAATTTGTCCATTTCTTCCAGGTTTTCCATTTTATGGGCATAGAGTTGCTTGTAGTAGTCTCTTAGGATGCTTTTTATTTCCTTGGTGTCCATTGTAATTTCTCCTTTTTCATTTCTAATTTTATTGATTTGAGTCCTCTCCCTCTTTTTCTTGGTGAGTCTGCCTAATGGTTTATCAACCATTAGCTAATGGTTGTTTATCTTTTCAATGAACCAGCTTTTAGTTTCATTGATTTTTCTTACGGTTTTCTTTGTTTCTATTTCATTTATTTATGCTGTGATCTTTAGGATTTCTTTCCTTCTACTAACTTTGGGTTTTGTTTTTTCTTTTTTCTCTAGTTCCTTTAGGTGTAAGGTTAGATTCTTTATTTGTGATTTTTCTTGTTTCTTGAGGTAGGATTATATTGCTGTAAACTTCCCTCTTAGAACTGCTTTTGCTGCATCCCATAGGTTTTGGATCGTCGTGTTTTTGTTGTCATTTGTCTCTAGGTATTTTTTGATTTCCTCTTTGATTTCTTCAGTGATCTCTTGGTTATTTAGTAATGTATTGTTTAGCCTCCATGTGTTTGTGTTTTTTATGTTTTTTTTCCCTGTAATTGATTTCTAATCTCAGCATTGTGGTCGGAAAAGATGCTTGATATGATTTCAATTTTCTTAAATTCACTGAGACTTGATTTGTGATGCAAGATGTGAGCTATCCTGGAGAATGTTCCATGTGCACTTGAGAAGAAAGTGTAATCTGCTGTTTTCAGATGGAATGTCCTATAAATATCAAATCTATCTGGTCTATTGTGTCATTTAAAGCTTGTGTTTCCTTATTAATTTTCTGTCTGGATGATCTGTCCATTGGTGTAAGTGAGGTGTTAAAGTCCCCTACTATTATTGTGTTACTGTCAATTTCCTCTTTTATAGCTGTTAGCATTTGCCTTATGTATTGAGGTGCTCCAATGTTGGGTGCATATATGTTTATAGTTGTTATATCTTCTTCTTGGATTGATCCCTTCATCATTATGTAGTGTCCTTCCTTGTCTCTTATAACATTCTTTATTTTAAAGTCTATTTTATCTGAAATGGGTATTGCTACTCCCGCTTTCTTTTAATTTCCATTTTCATGGAATTCGTTTTCCACCCCCTCACTTTCAGTCTGTTTGCATCCCTAGGTCTGAAGTGGGTCTCTTGTAGATAGCATATATATGGATCTTGTTTTTGTATCCATTCAGTGAGCCTGTGTCTTTTGTTTGGAGCATTTAATCCATTCACATTTAAGGTAATTATCGATATGTATGTTCCTATTACCATTTTCTTAATTGTTTTGGGTTTGTTTTTGTGGGTCCTTTTCTTCTCTTTTGTTTCCCACTTAGAGAAGTTCCTTTAGCATTTATTGCAGAGAATTTCCTTTGGCATTTGTCGTAAAACTGGTTTGGTGGTGCTGAATTCTCTTAGTTTTTGCTTGTCTGTAAAGCTGTTGATTTCCCCATCGAATCTGAATGAGATCCTTACTGGATAGGGTAATCTTGGTTGTAGCTTCTTCCTTTTCATCACTTTAAATATATCGTGCCACTCCCTTCTGGCTTGTAGAGTTTCTGCTGAGAAATCAGCTGTTAATCTTATGGGAATTCCCTTGTATGTTATTTGTCATTTTTCCCTTGTTGCTTTTAATAATTTTTCTTTTTCTTTAATTTTTGTCAGTTTGATTACTATGTGTCTGAGTGTGTTTCTCCTTGGGTTTATCCTGCTTGGAACTCTCTGCACTTCCTGGACTTGGGTAGCTATTTCCTTTCCCATGTTAGGGAAGTCTTCTACTATAATCTCTTCAAATATTTTCTTGAGTCCTTTCTCTCTCTCTTCTCCTTCTGGGACCCCTATAATGCGAAATGTTGGTTTCTTTAATGTTGTCCAAAAGTCTCTTAGGCTGTCTTCTTTTCTTTCATTCTTTGTTCTTTATTCTGTTCTGTGACAGTGAATTCCACCATTCTGTCTTACAGATCCCTTATCCATTCTTCTACCTCAGTTATTCTGCTATTGATTCCGTCTAGTGTATTTTTCATTTCAGTTATTGTATTGTTCATCTCTGTTTGTTTGTTCTTTAATTCTTCTAGGTGTTTATTCTTTAATTTTTCTAGGTCTTTGTTAAACATTTCTTGCATCTTCTTGATCTTTGCCTCCATTCTTTTTCCGAGGGTCTGGATCATCTTCACTGTCATTATTCTGGACTCTTTTTCTGAAAGGTTGCCTATCTCCACTTCATTTAGTTGTTTTTCTGGAGTTTTATCTTGTTCCTTCATCTGGTACATAGTCCTGTGTCTTTTCATTTTGTCTCTCTTTCTGTGAATGTGGTTTTCATTCCACAGGCTGCAGGATTGTAGTTCTTGCTTCTCATGTCTTGCTTTTTAATTTGGAGTTTGTTAGATTAAGAAAGATAGCCAGATATTTAGATTTTCTTGTAGTAGTATATATTCTGATGCTCATAATTCTGAATTGTTCTAATCAATTAAATAGTTTATATTTAGTTTGAAGTTATTTATTTAAAACTTTGGTTTAGGAGATAGCTATTTCTAAATAAAATATATATGTTTACAAGAAAGTTTAGTACTAAAAATTTTTCCTATACATGGTGCCTTATACCTGATTAACAGTTCTATGAATCTGATCACAGATCTGGCTCACAGCTCAAATGGGAAGATTTTTTTTTTTTTTAATGACACAATATTGAGCCTTAAAGATCACACTCTCTGAGGGAGATCTGCCAAGTCTTCTAGGTTAAACAGGTCTTCAAGAAGATGATCCTGCAAGAACTAATCTCAGTTATTATCAGCCTCAAGTGGCAACCCTCTGAGACTTAGTGACCAATGAAGTTGAGAAAGGTAGGGAAGGGCAGCACCAAGAAGGGAAGTAACTTCAGGTGAAAGATTTTCTTGCAGAGTGGCCACGAGGATCAAGAAGCTCACATCAGCAGGCCTGTCATAATCATCCCCACACTGCCTCAAATGGATGGAATCTTATGGACTCAAAGGAGACCCTAAGAATGAAAAGGGTTTCTCATTTTCTGAAGGCTTAAATTTAAGTCAGAGGTTTGGAAAACTGAAAACTTTTCATGAGTAGGGTGTCTTGAGATTGCAAAAATAACAGTAATGACAATGATAAGTAAGCTAACACTTCTATGGCACTTACTATATGCTGGATACTGTTGTAAGCACTCCATCTATAAATCACTCATTTAATTCTCAGTATGATCCTATTGGATAAGTAATGTCTTCTTTTATTGGAGTATATAGTTGATTTACAATGTTGTGTTAGTTTCAGGCGTACAGCAGGGTGAATCAGTTATACATATACATATATTCATTCTTTCTTAGTTTCTTTTCTCATATAGGTTATCACAGAATATTGAGTAGAGTTCCCTGTGGTTTAGAGTAGGTCCTTATTGGTTATCTGTCTTATATATAGTAGTGGATATGTCTTTATTCTGATTATACAGATGAGAAACAGGCACAGAAAAGGCAAGTAGGCAATTTTCCGGAGTTCACACATTTAGTAAGTGGTGGAGTCAGGAACTGAACCAGGCAGTCGGACTCCCAGGTCTATGTTCCCAGTTACAACCTGCACAAGGAACCAGATTCCTAAGATATATTGCCACCAAGGGAAGCTGTGCATGTCTAGATTCAAAGTGGTGGAAGCAGTGGAAACAGGCTATATATCTGGCCTTCCAAAACAATAAAAATTCATCTGTTTTCTGGGAAGGAATCATTTTGGGTTATTTCCTATTTAGGGGCTTCTCGATATCTGTTTCTGGAAGGCACCTGAGGGATCATGCACCAGCTGCCAGTGGCAAAGGGGGATCAATCAAATGATCAATAATTAGCACCATGGGAACAAGTTCATTTCAGAGTTATCAAAAATGATCCTTTGTTCTTCTCTCTCTTCAAAGGAAAGCCATTGAGGGACAGGGAAACCAACTGCTAGAACTCTCTCTGTCTGGTTTAATCAGACAGTGAGCCATTGAATCAAGCCAGTGTCCTTAGCTGCCCTTTTTTAGCTGCTCCTTGATTGGGCCAAGTGTAATGTGAGTGACACAGACATGTTGGATGTTCGTGCCACATATTCTGATGAGTTAGCAGTCAGTTGCTGCTGTCACACAGCTTCTTAAAAGGAGCATTAGGATATCCTGTGGGGAAATAAGCAACGTTTCAAATGCCAAAAGGCTGCTTGAGGAAGGACTGCCCACAGTGGCACACACTTGCTTAGGCACACAGCCAGCCCTTCAGTGACTGACAGATATACTGCTCCCTTCATTTGTGCTGGGAAAGGTATGAAGGGAACCTTTGAAGGAGGAGGGACCATACATAATCATGTCATCTTTCTTTTGTTTAATGCAAATTCGTTATGGAAAGAAAAATGACTGTCCACTCTTGTAACCATTACCAAAATCTACTAATACACATTGCTGTGCATCAGATTTGTACATTTCTAGGATTTTTCCATGGGGACAAATTCATTGGCATTGACTGCGTGCTTTTGTTAACTTGAAAGTGTCTTAGGAGAAATAGGCAGTGAATCTCCAAGAGTTCTCAGTGGATCTACTTTACGTGGAAATATATAATTCCTAAGATATTATATAGTAGGGTTAAAACTTACAGTCATAACTTGGGTGTATAGAAATGATTGTTTATTTTTCTATTATTGACTAATAAATCCCTTACTCGCTCCACTGGTTGAAAACTGTTACTCTTGCCACTTAAGCTTAGTTCAGTTATTTCCAGTTTATTCCATCAATTTCTGAGATTATCTTTCTGGCCCCATTCTTTGATTGTCTCTGGAGATGATCTGCTGCATGGTTTATAACTCATCCTGCCATTGGGAGAGAAGTGTCTTGGTCCTTGTTGGCTTCCACTGAGGTGTGCAGCATCTGGTGCTGATGTACTTGGCCTGGCTCTCTTAGGTTCTCTTAGGCCACAGGTCCTCTGAGCACTTCCTTGTTTTTCCTTAGAGGATGCTCAAGTACTCATGGCTGCTTTTTGTGCAGAAAGTGGACTTTGTGGCACTCTAGGAAGCTGCCTCTGGCTCAGCTGTCTAGAGCCTTCCCCAGCCATTGTGCTGGCCCTTGCGCCATGTTGGTTTGGTGTCATGCTGAATTTTCCTAAGAGCTTGCAGGGTTCCCTGGCTATGCTTTGAGAAACAAAACATTTGCATCCCTGCTCTGGGTGTTTTAATTGCTCTTTTATTCTGGAGTTTTAATCATAGTGGGGTGGCTGGGTACGTAGATTGTAAGTTATTCATCCACCCATGTCAGCGTGCTACAATATGCCCGATCTCTGTAAGCCTCACATAGGGCTCATCTCCTTCTCTCTCCCACCCACCTCCCATTGAAGGCTTTATCTACCTTTTAGTGCTGGAAAAACCTCATGTTTTATCCCTGCTCTAAGTTTTACACTATAAATATTGTGCTGAGTCACTTAAGCTCTGGCTTATTGGGACCCACAAATCGGTTTTCTCACAATAATACCTGAAAGCCTTGCTTTTCAGACTGTTGTTTCAGCTACTGACTTTTAAAAAGCCAGTTTTGAATACCAAAGCTGAGGAATGACATTTTGGTTCTCTGCTGTATTCATCCTCTCCTGGAAGTAAGGAATTCAGTGGGTAGAGTAGCAAACATGAGGGACACCTGGGGTAGAAAATGCATCAGTTACTATTTCAAAAATATTATCCTAGCTATAACACTTCTTTTTTTAATATTAATTTATTTATTTTTGGCTGTGTTGGGTCTTCGTTTCTGTGCGAGGGTTTTCTCTAGTTGTGGCGAGCGGGGGCCACTCTTCATCGCGGTGCGCGGGCCTCTCACTATCGTGGCCTCTCTTGTTGTGGAGCACAGGCTCCAGACGCGCAGGCTCAGTAGTTGTGGCTCACGGGCCCAGTTGCTCCACGGCATGTGGGATCTTCCCAGACCAGGGCTCGAACCCGTGTCCCCCGCATTGACAGGCAGACTCCCAACCACTGTGCCACTAGGGAAGCCCCACACTTTTTTTTTTTTTAACTGCATGCACTTAAAAAAAAAAAGTTCAGTCTCTCCTCTTTTATTTTCCTTCTCTATTCTTTGATGACATTGAAACGTCTTCATTACTGGGTAAAGTTCTGTGCAACTGCAACTTAATCCCTGCTCCCCTAAATCAGATTGATGCCCATCTATAGACCATGTAAAATGGGTGCTGACTATGAGGGAGGTGCTATTATGATTTTTCAGATGAGAAAACAAATTTAGAGAGATTATGTCCAGATTCACTTAGCTAGTAAGTGATGAAGCTGGGATTCAAACTCAGGTCTGTAACTTCCTATCTAAAATGTCTAAAGTTGACATTATACTGCCATTTCCAATTTGAGTCTATTTCAAGCTTATCAAACAGACATTAAGCTAAGTCCATCTGAATACATTACATGGAAATTAATTTCCTACAAAAGGATTTTATATGTATACAATTAAAAAATTACATACAATTTTTAAATTTGAAAGAAAATCAGCTCTCTAGTTTCTAATAATTTCAAAGTTTTTGCTGGATAGCTAAAAGAAATCATTATGATTAAATAGTGCTTAGGTAGTTCTTTAGATATAAACCCAGTTGTCTGGCAATCTAAAATGTGCCAATAGGTCTTCAAAGAATACTGGAATTACAAATACCAATTGTATGTTTTTCCATATAATACCTTTGTAGAGAATTTAATTTGCCTGATAGACCTTATATCCATTAAGAAGGAAATGAAAGTAAAAGAGAAAGAACATAAGAATAAATTATTGGATGGAAACTTTGAATAGTTTTTAGATTACTTCTAAAACTACAATTAAATAGTACAAGATAAATAAACATGAGTAGAAAAAAGCTCATGTAGTATTAACAGGTGATTTCATTGTTTCAAGTAGTAGAAATGTCAGCAGTTGAAATTTGTGATAAATTTATGTCATACTCATAAACACACCAGAAACCCTTTCTTAATAATACCAGATGCATTTTAATAGGAATTTTTAAAACTCTTGTACTTTGAAATGCTGTTAAGCTCCAGAGGTGTATCCTACATTATCTAAAAATGAATTACCAATTTTGGATTTCTATTTCCTCAAATCACCACCAAGTTCAGTTACAACACATTGCTAAGGAGTTAATTTTCAAACCAGTGAGTGGAGAGAAGGGCTAGTGATAAGAGAAGGAGACAAAAGCAATTATAACTGGTAAAACTCTCTCCATGTGAATATTGTTTTTTCTATTGTAATTGCTGTGTGTTCCGGAAGGAATGACAATTGCCTAATTCAGTTTGGTTGGAGTAACAAGCATGGGGTTTTAGTAAAGACTTTATGTACAGGACAGCAAGTTTGCTCCAGCATGGAACTGCCATCCTCCTCCAGTGGTGAGCCTGCCACACATAAATAACATACTTAGCACCTGCCAAAACAGCCCCCTGAAGTATTGAGTACTGACATACCTGAGTGTTCTCTACGTTTTACAGCAGCAATATTCAACTCTGTTCAATTGTAGTGTTAATCATATATGATACCTTGATTCCAAGGTGGATGTCTTGTACCATCCATTTGTAGTAAGCTACCACATTTCCCTGAATGGTGTTTCATTTTATATGAAAACTGTAAGACAGCAGTGATTCTTTTAGGATCAGTGGTGATGTGATTCATCGGCTTGTGTTTAGTCTGGTCTTGCACTGAGGCTAGAGCAGTCTGTTATCCTACAAAACACATGCCGTTTCCTCTTCCACACTACTATCCAGTACTACTAATCTTTGCAGGCTGAAAGAACAATACAATAGCAATCAGTTCTCTTCCCGTAGAATATGGGTGCTTTGATCCTCCTGGCCTGGGGGAAGGCAGCATAATTCACAATCCTTTTTTAAGATCCTCTTTCATGATCCATTTTTGTTTGTGGCAGGATCTGAAATAACAATAGAGATTGTATAATTATATAATGAAATTATCTTCCAAATTAATAAGGTGCTATTTTCAGATTTCTTATCTTGTCTCAATATGCTATTCAAGTTCTAAAGGCCATTGTAAATTTTACAGGAGCCTGGATTTCCTATAATAATAATAAAGCCTGTATCCTTAATTCTTTCCATATTTATGTATATATGTATATAATGATGCCACACTTGAAATGTTCAACTTTTGTATATTAAAGACTTTATAATACAGCCCAATAGTGAAGGTTCATTTGATCTTTGAAAAAAATCAGGAAAACAGAACTTTATAGTGGCTAAACTAATTCATTATATTAAAACAAGGTAGCCTTATGCATTTAAGTAAAGATATGCATTTTAATTTCAATAATTAACTTCACATTCTTTTATTTTTTAATAGAAATGATCTTGTCTCAAGGAACTATTTTTGGTTGTGTTAGTGTTCTTGGGAGAATGCCATTGATCCCTGTTTAATTACTACTGCATGATTAAAAATCAGTCCAGTGACATCTGGTGAGGATGGTAGGATGAATGTTGTGCAATTTATTAACTTTCAACATTACCCAATACATATGCTTGCATGCTCTTATAATTTATTATAATACATGAATATTGCAGATAAAGTAGAAAATAAAAAACATTACATATCATCATACTCTCATACCACCATTTTTAGTATCATATATTTTGTCAACTTACCAACATGAGGAGTGCATTGCTGTAGCCTCAATGTGAAAATTAAAACATTATGGATAAGGCTAAAATCTTCTTTGACAACACTCCTCTCTATGCAAAAACTCTTCCTGCTGCAGAGAAGAATATTATTACCAGTTTGATTATATCCTTTCAGACCTTTTTCCAGTTATTTACAGACAAAAATCACATGGTGTTCGTTTTTGCCTCTGTGTGTTTTATTAATGTTATACGGTAGGTATTGTTCTGTAAATTGCCTTTCTCACTCCCCAGTGTGGCTCAGAAATCTTTCTGTCTAGGCCTTAGCACTAATTAGTAGGGGAATCTTGAGACGACAACTTAATTTTTGTGCCTCAGTTTCCTCACACATAAAGTGAGAATAACAACGGAATCAGCATGTCAGGCTTGTTGAAGGATGAAGTGGGTTAACACACATGAAGCACTTAGAACAGAGCCAATACACAGAGTAAACGCTGTGTCAGTGTTTGCTCTTTGTGCGTAAAGATCTACTTTAATCTTTTCACCTGCTGCAAAATATTTCACAAAATTGGCACACTCTGTCATATCTCCATTAGATATTTTGAAGTAAGGTTTGGAATTACCCACAGAAGGCTCAACTTTACAAAAAAAATGTAGCTTATTTTTTTTGTTTTTATGACTGATCTGATCTATTTCACCTGTTAAAAGTTAAACTTTAAGTCTAATCTGCTAAATGTTGTATTGAGTCCAATGCTGCAATTCAAACACTCCTTTTAGATAACTCTGTCCCTGCTTGGTTGACCTATGTAGATGCTCAATTTTTCCACATCCCATCTGCTCACCCTGTTCCTCTTCAAGGTGGCATCTGGTTGTTTGGCTTACATGATTTGATGGTGGAGAAAGGAAGGGGACCCGGACTGATGTAGTGTCTCTGGATCCTTGTTGATATTTACAGAGGGACTGAGCTGGTCTGCTCTCTGTGCTGTCTATCATTTTGCTCATGTTTTAGTATTTCTCTAGATTACATACTGAGAAAAGTAATTACCATAGAGTATGCACATTTTACATTATATATTTTACTATATAATAACAAATTATGCTACAAAGTGGCTAGACCGACGTACACTCACATTATGAATGACTTGAGAGGATCCTTTACTCACCAGTACCAGACATTTTACATAACTTATTCCACTTACATTCTCTCAACAATCCTCCACAGGAGGGATTCTTATTCCCACTTTATATATGAAAACACTGAGGTTCAAAGAGTTAAAGCAACCTGTTCAAGGTCACACAGATAGTAAGCGGCTAATTTGGGAACCTTTTTAAGCAAAGCATAAGACATCTACTATTTAATCCCTCCATTCCAGAAATCTGTCTCTATTTTGGGTTAAACTTTATGATACTGATTACAATTGTTTTCTCATGTCCTAGTTAATAATCTATGATAAAATGAAAAATGATATGCAAGGACGGACAAATGATGCTATTTCCTTAGTTAGCTCAGTTTAAACACCTATTTACTGGTCAAAGGCAAATAGTTGACCTCACATGTTTTTGACTCGCAGTCATTAGTGATACAGAAGAACACAATTCAGTTGGATGAAGGGCTGATCTGCAAGTAGGTTTAGCACTAGGAATTGTGAGGCCTGAGGCATAGCCCCAAGACTCTAATCATCAGGGGTGCACTGGTGCAGAGGCACACACACCTTCAGAGTCTATATCACCTGCTATTACAAGCATCTTTATTGAGACTGACAGAAGAGAATTCCTCAGGTCAGAAAACAGAACTCTTTCAGCTGGGTCATGATATCTAAAAATCTCTCTTTTGGTCTCTTGCCTGGCCAAACTCTCCTCGCAGAACAAACTGTTGGATAATGAAACATATATACTGTAGTCGGAAAGTGCTGTCCTATTTACAGCACCCACTTCAGCCCGAGGCACATCTCTGGCTGCTCCATTTCTATCTATAAGTTAAAGCAGTGGCCTCGGCAAGCAGTACACTCTGTACAGCAGCTGCAACTCGTTATCGGCTTTGTCCAGAATAACAAACAGAACAAACACATTTTGCAAGGGCTTTTTCCCCCTCTTATGTAGAGAAGGAGGAATTAAGCAATCAGTGAAATGCTGATTGATCAGTTGTGCTGACTTAGAGAAGTTCAAGGCCGCATTAGTACTATTAACCCCTGAAAAACAACAACAAAAAACTTTTTAGAACTTTCTTTGAACCAATATTTTTGAGTTAAAAGTTATAAATTTCCCCAAAGGGAAAAATGGGAAAATATTTGTGCTTCACTTAGCATAATTTACTCATCCAGATTGCTTTGTAATGTAATGATGGTTAATTATTTTTGTAAAGAGAATTCATGTTATTTGGCAGATGTTGGTTGACCACAGAGTACTGGAGTTGCATGAACTGAAGGGTGTAATGAAAATCAATGTTAGCAAACCATCCCATTCCTATGCCTTAACTTTGACTTCAGCCACCAACTCCTGTGGCCACATTTAGACCTCTCTTTACTAGAAATTGAACCACCTCCAAAATTCAAACATCCCTCTTTCCACATACCCCTTCCTTATTCTTTGACCTCATGCACTCAAGTATTCCCACTGTTAACAGTTTTTTGAGCATCTTTTTTTTTTAATGTAGCTTAGACTAGGGTCTACCATTATAATCGTTCCTTTGCAGATATTCTCAACTTCCCCACCCTCGTTTCTCTCTAACTGAACTGGCAAAACTCAGACCTTTGGTGAACAATCCTCCATCTCCATGCCTGTATTCATATATTTGAACATGGCTGGAGAAAACCACATACATGGACATTCTGGTGTCGCTATAAATTCATGATCACCAACCTCAAATGGGAATCTAATACTACTGGATCTCCTGCAGTGGTTCTTTAATGAGAACATGATCTGACTCTTCACAGGAATTATTTTAAACCTTTCCATCCTCAGTTAAAAACCATGCATCTTACTTCATTGTAAAGTAGGAACTATCAAGTGACCATGCTCTCATCTTTATACCACCAAGTCTACCCATCTTCAGCTAGAGAAGGGATATTTCATACATCTACTCCTACTGCCCTCCTGTTACAATGGTGGAAATGTCCCCCCTCCTGTGAGTCCTTTTCCATGTTCTCTAGATTTCATCTTGACTCTCCCAAAGTCATCACCTTTTGGTTATACTCTGATGCAAATTTACCCCTCCCTTTCAGATAGAGCAGCCTCATCAAGTGCAGATATGCCCTGGTCACTTTCCATTTACACACACACACACACACACACACACACACACACACACAGCAAATAAACTCTCCCTTGCTTCATGTTCTCATCCAGTTTCTATTATTTTACTTAACTGCTTTTCTTCCCATGTTGTCTCCACTTCTTTATGTCCCATTCACTCTATGCACTTCAATCTGGCTTCTCCCTTCACCACTAAAGTTAAATTAAATATGTGTTCTCAGATAAATTCTAGCCTTGGCCAGATCCACAGGGGAGAGCTCTGGAGCACAAATCACATGGCAGAGTTGTCTGCTCTTGAGGGAAAGGAGTTTGGTCTTTCATGACCCTATGATGGAGCAAGGCAACATTGTCAACCAGGGCAATTCTCTGGAAAAGGTGTCAGATGTGACTGATTAGCAGGCAGCCCACAGTGGCTGGGAGATGGATATGCTGGCCTGGTAGAGGGTCTCTGGGGGGGCACACAAACAGGTCTGCCACAGTTAGCTTTTTGTGTGGACTTACCTCATATGCAATGCATCCTCTCTAAAGCAATCCGATTGATCTTTTTATAATATAAACAAGATAATTTAACTTTCTTTGTGCTACAGACTGAATTTTTATGTCCCCCTCACCCCCCTGCAAACCCACCCAAATTCATGTGTTGAAGCTCTAATCCCCAGTGCCATGATATTTGGAGATGCGGCCCTTGGGATGTAATTATGTCATGAGGGTGGATCTCTCCAGATGGGATTAGTGCCCTTGTAAGAAGAGACACAAGAGAACTTGCTTCCTCCTTCTTTCTGCATTGTGAGAAAAATAGGAAGAGGGCTCTCACCAGAACCTGAGCGTGCTGGCACCCTGATATCAGAACTTCTAGCCTCCAGAACTGTGAGAAATCAATGTGTGTTGTTCAAGCCACCCGTCCATAGTATTTAGTTTAGCAGCCTGAGTAGACTGACACCATGTTGAAATCCCTTGGTGGCTTCCTATTGTACTATGAATGATAAATCTACACCTTAACATGTCCTACTAACCCCTACAGGAGCTGGAGTCTATCTCTCAGATCTCTTCATGTCATACTCCTCCCTTGTTCAGCATCCTTTTATCCCACCAATCAGTCCCTGGAAGGTATCATCAATTCCCAGCTAAGAGTCTTCACGAATGGTGTCCCCTCTGGCTAGAATACTTTTCCTCTAACATTACCCATTTAATTAATATGAATCATTCCATTTCAGCTTAAATATCACTTCCTCAGACTGTTTCTAACCATCGAATCTAAATTTTGTTCTCCACTATTATTTTCTAGCTAAATACCCTGCTTTTCTCCTGTAGAGTTGTAATTATACATTGTAATATAATTTGTAATTATATGCTATGTGATTAATTACTAAACTGTCTTAATACACTGAAAGCCCTGATTCATTCATATTTGCAAACATCTCCTATGAGGTATCATGAGGTTTGGGGCCATGTCAGTTCACTTCATCATTGCCTAATGGAGTATTGGGTATGTGGTAAAATATACTCAACTTGTTGAATGAATAAATGAATGAATGGATAAATGATGAATAAATTAGACATACAAAATCAGAGGATCAAGAAACACTCACGTGTTCTCTGGTTATCCCTTAACAATTCTATTAAGGCTATTAATATAAGGTCATTTGATGTTTAATCAAATTGATGTTCTTTTGTGCTCTCTTCTGAGATCATAGCCTTGGTAGATATTCTCTCATTAACTCACACATCTCTGTCACTTATGTGGCATTGACTTGCCCAGTTTTTAGAGAAACTGGGATATTGAAAGGTTAATTGACTTGGCTAAGAATAGAACAAGTTTACAACAGAACCAGGGATAGAATTTGCCTCTACTTCTTAACTAGTTTAGCATTTTGCACACTTGTTAGTGGTTAAAGAAAACATATTGGGAATATATCCACATCATTAGGTTTGTAAAACTGGAAAATTCCTTCTGAAATGTAGTACTATAAATATTCCTTCTCTGCACATAGCACATTTGATGAGATACACCTTTAGGCCAAGAACTCTTTTTTTCATGGTCATTAATCTTTCTCAATTTCCTTATGAGAAAATGATAAGGACAAAGGTTAAATAACAGTCACTGTGGTAGAATTAATTCATGTTACAGCTTCATTCTGGGGCTTTGAGTTGACTTGTATAAACAGTTATGTTTTTCTTCCTCATTTGAAGAAAGGTTTATACACTTAATATTAAAAATCCTAATTCTGCTGATTGCTAAGACTTTAACATATGGAAGGAAGATTAATAGGAACCAGAATGCTTTGAGTCCTTCTAGGGAAACATTTTGTGTAACCTTTTACTTAACTCTTCAGGTACCATTCATACACGTAAATATTACTTAAAATATGTTTAAAGCCATAAATTATTTTCAACTGGCTTTAACAAGAATTTTCCTCACATTAGTTTGAGTGTATAGATAATCCTTGAAGTAGAAGAAAAATGACATCAGCCTTGAAATATAATTGCAAATAAAATAGGAGTGTATTTCTGCTGGTTAAGTCAAAGTGTGGTGTGATATTTTGAAGTACAATATATTAAGTATGTAAAAGAATGGTTGTCATATTTCACCTTGAAATTTATCAAGATATTTAGGAATGTATTTACTGAAGAAATATGTTAATTTGAAGAATTTTTTTAATTGAATTAAAGTGTCTAGTACTTTTTTATTTTTTCGCCCTCCCTACTAATTCTAAGTCAGGTGATCTGGCAAGGCTTCTAATTCTATTGGTATTAGAATATAACCTGTCTCCTGGACTTTGGAGCCATGTATTTTCTTCAGAGGAGATAAGGAAAAGTCTCTTATCTTAGGTCTGGAAGAAGCACAGAGTCCAGTATCAAGGTAGTGGAGTAGTTATTTTCCCAGACATAGCACAAGGTTTTCAAGCCTGAAGAAAGAGATTAATCTCCTTAAAAAAGGACTTTGCTGACTTGGGCCTGGACATGGCAATCCTGTTTCCAGCCATCCTGTGTATAAGCTTTAGCAGTCAAAAGTTTGTTTGTTTTGATTTTGATGTGGCTCATCTTTTCTTAGCTGCTCATATTCAAGATTTGGAAAAGAAGGAACAGTGGTGAGCTGAGTAATTCATTGGATTCTGATGAGGCGCTCTTGAGAAATTTTATTATTCCTGAGTTTTAAACCCTTGTAACTTTAATATAAATTGGGTATGAGCCTTTACTTTTTTCTCTACCATTTAGTAATTAAATATATTTTGGTATTCCTATTGAGTGTTATAGTAGCTATACATTTATAATTTCATGGGTGTTTGGGATTTTATTTATTTTAAAATTTGCTATTTTTAAATATTAGGCCTTAAGTGTTTATAATTCAATATTAACCTAAACTTATTTAAAATGCGTTTTATCATAAATTTCTCTTTCATGTGTTTTTCAGAAAGCATTTGGTTTCTTAAAGACATTAATGTGAGAGTTTATGGTTTATTCCTTGTTCTTTGTAGTTACATGTGGAGTGGATATGCAGTTTTCTCTCGTTAATTAGTTCAGTGTTGATCACTACACCCTTTAGTCAAAATTGGCTGGTGAAGAAGCGTTATTCTTTTTGTTCTCTTGAGAAGTTGTTGGATCTGAAGTGGCTTCTAAGGTGTGGGTCAACTCCTTTGGAAAGTGAAAGATGATATGAGGGGTTTTTACTTCATAAAGTGCATTTCATCCTGGGAGTGCTGCTGGAGAGGAATATTGATTTGGAATGTTATGCTTGGGTCTCACAGGTCTTGAGTTTCTTAGGTCTTCAGTTCTTTTTGTTATTCTTTATTGCTCAGTCTTGAGAGTAGAAAATAGATGTCATATCTCTTTTTAAGAATAAACCTGAAAGGCTTTTCAAGAGTGAGCTTTTGGGGGACAAGTCTGTGTTCGAGTCTTATTTCTATTCTAAGATTTAGCATTGTCCTTGGCATATAAATGGCCTTCAATAAATATTGAAGGAAAGAGTTATGGCCTATGAGAGGTCACAGTTGCTACTATTTCCAATTTGTTCATATAAAACAGAGACAATGGAGAAACTACTTTGGATCACACAATATGAATGATGTATAAAAGAGCCTAAAATAGCGGAAAAGAGTATATATTGTATTTTTAGCTTTATACTGTAGTCAAGAAGCAATGTGGAGCTATTTAATGATTTTAATCAGGAAAATATATGAAATAAGAGTATGTAAATAGCAACTTAACTATGGTACAAACAAGATGTAGATAAAGTTCATGAAGTAGGATTTCACATGGCTTTGAAGGATTGACAGGATATAGAAAAGTTGAGAAAATTAATCTAACAAATGTACAGCCTCACATTTCTTCATCAAGTAAAATACTGCATCATCTTATGTTGGCTAAATGATTCACAATCTGTTTTGTTAATTATTCCTCATAGTTTTCTTTATCAACTCAACTTTATAAAGAGAAAACTTCAGTTGACAGAAGTTGTGTGGTCTTTGACACCATTGGCAGTGTGTCAAGTCACTGTGAGATTCATTTACATATTTTAAATGTATAGTCTTATAATCACACATTCTTCCTTTGACTCCTCTTTTTTTCTTGTTCCTTGTACTCGTTCTATCATGTCCTAAGCATTTTCTCTGGTGAAATTTGTGTGGCAGGATGAGGAAAAGAAGAGAAAAAGGTAATCAGAGATGGGGAATACTAAGATGCCTTGGATTCTAGCTGCTGGCCATAGCTGAAGGTGGTAAATGAACATCAGCAGAACTGGACCCTCCTATTACTGAATGGCTCTAGTCTCAGCCAGGAGTCAGTCTTAGCCTTCAGTGTTAATTTTTTTTTTTTAAACACCTTTATTGGAGTATAATTGCTTTACAATGGTGTGTTAGTTTCTGCTTTATAACAAAGTGAATCAGCTATACATATACCTATATCCCCATATCTCCTCCCTCATGCCTCTCACTCCCACCCTCCCTATCCCACCCCTCTTTTGCATAGGACTTCGCTTTTATTTCTTATAGCATCATTGTGAAATAGCTGTATGTCCTACCTTCAATGTTCAAGAGCCATCTGGGCCCGTTACCGTCCCTGCCCTACATCCTTGTGTCTGTCCAGGAACTGAGCCAAAGACTCTACTTATAAACTGCAAGGACTGGAAATAACAGCTAAAAAAATGATGGTGCTTCATAGATGTATTTGGTCATTTTTTGTCAGTTAACATGATAAACAATTTTTATTTAAAGGTAAACATTATTTTAAAAGAAGTATTTTCTCTTTAAAAGACTGATTTTCATTGAAATTGATTCTGGTCTCTAAACAGAGAGTTAAAGGCAAAGACAATTTGCAAAATATGCAGCCAATTCAGGAGTTTAATTTTGAGTCATTAAAAAAGTTTATTCTTGGATTTGAGTTCTGTTTTCTCAGTTCACTGTGATATTTCAATTGCTTTTAAGTATTAGCAAGATCTGTATCGGGATATCTTCACAATAAAGAAATTTCTAATTTTTCTTACGCTGTACATTAAAAATGAAAGATGAGAGTTATGTAGTCTAGTGGATAGCAATTCTTTTCATATAATGTTAACAGAATGGTCATTAGATCACAGGTGCTCTGATTTGCATGTGAACAGGGAAATTAAATGACACCCCTAAAAGAACTTTAGTTGAAGGTTTCAGTAATTTTCATTAGCTATTAATTCTTCAAAACTTATATGAATAGAAAAATAAGAAAAAAATTGTCCTAATAAAAGACCTGTCTTTTATTTAAAGGTTCATCACACAATCAATTTATCTAAAGGATGTATAATTTTACTATTTGCAAATTTGGAGAAGAACGAGATATATTTTTGAGAGAATCCTTGGTTTGTGTTGGGAGTAGCAATAATTTATAACTAATCTATGTCCCTAAAAACTCTCTTTGTTTTGTTATAATAAAGAAGTATTGATTAATTAATCAAGTAATAATTAATCCAGTTAATTAATGGTAGAAAAACAGACATGTACGGACAAGTGACTTTTTAAGTCAGGGTCTTTAATAATTTGAGGAATGCAGTCACCAATTTTAGTACAAATATTTTCTAACTTGACAACCCTGTTTTTTCCAAGTTACATATTGGTGTCCCATCCATAGTAAGTAACATGGTGATAATACTTCTTCCTTTATACAACTTTATTTCTTTCATTTGTCTTACTGTTTTTTACAAAATGTCTAATCATTTCTTTTGTCGGATTTTTATTATTACTGATTAACTTCAACTTCTAATCCCATTCAATTAGCTTTTAAAAACAAATTTTTGAAACCTTGACACAGTCTGCAACTTTTTAATGCTCAATCCCGTGCTTTTTCGGTCTGCAAAGCTTTCAAGAATGTTCTCTTGAAATAATCAATCCCTTGAGTCCAATAGCAACAACATTATATATTTCCCTTTTCCTTTCAGCTGAGGATGATCTTGATTAAGTCAAGTAGAGGTTAAAAGTAAATGACATCAAATAAACAATACCAGAATGAAACACTTAATTCTTCAACACCCCAGGGAATGTCAGCAGTTAAAATCCAAACAGGCATTTTTGACTGTTAGCAGTTTGTAGCATTGAAGGATGAAGATTTTTTTTCCTCCTCTTCTTTCTCCCCTTCTCTGTCTCCTTCTTGTTTTTCTTTTTTCCCTCTACAGCATTACTTTCCTCCAAAATTTTTTAACCTCGATAAAATAAAAAAAGGCACCCCACCTTTCAATGACCCAATTTAGGAATCTCCAAATCTGGAAGAAGAAATAGCTGTGTGGTCCATTCATGGAAATTTGCAATACTAGTTTAGAAAGATGGAACTTTACTGTTTGTGAGAGTGGTGATCTGATAGTTAGGAGGGCGGAATATACCTTCCTGGACCAAGTTTTCAAGGGAACTTGGTCCAGGAGAGGTCATGAAAGAAATCAGATTTAACGTAGCAAATATACTATAAAGGGGGTAGAGTAGGAATGTGCGTGGGTGACCTGTTTTTAGTTTAGAAAAAAAAGTCTTCTACGTCATTCCCATGTAACCTGCCGCCCCTTACTTCACGAGGTCGGAAATTTCAAGACACGTTGCACAACTTGCTTCTTTGTGATCCTCAAATATATTTAATTTAAAGAGGATCCAGTACTCTCCCAGCACATGACCTGGAGTACCATGGGTAACCCCTCCTCATGGCTAGGGTTGCTCTTTAGAGCCTTGCAAAATCTTTTGTGTTTACTCTTGGCAAAAGTTAAGAATTAACAAGCCCATCAGAGCTGTTTGTTCTGTTCAGCACAAGATGATTTTGTTGCAGGGATAATCATTTTGCAAAAAAGGCTGGTGATGAATTAAATTGTTTAATTTTCCTTAGAAATATTTTACTCTTTAGAGTGACAATTGCCTAATGATTTAGTCATTCCATTTTATGAAATTTATGTTGTAGGCATGTTTAGGCCAAAATTAAGTGTAGAGTTTGATTTATGTAGTTGTTAGTCTCTTTCACTAACTGTTCCATCATTTACAAAATTATTTCTATTTGAAAGGTAGTAATTGTTAGGAACTTACTTTTCTACAGCGATTTCTACTAAAGGCTTTAGATTTGGTATTAACTCAAAAATAATGAGATAACTTTGGCTTATTTAGATATCTATTTCTTATATCTATAAAACAGCAATTAGAAAAGATGATTTTAAAAATCACTTTCAGGTATATAAAACTATTACATAATTATTATGTTCTCTGTTTGATGATAGTTTAGGCAATACATTTAAAAAGAGATTAATTTCCTACAGAGTATCTTTTAGTTGAAAACAATCCTGTTTCCTGTTATACAGCATCTGATACATAGAAAGCACTCAGTAAATAGTTCCTGAATAGGTTATTCATTTAGCAATTCTAACTTTATGAGCAATCATGAAAATTCAATGGCATTAAATTATTCAGATTCTGAAGTAAGTAACTTAAAGCAATAGGATGTAACACAGAAAAATATAAAATTTCCTTTGCTATTTTAGGTAAGTTGGGCTGAATCAGTTAGCTAACTAGAAGTATGACTCCCAGGCCAATTAGTTCTACTAGATAGATTATTGGAAAAAAATTATAGTTTTATTTCTATATTACCTTCTTCATTTTTTATATTATTTTAATTTTAAACATAACAATAAATCAAAGAAGTTATGGATACTTTCTTCTTTCTCATTCTTTGATTTTTACTGAAGTTACATTTTATCCATTTCCAGGTAATGTCATGGTATTTCTGAGCATTGCAACTTCTACAATCATGTATTCTTTCTGCGAAATTGATCTTAACCAGCCTACTCTTTCTAAGTCATTTCATGTTGTTGCCTCTGCTTTTCCCAGATATACTTGACATGCTGGAAAAAGAATGGACGTTGGCTAAGAGCTGAGTTCTGATCTTGGCTTTGCAACTTATTAGCTGTGTGATCATGGGCAAGCTAAACTCTCTGGGACACACTCACCATCTTCATCTATGACATAGGGATATTATTAGCTACATTTAGTACAGAGATTGCTTTTAAGATTAGCAAAAAAGGCATTCCAAGTGCTTAGCTCAAGGGATGGCACTTAGTAGGTGATCAAAAAATGGCAAGTACCTCAACTGTCAAGCAGGATCATATTTATCATCATTGGACTCATTAAAATTGATTTATTTAAATACTTATTTGCACTTACTGGCATAATAGTAAGTGGTGTATATATCTCTCTATATAGATATAGGTATATGCTAATATATTGTGGTTATAAATTCCAATGTTTTAGCTTCTATTGTAGGATTTTTAAAACTTATTACCCAAGAATTTCCTCTTTAAAAATTTTTTAGACTTTTAGGAAGATTGAAAGCTTTTGATTAGGAATCCTACATGACATGATTTTAAATTTATAGTTATCTCAAAATTTTAGTTTTTGTGTTTCAAGTTATTTAATATTTAACTTTCTAGTGACTTTGAGTTTTCTTTCTTAAAGTTCACTCTAAATTCTTCCTTCTTTGTATAATTTATGATTCAATGATTTACAACTTTAATGATTACAGCTTATTGTGACTAACTTTGGGCAGTTGCTATACTGTATGACTGCTACATATGCTTTTTGACCTACTTCTATATAATCAGTCCTCTACAACTTGTATTTGTAGCTTGTTTTTCTTCCTCTTTTTGGACTAACTTACACTTGACCTCCCTTTGCTTGTACTTTAATCTGTTTGTGTTTGACTATGTCTTCAGTTTGCCAAGGTCACTGTGAATTCTGAATCAACTTTCTAAGGCATTGTCCACTCTGCTCTTCTAATCCCACAAATCATAGAAAGCTTGTTTTACTCACTGGGTAATTCACTACACCCTCCTACATTTATATACATTCTCCAGCAAATGTGTATGCACCTAATAATGGTCTAGAATATATACTCAATGCTCGTGAATTAAAGTCGGTTACGTCTAACGTTTCTACATAGTCTGGTAATAATGTCTCTTTTTTAAAGGCAGGAAATTGGTATCATAAGATTTATTCTTTACAAACACATGCTGCTTGTACCAACTAACCTGTTCTCTTTAAGATTTTTTTACAAATGGGGTCAAGGTCTCTTTTCCAGCTTCATTTTTTCACCTTCCTTTGAAACACTTCAACCTTTATGCTATCAAATGTTAGATTGATAAGCACATTCAGGAACTTGGTTCTTCACCTTCTATTCCTCAAAATGCCAACTGGACCTTAATGAATGTGTCTTACTTGATTGGATTTTCAAAGACATCTGGTTATTAAAAAACCTCATCATCTAACAACCTAACATCTATTGTCATTATTGACAAATCTTCTCCCTGGCCAAACTTTATTTGAGGAATCTTTCTACCAGCTTATCCTAGTTTCTATGATGAGAGAAAGTATATGCTTTTTTTTTTTTTTTTAACATCTTTATTGGAGTATAATTGCTTTACAATGGTGTGTTAGTTTCTGCTTTATAACAAAGTGAATCAGTTATACATATGCATATGTTCCGATATCTCTTCCCTCTTGCATCTCCCTCCCTCCCAACCTCCCTATCCCACCCCTCTAGGTGGTCACAAAGCACCAAGCTGATCTCCCTGTGCCATGCGGTTACTTCCCACTAGCTATCTATTTTATGTTTGGTAGTGTATATATGTCCATGCCACTCTCTCACTTTGTCACAGCTTACCCTTCCCCCTCCCCATATCCTCAAGTCCATTCTCTAGTAGGTCTGTGTCTTTATTCCCGTCTTACCACTAGGTTCTTCATGATCTTTTTTTTTTTTTCCTTAGATTCCATATATATGTGTTAGCATACTGTATTTGTTTTTCTCTTTCTGACTTACTTCACTCTGTATGACAGACTCTAACTCCATCCACCTCACTACAAATAACTCAATTTCATTTCTTTTTATGGCTGAGTAATATTCCATTGTATATATGTGCCACATCTTTATCCATCCATCTGTCGATGGACACTTAGATTGCTTCCATGTCCTGGCTATTGTAAATAGAGCTGCAATGAACATTTTGGTACATGACTCTTTTTGAATTATGGTTTTCTCAGGGTATATGCCCAGTAGTGGGATTGCTTTTTTATGTAGGTACAAATCCACACCACTTTTCTTCAAAGAGTAGCCCTTTTTTGTCCATATCCCCACTTGTGACAGTGTTCCTTGTTATATTAGGCTAATAAAAATCAGAATTGAACCATAATAATCACTTCTACCTTTTCTATTCTATCTTCATGCATCCCTGCTCAAACACAAAATAGAACTTCTTTTTTGAAGGGGGTGGTTCTTTATTTTCTTCTACTCTGAGTTTATTTGCTCTCCAGACATACCTTGCTTCTTGCCTTAAATTTATCGTCTTTTGTATAATTCTTAATTGACAGCTCTCTTTTCCTATTCCAAAGCATCTTTACTTCCTCTTATGTTCATCTGACATAATTTTATTTTTCTGCTTAAATAAATGTCATTGATCAGGCAGGAACTCAGTACACAGGAACCAATTCATTCATTCAATCATTTTTCAGAAGCACCTCTTGCATGCTTGCTATATTAGAGACTTTTTGAAAGATGCATCACTTTCTTAGAGTTGTCTCTATTCATTCCTTAGTAAGACACACTTCAAGAAAGCTGTTGGCAGTTTCTGTACTTTTTAAGAAGGAATTACTAATGCCATTATTTTCTCTTTATTCCAAAACCTAAAGCCTTTATTATCCAGGATGAGCTGGTCTAATTTTTCCCAAATGGTAGCAGGTCTCCCTTACTTATATCAATGGATCGTCCAAATGAAGAGGACACTTGAAATTAGTAGAAATACAGGCTGTCAATCAGTGTTGCTTTACGTTTCCTTTTAAGAGGCTTTCTTGATCATTAATGGGAATGGATTAATGGGAACAAAAAGATGTAAGAAAAAAAGGAGAAATAGTACTAAGTAAAGGCATATGGAAGTGTTCGACTTCACTAGTAATTTAAAATTCAAATGAAAACAAAATATCATTTCCTGTGCTCAAATAAGCAAATGAAAGATAACACCTAGAGTTGGCAAGGGTGTATTGAAAGGGACATTCACATTGTGATTGGTATGTAGATGGGTACATTCTTTTTGAAGAGAAATTTGGCAATATTTATAAAAAATGGCAATATTGATATGCTTTGTAGCAACAATAGAAGCAATGAAAATGAAATATTTTGTAGCCATTTCAATTAAGGTTTGAAAAGAACATGTAATAACATTGAACATACCTTAAATATAATATTACCTCACAAAAGCGTAACGCAAGTTGATCACTGTTTTCAAAATTATGACTTGTATATAGAAATAAATGCTAGAGGAAGATATGCTAAAATATTAACAGAGGTTATGTTTTGGGAGTAGGCTATTATCTATTTTTCAGTGTTTTCCAAATTTCTCTGAGTAACAGAGGAAAATAACTACCACTTAGTGCTGGATATAGCACCATTTTCAATACCAGATATCCTAATGACAAATTCATCAAATTAAGTCTTCTCAGGGATTTGGAAGGCTGAATGCTTTCATTTCTCTTACGAAATGATAAATAATTGTATTAGTTAAGGATACTTTTCTTGCTCTCTCTCTATATATACATACATATTTTAATCTCTCTGCATAAACACATAAATACATATTCATATATATATATTATATATATATATATGCATTTTCCACTTTATGGAGGAAATAAAATGCTTTATCAGCACTAGATTAAAAAGTACTAGAATGTTACTTCATCAATACTGAGAAATGTTTAGTTTGAATAATTCTTAATTTTCCATATGGGGTTGTACAGAGGAAAATAGCCTAATGCTGTAAACTGTGATAACTATAATAAATGTATCAGTAGAAAAGAAGGGCTAAATTCATAAACAGTATTTTGCTGTTTTGAGTGAGTGACTTATAAGATTAGAGAACCCTTAATGACCTGGCTCATACAAAATACATTTCAAATACAGATTCCGCCAACCTTCTGTGTGTACATGTGTGCATGCTTTTACCCTGCTTAGTTGTATGCGGATAGCTTATGTGAGAGGAGGACCATGTAAATGGGATCAGAGAAAAAAATCATTCCAACCTGAAAAATACTTTCTTTTAAAGTGTGTTGAAAAAATGTCTTTCACAAAAGTGTAATATTTCTGCTATCTTTATGACTTTCATATTCACTACTAATCAACTCTTATCACCTCACCCCTTTGATCTATCCAAATGTGAACTCCCTCACTAACTAACATAATTTTCTTTTTCAGTTTGGTTGTAGATTTCAGTCCACCCTGAACACTCAAATCTGAAACTACCCACCATTTAATTTATTGGTCTTTCCAATTCCTGAGATAATTGTAGAATCATGATGGATGAATTTTCAGAATATTTAACCAAACTCTCCAAATCTTCTTCCCTTTCCTCTTTTATTATGGTGACTAGAAACATGGACCATAGCCTACATCCAGGACCTTTTACTGACAAAAGTGAAAGCCCATTACAATTCTCAGGCTTATATTTTTCTTTAGGTTCTAGAGTTATGGAATTGTACCCTAAAGTTGTTGACATCTTTTTGGAAAACCATGTTCAGTTCACCATGCTTTTTGGTCAACTGTTAAAAGTGGTTATGAAGTCACTTACTAATGTCTTTCCTTCTTTAAGTTCTGGACTCCTTAGTACCCCAAAGTGTAGGGAATAAAGGGAGGAAACATACCACAGTGTTCATTGCATGGGTACCTCTGGGTAATGGGACTATGACTGATTTAAATTTATTGTGCATCTTAAAATTTTTTTTGTGATAAGTACATGTTATTTTTCTTATAGAGAAAGACAAATCCTCACTATCTATATTTTTTATGTATATAGACAAGGGTGAGTCCACGGCCTATCGTACTTACTGGTCTAAACCAGTAAGTTCTGTTTCTAAGCTCTTAGTTCTTTGAGTTGGGAGTTTTTCTTCTGTTAGTTTCATCCTCCTTCAGTTCATTTTCCATAATCTTTCTTTCACAGTAATTTCACCTTTGTTCAAAACACTTTCATGACTACCATGAACACTATTTATGGATTAAGACTAGCCATTTTAAAGCACACATAATCTTCCTTGTTACGGTTCCTCTTCATTTCCCTAACCTGTACTGTGCACCTAGGCTTTAGCAGACTGTTTTAGCTTTTTTTTTTTTTTTTTTTTTAATATGCCATATGGTTTCATGTATCTGTGCTATTGCTCATGCTGTCCCTTCTGCTTTTTTCCCCTGCATCTATTTGGTATACTCTTTGAATCCTTCAAGATAATATGGTTCAACATAATCACATATTTAAATTTTACTGAACATGCACAAGGGAGTTGATCTTTTTCTTCCTTCCTTCCTTCCTTCTTTCCTCCTTTCTCTCTCCCTTTCTCTCTCTTCCTTTCTCTCTCCCTTTCTCTCTCTCTTTCTTTCTTTCTTTCTCTTTCTCCATTGTATTTGGACACACTACCATATATTACTTATTTTATTAAATATATACACTAGATTGAGACTGTTTTTTCAGTCTTCTATCACCAGGAGCTGTGAAACAGTTTGGCTTCAGAGAATGTTTATACATGAATACATTAAGTAAGGCAGAAGAAGATGGAGTTTAAACTTTGTTCCTTAAAAACAAAAAAATCCTCAACCCCCCCCAACTTAATTCTAGCACTCATCCTACATCATGAAGTTTACAATCTCTGTGCCATTCTATGTCATCTTTTCCATTGTGAAAAGTGCTAGGAAAAAAACCTTTATTTCTTGGCCTCCTTTGCAAGGATATCAAAGGATAATACTGCAGAGCTTCCTAATCTACATAAACACATGACTTAAGTGAGAGCTTCCTCCAGCCAATGAGACCCTTTGACTGCCTGATTAAACATGGGATTGAGGGCTAAGTGAATCAATTTCAACTCAGGTTGAAACACAAATATTCACGTTTTGAGAATTTTATATGTAACAATTAAACAACTAAAAAAATCTTGACTTAGGAATGTGTACTCATTAAAATCAATGTTTACCATTATTTCATATACTTTTTACAAATTGAAAAATTAAGAGGGATAGAAGTAGGCTACTTTGCTCCAGTTGTGTTTTAGTTGATATTACTGATTGCTTTAAAATTTGGAACAAAGAACAATGCAATGGTAAGAATGTAATAATACACTATTAACTCAAAAAAAAAAAAAAAAAAACGCAATGTAGAAAGGTTTGTTCTATATTTGTGGAGAAAACTTATTCTGATGTCCTTTTTACTCTATGTGATTTCCATTGTCTTTTCCAAGCAGAAAGTCGCAAGTCTTCAGTTTCTTTGGGAATTCAAAATGTCTTTTAAGGCAAATTAGGCATTACATCTCACACAAGCAAAAACCTTTGATCCTTAGCATTATTAGAAAGTTGCTACTCTTTAGGGCAAGTGATATTCCTGAGGTTGTCCACTGCTTCTAGATCATTCTATTCAGCTGCATAAGCAATTCCTTTGACAGATGACTGGTTTTCCACAACACTAGCATTATTTCAGCAGGAGAAGGTAGTGTTTGATGTGTTGCAATTTGTATTACATGTCCATGGAACATCTCTGGACATTACCTCAGGAGGAGGGCTTAAGAGAAGGAGGAGCTATGGCTGAAGACATTTAATGACAGAATGAATGGAATTTCAAAGATCATTGTGCAGTCAGCCTTAAACACCAGATTGCACACCCCCAGCTTTCTTCACATTAATTTAAAAATCTTATAGCAAAATTCTCATAAAGTATATGCAATTTCATTTATTTTTAGTCACAAATCAACGTCTTCAAAATGATGAGGATTTTGACAGCTTGCAAAGTGGTGAAGACCCTGAAGACAGGTTTTGGCTTAAACAATGTGACTGCACACCATCCATGGAAATTTTCAAGACCTGGCATCAGGCTCCTTTCTGTCAAGGTATTATTCCCGTATTCATTGATTCAAATAAGATTGTATGGGGTGTAGTTTATCATGAAGCAAAGGTGTCGCTTACAAAGGAAAAACATAGTTCTGAACTACTAACTTACTAATTTTCACCCAACATAAAGAAGGATCACAATTCCTGTGAATATGTAAAAAAGTAAGTGTTCTGTTTAGAAAACAAATTTTTCAGAAGGCTATCAGGGCTCTGCTTGTGCCCAGACACTATTGCTCACACTTTGGGTTCAAGCATGGAGTTGTTTATATGTACATGAGCCACATGGCTGTAGGTAGTGTGTTTAACCCCTATTCTGTGTTGGCTCACTGTAAAGTTTTCTGGGAAAAAATGTTGAGAGGAAAATATCTACATAATTTTGATATTTACAGATCATCATGTAGACACTTCCTTTGCTTTTTCCTTTTCCCTCTTAGCTCTTCTTTTAGAAGGACAAACTTATTATATTTATTTTGCAGATTAAGACACTAAGGCAATTATCAGCTGATGAACCTGTCTCTCTGAGTGTATCTGTAACTGAGGAGCAGGTTCAGGAGGAGAACATTAAGTGCTCCTCCCCCGCCCCCACCAGTGAGTTATGAAATTCCTGTAGGAACTTCTGTTCCTTCCTATACCTTTATGAAGACATTTATTCCCAGAGAAATCTGAAATTACTACAAGGGAACTTTGCTAATGAAAATCATCTTTAGTGAATATAAAATTTAAGTAATCACAGTAGCTTTAAATATATTGCTTCTATAGTAGTAAGAGCTGTAAAAAGTGAAGTAGGAAAAAAAAACCCAAACTCTAGCTGTTGATGTAAACATAGGTTGTAATAGTTTTGAGTGTACTGCTTGTACTTTGTGTGCTCAGTGGGTTGGCTAAAAATCCTACAAATACTTCCCCAGCTTCTATTGCTTAGATTGCTCAAGGAAGGATTCAGTATGATTTTAGCCCAAATGATATCTGCAGGGCTAAGCAACGCCCGTAGATTCTCGTGGGAAAGAAATAGGGGTGAAAAAAAGCAGAAGGAAGAGGGAGACAGAAAGAGAAAGGAGGTCTGAAGGAGTAGGTATGGTGGGGAGAGAGAGAGAAAGAAAAAGAGATCTCAAGATCTCAAGAGAAAGTATAAGAAACTACCATTCTAAATTAAGAAACCCAGGAACAGCCATTTTCTTGGGTTCAGTTTAATTGTAACAAGAGAGCCAGAAAGGAGATATGTTCTAAACCATCATCAAAGATAGAGTGACTACATATAAGCTATGAGAGTGAATATTTGGTTTCAGTTTAGTGTTAGTAATATCTCAAGGGTACTCCTATATCACTTCAGAGAGAATAAATAGTGATGAATTGTACTGCCTAAAGTTAGACATGTCTTTTAAGACTTTGAAGTTGTGTCCCTTGGAATATCTTTTTCTTCTCACAAAAATCGGTAGATAGAGTTAGGTGTATCTCCATCAGACATCAGAAAAAAAAATTGAGTAACTACTTAAAATGGCATAGATGTGACTGATACTAGAAGCCAATTCTCCACTATCATAATAAGCGCTCTATACAACCACAACTACAACAAAATGGTTTAATTATGTGGATGGTCCACTGTGAAAGTAGTTCTAGTTCATGGTGGCAGATCTGTTTTAAGGGTCTGCCAAAGTTCACAGCTAAGAATGACAAGTTTGTAGGAGGAATAAGCCATCATTTCACAGTGTAAAAGCCATTACTCATACTCAATCATTTCTGGCCAAAGTTTTGGAGGAATGCCAGGCATGAAAAATAGAAGTTCTTGAACTTCACAGTAGTGAATTAAAATTCTATACAGCAATCCAAGGGAACTTATTTTGAAACAGTCCTCTACCAATTTTTCTTCATGCCTTCACTTTTAAAACTCAATTCTCTTAGAAAGATATATTTAAACTTACTCTTTTTATATGAGTATCCCATTTTAAAGATAGTTAAAATCATTAGGATATAGTTATATATGGTCAGTGAAGGGCAATGAGACTAGTCACTAAAGGTTAATAACATTATAGCCAGTTATAGATAGTAAATGGATTGTGGAAGATACCCTGGGATCAGATATATAAGCACTGCAGTGTAAATGGGTTGCCTTTTCAATGTCTTTCGAGGTCACTTTCGGACAAGGAGAGTGGGTTTGACGACAGCAGTGACGCACTTGGACTTTTATGTGGTCCTTCCTCATGCGTTTGTTTGTAGCTAATATTTATAGAGTGTACCTTGTTAATAGGCACAGTTATATTTCACTTATAAGGAAGAAGAAAGAATTTCAAGGTACTCTACATTTTAAAGGAATTTGATATCAAGGGTATAAATGATCAACTACCATAAAATATGAAATCTCTAGAGATAGTAGTCTTTTTCTATTAGTATCTAAAATTTTCAGTGCTCATTATTACATTCAGCCAGTTGTACCTTGCAGTGGAAAACACACTGGATAGGAATAAAAAGACTTGGATTCTAACGTTTCTTATGCATTTTTCAATGCTCTGAACTTAGTCAAGTCACATATTCTCTCTGAACCCAAATTTTGTCATCCGTAGTGTGGAAACAATTCTTGATTTACTTCAAGAATTGTGTGACCATCACACATGATCAGTGCTTAAAAATCTATAAAATATTTTAAAAGTAAAAACTGTTCAGCAAGGTAGCAGGGTACAAGATTAAGATACAGAAATTGATTGCATTTCTTTACAATAACAATGAAATATCAGAAAGGAAATGTAAACAAAAAATTCCTTTTAAAATCACATCCAAAAAAAAAAATACTTAGGAACAAACCTCACCAAGGAGGTGAAAGACCTGTATGCTGAGAACTACAAAACATTAATAATGGAAATTGAGTCATCCCTCAAAGAAATGGAAAGATATCCCCATGCTCTTCAATTGGAAGAATTAATATTTTAAAATGGCCATACTACCTAAAGCAATTTACAGATTTAATGCAATATGTATCAAAATACCCATGACATTTTTCACAGAACTAGAACAGATAATCCTAAAGTTTATATGGCATCATAAAAAACCCAGAAATGCTAAAGCAATCCTGAGGAAAAAGAACAAAGCAGGAGGCATAAACCTCTCAGAGTTCAGACAATACTACAAAGCTACAGTAATCAAAACAATGTGATATTGGCACAGAAACAGACATATGGATCAGTGGAACAGAAGAGAGAGCCGAGAAATAAACCCACACACCTATGGACAATTAATCTTCGAGAAAGGAGGCAAGAATATACAATGGAGAAGACAGTCTCTTCAGCAAGTGGTATTGGGAAAGTTGGACAGCCACATGTAAATCGATGAAGCTAGAACACACCCTCACAGCATACACAAAAATAAACTCAAAATGGCTTAAAGACTTAAATACAAGACAAGACACTGTAAAACTTCTAGAAGAGAACATAAGCAAAACATTCTCTGACATAATCATACCAAAGTTTTCTTAGGTCAGTCTCCCAAGGCAATAGAAATAAAAACAAAAATAAACAAATGGGACCTAATCAGTTTTATAAGCTTTTGCACAGCAAAGGAAACCATAAACAAAATGAAAAGACAGCCTATGGACTGGGAGAAAATATATGCAAATGATGCAGCTGACAAGGGCTTGATTTCCAAAAAGTAAAAACTTGATACTTAAAAAACATTCTATTCTATACATTTTAGTAGAAGGACTTAATAGAAAGTTAGATCAGAGTTTCTTTATGTTTTTGTGGGCTACAAATTATTACAATGACAAGATATCTGATAAAAATTCTCAAATATCTTTGATGATTTTTTCACCTTTGCCTTTATAGCAAACCTATCTCTAGGAAGATATTGCTTATAAGGAATTAGACTCAAGGACTATGAAGCAGATATTTTTTTTTTCACTATGTTGAATTCAATTCCAAAAGTTAGGATGTACATCTTAATATCCTATTTATTTATTTATTTAACAAATAAACATGAAACTTGTACCCTGGGAGTATACAGGGAGAATAATAAGTTGAAATAAATAGATAATAAGTGGATAATCTCTGACTGCAGGAAACTTACAAATTAAAAAATTCTGAGTTCACAAGTCTTAGAAAGTCACTAAGACTAAATAGTTTTATTTTTACTTGCAAATTTGGGAATGAAAGGTATTAAGTTGAAAAGGTTAAGTTCCTTATGAATAGAAAAGGATTCAATAAGTACTGCTTCTAACATTAATCCACTCATTTATAAAAATGGTAACCTGTGTTACAGTTAAGCCAGGAACCTAACAGTCCAAGTGTCCTTCACTCTGGTACTTCAGATATGAATGAACCCCCAGAATCACTATTCCTTTTGAAACGTTTTCATTTTGTAAGATATTATATTCTGATTGTAACGTAGAAATAGCTATTTAGCTCAACCTTTGAGGAGCTGTTGTCATTTGATTAGAAATTGACAACTACAAAAACTCCTACGATTAGAATCATTTAATTATATTGTAGTAGCTTTAAAGACATTCATGGGAAATAGAATTCATTATTATATAGGAACCTCTTTGTACATATTAGGGGTGGGAGTAGGGGTAAATTTATTATGCATTTTCAAGACTAATTATTGTATTAGACTTTTACCACATATAGATACATTTATTTATTCATTTATTGGCTGCATTGGGTCTTTGTTGCTGTGCGTGAGCTTTCTCTAGTTGCGGTGAGCAGGGGCTACTCTTTGTTGCGGTGTGCGGGCTTCTCACTGCAGAGGCTTCTCTTTGTTGCGTCTCACAGGCTCTAGGCACGTGGGTTCAGTAGTTGTGGCTCGCAGGCTCTAGAGCGCAGGCTCAGTAGTTGTGGTGCACGAGCTTAGCTGCTCCGCGGCATGTGGGATCTTCCCAGATTAGGGCTTGAACCTGTGTCCCCTGCACTGACAGGCAGATTCTTAACTACTGTGCCACCAGGGAAGTCCCTAGATACATTTTAAGGATGGATTTTATCCATGATAATCCAAATTTTTGAAATAATAAATTGTGTTCCAATCCCAAATGAGGTGTTGTAGAATTAGTTCAGATGATTTAGCAACTACATATTTTTGGTGGACAATATTTCATTAATTGGGAGGGGGCCTCTCTTTTGAACATTTTTGTTTTATGTACTCTACCATTCATAACCTCCCTTTCTAAGGTATAGACTTATTTGTTTGTCATCAACAGTGTCTTGACATGTTGAGCTTCTTGCCATAAAACCCTTGAAAAAGCTATAGTCGGACAGGACCTAGACTGAGGTAGGAGAGTGGGACATCTATTGTACAACATTGAAGGAGGATCTCACTACCAGGCCCACGATGTGCCTCCTTTGATGTTGTGCCTTGAGCACCTCACTCGCCTCACCCTGGTCCCAGCCCTGGGTCGGAAGCTAAGAATTCTGGCTGGGGATACGCCAAAAGAACTGGCACTAGTCTTGGCCTCAGGCAACCCTCTCCTGTTGATGGCACCTTGAGTTTCTATTTGACCATGTGTGGCCAGACTTACTGATAGTTTAAATGCAAATTTAGATCCTACTGCTGTGGAAATAAAGAACATTCCTCCGCTTTCACGTCTTCATTAGACTTTCTTCATATGTCTGACTAGTACCAAAGGTTGGAGGGTGTAGTAGAGAGTTTACAATATCTCTTGGGCAATGGTCATACCAGAGCTCACTTTAAGGCTTCTGGAATTTGCTATGCAAGACTGAATGTCCTTAATGTGACCAGTATTTCCTAGGGTCTTTCCAGTGACTGAAGGTTGAAGAAAGCTACATGGGCCAAGGTCAGGCCTGGTGTTGGACTGCTCAGCCCTAGCAATCCCTATCTTACACTTGATTTCCTTCATCTGGTCTAAATGAGTTCAACTCATGAAAATATTTTCAAGACTCCTCTCTTCTTTTTTTTTTCCAACTTAATAAATGCCATATATTGATCTTTTAAATTTCATAGGGAGGTTATTGGCTAATGTGAGGTTCTTATAAATGAATCAATAGAGTTGCTGTATCACTAAGAATTTTACTGAATAAATTTCTTCTATGATGTAGAACTAAACATAAGATCCATAATAATTTATAACCAAAAAGTAAACATTAGCTAACAATATTGAAGATTCCTCCCAGATTCAGAACGATTTACCACATGGCAGATGCTCATTAAGTGCTTGTTAGTAAACCTATACTTTATACATGTATTTTGTGGTGGAATTTTTCTGAATGTTTTATTTATAATAAGAAACATAACTAGAATAAAAATTACTTATGAATCTGACTCATTTGTTTATAAATGTTCAGAACATAGAAGTATTCAAGTAAATTAACCTTGTAATTTTTTCCCCCAACATTGGTTTATGTTTAACCAAAGGCAGATGACTTAATATTAACTTAGGATGTTGTAAGGCTATTAACTTAAGATGTTGTAAGGCTTAATTGATTACTGCTGTTACAGTACTTTGAAATCCTGAAGTGTTAGGCATTGTAACTGCAGAGAAGTCTCATTAAATATTCTAGACATAGCAAATTGTGCTGTAATACTGAATCTTAAGTATCCATATTTTGAAAGTATTAACTCTAAGAATGAAAAAATAAGATTTCATTTACCAATAAAGAACACTTCAAGATTTTAACTTTTTACCATATTATCTGTGCAATAATAAACTAAAATTCTGGCTGTAAGCTTCCTACCTTCCAAAGGTTGGTTCAGATTTATTTTATTTCTTAAGAGGATGAGTACTGATGTCAACTAAGAGCTGAGAAACCTCAGGTGCGCCAGAAATCAAATATTTTATATAGCTTTAGGCCTGGGTGAAAATGGAGATAAACACATGGGGCTTCTGTCTTTTCAGATATGCAAATAATTTACATAGACAAATGATTTAACAGCAATACAATCAGATTCCCAGAGTAAGTAATTTTCATTTCCATTACTAACTTAAGGGGATTATTGTAGCTATAATGTTTTATTCAAATCTTTTATGGAGCTTATTGCTAAATTAGCTTGAAGCTTTACATCCAGAACATTTTGCTGGTGAATTCTCACTCAGGGGAAGAAACAATGTTGTTCTTCCCATTTCACAGATGTGTAAGTGCTGTAGTTAATACAAGGACACGTGGATGTCTGTTTCTGCACACAAAGTGAATATACATGTAGCAACTCTGGGTAGAATTTTAATTAGGCCTCAAACATCATATGGATCTTTTTAATTTGGCATTTTGTTAGTGTGCTTATATGTATATCTGAAGCCATATTTGTTGTTTAACCTGGCTTCAGAATGATCTAGACAATTTCTCCTGCTGAATTTTATTTCTTACTCAAGAGCCCATTTATGCACTGTACTTTATCTCAATACAAAATAAATCATATTTTTCTTTTCTTTTCCTTTCCTTTTTTTGATTCCATTTTGAGAACAGGTTGTTTTAATCAAAGAATCAGTGAGGATTCCTGCTTTATATGGACGTTAGTAATTCTATAAATACGATATTTTAGGGCAGTGCTGTTTTGTTGACATATTTCTTCCACTTCAACCAAAAATTGTCATGTGTTTGTAACAAAACATGCTGTTTTTCAATTTTCAATTTATTTCTTTCTCATATAGTCCTGTAAACTCCACATATACAAAAGTCTAATATAGTAGGTTACCTGGTGTGGGCTACTCCAGGAAGGGCAAGGCAGCTCTCTGCAATTGAGGTAGATCCTGAAGGAATTGACAGCTGGTGACCATCCACTGACCTCACTCCTTGCAGCAGGATGGCAGGTCCTTCCTGGAAGGGGACTGAGAAGAGCATCTCCATGTTTACGGCATCTTTTGTCCTAACAGTCTTGAGAGCTTGAGAATTCAAGGGCCTGGAATCAGAGTGAAGAGTTCTTAAAACCTGCTAGTTCTCTTCAGATTATAGGATGTAATTAATGACTTGACATTTTCCCTCTGATGATTTACAGATTTACAGATAAGTCATTCTTGGTTGACCTGGGCATGTTGCAGCTTATCTGTGGCAGATTTGAATTAAAATTCTTATAAATAAATTTAAGTACAGTCTATGACTGAATTGCTTTTTATCCCCATTTTTTAAAAATTAGAAAGCAGAAATAGAAGTAAGCTTAGAAAAAGAAAAAGAGGGGTAATATGTAAGTCAGTTTAGGCTGAAATTTTCTACATGATGGTTCCATGGGAAGGACTTCCGTAGAGTGATGGAGGGTTGTGGATTCCAAGTCACACTGATTGGGTTTAGAAACCACTACTCCTGCATTTACCAGTGAAATGATCTTGACTACTCTAAGCCTCAGTTAGCTCAACTGTAAAATGGAAACTTAATTTAATCTACCTCAGTGGGGGGCGGGAGAGGGTTAGAGAAAATCCATCAATAGCTTGAGAGACAGTGCCTAGTACGTTTATGTTAACTATTATTAATGATGTCTTAAGGAAGGGATCAGGGTGGGGTTTTCAGGGAGGGCAAAGTGCTCCCAAAACATATTTTTCCAACATAACTTCATGGTTTTATTTGAAGTAAGATACCTTTCTCAGAACAGTAGAAATTTCTCATTCAAATATATATACACAATTTATTTGTGCAACTGCATATAGACTTTAATAAGCATTGGTCACTATGTATACAATCTGGTTAATGTCTTAATAGAGTCTCATTAAAGCAATGCCAAAGCAATGCCAAATGCCAAAGGGTAGAAATAGGACAGTGATAGGTCAATCTACTTCTATAAGGCATGCTTAAGAAATGTTAATGCTTTACATTTTTCAAATATAAGAATTATTCCAGAATTAAAAAATAAAACAAAACAAAATGGGATGTGCTTTAACACATGAACTCAAACTAGAGAAAAGTTGAAGTATACATGTTGTCCTTAGTTACTCTCCTCAAGATTAATTATACAAATATTTATTGAGTGTCAAGTATGCATCAGTACCATATGTAAACCTCAGTAACAATAACAATAGAAATATAGCAGCCTCAGGTTTTTTTTAGTGGGGGACAAAAATGGACTAATTATCAGTTGTAAACTATTTGGGAATTTGGCATAGAGATGGAATATTATGAGACTGCATCAGTAAAGGAAAACAAACAAATTTGCTACTGACATACAGTAAAATTGGCAAGCACTTTAGATAAAAAGTAAAGAGAGGAAAGAGAATAATTGGGTTATGTATGCTGAATTCAATTTTCTTTCTTTTCCCCAGTGATGGAAGATTAAATTTCTGTTAACATAAGATAATAAAATTTTATTTTATTGTGGTAAGAGCACTTAAGATGAGATCCACCCTCTTAACAAACTTTTAAGTGTACGATACATACAGTCTAACTATAGGTACAATGCTGTACAGCAAATCACTAGAACTTATTCATGTTGAGAACAATTGAGATTTTATGTCCATTGGTTAGCAACTCCCCATTACCTCCTTCCCCTAGCCCCTGACAACTATAATTCTTCTCTCTGATTCTGTGAGTTTGACCATTTTAGATACGTCAGATTAGTGAAATCATGCAGTATTTGTTCTTCTGTGATTGGCTTATTTCACTTAGCATAATACCCTCAAGGGCCATTCATGTTGTCCTATATGGCAGGATTTCCTTCCTTTTTTAAGACTGAGTAATATTTCATTGTGTGTATGTGCCACATTTTCTTTATCCATTCATCCACTGATAGACATTTAGATTGTTTCACTATCTTTGCTATTGTGAAGAGTGCTGTGATGAACATTGGAGTGCTGATATCTCTTTGAGATCCTGATTTCAATTCTTTGGATAAATATCCAGAAGTAGGGTTGCTGGATCAAATAGTTCCAGTTTTAATTTTTTTGAGGAATTTACATACTGTTTTCCACAGTGGCTGTACCATTTTGTATTTCCATCAACAGTGGAATTATTTTTAATTAGAATAGTAATTATTTAAGTAACTGTATTACCTAGCCTATAGGCCCAGATATGATTTGAAAGTTTCACTCCCAAGAAATGTTAGGAAAAGATGTCAAAGGGAGAGAGACTGTAACTCTAATATCTTACTATTAGAATTAATATCTGTGGGTTCGAAAGATTTGTAAGACTAACCACTACTAGAAAAATATTGAATTAGAAATCTATGTTTTAGAAAAGAGTTCAACCAAACATAAAACAATTAAGTTTAATTTTAAATGTGGTTACAAATAAATATTATATCAAGTATGAAATGAAAAAAATAAATGTTTAATATTTTAAGTATGAAAAGTAATAATGGGGAAGATGCATGTAGGGTAAGAGAGTATATACTTTTACTGTTTTCTGTTGTAATTTTCCCTCTTTCACTGAGTTCATTATTTAATCATTTAGCTGTATTCTGCTAAATAGTAGATTATCTAACTAAAGTAATTTTACTAAGGTGTGAATAAAGCTTAATTATTTTATAATGGCTTTATAAAAAGGAATTGCTGTACCCACTTACATCCCTACTTGGCGGACTATGGAAGAGAAAATACTATTAAATTGGGTGTTCTTTATTCCCTTAACTGGTTTCCCAGGAAATAAATCACATAGAATTAAATACAGCTATAAATTGCCCATTGCTTCTCATGTTTGTGAGCAAAGCCTAAGAGGAATAGTTCAAATACGACTGGAGTAAAGCAGGAGTGCAATTTGCAAGCCAGTTATGTCTCAGAGAAACAAAAGTAGAATTATGCTGCACCTTTGTCACCTGATAGCCATTCATTCATTCATTCATTCATCCATTCATCCATTCATTCAACCAATCAGTATTTGCTAGGTATCTACTACAGGTAGGATTCTAGGAGTGATAATTAATCACACCTCCTTCTCAGCCTCTAAATTTAGAATCAACTGAGAAACAAGACATAGAATTCAGAGAGATAGAGATCTGAATATCAGCTTGATTACTGTTAAAGCTATTTGGAAAACAGGGTCTAGATCTGTAACCAAATGGACTTCTTAGAAATCCCCATTCCCTGAGTCAAATGTATTTGCTCACAACTGCAAATCTCCCACCTTGATGTGCACCTGAAAACAGGCTTCTTTGAAAAGATTGTTGAGAAGAGTTGAGCCAGTCTTGCTCAGTTCTATTTCCCAAAGTCACCAATCATACCTGTTACTCTCCCTTGTGGACCCGGGGTTAAATGATCTTTCCAAAATCCCTGAAAGTTAACTTCATGGGCCAAAGTATGAATTCAGAGAGATGCAAAGTGGTTTCCCCAATCACCCACTAAGTGCCAGATGCTGTGTTATGTGCTAGTGATACTGTGTTGGACAGAGAAGGCAGGGTCTCTCTCCTTGATGTTGTCTGGTGTTGACTATAATCTTATTGGAGAAATTAGTCAAATACTTGGGTATACGGCAGTAAATTCTAAGAGCCAATTTTACTTAACCTTAAATTTAGTAGTGACAAATCCTTCAATGCCTGTTTAGTTAGTGTACAAAGATGATCAGCTTGAGTTCCTAGCAAGAGGTAGAATTTGGATATGTGGAAAGAAGAGAGGGCAGGAATGAGGGTAAGGACCTGGTTATATCTGCGTCATTATGCCTAGTGGTCTTCAAGATTTGTTTTTCTGACAAAGTCTCCAAAGACATCTGCAGAACTGACCTTTAATATACAACAGTTGATCAAGAGTATAAAACCAAAAACCCAAACTAAGCAAACAAACAAACCCAAAATGAGTGAAATCCATATTTCAACAGGCAGGGTATGGGAGGGAAAGAGAAACCCAGATGGTGAAAGGTGGAAGAGATTATCAAAATTGCTGTCTCCAGCCCAACCTCATTCATACTCCCTTTTCTTCCCTTACACAGAGCACGATTTCAAACAGTTCCTAATGGATAGGGCTACATATAGATTGGAATAATGGGGCCAGGGTAGAGAAAGTGATTGCCATAGTGTATGAATATTTTTTTCCCTTAAAGCATCTGCTCTTCTCAGTGCTTTTCTCCAGAAGTCTGCCCTCTTTATACTTAAAATAATTCCTCCCTGGTTGGATAGAAAATTATACTCTACTCTTATGTGAAAATGTCTTTCTAAACTGGTTTGCAATTTAGATTATGAATATATAAGCAAATTTGGGCAATAGTTATTTAGGGAATAGTGAGATATATATACATATATATAATGGATAGTTATTTTATCTTTCAAAATCTATGATCTAAGCATTTGCCAAACCCAATGTGCTTGATCTTACTGAAATGAGATTTCCAGATACAAGCTTAATGTTTCCGCTGCCCCTTGTGGTAAGGTTTCCCTTATTACCTTTAGTGGACTATGTATATTTGGGTTGATAAATAACATTGAGTGAAGGATTTATTTACATTTGATTAATGAAAGCAGTTTAAATATCTCTTAACTTCTAAGTTGAAGACTAGTACAGATGGAACTCAAAACTTCTTTGTTATATTTCAGCATTTTGTGTCTATTTGGTTGAGTCAATATGAATAAAAGGTAGCAACATCAACAACATCTAACTAGTCCTTTGACTCTGAGGCACTTAGATCTAAAATTAGGTAATGAACTAAAAGTTAAATTTTTCTAATTGGCTATGATCTTGAGAGTTGAAGAATATTCTTATAACTTCTTATGCACTTAAATAGTGATGAAGAATTAGACTATAATGAAAATGAGTACCCAGTTAAAATTAAGCCACTAAGTGGATCCTGCCACACATGGAATTGAATTTACATGAAGGTTTTACTGAGAAAAGTTATTGGAATATTAGTAAGAGACCCAGAGGGGAAAAAGTGAAATGAAGAGCTGTAAGGACATATTAAAAGAATTGAGACTGCTTATTCCAGATCAGGGAAAAAAGTAAAACAAAGAAAAAAAACCCAAAGTAGTCATCTGCCAATAAGGTTTGTATACATATTCATATTTTGGAAAGAGAAAAGTTGTTCTCCGTGTCTAGTGAGAGCAAACCGAACAAAATCCTTCTCAATTCCACTAAGAGGGAGTCAGATTAAACTCACCTTAGAATTTATTGCTTGCTTGTATTGCCCTGTAGTGATCGACCTAGAGAGAGGCAGCAGCTGGTTAGACTCAAATTTCAAATTGAACTGGGTGAATAATAGTCCATGCTTATTCAACTAATTTCGGCGATTAAAAAGTTAATAGCTTTCACTGTTCAAAATAACTTTTGATCTCTTTGAATTTGACTTAGACCTGTCACTTGAATTTGGTATGGCAAAAATATGTGAGAATAATATGAGAAATGTAAAATGTTTTTTTCTGCGAAATTCATTTGTATAAGCTATCCTAAAACTAAGTAGAAGAATACAGGATTTTCTTTCCATACTCCTATATTTTAGAATACACTGGGTAAGGGGAGCTTTCTCATTTTTTCCATATTTTCAAAGTGAAAAAGGGACTGAAACAGTTTGTTATGTTAATTCAAGCACTGTCATCCTCTTTCATGTGAAATCCCTAGGAAATTGATATGAATGATCCTTTTGTTTTGAATTACCATGATATTTGTTTTAACTCTGCATAAGATGTATTTGAACACTTACATGCAGCATACTCAATATGCACATCCTGGGCTAACCATCCACTAACCTTTCTCCCTCAATGTCGCTCACATCTCTTTCCCACCATAATATTTCCACATTGACTACACTTAAGGTATTGTAGAAAGGCAGTTAAACAGTGAACTCAAAACAGATATTTGCTATTTTAAAATTTATATCTAGAATAAACTAAAAACCAAATGGATAATTATGTGTTTCAGTATTTTTAAAATAGTATTTTCTTTCTTTATTTTTTAAATTTTATTTATTTTTGGCTGCTTTGGGTCTTCCTTGATGCGCGTGGGCTTTCTCCAGTTGTGGTGAGCGGGGACTACTCTTCATTGTGGAGCACGAGCTCTAGTCACGTGGGCTTCAGTAGTTGCGGCGGGTGGGCTCAGTTGTTGCGGCACGCGGGCTTCAGTAGTTGTGGCACGTGGGCTTCAGTAGTTGTGGCGCACGGGCTCTAGAGCACAGGCTCAGTGATTGTGATGCACGGGCTTAGTTGCTTCACGGCATGTGAGACCTTCCCAGACCAGGGATCTAACCTGTGTCCCCTGCATTGGCAGGCGGCTTCTTAACCACTGCACCACGAGGGAAGTCCCAGTATTTTTCTTTAGATTGTCACTTAGTGATGCTTTATTCATCCAACAAAAATTAAATGGCTACCTACTCTGTACCAGGCACTGATGCTGGCCCTGGAGGCAGGCACATCAGTGAACAAAGCAAACCCAAATACTCTGCCCACATAAAGTTCACCTTCTAGTGGGACAAGACTGATGTTTTAAATAAGACACTGGATGATATGTTAGAAGCCAATAAGTGCTGTGAAGAAAGAGTAGACTAAGTAGATATGGTGCTGAGGGGTATATTGTAATTTTATTTATTTATTTATTTCCACTATTTTTCAGATTCTATTCCTGTATAGTTCATTACAGAGTATTCAGCAGAGTTCCCTGTACTATACAGTAGTTTCTCATTAGTTATCTATTTTATATCTAGTATAATATATCTAGTATAATCTCCCAATTTATCCCTCCCCCCCTGTCTCCCCCTGGTAATCATAAGTTTGTTTTCTACATCTGTGACTCTATTTCTGTTTTGTAAATAGGTTCATTTGTATCATTTTTTTTTTTAGATTCCACTTATAAGTGATACCATATGATATTTGTCTTTGTCTGACTTACTTCATTCAGTATGACAATCTCTAGGTCCATCCATGTTGCTGTAAATGGCATTATTTCGTTCTTTTTTTATGAGTGAGTAATATTCCATTGTATATATGTACCACCTCTTTATCCATTCCTGTTGATGGACATTTAGGAATATTGCAATTTTAAATAGGTCTTGCCAAGAAGATGGATGACATTTGAGTAAAGACTTGAAGGAATCTTTAAACTTTAGATTCAAGATTTGATGAGTTTCTCTCTTAAAATTTTATTACTGAAATCATGAATGGGAAGGAAAGGGTGAATTATTTTTTTAAAGAGAAATCTCTGAAGGGAAAGGATATTTTATTTATCTTTGTGTTTCTAGGTGTTTCAAAGGTAATCTTCTTGAGGTTTCCTCTATTTTACCATCCAAGCACATAGCTGGCCCTTTTACTAAATTGAGGGTGGAAGGGGTGTGGGGGACTGGGGATATTTATCCATGTAGCTCCAAAGCCTAGCGTGAAACTTGGCACATGATGGGAGCTAAATGATGTTGTGACCTGAAGGTCTAAACTGTCTTATTGGCATATACATTTTTTGTTAAACACTTAGGGACCATGTCATGATAAAGGTCATTTATTTTGTAGAATTTACATTTATATAGCCTTTGGTTACTTTTCGTGACATTCTGTGAGTGTACAGACTTCTCATTAAAGTTTCCTTTGCACTTTCAGCATTCAAACTACCAAAGTGCTCTGGCAGTAGGCACTTAAATGAACCCTTAAGGTTATAGTCTAATTCCTAGACTATGGTCCTCTTTCTACTAGGACTGAGGCTACTAAAATATCTTATGCTGGTAACAAGGTGATTTCTTTTAGACTCGTTGGAATGAAATAGCATTTGGGAACTTATTAGCTAGAAGAGGGGATTCCAAATAATAGCTCTTTGTTCAGAGTTTCTCCATCAATTCATAGATAAGTCAATTGGCACCCATCATTTTAGACTCATTGGAGGCCAATGTAGTTAAGTGAAATATAAAGGGTACTATAGGCAGTAAACAGAAGCCTTGTAACAATATAATGTGCAGTGGAAAAAAGGATTGGAAAATCTATAAAAGCTGCCGAAAAGAACAAAAAATATAATTAAAGGAGCAAAAAAGACGTATTGAACACAATCTCAGGGACTATTTCGGGCAACAGTAAATGTCTCCTCAAATATATCTTTAAAGGACAGAAAGCAAAGTAGAAAACTAGTCCCATGGAGAGAGGAAGAAAAATACCAAATAGAATTGTACGAATAGGCTAACAAGAGTCAGATTGCTTATGCTAATTTTTACCTTTCTTTCAAATAATTAGATGTTGTCAGATCAGAGAATTTGAAATTCTTAGATAAGAATAAGATAGAGAAAAGCAAAAGGAACAAAATAAACAGAGGTGATATTTTAGGCAGGTATGGCTCAGAGTAGGGTAGGTAAATTGGTATATAGAAGACAATTGAAATTTGCAGTTCACACGCCAAGTTTTGCCAACTAAGTACAGTTATTTTAGGTTCTATCAAAGTTAAATATTATTTAAGAAAATGTTTCCTACCTTACTTCCATTTGGTGAAAGCGTGTAGGCTACACATGGCTTCCTCAAGAACAGAAAATAATACTTTCAGTAGAAAATATTTTTTGACAGTGAATTTCCATTATTTGGACCAAAGGTTTTCACCTAGTGAAACATGTCAGAGATACCTAGGGAATTTTCCCAATAAACTTACCCCTACTGAGAACCATCACCATAGACATTTGATTAGTTTATAATGTTCTTTGGAAATACACTGAACATAATCACACTTCCTAAAATTAACAACCTCTGTCTTGAATTATAAGTAAAGAATGATTGACAAATTAAAATAAAATATAAAATAAGAAAATTGTGTTATTAGAAGAAATGACATGCAAAGGTGACTTCCTGGATGCAGAGGCAGAATTCAGAACTTGTGTGTTAAGCCAGTCTCTGTCAGGGAAGTCTTGTCATCATGCATGTTACATTAATTACTTATTGTGCTTTCCTCTGTGCTGAGTAATTCCAAAAACTTTTTTTTAGTTTAGTGTCTGAGAAGGTAAACCATGACCATTTAAAGAGAAAGTGTCAAGCTTGAGATCTTGAACACTGGTTCCAAGGCTGCAGATAAAACAAAACTTTACCTCAAAGATTATTTGATAAGCTGAGTGAAGGACAACATTCTTTTGGCTATCTCTGCCCATGGACACTCACATACACACTCACATACACAAACACATATAAAATGTGCCGGACAGTACTTTGTCCAACTTTCTTCAAAATATAAATTGAAATCCATGCATTGTACCTCCAATTAAAAAGTAAACTTACTGTTGAGAGGAGTACCATAAACATATCAATTTTAATAGGAAATACTAAAATAGCTTTGTGAGTAAATATAAATTAATGTGTATGCACTACACATAAACAATACATAGACACATGGTCTATTGGTTTAAAGATAAACACTACATTGAAAAGCAGTCATTCCAATGTCAAGGGACTTGTGTACTTTACAAGTAAAAGAGGCATCGTATTTCTAAAGAGAAGGTTACTATAGAAAAATAATGAGGTTTTACCATTTTAACTCTCGAGAAGCTGAGTGCTTGTAAAGCTAGAGGAACATAGAGACAGAGGTCTAGAAATCGTGTATTGCCTTCCTGCTGTATACTGAGATTGGTGTCTGTGTGTGTGTGTGCGTGTGTGTGGTAAGACTGGAGGTGCGTGATAGGATAGAAAAGGATTAGACGCTATGGAATCCAGAGCTAAAAAAGTAAGGAAGGGAAAGTAGTGAATTAGTATTTTTCTATCTTTAATGGCTGCACTTAACCCTTGCAGAGAGAACAGCACAATGATCTTCCTTACTTCAGCAATTTCAACTCATGGCCAGATTTGTTTCATTCATATCCCTATTCATTCCCCCTAACCTCTGATTATTTTGAAGCCAATCTCAGATATCATAGTAGTCTATGCTTAAGTATTTCAGTGTATATCTTTAAAAAATGAAAATTCTTAAAAATATAACCATAATGCCATCATCAATCTTAAAAATTACACTGAATATAATAAAATATCAATTTATTTTCAAATTTCCTAAATTACTGCAGAGATGTTTTCCTTTATAGTTTATCTTTAATAAAATCAAAATGTTCCCATTATTTTGTCCCATAGAGTTTTTTACGGAGTCTAGATTTTGCACCCCAAAGTGTGGTTTAACACATTTCTCTCCCCCCTGAATTGTATGGAAATTGAGAATTAGACCCAAATTGTTTCAACAATAGGATTTAGAGTATTTTTGAAGAGTAGATGATGCCTGCTTCTGAGATAAGCTTCTCTAATTGTCCCTCTTCTTAGCCAAGAATTTTATAGAAGCTGGTTCAAAGATTAGTATGGTGAAGTAGTCAAATTCAGAATGCCTTGTAGTCTAAAGGGAGAACCAGACATGTATATAACTAACTCTACTAAAAAGCAAAATGCGCTATATTTTCAGAAGTTCCACAGTGCTTGCTTTTGTATCAGTATTAATAGAATGATAAAGTTTCAGTTTCTTTATGATCCTAAAGCTCGGGGAGGGTGCAGCCCCTGAGACAACTCCATCAAACACAAGAGCTCTATGGAACGCAATTTGATGTATAACTTTGAAGATTCCTTCTAGCTCTAAGCCTCAGAGTAATGAGTAAAATTCACAAAGTTTTTGCAAACTCATGAATTTCCCTTAAGCTATACTTGACAAAGCTAGGGAATATTAAGAGGGAAAAGACAGACACATAGCATTACAGCTAAACTGAAGTATTTCTGGATTGTCAATAACTCTACAAATAGACTTAGGATAGACAATGTGTCGACATGCTTCAGTTCCTCTTTCAAGCAAAACAAAATAAAACACCTGCCTGTGACAAGAGTCATACATTTGAAGAAAAGTGGTAACAGGAGAGTGACTCCAAATCTAGATAGTATGGTTTCATCAAATATACTGTGCATTTATTTAATACGTTTATGTAGTGTACCTTTGGAGTTTTTCAACTAGGTGTACTTTATATTTTGTATTCTGCTATGATTCATGAATCTGTTTCTTTAGGCACAGACAGCGCACATTGTCCTGGAAGATGGAACTAAGATGAAAGGTTACTCCTTTGGCCATCCATCCTCTGTTGCTGGTGAAGTGGTTTTTAATACTGGCCTAGCAGGGTGAGTAATGCTTCTATTCCAAGGCTTTATTCTTCCTCTATATAGAGGAATAACTGGATGATCTTATTCATGGTGGGAAATTGAAATCACCGCATCATCATCATAATACTACACATTGTCCTGAAGTTGCCCTGTGCTTGTACATAGCTTGCTCAAGCCAACCCTGAAAAGGGGCATAGACACAAACTCCTCCCTGTGGCTGTAAATGGAAGAGAATACAGACACTGGTGTTCCCATGCTAAAAAAGAACAAAATTAATTCTAGAAACTTAGGGTACAGAGACACAAGTTATGTGAGATTACCAAGTGGCTTCTGTAAGGCGGGGGGTCAGTATCAATCTGATTTAAGGTGAAAATCAAACAGGGAAAAGGATGGGTAGCACTCTCTAGTGCCATTCCATTAGTGAAGTTAAGAATCAACTTTGCACATCTAATATGAACTATTATAAGGAGCTAAGAAATTCCTTAGGTGTTATAGTGCAAAATTATATAAAATACAATATATAATTTTGCACTCTAATAAGAAAGGTAAAATAACAGATACATTTATTATCTTAAAGTAATACACAGGAGAGCAGGTTCATAGATCGGATATTTTCAAAATTTATCAACTGAGACTGAATTTAGTATTTAAGTTCTGCTAATAGGTGTAGAGCAACGAAGGTAAGAGTTGCTACAGAAATCATGTAGCTGTTCTTATCTAGGCAACAAATGTTCATCTGGGAACCAGGTGGCTGAAGTTCTGGTCTCAGTTCTAATGGTAACTGATTATGTGATATTGAGAAAATCACTTAACCTTTCTGAATCTTAGTTTCCACATGTAAAGTGTGAGGGGATTGGATTAGATAGTAATTTATGGCTAGGAATTTAAAAAATTATGTCTTAAAGAATTAGGTGGTTTCAAAAGGTTTCCATTAGAGATTCAATAGACTAAACTGTAAAATATTTGATGAATTCTTTAGGGAAATACAGTTAGCCTTTTAAAGACAAGGAGGCATTGGGTTAACTGGTATTGAAGATATTGATTGACCAAACTTCCATTATATTATTAATGTGCATTATCCTCTAAACTCTTAGCTCTCTGTTTGAAATACAGAATATTAGATGGTTTTTAAAATAGTTCCACTGTTGAGAACTTTAACTTACAGTGTATGAAAACTGTTTGCAAAGTTTTGCTTCACCAGGCAATTATTTAAGCCTTTTGACAGCACTAATTACTAGCTGTGTTAATATACCTGCCAACAAACAACTGTTTAATATAGATCAGAATGATGGAGGGCACTCGAGTTTTCTTCTCTGTGATAGATTATGGGTAAGAAATCTTGTCACATCACAAAAGTCAAACAGGACCTGATGGATTAATTTTCTTCCAACAGTGCAGTTCTCTAGGACAAGCTATATTTATTCATTTACTGGAGAGAGCATTGTAGGCATATGTTTAAAGGGAATGGCCAGTTCTTTCATGGCAAGAAAGAAGAAAAGAAGTAAAATTAAATTAATTAAAGACTTTTTTTGATGTAGAAAAATGCATTCATTAATAAGATTAGTCCACACATCCTATTTTCCATTGAGAAATGCTGCTTTCATTCATGCGTGGCTCACCCAGTAAGGTGGTTGATAATTAAGGGAGTTATTTTGTTTTTCATCTTCAAGAAATGCATTTATATTATGTGTAAGCCTTGGTTAAAAAATTATTAGCTCCTGACAGGTGAGAGGGATCTGAGAAATTAGCTGATGGAGGTGTGGGTAAATATCACAGCATCTTAGTCACTTTAGAGGTTGCTGAGCTGAGAGACTAAGTATTCTGTTGACAAAGGGAGTTCTGGGAGGAGTTAGTCTGGATGAGGGTTGAAGAATTCGTGTTGACTACTGCCGGAGCTGAATTTTATTGCTTTCGAGGTTGTCAGTCTGTCCCCCTCAGCACCTAAATTCACTTTCAGTAGTAATCCACAAGAAAGATTAGGTTTAACTCTCTCTGTGGGAAGTGAAAATGTAAGAGGGTGGGAAAAAATCTCATTGCAATGCATTCCAATGCATGGAATAGCTGTAGCTAGATCCTGGTATTTATGGGAATAATGTTTCTTATTATTAAGAATAAAGACTTTATATATAATTTTATTTATATATAGAATAAAAACAAGAATACATGTATTCTTATTTTTTCCTTCCCACACTTTAAAATAAAGCTCTTCTGCATTTCTTCTTAATTCCACATCAGTACTTTAAAATAGTTATTTGGAATCTTTTAACTTAGAAGACAGAAATGCTTTGGGTCAATTTTTTTGGGATTGATTTTTTTCTGTAATAAAATAATAACTATCAAACATATACTATCAATGATAACTTGATAATAACTATCAAACATACACCTCTCTATATAACTAAAATATTTTAAAAATCAACTTTATTAAGTATTTCTTTCATAGAAAATAAATCAGAGTTTTAAATGTTCAGTGAATTTTAATAAACATATATACCCAGGCGACCATCATTGACGTAATCAGTATGCTCTTCAGTATCCTAAAAGATATTTTTTAAAAACTTTTCAATTTTTGACAGTTAATATTTTGGTGAAACTGTCAGCCCTCAGTAGTAAATATCAGTTTGGACTCAGTCATGTCTGGTAGGCTAGGGGATTCTTCAGGATATCTGCAAACTTTAAATAGAGCAATATTTAAAAAATTAAGACCCTGTGAAGAATTTTTCAAGGAATTAAAAAATTTAAGAAATTGAGGGAATGAAAATTAAATGAGAATATGCCATATTACTTAAGAGTCTTTTCATATCAGTAATATCGTGGGATAAATTTCCATACTCTATCATAAAATTTCCCTAGGTTTGGCAAAATCTAGAGACGAGCTTGTAGGATTTTATTCTCATGTTCTCTAATTTTCAAGGGTTCAATCATTAAGATCATGTATGTGGAATACATTTTTTTGTTGGTAATTTCTCGGCATCTTTACCTAGGTACCCGGAAGCTCTTACTGACCCTGCTTACAAGGGACAGATTCTCACCATGGCCAATCCTATTGTTGGGAATGGTGGAGCCCCTGACACTACTGCACTGGATGAACTGGGACTTAGCAAATATTTGGAGTCCGATGGAATTAAGGTAGTACCAGTGATGACTATTTAAAAGGCATAGTTGATTTATTAAGAATCTAAGCTGGACAAAATTTCGGCTTCAATCCTATAGTACAAATCATTAAATTTATATTCTCAATCTTACTCCTAAGTATATGAGAATAATCTTTAACATGACAGTATTCTGAGTTTCATTTCTCAGGGCACTCTGGATTTATTTCTAATGCCGTGGATAAAACTGGCTTCATTTGGAAAAATGTTGTTATAAGTTCAGATAACAACTATGCTGCAAGAATTCGAGTTGAATCACCTTTTAAATGGATTTTAAGAATCAACTCTGTATCAATTATTTACCTTTTAAATCTTATCCTCTTTGGGAGATGAGTAAAAGATAACTTGTATGCCAGCCGGAAAGTAAACAAAATTAAAATTTCCTATTCAAGACAAATTTGAATAATATCTTAGGGATGTGAACCATATAAACAATTCAAAAATTTACACTCTAAATTCACCACTCTATTTTTGAATGACTTGGACTGATCATTTAATTTAGTTCTATATCTCACCATTTCCCCCAAATATTTAGTTTCTTTTAAATGTAAATTAAAAAATTGTTTTATTCTCTACGTACATTAAGCAAATAATTATTAATTAGATTATCGATAAATGCCATGGTGGAAAAGTACAGGGTACTGAGAAGGGGGACCTAGTTTACTCTCAGGATTTGGCAAACCAAGTAAGACTGTTCCCCACATGGTAATTAAGGTAACAACTATTATATTTTACGAGAAAACTTTTTATCACATTTTTTTCAAGTTTCAAAATTTTGAGTGTTGTATCAGCGAATATAATAAAGCTTGAAAAATGCAAACTGACTCTTAAGTCAAGTCATAACAGGGGGGATAGACTGGGAGTTTGGGATTCACATGTACACACTGCTATATTTAAAATATATAGATAACCAACAAGGACCTACTGTATAGCACAGGGAACTCTGCTCAATATTCTGTAATAACCTAAATGGGAAAAGAATTTGAAAAAGAATGGAAAAAAATAAATTAATTAATTAAAAAGAAAAGTCACAAGAGTTGGGTAGTATTTTGTGATCACTTTTTAAAAATGACCGCCTGTCTTTCTAGGTTGCAGGTTTGCTGGTGCTGAATTATAGTGATGACTACCACCACTGGCTGGCTGCCAAGAGTCTAGGGCAATGGCTACAGGAGGAAAAGGTGAGAAATATGACAGGTCATCCAGCATCACCTAAGGACGATTGGTGGGGTCCGTGGAAAGTTGGGAAGGTGTATGTAATTGAAAAGGGCCAAACAGATAAAGCAGATTGGGACCCTTTTGTTTCAGAGCGCGATTCCTTCAGGCTGAAATGTTACTACTGTCCAGAACTGTCCAGAACTCATTCTTTTTCTACAAACACTGAGGACCTTATATTTTCAGTTTATCCACTAGGTGGCACTCATACATGCTTGGTAGACAGACTTTCTCATTCTGGAAAGGGGTTAGAGAAAATTTTAGAATTTTCTACTCTCCGGAGCAACATAACCTCCCCCTTTTAACCAGGATCTAGATATGTAACTTGTGTCATGGATTCTAGTACCAGCTCTACCATTCACGAGCTGTGTGACCTTGCTCAGGTCATGTAATCATACCATACATTCTTAATTTTAATTCTTAATTAATATAAACCGATTGCCGTCAAGTCTCTTTGGGCTTAAAGGTTATGACTATGACGTATAATTAGATATCACCTCATTTGAAGTAATAAATTTAAAAAGTTACTAACCTTATCTTATATCTTCCTTACTTTAAGTATTATTTTCTAATCAGATAAGGGGATTCTCCTGGTTTGTAAGTCAGACCTACTGAAAGTTAACAGACCTAATATACTAAGCTTTATTTCCAGTGTTACCGTAGCTGCTTTTTGTTAAGTTGCAACTGGGCCTGTAATTGACCGAATATTATTCTGAGAAAGCTCTGCCTCTCTGAGGAGCATCTGCCAATTGAGGCTAAACGTTTCCTCTTTCTAACAAAGCAAAAAATCTTGATCTTTGTTTCCTGAGTCTCATTCTTGCTAAATTTTTACAAGAGAGAAGAAGGCATCTGTATTATCTTCTAGGTCTTTTCTAGTTTCTTCTCAATCATTATCTGAATTTACCTCCTTGTAATCTTCAGGAGACTCCTCCCTCCTCCCCTTAATGTTTCCTTTGTGTTATTTAGACACCTGATATTATAGCTGCTTTGTGTCAGAACTAATAGTTGAAGTATAAACTTAATCCATGTTTTGTTAGTTTGTTTTTAAAATGTGCTTTGAATCTTCTTCCATGATCATAGACACATAGAGTAGAAGAGTGTCTAAAATAATAACCAGTTTACCTCCTTCTATGTACAGGTAATGGGAAAACATCTTGCTCAAATATCACTCAGATAATTGATGGAAGAAAAGAAACTAAAACCTGTTTCCTCATTCTTAACTTGCTGCTCTTTCCCCTTTTATCCACGGGGAATACGTTCTAAGACCCCCAGTGGATGCCTGAAACCATGGATAGTACCAAACCCTATATCTACCAAGTCTTTCCCTATGTGTACATACCTATGATAAAGTCTAATTTATAAATTAGGCACAGTAAGGGAATATCTGAATTGCCAGCATCACTACTCTTGCGCTGTGGAGCCATTATTAAGTAAGATAAGTGTTACTTGAACATAGAACTGCCATACCGCAACAGTTGACCTGACAATCCAGGTGGCTATTAAATGACTAATGGGTGGGCACTGCTGGACAAAGGGGTGGTTCAGCTTCTGGGTGGGACAGAGCAGGATGGTGGGAGATTTCATCACACTATTCAGAGTGGTGTACAATTTAAAACCTATGAATTGTTTATTTCTGAAATTTTCCATTTAATATTTTCAGACTATGGTTGATCACAGGTAACTGAAACCACAGGAAGCAAAACTGGGGAGAAGGGGGGAACTTACTGTACTACACCTATCTCTATCCAACCTAGTCAAAGAAACTAAAACAAATGGTGGTGCCTGATTTACTAATAGATAGGGCAAAATTTTAATACAGCATGGCTACCTAACAAGCACCTTCAGGAAAACCTTCAGGATTGCCTACCATGTGCCAGGAACATGTGGTTCACAACATGGGTTTGCCTATTAATTACATATCTTTGCTTATGAAGTTCACAAATTCCATTTTTTAAAAATATATATGTATATATAAAATTATATTATATTACTTATTTAACATCCTGGATTAAAAGCAAAAGAGCTGTAGCAGAAGACTGATGTTCAGAATTTCTCACTTTTCACTCTGAGGAAGGGTCTGGGTATTAAGAGTCCTGTGCCCAATTGAACAGCAATTTACCTTGTTCTTGTGACAGACACCCTGGATCAGAGAAAAGAAGGAGTAGGGAAATTATTTACTGCTCAAGAAGGTAGATGATGTTAAGTTTGTAACTTGAAAACACTCTGCTGGACCAAATTTCCTCCAATTTTACTGTCACTACAATTATTTCCCTTACAGGTCCCTGCAATTTATGGAGTGGATACAAGAATGCTGACTAAAATAATTCGAGATAAGGTATGATAGTCATATTTAGCCAAATTTATGTGTGTATATATATATATATATGTTTTTTTCCCTTTGCCCAAGGAACCCATTGGTGTGTAAAAGAACAAATCTGGTCAATTTCTGTCATTTGGGTCTCTGCCATCCTGCTTTACTATTTTTGATGTAATTTTCAAGACTGAATACTTGATTGGAATGATTGTTACTGAATGGTTTTGAGATTAATTCACTCAGCAGTAGTTTATTGAGTGCCCACTCTATGTTCACTATTCCAAGTGACAAGTTAAAGCCTTTGTAATTCAGCTTATGTGATAGGGCTAGTGAAACAAGTGGAGAAGGTAACTAGGTGCATAAGAATTTTGCCTAAATTGAATACCTACCTGCTGAAAAAGGAAAACCAGGAAGTGTACAGCACTGGGGCCATTATTTTTTAGTCCTCTTGGAGGAGTTTTTGAACTTAGTGAGTTATAGTTCGTGGGTGTATTAAATGAACCCTGTATGTATTACCTCAGTTATATAGTCTTTCTTGAAATTGTTCCAATGACCAAGATGAAGATAAGTTTATCTTTTGCTTTCATATCTGCTAGCTGAAATATTTGACCCTTCCTCTGAGAATATCTCAGCCCCATCTACTTCCTTCTTCTTGTTATAAGAGATGGACACTTGTTTTTTTCTTACATGAAACCTTCATATCCCAGAACACAAAGAAACTTTATCTCATGAATGTTAACTAAATTCCCTTAACGCCACCAAAGTTTTCTCATTAAGTTATATATTTTTTCGTAAAAAAGATACAATTTCAAAGTTAAAAAGATTCTTCAAGAAAATCTGCTGTAGATTGTTGGAATATGTATTGACACAGGATCTCTGTAAACAGAAAAAAAAGCTTTGAAAATAAGAACATGGCCACATACCCATGACCAGAAGAAAGACACTGAGAATTTATGCATTTATTTATCTCTGATTTTATTCCCTCCTCCATGATATTCCTGAGAATAGATGTTAGTGAGATTATATATCCCAGGTAGATTTTTGTGTTTTCATAGCCCAATGATGTTGTGGGAGCAGTAAACAATGATGAGGATACCAGAATGGGAAGGGAATAAAATTGGGAAATTCAATTCAAGCTGTAGATTTGGCAGGTTGAATAGAATATAATCAGTCCTAGTAATTTCGGAAAACACTTTACAAGACCATATCATGTTCTTCATGTGATAGGTTAGTTTAAGGTGAACCCTGCTTTTATCAGAGGCAGTTAGGTTTTCAAAATTTGGCTGAATAGATTAGCACAGACAAAATAGTGGTATTGCCTATTATATTTGATTATGAGTGATATGGGCTCATATTAAAAACGTATGTTGAGGGGGAGACCTTCAAGATGGTGGAGGAGTAAGACGTGGAGATCACCTTCCTCCCCACAAATACATCAGAAGTACATCTACATGTGGAACAACTCCTACAGAACACCTACTGAACGCTGGCAGAAGACCTCAGACTTCCCAAAAGGCAAGAAACTCCCCACGTACCTGTGTAGAGCAAAAGAAAAAAAGAGAAAACAGAAGCAAAAGAATAGGGACGGGACCTGCACCAGTGGGAGGGAGCTGTGAAGGAGGAAAGATTTCCACACACTAGGAAGCCCCTTCACGGGCGGAGACTGCGGATGGCAGAAGGGGGAAGCTTCGGAGCCACGGAGGAGAGCGCAGCCACAGGGGTGCGGAGGGCAAAGTGGAGAGATTCCCGCACGGAGGATCGGTGCCGCCCAGCACTCACCAGCCCGAGAGGCTTGTCTGCTCACCCGCCGGGGTGGGTGGGGGCTGGGAGCTGAGGCTTGGGCTTCGGAGGTAAGATCCCAGGGAGAGGACTGGGGTTGACCGTGTGAACACAGCTTGAAGGGAGCTAGTACACCACAGCTAAGCAGGAGAGAGGCCAGGAAAAAGTCTGGAGCTGCTGAAGAGACAAGAGACCATTGTTTCAGGGTGCGCAAGGAGAGCGGATTCAGAGCACCACCTAAACGAGCTCCAGAGACTGGCACGAGCCGCGGCTATCAGCGGGGACCCCAGAAACGGGCATGAAACGCTAAGGCTGCTGCTGCCACCACCAAGAAGCCTGTGTGCAAGCACAGGTCATTATCCACACCTCACCTCCTGAGAGCATGTGCAGCCCGCCAGTTCCAGGGTCCCGTGATCCAGGGACAACTTCCCTGGGAGAACACACGGCGCGCCTCAGGCTGGTGCAACGTCACGTGGGCCTCTGCCGCCGCAGGCTCGCCCCGCCTCCTCCGTACCCCTCCCTACCCCCGGCCTGAGTGAGCCAGAGCCCCCGAATCAGCTGCTCCTTTAACCCCGTCCTGTCTGAGCGAAGAACAGACGCCCTCAGGCGACCTACACGCAGAGGCGGGGCCAATCCAAAGCTGAACCCCAGGAGCTGTGCGAACAGAGAAAGGAAAATCCCTCTGAGCAGCCTCAGGAGCAGTGGATTAAATCTCGACAATCAACTTGATGTACCTGCATCTGTGGAATACCTGAAGAGACAATGAATCATCCCAAAATTGAGGGGGTGGACTTGAGAATAACGATATATATATTTTTTTCCTTTTTCTCTTTTTGTGAGTGGTCGTATGGCTGACAGGGTCTTGGTGCTCTGGCCGGGTGTCAGGGCTGTGCCTCTAAGGTGGGAGTGCCGAGTTCAGGATATTGGTTCACCAGAGAACTCCCAGCTCCACCTAATATCAAACAGCGAAAGTTCTCCTAGATATCTCCATCTCAACACTAAGACCCAGCTCCACTCAATGACCAGCAAGCTACAGTGCTGCACACCCTATGTCAAACGAATAACAGGACAGGAACACAACCACACCCATTAGCAGAGAGGCTGCCTAAAATCATAATAAGGTCACAGACACCCCAAAACACATTACCGGATGCGGTCCTGCCCACCAGAAAGACAAGATCCAGCCTCATCCACCAGAACACAGGCACTAGTCCCCTCCACCAGGAAGCCTACACAACCCACTGAACCAACCTTAGCCACTGGGGGCAGACACCAAAAACAACGGAAACTACAAACCTGAAGCCTGCGAAAAGGAGGCACCAAAAACAGTAAGTTAAGAAAAATGAGAAGATAGAGAAACACACAGCAGATAAAGGAGCAAGGTATAAACCCACCAGACCAAACAAGTGAAGAGGAAAGAGGCAGTCTACCTGAAAAAGAATTCACAATAATGATAGTAAAGATGATCCAAAATCTTGGAAATAGAATGGAGAAAATACTAGAAACGTTTAACAAGGACATAGAAGAACTAAAGAGCCAACAAACATGATGACAACACAATAAATGAAATTAAAACTTCTCTAGAAGGAATCAATAGCAGAATAACTGAGGCAGAAGAACGGGTAAGTGACGTGGAAGATAAAAGAGTGGAAATAACTACTGCAGAGCAGAATAAAGAAAAAAGAATGAAAAGAGTTGAGGACACTCTCAGAGACTTCTGGGTCAACATTAAATACACAAACATTCGAATTATAGGGGTCACAGAAGAAGAAGAGAAAAAGGAAGTGACTGAGAAAATATTTGAAGAGATCATAGTTGAAAACTTCCCTAATATGGGAAAGGAAATAGTTAAGCAAGTCCAGGAAATGCAGAGAGTCCCATACAGGATAAATCGAAGGAGAAACAAGCCAAGACACATATTACTCAAACTATCAAAAATTAAATACAAAGAAAAAATATTAAGATCAGCAAAGGAAAACCAACAAATAACATACAAGGGAATCCCCATAAGGTTAACAGCTGATCTTTCAGCAGAAACTCTGCAAGCCAGAAGGGAGTGGCAGGACATATTTAAAGTGATGAAAGGGAAAAACCTACAACCAAGACTACTTTACCCAGCAAGGATCTCATTCAGATTCGACAAAGAAATTAAAATCTTTACAGACAAACAAAAGCTAAGAGAATTCAGCACCAGCAAACCAGCTTTACAACAAATGCTAAAGGAACTTCTCTAGCCAGGAAACACAAGAGAAAGAAAAGACCTACAATAACAAACCCAAAACAATTAAGAAAATGATAATAAGAACATACATATCAATAATTACCTTAAATGTAAATGGATTAAATGCTCGAAATAAGACATGGATTGGCTGAATGGATGCAAAACAACACCCTCATATATGCTGTCTACAAGAGACCCACTTCACACAGGAGACACAAAGAACTGAAAGTGAGGGAATGGAAAAAGATATTCCATGGAAATGGAAATCAAAAGAAAGCTGGAGTAGCAATTCTCATATGAGACAAAATAGACATTAAAATAAAGACTATTACAAGAGACAAAGAAGGACACTACATAATGATCAAGGGATCAATCCAAGAAGAAGATATAAGAACTGTAAGTATTTATGCACCCAACATAGGAACACCTCAATACATAAGGAAAATGCTAACAGCCATAAAAGGGGAAATTGACAGTAACACAATCATAGTAGGGGACTTTAAGACCGCACTTTCAACAATGGACAGATGATCCAAAATTTAAAAAAAGAAGGAAACACAAGCTTTAAATGATACATTAAACAAGATAGAGTTAATTGATATTTATAGGACATTCCATCCAAAAACAACAGAATACACTTTCTTCTCAAGTGCTCATGGAACATTCTCCAGGATAGATCATATCCAGGGTCACAAATCAAGCCTTAGTAAATTTAAGGAAATTGAAATCATACCATGTATCTTTTCTGACCACACCTCTATGAGACTAGATATCAATTACAGGAAAAAATCTGTAAAAAATACAAACACATGGAGGCTAAACAATACACTACTTAATAACCAAGAGATCACTGAAGAAATCAAAGAGGAAATCAAAAAATACCTAAAAACAAATGACGATGAAAACACGACGACCCAAAACCTATGGGATGCAGCAAAAGCAGTTCTAAGAGGGAAGTTTATAGCAATAAATTCCTACCTCAAGAAGCAAGAAATATCTCGAATAAACAACCAAACCTTACATCTAAAGCAATTAGAGAAAGAAGAACAAATAAACCACCAAAGTTAGCAGAATGAAAGAAATCATAAAGATCAGATCAGAAATAAATGAAAAATAAATGAAGCAAACAACACCAAAGATCAATAAAGCTAAAAGCTGGTTCTTTGAGAAGACAAACAAAATTGATAAACCATTAGCCACACTCATCAAGAAAAAAAGTGAGAAGACTCAAATCAATAGAATTAGAAATGAAAAAGGAGAAGTAATAACTGACACTGCAGAAATACAAAGAATCATGAAAGATTACTACAAGCAACTGTATGCCAATAAAATGAACAACATGGAAGGAATGGACGAATTCTTAGAAAAGCACAACCTTCCGAGACTGAGCCAGGAAGAAATAGAAAATATGAACAGACCAATCAAAAGCACTGAAATTGAGACTGTGATTTAAATGCTTCCAACAAACAAAAGCCCAGGACCAGATGGCTTCACAGGCAAATTCTATCAAATATTTAGAGAAGAGCTAACACCTATCCTTCTCAAACTCTTCCAAAATATAGCATAGTGAGGAGCACTCCCCAAATCATTCTACGAGGCCACCATCACCCTGATACCAAAACCAGACAAAGATGTCACAAAGAAAGAAAACTACAGGCCAATATCACTGATGAACATAGATGAAAAAATCCTCAACAAAATACTAGGAAATAGAATCTAACAGCACATTAAAAGGATCATACACCATGATCAAGTGGGGTTTAGCCTAGGAATGCAAGGATTCTTCAATATACGCAAATCAATCAATGTGATACACCATATTAACAAATTGAAGGGTAAACACCATATGATCATCTCAAGAGATGCAGAAAAAGCTTTTGACAAAATTCAACACCCATTTATGATAAAAAACCTCCAGAAGGTAGGCATAGGGGGAACTTACCTCAACCTAATAAAGGCCATATATGACAAACCCACAGCCAACATGGTTCTCAATGGTGAAAAACTGAAACCATTTCCACTAAGATCAGGAATAAGACAAGGTTGCCCACTCTCACCACTATTATTCAACATAGCTTTGGAAGTTTTAGCCACAGCAATTAGAGAAGAAAAAGAAATAAAAGGAATCCAAATCAGAAAAGAAGAAGTAAAGCTGTCACTGTTTGCAGATGACATGATACAATATATAGAGAATACTAAAGATGCTACCAGAAAACTACTAGAGCTAATCAATGAATTTGGTAAGTAGCAGGATACAAAAGTAACGCACAGAAATCTCTTGCATTCCTATACACTAATGATGAAAAATCTGAAAGAGAAATTAAGGAAACACTCCCATTTACCACTGCAACAAAAAGAATAATATACCTAGGAATAAACCTACCTAAGGAGACAAAACACCCATATGCAGAAAACTATACGACACTGATGAAAGAAATTAAGGATGATACAAACAGATGGAGAGATATACCATGTTCTTGGATTGGAAGAATCAACGTTGTGAAAATGACTATACTACCCAAAGCAATCTACAGATTCAATGCAATCCCTATCAAATTATCAATGGCATTTTTCACAGAATTAGAACAAAAAATTTCACAATTTGTATTGAAACACAGAAGACCCTGAATAGCCAAAGCAATCTTCAGAAAGAAAAACGGAGCTGGAGGAATCAGGCTCCCTGGCTTCACATTACACTACAAAGCTACAGTAATCAAGACAGTATGGTACTGGCACAAAAACAGAAAGAGATGAATGGAACAGGATAGAAAGCCCAGAGATAAACCCATGCACATAGGGTCCCCTTATTTTTGATAAAGGAGGCAAGAATATACAATGGAGAAAAGACAGCCTTTTCAATAAGTGGTGCTGATAAAACTGGACAGCTACATGTAAAAGAATGAAATTAGGGGCTTCCCTGGTGGCGCAGTGGTTGAGAATCTGCCTGCTAATGCAGGGGACACGGGTTCGAGCCCTGGTCTGGGAAGATCCCACATGCCACGGAGCGGCTGGGCCCGTGAGCCACAACTGCTGAGCCTGCGCGTCTGGAGCCTGTGCCCCGCAACGGGAGGGGCCGCGATAGTGAAAGGCCCGCGCACCGCGATGAAGAGCGGTCCCCGCACCGCGACGAAGAGTGGCCCCCACTTGCCGCAACTAGAGAAAGCCCTCGCACGAACCGAAGACCCAGCACAGCCAAAAATAAATAAATAAAATAAAATTAAATAGCCTACTTTAAAAAAAAAAAAAAAAAAAAAAAAAAGAATGAAATTAGAACACTCCCTAACACCATACACAAAAATAAACTCAAAATGGATTACAGACCTAAATTTAAGGCCAGACACTATAAACTCTTAGAGGAAAACATAGGCAGAGCACTCTATGACAAAAATCACAGCAAGATCCTTTTTGACCCACCTCCTAGAGAAATGGAAATAAAAACAAAAATAAACAAATGGGACCTAATGAAACTTAAAAGCTCTTGTACAGCCAAGGAAACCATAAAAAAGACAAAAAGACAACCCTCAGCATGGGAGAAAATATTTGCAAATGAAGCCACTGACAAAGGATTAATCTCCAAAATTTACAAGCAGCTCATGCAGCTCAATATTAAAAAAACAAACAACCCAATCCAAAAATTGGCAGAAGACCTAAACAGACATTCCTCTAAAGAAGATATACAGATTGCCAACAAACACATGAAAGAATGCTCAACGTCAGTAATCATTAGAGAATTGCAAATCAAAACTACGATGAGGTATCACCTCACACCACTCAGAATGCCCATCATCAAAAAATGTACAAACAGTATATGCTGGAGAGGGTGTGGAGAAAAGGGAACCCTCTTGCACTATTGGTGGGAATGTAAATTGATACAGCCACTCTGGTGAACAGTATGGAGTTTCCTTAAAAAACTAAAAATAGAACTACCATACAACCCAACAATCCCACTACTGGGCACATACCCTGAGAAAAGCATAATTCAAAAAGAGTCATGTACCACAATGTTCATTGCAGCTCTATTTACAATAGCCAGGACATGGAAACAACCTAAGTGTCCATCGACAGATGAATGGATAAAGAAGATGTGGCACAGAAGCCTCTTAGATAACCTCATCCACCAGAGGGCAGACAGCAGAAGGAAGAAGAACTAAAATCCTGCAGCCTGTGGAACCAAAACTACATTCCCAGAAAGACAGACAAGATTAAAAGGCAGAGGGCTATGTACCAGATGAAGGAACAAGATAAAACCTCAGAAAAGCAACTGAATGACGTGTAGACAGGAAACCTTCCAGAAAATGAATTCAGAATAATGATAATGAAGATGATCCAGGACCTCGGAAAAAGAATGGAAGCAAAGATCAAGAAGATGCAAGAAATGTTTAACAAAGACCTAGAAGAATTAAAGAATAAACACCTAGAAGAATTAAAAAACAAACAAACAGAGATGAACAATACAATAACTGAAATGAAAAATACACTAGAAGGAATCAATAGCAGAATAACTGAGCAGAAGAACGGATAAGGGACCTTGAAGACAGAATGGTGGAATTCACTGGCATGGAACAGAAAAAAGAAAAAAGAATGAAAAGAAATGAAGATAGCTTAAGAGTCTCTGGGACAACATTAAATGCAAAAACATTCGCATTATAGGGGTCCCAGAAGGAGAACAGAGAGAGAAAGGACCCGAGAAAATATTTGAAGAGATTATAGTTGGAAACTTCCCTAACACGGGAAAGGAAGCAGCCACCCAAGTCCAGGAAGCCAGAGAGTCCCAGGCAGGATAAACCCAGGTAGAAATCCACTGAGACACATAATAATCAAATTGACAAAAATTAAAGACAAACAAAAATTATTGAAACAACGAGGGAAAGACGACAAATAACATACAAGGGAACTCCCATAAAGTTAACAGCTGATTTCTCAGCAGAAACTCTACAAGTCAGAAAGGAGTGGCATGATATATTTAAGGTGATGAAAGGAAAGAACCTACCACCAAGATTACTCTACCTGGCAAGGATCTCATTCAGATTCGACGGAGAAATCAAAAGCTTTACAGACAAGCAAAAGCTAAGAGAATTCAGCACCACTAAACCAGCTCTAAAAGAAATGCTAAAGGAACTTCTCTAAATGAGAAACACAAGAGAAGAAAGAGACCTACAAAAACAAACCCATAACAACTAAGAAAATGGTAATAGGAACATACATATAGATAATTACCTTAAACGTGAATGAATTAAATGCTCCAACCCGAAGACACAGGCTCACTGAATGGGTACAAAAACAAGACCCATATATATGCTGTCTACAAGAGACCCACTTCAGACCTAGGGACACATACAGACTGAAAGTGAGGGGATGGAAAAAAATATTCCATGCAAGTGGAAATCAAAAGAAAGCTGGAGTAGCAATACTTATATCAGATAAAATAGACTTTAAAATAAAGAATGTTACAAGAGACAAGGAAGGACACTACATAATGATCAAGGTCATTATTGTCAACTAACCTATGACAAAGGAGGCAAGGATATATAATGGAGAAAAGACAGTCGCTTCAATAAGTGGTGCTGGGCAAATTGGACAGCTACATGTAAAAGAATGAAATTAGAACACTAACACCATACACAAAAATAAACTCAGAATGGATTAGAGACCTAAATGTAAGACCATACACTATAAAACTCTTAGAGGAAAACATAGGAAGAACACTCTTTCTTTGACATAAATCACAGCAAGGTCTTTTTGGATCCACCTCCTAGAGTAATGGAAAGAAAGACAAAGATAAACAAATGGAACCTAATGAAACATAAAAGCTTATGCACAACAAAGGAAACTACAAACAAGACGAAAAGACAACCTTCAGAATGGGAGAAAATATTTGCAAATGAATCAACAGACAAAGGATTAATCTCCAAAATATATAAGCAGCTCATGCAGCTCAATATTAAAAAAACAAACAACCCAATCCAAAAATGGGCAGAAGACTTAAATAGACATTTCTCCAAAGAAGACATACAGATGTCCAAGAAGCATATGAAAAGCTGCTCAACATCACTATTTATTAGAAAAATGCAAATGAAAACTACAATGAGGAATCACCTCACACCAGTTAGAATGGTCATCATCAGAAAATCTACAAACAACAAATGCTGGAGAGGGTGTGGAGAAAAGGGAACCCTCTTGCACTTTTGGTGGGAATGTAAATTGATACAGCCACTATGCAGAACAGTATGGAGGTTCCTTAAAAAACTAGAAATAGAATTACCATATGACCCAGCAATCCCACTACTGGGCGTATACCCAGAGAAAACTATAATTCAAAAAGACACATGCACCCCCGTGTTCATTGCAGCACTATTTACAATAGCCAAGACATGGAAGCAACCTAAATGCCCATCGACAGACAAATGGATAAAGAAGATGTGGTACATATATACAATGGAATATTACTCAGCCATAAAAAGGAACGAAATTGGGTCTTTTATAGAGACATGGATGGATCTAGAGACTGTCATACAGGGGGAAGTAAGTCAGAAAGAGAAAAACAAATATTGTATGTTAACGCATATGTGTGGAACGTAGAAAAATGGTACAGATGAACTGGTTTGCAGGGCAGAAATTGAGGCACAGATGTAGAGAACAAACGTATGAACACCAAGGGGGGAAAGTGGTGGTGGGGTGGTGGTGGTGTGATGAATTGGGATATTGGGATTGACATATGTACACTAATATGTATAAAATGGATAACTAATAAGAACCTGCTGTATAAAAAAATAAATTAAATTAAAAAATTTAAAAAAATTTTTTTAAAAATATGTGGCACATATATACAATGGAATATTACTTAGCCATAAAAAGAAACGAAATTGAGTTATTTGTAATGAGGTGGTTGGACCTGGAGTCTGTCATACAGAGTGAAGTAAGTCAGAAAGAGAAAAACAAATACCGTATGCTAACATATATGGAATCTAAAATAAAATGGTTCTAAAAAACCTAGGGACAGGAAAGGAATAAAGACGCAGACGTAGAGAATGGACCTGAGGGCACGGGGAGGGGGAAGGGTAAGATGTGACAAGGTGAGAGAGTGGCATGGACATATATATACTACCAAACGTAAAATAGATAGCTAGTGGGAAGCAGCCGCATAGCACAGGGAGATCAGCTCAGTGCTTTGTGACCACCTAGAGGGGTGGGATAGGGAAGGTGGGAGGGAGACTCTAGAGCGGGGAGATATGGGGACGTATGTATATGTATAGCTGATTCACTATGTTATAAAGCAGAAACTAACACACCATTGTAAAGCAATTATACTCCAATAAAGATGTTAAAAACGACAAGAACAACAACAACAAAACTATGTTGTGGCTTTCAGTTCTATTAGTCTTGGGTTGAAAAGTAGGGGTGTTTGTCATTCAGCATGCTTTAAGAAAAAGGGAATGAGAACTGAAAACCGAATTTCAAAGTTAGGGATCCATAAATATAGTCAAGGACTTCTGTGATTTGGATTATAAAAGTAAGTGGAGATCACTATGAAACTTAATAATCCAGTATGGAAGTGAAAGGTGATTTTTACTATTTTTCCCAGAGTGTGAGGTAGTACTCTGGTTTTAATAATCACACTGAAATAACCATCTGACCCTCTAACCATGTTGCTGGTACTCACTCACTCCCAAGTTACTTCTCCTAAGGAATGCGTTTCAAAGGGAAATAAAGGCTTTCCTCTATTTCCTTCAGTGCAACAATTTCCTTGGAGAAAAGCAAATCAATGAATTATTTTGACTTGTTCCCTCCCTCAATAAAGTCTTGATTATGAAATATACCATTTTCTAAATAGGTCAAAGTAGACTTACTAACAAGTAAATCTCAAGACAGCTAAGAATAATATAACATTTGCCACATTCAAGCTAGGAAGGTTAATTTGTGAAAACTTTACAGAGGGTTAAGCATGCTGTAAAGTTCAAGCCCTTATTAGCATGTCTAAAGCAGTGAACCCTTTCATAGCAACTTCTCAAAGTTTGTGACTTATACAGCATTCCACATTTTTTTGTTTGTGAATTTTACTCTCTAATAAGTTTGCATTCTTTTTCAATTTTCAGCTATTTTTAGACTTCTTTTTTTCTTCTCAATTGATTATTTTGTCGATGTCACCCACGAAATAGCTTTAGGTCTTAAGTACTCTAAATGCTCTGATTTGCATCTACTGGAGACCTGAATTCTGTTGCCCTTTGACTTTGCTTACCCCAGGTGACTGTCTCAGCCCTAAAAGAACTAATTGTACCTTCTCATAGTGTTTCCCAAAATGTACCATGCAAACTGCTTCATCTTTCCTAGTTGAGAAGATGAAGATCTCTTGCTGATGGTTATGAGTATGTTATAAAGACATCTAAATAGTGGAGCAGCTGTGTAAGTCCCTGTGAATTTAACCTGTCAGCACCTGCATCCTTGCTCCCTGTTAACTGTCTAATTTTTTAATTTGATAGGGTACCATGCTTGGGAAGATTGAATTTGAAGGTCAGTCTGTGGACTTTGTGGATCCAAATAAGCAGAATTTGATTGCTGAGGTTTCAACCAAGGTGAGAAATTTTCCTTCATGTTTTGTTGTTTTATTTTATTCCCTTTAGACTTTCCTCTTTTGTAATATCAAAATCTTCCTTTAAGTCGAGGTCATCTTCCAGAAGCATCAGAGTTGAGGGAAAAAAGGGTCTCATAGCAGTTAAAATTGATATATTACAAAATCAGTGCATTTAAAGTTATAACTTTTACTTACAGAGTGATCTTCATGGCCTGATTTAGAGGCTGTTTACTGTTATTTTAATTTTTCTTCTCTCCTCTTGTGGTTCCTTAGCTCAAGACTTTAACAATGTCAAATAAAAGGGCTGTTCAATTGAATATCAGGAGTCAGAGCGAATGGTCTGCCAGAGAGTCAAGAACACTTTATAGAAATCAGACCCAGTACAGTAATCAGAATCTGGGGTCATTTTGTGCAGGGAAAAGTATTCCTGAGCACACTGAATATTTAATGTATTATAGCTCAGTTCAAAGAGTAGTATTCATGACGATGACTGTATCACCCCAAAGTGAGATATGTTTATTGTATATTTACAGGAAGGTATAGAGTACATCTTAGAAAGATGTGTTGATTTTGAGTGAATATCTGTTAATGTAGTTGTGAGTCTCTTGGGCTACAGCCTCTGTCGTTGGGGACCATAGAGGTTGGTGGGGTAGGCAAGCAAGTAGGCACCATGGAGAGAATACTGTGATAAATGCTGTCCTTGGAATGTGCATGAGGTACCATAAAGGCATGTGTGGGGAAACATCCAATGAAATAGGTGGATCAAGGGAGGTTTTTACAGAGGAATTAGGCTTGTTCTGAGACATAAAGAGCAATTCGGTAGATGGAGAGCTAGGAGAACTTCGTTTCAGGCAGAGGAAATGGCATGTGTTGAAAGGCACAGAGGTATGAGACGATACGGTGTCTCTGAAGAGTTATGTGTAGTTTGGTGTGGCTGACCTAAGGGTTCGCACATATAGGTTCCCACATTTGGCCAAAGATGAGTGGAGATGGACGGGGCTAGAGCTAGATGGTTTAGTACCGTTGGCTAAATAAATCAACCAACTTGGAGACTACTGGGAACCCATTTGGCATCATTTTGGAGCAAAGTAAACTGGATAAAAGAGCAGATAACTAGAAAGTTATTGCAACTAATTAGGACAAAACTCGTGAAAGCCTAGCCTGAGCAGTAACAGCAGGAAAAGAGACAGCAGGGTGGCTTAGACAAATAGGAGAAAGAGGTTTTAACATATTTTCCTATGAAGTGGTTTTGTTTGAGACACAGCATGATAGAGGGCTATTTTTATAGAATTTTAGAGTTTAGAACTACCTTGGAGATCTAGTCTAGATTTTCCAAATGTGAGAAGTATTGGCCTGGAGAAAGTCACCTTAAAAAAATTCTGTGGTCAATTAAGTTTGAAAAATACTGCATAATATATTCCTGTCTTGGAGATTCCTAGCAAATTCATATATCCCAGTTTCTGTGAGGTCTTGCTTACTTCTGTCATTCTGTACAGAGAGTATATGGTGTGTTTGTGTAGACACCAGATTGCAAATTTCATCTAAAACCTTTCACAGACTTTGAAATCATTCTAAATTCAGAATGTGCTAGCTGACTCTCGAAGCTGGGACCAGTGTGGGCACCCAGCCCTCTAGGCTTTCTCTCTCTCTCTCTTATTTCTTCTTTTATGGCTTTGGGGAACTACTTCTTGGGTAAATGCCTGTGAAAATGGATCTGACTCCTAGCAGTGCTTAAAACATAGGTAATGATTATGATATGCTCTGGGATCCTTTTATGAAGCCTACCATTTAAATGCAAATGATTGCACAGTAACCTAAAGGGACCAGGGGTCTACACTAGCTTAGCGAGTCCTCTGACTCAGACTGATTTTATCCATTAGCCCCACTGCATAAGCCTAATGCACAACAGCTCTACCTCATCCAAACTTTATTGCAAGTTGAGGATCAAGTGGTATTTAAAGCATGATATATCTATTACTACATCTGTTTAGTGCTGAATCAGGCAATAATACTTGGAAATTCCATTGCTACTGGTTGTTAATGAGGCAAAACATGGGAAAGATATTTGTTAATTATGGAAGCAACCAATTTCTTAGGGATAACTGTTATTACTGTAATCAACATTTTATACAAAACAGCAAGGTACTTTGTTCTCATGAAGAAGATAGAGTTTGTGGCATTTGCTGTGCCTTTCTTACAAATTGATTGTTAACTGCCAGCCACTCCCTAGTAGTTAGCAATCAATCTGTTACCAAGTGCAGAGCATCCTGAGATGTTTATGATATTGATGTGTTGCTCATAGCTGGACCTTCTCTCTTACTCTCTGTTTTTTAAAATGGCAGGATGTCAAGGTGTATGGCAAAGGAAATCCCACGAAAGTGGTAGCTGTAGACTGTGGGATAAAAAACAATGTAATCCGCTTACTAGTAAAGGTAAGTAATTTGTTCCATCTCAAGGATGGGGGTTTCTAATATTGATCGTTAGTGTTAATCTGATTTCCTCTATCTGTTTCAGAGAAAGCTTGTGTATTCTGTCAGAATGTCAGGGGATATACTCTCTTCTTTTTGCCTTTGATCTATTAAATAACACATTTATTCCTGCTAAAATTAGAGATGTAGATTTCTGTTAAAAAAAAAAAAACCTCAAAGGCCACAAAAACACAGAAGGAAATGAAGACTGTTCTTTTCACTTACTGACTGACATTCTGAGACATGACACACTCAGTTTCTTGGGGTTTAGAGATAACCAAAAAGGTAGTCAGTAGGAGAACTCCCCCTTTGGGTTACATTTATTATGTACCACATGTTTGTAGGGATCATGCCCTGATATAGTACAAACTTGCACATTGCTTTATATCAACTCTTAGAGAACCAATTGAAGTTAGACCTTAAAAATACTTGAGGAGAACGTAACCATTATTACAATGTTTTCTTAAACATTGTTTTGTTGGGATTTCTCCTTCTCCTCTTTCTCTCTCTGTCTCCCTCTGTCTCTTTGTCTTTCTATTTCTCTTATACACATGCACCCCACCCCTAGATATATTTGCATAACACCAGATTAGCATGGGTAAAGGAGAATTCTTCAATTCACTTTTTTTGTTATAGAATATCAGCAACATCCAAATCATGATTTTGAATGCTGATCAATTTTATTAACAAAAGTGTGCATGGACCCTTAAATAGTAGATGCTGTGGTTGGCCTAGCCATATCTCCCTCTCATTTTATCATTTTAAGACATTTTGTTCATCTTCTAATTGCAAGTGTCTGCGTCTTATTGCCTGAGGGCTCTCTTTGGTTGGTTGGAGGCTGCTGGCAGGCAGGAAATGACATAGAATTAATGATCCCTGGAGCAGCCCCAATCAATGACAGAGTATAAATTCCCCAGCTCCCTTGCCACATTGCTAAGCTGTCTTTAGGTGAAATATGCTACACTGGCTCTCAGAATTCCCCAGTGGGCTGAAGCTCCTTTTCTTCATTGTAGTAACTGCCTGATAATGCACACTTTATGAGGGTCTTTCCCCATGTTGCTTTCTATTGCTATTTCCTGGAAACCCCTCGAAAGAAACTTCTTTCTCTCAAATTCTTATATCAGGAAATGCTTCTAGGGAAATACTCAAAGACATCTTTCCATCCACTTTTGTATAGAAAAGTTCTAATTTTTCTATCAGAATATAGGTATTATAGATAATATGAAAGAACCCTAGGAAAGAAATCATTAAAATTTGGTCAGACAAAAAATACAGAATTGAAAAAGGTGAGAGGTGGACCAAATTAAATTTTGGAGAAAGGGATTTATCTTCTTTTTTGCAACTCCCTCTCCCAGAGCTAGGGAAGATAACCTGTATTCCTGTGTGCCCAGTCACGAAGCCTTTAGGTCTGCAGCCTCCTGAAGTGTGGGAAAATGCATTATCTATTTTTTCAGAATCAAAATGTAAATAGTGTTTTTTTCCTCCACTTTCTATCCTAGGGTCCATTTACATCACACAAAATATGAGTCAACAAAGAGTTTTTTGCTCAGCATTATTTATTTGAATCGTGGACTCAGTTTCCCTTCCCTTTCGGGAGTAATTAACCAAGAGAAGGTTTACCACTTCGGCGAAGAAAAATATTATTAAATTGACCATTCTTGTGTTTCTTTTCCAGCGAGGAGCAGAAGTGCATGTAGTGCCCTGGAATCATGATTTCACCAAGATGGAGTATGATGGGCTTTTAATTGCCGGAGGACCTGGGAACCCAGCTCTTGCACACCCACTAATTCAGAATGTCAAAAAGGTACAGTGAACCTGGGATAGTCTGTGTCTGTGTGTGAAGTGGAGAGAGTCTGCTCTGCACGGCCGAAAAAGCTGTAATATATTTTATTTATACAAGTAATTTTTTAGTACTCCTATTTGTGACCTCTGAGGCAATGTCAGCACAGATAGTATATAGGGGGAACCAACGAGGAGAGAGTTCCACAGGAAGAAGAAAAAAGAACTTCAGACAAAGTGACTGGGATTGTGTCCTTGAGTGCATAGAGCTGGAGTCCAATCTCCAAATGTGTTGTCTGTACAACCGGAAAATGACAACTTGGGACCTATAAGACCTTCAAGTTTCCAGAGAAATATTAAATTAGATTTAGTTTAGTCTGGATGTTAAGTACATTCTATTGAACTTTAATGCTGCAAATTGTCAATCCTGTCCTTATTTATCTTCTAACTTTTTATTCAATTACTATTGTCTTTACCTTATAAATTAAGAAAAAAAAATGCTTCATTTCATTCCTTCAGAGATTGCATTTTTTGGAATCGTTCTTCTGGAGTAATAAAATTTTTCCCTGATTTAGATCTTGGAGAGTGATCGCAAAGAGCCATTGTTTGGAATCAGTACAGGAAATTTAATAACAGGATTGGCTGCTGGTGCCCAAGCCTACAAAATGTCTATGGCCAACAGGTAAGGCAGTTATGCTTCTGTTTACATGTCAAACTGGCTCTGAAATACTGTTAGTAACTAAACCGAAAAGACTTAGAAAACAACGTGCCATTTTCTTCAGAGTAAATCGATAAGCACACTACTATATGGTTCACAGTTGGCTGACTACCTGATACCACTTTTATTGCATTTTTGAAAGGCAGCCTTCTCTAACGATAACTTTGCCGTAGTTTAAAGTTATTTTCCTTTCCTTGGCATAAATTGAAGTTATAATACTCAATCAAATAATATTCCAAGGGAAATTGTTCTGATTTTAAGCTTGATTTCAGAGCACTGATAACACTGTAAAACTCTAGTGTGACTTAAGAACCGAGAAATCTTCAGCTCCTCTTGGTTTTACTTCCTTACCCCAAATGATGTTAATTTATTCAACATGGAACTTTCCCCCACAGTCCACCCTCCACATAAAGTATAATTCAGATTGATTCAGGACTGAGTTGTTATCTCTTTATTATCCCCCAAGAACTCTTCTTTGGCTTTAAAATTACTGTAGCTCCCTTAAAATAAGTGGCTTATATTTGTCTCTGTTCAGCTAGTGAGCAAATCTTAGCTTTTTGTTATGAGTGCAATTCCCCTTTTCTAAAACTGATTACAGAAGTTTAATAGACCTGATATTTAACACACAACAAAGCTTCCTGAATTGATTTTTGTCCTAAAATGATTGGGATTAACAATCTGTGACTTTTCTCATGGAGTAATTTTCACTGAGCAATTGAAACTTTTGAATTTTAATAGGCTTTTCTTGTTCACTATTTTACAACTAATGCATTTATATTCTTTTCTTCACTTTTCCTTTTCCATATCCTTTTCCCCCTTTTCTCTCCAGAGGGCAGAATCAGCCTGTTTTGAATATCACAAACAGACAGGCTTTCATTACTGCTCAGAATCATGGCTATGCCCTGGACGGCACCCTTCCTGCTGGTTGGAAACCACTTTTTGTGAATGTCAATGATCAAACAAATGAGGTAAGTGCTCTCATTAAACCTGTTGAGTGAGTGATGAGAAGTGCAGGACTTTGAATACTCTGTTTTACAATGGCCTTTCCCTTGTTTATGTGGGCTTTTCTGGGGTGTGTATGTGGAAGAATTCTTGTTACAGATTATTTCCCACAGCCCTCTGCTTTTTAAAAAGTCATTTCTCTCTGTCTTATTCTCTTATCGGTTGACTCATTAAGATCCACAGTTTGAGTGGTTAATCAATGGCTGTCTTACACATTCATTGCTAATGGGTGGTTGGTGGAGGTCTGTTTGGGCCCAGTCTGCGTGGGTCTCTGGGACTCACTTAGCACTGAAGTAGCCTTTGAGAAGACCCTTGGAGAAGTAATTTAGGAGTTGGAGAAAAGAAGAGGATTTGAGTTTATTCTGAACAGAGCCTAGAGGGGCCTCAAAGGCTATAGACCAAATCAGTTGTTTTTAATAAGGGAACCACACCAGTTGAATCTTTATTGGCCTATTTTTATTAGTACTGTTTGTTTTTAGAATGTTCTCAAACTTTTAACTTAATTTTTAAAGTTTGAACTTTATTGTCCACTGAATCATACATAGTCCTGGTTGACATTCTTTGTTACTGAAGGAATTTCTTCCCATTTCTTTTTCCTTTAGGGGATTATGCATGAGAGCAAACCCTTCTTTGGTGTGCAGTTCCACCCAGAAGTCAGCCCAGGGCCAACAGACACTGAGGTATGTCAGAAAGATGAGGCCTATTATATATTAAAAAATTTTTAAATCAGAAATATATTTATGTGAAAAATTGAGAAACCAAAATAATCACCTGGGTGGTCTTAGTACAGAACATTCTTAAAAAGAGTGCTTTGATAATGCCCATATTGTAAGAAAATTTCCCCATGAATATCATGGAGGAAATTTCTATCTTTTTAAACAGTTAAAGTGGGAAAGCGCTTAAGAAACTGATGCCATGTGATTTTTATTTAAATGATTATCATTCTAATATATTTAGTTCTGAAATTTACAATTGTGGTACTATGCAAATGAATTCCCTCTTGCTATCTCGTTCTCATAACTGAAATGAAATTTTAATCCCCCATCTGTGACTTCACAAAAACCCCTATGGCAACTGGTTGCGTAGCCACGAAGGAAGAATAAACAGCAGCAGGAACAGGAAGAAGGTCAGGGGTGTCGGGAGGGGAGAGGGTATACGTGCACATACATATGAGTCAGATGGCTTAAGAAAAGAACCATAAGGAATGCTTAGAGGAGTTTTGTTTTTAATTTAAATATTTTTACTTTTTTGTGTGAGCTTCTGGTTCAATGTTCAACAACATCTTTCCAAACAAGAGCTTGTGGTGATACTCAGAAAAGTCTGGGAAGTCTGAAGTGACTCTTCCTCTTCTATACCCTAGGGCCTCCAGTAGTAATGCTGACAATTCTTCCTTGTCAGCAGATGCTCTCAGAAAAGACACCTAGGTAAAACAAAGAGGAGAATAAAAATTTTCCCATTGTAGACTCTACTTCCTCATCCCTGAGTTACCTTTTCAGATATTTGTATTTTGTTCTTGTTTTAATATTATTAGGAAAGAATGGTTCTTAATAGCCAAAGTCACTACAACATTACCTACCCATGATGACACTCAAAAATAAAATTTAGTTTTGTATATCTATTGCCTAATGCATGTTAATAGTTTTTTAACTTAAAATTTAAATTATTTGCCTATAGTAGGACATCAGATTAGGAACACTGAAATTAAGATATGTGATATCCAGTATCACTTAGTTCTTTTTTTCTCCTGTCCTGCCAAATAGTTGCAAAATAAATATCTTTGTTGAAATTTGTCACGTCTAGTGCAACAGTGGAAGTAAATCATTGATAAAGTTTAAGAATAACCTTAGAGATATTTTTATACATAATACAATCTTCAGAGATATTTTTGACCTGATAGAAAATTTAAATATCCAGTTATTTCTAACTTTAGGGTGCATAAGTAATATAGCTTCATTTTTTTTTTTGCATAGTTAGAATTTTATTTAGAAGAAGAAAATGATTCATAATTAAGGGGCTGAAAATGACATTCTCAGAAGGCATTGTTTGAAATGTTCATTCTCTGCTGAAAACTTTTTTTTTTTTTACATCTTTACTAGATTATAATTGCTTTATAATGTTGTGTTAGTTTCTGCTGTACAACAAAGTGAATCAGCTATATGTATACCTATATTGAAAACTTTCTTTTAATAGGATTTGACATGAGCAGTTAGAAGTGTTTATTTGATCTAATTCTTATAGTAGTAAATATTTAGTTTTGCCAGCTTTGGCAAAACAAAAACAAAAACAAAAAAACCCAAAAAACAAATACTGCATAGCAATACTTATCCTAAAAATTTATTTGTTGCTTATCTAAAGTTCAACTTGAACTGGGTATACTGTATTTTATCTGAGAATTTTGTGAGTTTTGAAACTTCTAACTAGTTGGCTATATTTTTTTTCTAGTACCTGTTTGATTCCTTTTTCTCACTGATAAAGAAGGAGAAAGGTACCACAATTACCTCAGTTCTACCGAAGCCAGCCCTAGTAGCGTCTCGAGTTGAGGTCAGTATATGTGGGCTTCCTTTTGGTTTGTGTATTTTGGATTTTCTCTATTGTGTGATGACTTCTTTTTTAAGTGAATGATGTAAACCTTTTTGATGTCTATGAAAAATGATTGGTAATATTGCAATCACCCATCATTTTAGCATCTAATTATTTGGTCTGTTCTAGATGATTCATTGGATGTTTATTGGAATCTTCATGTTTTGATTTAAAAATCATATCTTTTAAAGTTCACTTCTTCTAGAACATTTGTAATGAAAATAATTTAATAGAGAATAAGGTTTAATTTAGTTTCAAATTTGATATATTTTCCATTACTCAATAAACCATAGCCCTATGTATGCTTGAGATACAGTTCAGACTACAGAATCATTATAGATGATAGAAATTTTTGTTTCAATGAAAAACCCAAGCAAACTTTTGGACAACCCAATACCTCTAAAGAGCAGATAGATAAGGATTAATATAGTGTAAGACTTGACTCCTTATTTGTTTGAATATGTATTTAATATGGAAGGGTTTCTACGCATTTCCTTCATTGTTAAGGCACACCCACACCCACACCTTTATTACATAAAATTTAGAAGGGTGTATGTATATTTTTAAGTATATATATATATATAAAATCCTCTTTTTATGAACAAAAAGAATTGATTTATATGTTTACATGAAATGATAAATTGAGTTAGATGGTTTGTTTTAAAGATTTCTATGACAGCCTTTTTTCCTGAGATGGAGAGATGGGAGGTAATCCAGCCACTCAATGTGGAATCAAACTGTGGATTCTTGGTAGCTAAAGAAGCCACCCCACCATACAGTGTATTTCTCAAAATATCAACTCATGTTTTTCAGATGCTTTTCTTTTTTTAAATAGTGAGGGAAAAGTGTAATTTGGGATTCTACATTGCATTGCACATAGTAGGCACTCCATAAATACAAAACAAGTTTCCCAAGTCCTTGTCTCTTGCAGTGACCTAGAACATCTTTCTCCTCTGAAGGGCTTGGCAGTTGTGGTTAAAAAATAAGCAGAATTATTATTTGCTTGAAATCATATATACAATTTGTATGAATTTCAGTATGCTGCCAAAATATGATCTTTTCATTACTGTATTTTCTGTAAATATTTCTGGACTGAACTGCAAAGTAAAGGCAAAATGTAAATATGAAGGTGTCCCTGTGTCCCCTTGCCTCCTGTGTTTTCTCTTCGTTTGTTAGGAAGGGCTTGTTTGTATTTATGCCTATTCTTTGTCCAGTGGAAACCCATGGACATTTAGTCAATTAAATTTTAAGGAAATTTTTATCTAAAAATTATATATATAAATTATATTTATTATATATACACATATAGATATACATTTCTATATATATTTATGTAGTTATTTTTAGATATTTATATATGTTTAATTAAAGTGTAGACCTCTTCCAAAAAGTTTTTACTTAAGTGAAAAAAACCATGATCTTTGGAAATTCCTTTTTGAAATTAGAGATGTTTAAATTGTTGGTCTTTTTACTCATATTATGTATATTTCAAAACATTGTACTTTAAATCACCACATAAACACAGACAATATAGTTTATCTTTCCCATACTTAACAATGACTAATTTCCCCATCTTAATAATAAAAGCAATGCTATCTTCTTATTGCTTACAGGTTTCCAAAGTCCTTATCCTAGGATCTGGAGGTCTGTCCATTGGTCAGGCAGGTGAATTTGATTACTCGGGATCGCAAGCTGTAAAAGCCATGAAGGTGAGAGACTCTGATCTTTGCTGGAATTAATATACAGTCCCTTTAATGAGTCTAATTAGTATTTTATAATTTAGATTTATGACACTACCTCTTTTCAAAGTCACTATAATTAATTTCCTTCCACATCTTATATGAAAGGAAGTTTGATCACAGACAAGATTTTTAACTTAAATGTGCACACCTGCAAATTAAGAAGGTTGGATTGATCTCCAGAATTATCTATGTTATCACCTATTTATATTGAAAACATAAATCTACACTTATAGATGTTACTCAGTGAGGCAGTGAGCTTTTAAAACATATTTGTCTTTTGTGTGAAAGAGGGAATTTGGGTATCCCTGGTGCTCTAAAGTACTTCAAGTGTTCTACAGGATGCTTCAGGCATCTCTTTGGTTGAAAGGGGGAAGATCCAGCTGGAGGAACAAAGGCAACAATGCCTTTTGTTCAAGCTTTAGAAGTTATTGCAGGTCACCTACTTCCCCCATCTGTGACTTGGACTGGATAACCTACCAGGAAGGTATGGCTGGATTTTCAAGTGGAATAGAGGGTTTGATACCTAAGTTGGGAAGAATATCCTCCCTGTTTCTTCAGAGTCTCTCCAAATCTCCCCAACCTTTATCATAGTAAAATAAACCTTTAGAAAACTGACACTGTAAGTGTAAGATATTTCTATTGAAGAGCTAACTTGGCTTCTCTTTGGTGTCCTTATTTTCCAGGATAGTCCCCGTTTTGGTGCTAATCAAGCCATCCAAAGTCAATGTGAGCTCTCTGTGACCTTGCCACAGGCTTTGTGGTGTCAAGCCACTCTTACCAAGAGACCTGGCTAGGAGAGAGCAACATAGGGAAGGAAGCAGGAGACTAGGACAACCAACAAGAAAAACAGTTGGCCAAAATTTTCCTTTTTTCCTTTGCTTTATTCAGTATTCTATATACAGAGATTTTCACCTGACAGATGTCTGTTGAAAACAGACACAACCCCCCAATTACCTTACTCATCTTCCCATTTGTTTTTATTTTTAATACTCTTCTCCATACACCCATGGATGTTCACCCCATGCACACATGTTTTTTGTGTACATTTTCAAAGTGTGCTTTATTTCATTGTATTCAGATTCCATTTATCTTTAGATAGATAATTAGTGGGTATCCAATGGTTCAGATTGGTTAGAACACAGTCTAAGTGTGTTATGTTAAGGGTTTAGAACACATTTAAGTAGCATGCAATTTTTTATCCTATTTGGTAGTTTTATAAAGAATTAATATTTTCATAGGTTGTATTTTTTATATGCATTACATCCAAAAGGTGAAGTTATTGATTTGAACTGAAGAATAGGAATTATTAGATATAGTATTGTGATTAAGAGGTTAATAAAGATGAATTTACGCACTAAGTATTTTTAAAAACTTAGATTGTGCATAAATTATAGCTGGAATTATATTAGAAAAAAATGATGTAACATTTATTAAAATGGTTTGAATAGACACTCATCACATGAATTTATGGGACCTTTTCCTATGTAATTTGATTTATAAAAATAGCTATATTCATTGTATAGCACATGCAGGAAAATATTTAACAAATATACCTATCCATTGGTACTTTTCTCTAGTAGTGAGACGTTCTATAACTTCTGTTTATGATGTGCTCTCCGTTTGGACTCAATTATTTAAATTCTAACCCATATTTTAAATGCATTTGCTTATCTATATGTATCTATTCAATATTTTGTTAACAATACTCTTTAAAATAGTTCCTTACAATCTTAGGACTCATATTGAGGAAAGGGCGTAGAACTTGAGTCATAAGACTTGGATTAGAGCCCTAATTTTGTCATTTATCAGCTGTATGATCTTTGGCAGGTCACTTAACCTTATTGAATCTCAGTTTCTTCATCTGTAAGGTGAAAATTTCTTTTATAGTCTTGCTATAAAAATCAAGTAAATTAACAAAAAAGTACACTACAAGTTTTAAGGCACTATTTGAATTTAAAGTAGTATGAAATATATTTAATTTTTCATTTGGATCCACCGCACCCCCAAGGATATGTAGGACTTTCAATGATGATTTCTATACTTCCATATGAATATTTTGTTGACTTTTTAGAAGACTTCAAAATTGACATGCTAATAGGTAAAAAAACAAGAACCATCTGGCCGGATTTCATAATAATTAGTTTACTAAATGTCACCCTCATCCTGGTCTATAAAGCTATTATCCTTAGTAGCCTACATGAAGAATTATTTTAGGGGTCTCTCCAGATGTCAGGAATGAGATAGGGCTATGAATATCTTCACACACACACAAATTTTTATTTTTTTATTTTTTGCCATACGGTCATTTTCTTTTTATATAATATGTATAAACAGTTGTATAGTGCTCTTTGTCAAAGCACTACAGCAGGCATGAAAATCTAAAGAAAATGGAAACCAGCAGAAGGCTCTCAGTGCTTCCAGCTAGAAGGGAACACATTATCTTGGATTTAAAACGTACGCTCAATGCTGTTCTTCAATAAACGTTAGAAAAGGAAGCAGCTTTGATGCTGCCTTTTTTCCATTTTATGTTTTACTCATTCAAAAAAATTTGGAATATTTTATTCTTTTAAGGTCGACTGAGCTGTAAAATTGAGTAGTATTTGTGGACCTCCAGTCAAATTCTATAGAAAACATCTCCAGCTTTCCTTGATACCTACAGTGACAAGGAATTCAGGGTGATCCTCATGAGGTAGCCAGCTCTTTTTGGATAGTTTTATTTTCAAGCACTTTTCTTCCTTCCTTTTACCAAATGTTTGTCATCCTTTAACTTCCATTCACACTGGTTCCATTACTGATCTCTAGAGCCCACAGAATAACCTAAAAGTTTTGTTACCTGATAATACCCTTCATTTGAATATGATTTTTCTCTTTAGACCATATATTAAGATTCTAGATCTTTTTGTTTCTTTCAGGAAGAAAATGTCAAAACTGTCCTGATGAACCCAAACATTGCATCGGTGCAAACCAATGAAGTGGGCTTAAAGCAAGCAGATACTGTCTACTTCCTCCCCATCACCCCTCAGTTTGTCACAGAGGTTATCAAGGCAGAACGGCCAGATGGATTAATTCTAGGCATGGGTGGCCAGACAGCTCTGAACTGTGGTGAGTTCTTTTAAGTTTATTTGCAGAGTTTTGGTTCACACACTTATATATAATATTTTTTTGTTTGAATTTATTTAGCAGTTGTGCTCTGTGTGTTCATAAAAGTAAAGTTTTCTGCTGTGTAAGGAAGCTTAGTAAACAGCCACCTGAAAATGTCACATGATGAACATTACCAGTTTATTTCACAGAACAGCTGGGGGACAAAAAGAAACCTTTTGCTTTAATGCTCCAGGGTGACTGAGTAGGTTTTTTGAGTCCCCCTCCTCCATCCCAGGATACTGCTTTTCTCTGTTACCAGTGAAACTCTGAGAACTACTATGAGTGAAAAAGGGGAATTAACATTGATTAAGTGCTCTGTGCTCTTATGTATCAGCCCTGTGACATTTGACTTTCACATATATTTTCATGTTTACATAGATCAGTCTCTCTACCATCCCTTCATGCATCTGCTGAGTCCAATGCTCTGTCCTATTTAAAATATTTCAAACCTTTAGAATTAGATCATGAATGAGAATCTCATTGGCTAGTTTGGGTAAGCAGTTGGTGATATAATTTGTATGTCAACTATAAAAAACAGCCAAAGTTAGATGTTAAGTTAGTGGGAACACAAACAATTTTGTTAATTTTTAACCTAGATAGATACCCACATCACTGAGATTATTTACATAAGAGAAGCTCATATAGGAATAGACCTTCCTTAGAAGGAAATGAAATATACTAAAATCTTAAGGCTCACTGTAATCCTATGATTTTTATTAATGAGAATAATAAAAATCATTTGGAGAAGGTGATAATATACATAACAGTAGCACCAGCAAAATGTTTTGCTAAAATGTCTTCAGAATTTTTCTTTCAAAAATTTTTTTACTCTAAGTGCAATTCTGTTGTGGACTCTGGTGGCTTTTTGGAGTTAAGATTTTTTTTTAAAAAAGTTGTATTCAGATATCTGTTATAGAAAATATAAGAGTTTGATAAAAACAGATTTATTTTGTTTTTCTGTAGGAGTGGAACTATTTAAGAGAGGTGTGCTCAAGGAATATGGCGTGAAAGTCCTGGGAACCTCAGTTGAATCCATTATGGCCACAGAAGATAGACAGCTGTTCTCAGACAAACTAAATGAGATTAATGAAAAGATTGCTCCAAGCTTTGCAGTGGAATCGGTAAGAAATCTTTGTTCTGGAGAAACAGGACCATTATGTGTCTTGTGTTGTAGAGAGAATGATTTGTCATGCCTAAAAATAATAAAGTATTATATTTGTATATGTTATCTTCCAGAAATGTGTTATTACTTCAGACATTGTGTATTAATTGTGGCATTCAATGCTAAAACATTAAGGACAGGTATTAATAGTTTATTTTTATGAAAAGGGAAGCATAAGCTCAAAGATGATGTGGTTTATCAATGGCTGAAGTGACCTGAGTATCAAATCTCCTGAATCAAAACAAAGAACCATATCAACTTGCAATGCCAAAGTAATTTTTACCTTCTTCCTGGGATCAGTCACACATTTTGTTAAGTGCAAATGTCCTGCAAATGGGAAATGGTTGAATTTAAATTTTTTTTTAGGGACTTCCCTGGTGGTCCAGTGGTTGTCTCTGTGTTTCCACTGCAGGGGGGCACAGATTTGATCCCTGGGTGGGGAAGGAAGATCCTGCATGCCGTGCAGCATGGCCAAAAAATAAACAAACAATTTTTTTTTTGTTAGAATGGAATAAACATTTTACAAGAAAATTATCTAGAAAAAAAAAGCTATTGGATCTAATCAGTAATATTTATGACTGAGAAACCTGTGGCTTAGATGGTTAAAGAGGACAGATTGTTTTGCATTTCTCTTAATCATTTTCCATTGTATCCTGTGCCTATTGATGGGCTATTACGAGGTGCCAGGAAAAGATCAGCTTCCTGTACATCTCTTTTTGTCCCTGACTTTATTCCTGATTTCAGTCAGTGAAATGGGGGTACTGGAGACAGTTTCTGATGCAACTTCCTCAGTGTAGAAATAGGCAAATCCTCTGGGATAAGGCAAGTACTGCTGGGACAACTAAACATGGGCTATGTATGTTTTCAGAAAAGCATGCTATCAAGTATATAGCAAGTTGCAAAGCTGTCAATCAGGAACAATCCCAGGATAGCTCTGCTGAACATGTGGAAAGCTCCTGCCATACATTTATTCTTTCATTGCCAGATTTAATTATGTCCTTGCTTCCTTAGGATGAGAAACAGGCATATGGGAAAGGTGTAATTACATTCCCATTGGTAGTGTAATAATATTCCATGACAGAAAAATATAGCCAACATATGCTGTATTCTGTAAGTTTAAAAAAAAAATCCCAAGCTTCTGAGACTACTCTCTGACTGAACTTGAAAAATGAAAAATCTCTTTCTATATAATATTCCTAATGGCTTATTGCAGTAATATCAAGTTAGATTCTGTAGTAGAAAACCTTGTTTTGTTAAGAGACGAAGACTTTTAAACTGAACTTAAAAATTCAATATAGCTCCCATTCTCAAATTAATGGCAACTATCTCACCTCTGGCCATTGTTTTATTTTTTATATTGCAAAATAAAATTTACCCCAAAGGTGTTAAAAAAGAGCCTTCACTGTATATTAAAAAATTCTAAAATTTAACTTAAAATTTGTAAAATAACACTTGGTTTTCAGAAGGAGATGAGGGAATAATAGAACATTTCCATAGTCATTTTTTCCAAATAAACTGATTTACCTGAATTACCAGACTCTCTTGGTTGGTCTTTTCTACTGTCAGCTTTTAAAACTTTGAGTCCTTGTTCTTGTTGACAGGTTGAGGATGCACTGAAGGCGGCAGACACCATTGGCTACCCGGTGATGATCCGTTCTGCCTATGCCCTGGGCGGGTTAGGCTCAGGCATATGTCCTAATAGGGAGATCTTACTGGACCTCAGCACAAAGGTATGTATTTTCGCAGATTAAATTCTGACCAGCCAAGAAAACTCCCTGATGTAGTCTTTCAATTAGAGAAAGTTATGTAGATAAGAAATAACCTTTTCTCTGTTTATAAATCACTGCCACACCTCTAAACTGTTGTCCAAGACATGACAGACACTTTTGAAAGGGAAATACAGTGCAATTACTTACACTGGAACATAGCATTAACCCAAAGTCCGTCTTTACTGTACTGTTATTGATTTCACTGATAGGCAGTCAATCCAGTTCCATCTCCCTCTGCTACAAAATCTGCTCCAAAACACCCATCATGCTAAAATATATTTTAGTGGTTTAAAAAAAAACACAATATAATGTCCCATTTTGCCATTATCTTTTGAAACAATAAGACATGGATGACATCCGGTAAGGGAAATAAAACACATTGAGTAGTTTAGCTTTACCTCAAATTCAGGTGTTTAAAATATATACAATATAAACCTCTTAGTACTATGAATGAGTGATTACTCTGCCAACTGCCACACACATATATAAGCAAAAGTGAAATCTGAGTGCTTACCATTTACATAAAAATCACTTTATTTCTGAATATTCCTTTTCTTAAGTATTAAAGGGAAGATCTTGAAAATTAAGATATGCTTCAAAAAATGAATTAGAGATTAACACAGAAATCATGCTTCATGAAATCAGCGACTTTTGCCCACACCCTACTCCCACAGAATAGAGCAGTGCCTTGCAATACTGGGGCTCAGTAAGTGCTTGTTGAATGAATGAATATGTGTGTGGGCAAAGAGGCTCATGTAACTTTCCATGTAGCAGTTATGGATGTCAAGCTGACAGAATTATTGTGACGGCTATTTTTAGGGGTGCTGAGTAAATATCAAGCAGAGTTTATACCTTTATCATTATTTACTTTTTAGAGTGAAAAAGAATGAGCCCTTGAATTGTTGACTTAAGATTTTGAGAACAAACAAATAAAATTAAATGTATTTTAATAACTGCAATGACAAACGTACATGTCTACAAATTGGATTGAGTTTTTCTAAAGTTGCCAAAAAACACCCCCAAAAGGGAAACATATCTAATATAAATGTTCCTTGTTTCCATCTGGACTTCTGAATCATGTATTTAAAGAAAAGACATGTTTATGGAGGTATACATTTTTTTCCTCTAGCATATTAGATGTTCCCAATGTTTTTATTTTTTTTAATTTTTAAATCTTTATTGGAGTATAATTGCTTTACAATGGTGTGTTAGTTTCTGCTGTATAACAAAAGTGACTCATCTGTACGTATACATATATCCCCATATATCCTCCCTCTTGCGTCTCCCTAACAGCCTCCCTATCCCACCCCTCTAGGTGGTCACAAAGCACCGAGCTGATCTCCCTGTGCTATGTGGCTGCTTCCCACTAGCTATCTATTTTACATTTGGTAGTGTGTATATGTCCATGCCACTCTCTCACTTCGTCCCAGCTTACCCTTACCCCTCCCTGTGTCCTCAAGGCCATTCTCTATGTCTGCATCTTTATTACTGGCCTGCCCCTAGGTTTTTCAGAAACTTTTTTTTTTTTTTAGATTCCATATATATGTGTTAGCATATGGTATTTGTTTTTCTCTTTCTTACTTACTTCACTCTGTATGACACATTCTATGTCCATCCACCTCACTACAAATAACTCAATTTCGTTTCTTTTTATGGGTAATATTCCATTGTATATATGTGCCACATCTTCTTTATCCATTCATCTGTCCATGGACACTTAGGTTGCTTCCATGTCCTGGCTATTGTAAATAGAGCTGCAATGAACATTGTGGTACATGACTCTTTTTGAATTATGGTTTTCACAGGGTATATGCCCAGTAGTGGGATTGCTGGGTCATATGGTAGTTCTATTTTTAGTTTTTTAAGGAACCTCCATACTGTTCTCCATAGTGGCTGTATCAGTTTACATTCCCACCAACAGTGCAATAGTGTTCCCTTTTCTCCACACCCTCTCCAGCATTTATTGTTTGTAGATTTTTTGATGATGGCCATTCTGACTGGTGTGAGGTGATACCCCATTGTAGTTTTGATTTGCATTTCTCTAATGATTGGTGATGTTGAGCATTCTTTCAAGTGCTTGTTGACAATCTGTATATCTTCTTTGGAGAAATGTCTATTTAGGTCTTCTGCCAATTATTGGATTGGGTTGTTGTTTTTTTTTTGATATTGAGCTGCATGAGCTGCTTGTAAATTTTGGAGATTAATCCTTTGTCAGTTGCTTAATTTGCAAATATTTTCTCCCATTCTGAGGGTTGTCTTTTTGTCTTGTGTATGATTTCCTTTGCTGTGCAAAAGCTTTTAAGTTGCATTAGGTTCCATTTGTTTATTTTTGTTTTGATTTTCATTTCTCTAGGAGGTGGGTCAAAAAGGATCTTGCTGTGATTTATGTCATAGAGGGTTCTACCTATGTTTTCCTCTAAGAGTTTGGTAGTGTCTGACCTTACATTTAGGTCTTTAATCCATTTTGAGTTTATTATTGTGTATGGTGTTAGAGAGTGTTCTAATTTCATTCTTTTACATGTAGCTGTCCAGTTTTCCCAGCACCACTTATTGAAGAGGCTGTCTTTTCTCCATTGTATATTTTTGCCTCCTTTATCAAAAACAGGGAGACCATATGTGTATGGGTTTATCTCTGGGCTTTCTATCCTGTTCCATTCATCTCTATTTCTGTTTTTGTGCCAGTACCATACTGTCTTGATTACTGTAGCTTTGTAGTATAGTCTGAAGTCTGGGAGCCTGATTCCTTCAGATCTGTTTTTCTTTCTCAAGAGTGCTTTGGTTATTCGGGATCTTTTTTGTTTCCATACAAATTGTGAAATCTTTTGTTCTAGTTCTGCGAAAAATGCCATTGGTAATTTGATAAGGATTGCATTGAACCTGTAGATTCCTTTGGGTAGTATAGTCATTTTCACAAAGTTGATTCTTCCAATCCAAGAACATGGTATATCTCTCCATCTGTTTGTATCATCCTTAATTTCTTTCATCAGTGTCTTACAGTTTTCTGCATACAGATCTTTTGTCTCCTTAGGTAGGTTTAATCCCAGGTATTTTATTCTTTTTGTTGCAATGGTAAATGTGAATGTTTCCTTAACTTCTCTTTCAGATTTTTCATCATTAGTGTATAAGAATGCAAGAGATTTCTGTGCATTACTTTTGTATCCTGCTACTTTACCAAATTCATTGATTAGCTCTAGTAACTTTCTGGTAGCATCTTTAGTAGTCTCTATATATTGTATCATGTCATCTGCAAACAGTGACAGCTTTACTTCTTCTTTTCTGATTTGGATTCCTTTCATTTCTTTTTCTTCTCTGATTGCTGTGGCTAAAACTTCCAAAACTATGTTGAATAATAGTGGTGAGTGTGGGCAACCTTGTCTTGTTCCTGATCTTAGTGGAAATGGTTTCAGTTTTGCAGAATTGAGAACGATGTTGGCTCTGGGTTTGTCATTTATGGCCTTTATTATGTTGAGATAAATTCCCTCTATGCCTGCTTTCTGGAGTGTTTTTATCATAAATGGGTGTTGAATTTTGTTGAAAGCTTGTTCTGCATCTATTGAGATGATCATATGGTTTTTATAGTTCAGTTTGTTAGTATGGTGTATCACATTGATTGATTTGCTTATATTGAAGAATCCTTGCATTCCGGAATAAACCCCAGTTGATCATGGTGTATGATCTTTTTAATGTGCTGCTGGATTCTGTTTGCTAGTATTTTGTTGAGGATTTTTGCACCTATGTTCATCAGTGATATTGGCCTGTAGTTTTCTTTCTTTGTGACATCTTTGTCTGGTTTTGGCATCAGGGTGATGGTGGCCTCATAGAATGAGTTGGGGAGAGTTCCTCCCTCTGCTATATTATGGAAGAGTTTTGGAAGGATAGGTGTTAGCTCTTCTCTAAATATTTGGTAGAATTTGCCTGTGAAGCCATCTGGTCCTGAGCTTTTGTTTCTTGGAAGATTTTTAATCACAATCTCAATTTCAGTCCTTGTGATTGAGCTGTTTATATTTTCTATTTCTTCCTGGTTCAGTCTCGGAAAGTTGTGTGTTTCTACGAATTTGTCCATTTCTTCCAGATTGTCCATTTTATTGGCATATAGTTGCTTGTAGTAATCTCTCATGGTCCTTTGTATTTCTGCAGGGTCATTTGTTACTTCTCCTTTTTCATTTCTAATTCTATTGAATTGAGTCTTCTCCCTTTTTTTCTTGATGAGTCTGGCTAATGGTTTATCAATTTTGTTTGTCTTCTCAAAGAACCAGCTGTTAGTTTTATTGATCTTTGCTGTTGTTTTCTTCTTTTATTTTTCATTTATTTCTGATCTGATCTTTATGATTTCTTTCGTTCTGCTAACTTTGGGGTTTTGTTCTTCTTTTTTCTCTAATCGCTTTAGGTGTAAGGTTAGTTTGTTTATTTGAGGTGTTTCTTGTTTCCTGAGGTACGATTGTATTGCTATATACTTCCCTCTTAGAACTGCTTTTGCTGCATCCCATAGGTTTTGGGTCATCGTGTTTTTATTGTCATTTGTTTCTAGGTATTTTTTGATTTTCTCTTTGTTTTCTTCAGTGATCTTTTGGTTACTAAGTAGTGTATTGTTTAGCCTCCATGTGTTTGTATTTTTTACAGATTTTTTCCTGTAATTGATATCTAGTCTCATAGCATTGTGGTCGGAAAAGATACTTGATACAATTTCAATTTTCTTACATTTACCAATGCTTGATTTGTGACCCAAGATATGATCTATCCTGGAGAATGTTCCTTGAGCACTTGAGAAGAAAGTGTATTCTCTTGTTTTGGGATGGAATGTCATATAAATATCAATTAAGTCTTTCTTGTTTAATGTATCATTTAAAGCTTGTGTTGTCTTATTTATTTTAATATTGGATGACCTGTCCATTGGTGAAAGTGGGGTGTTAAAGTCCCCTACTATGATTGTGTTACTGTCGATTTCCCCTTTTATGGCTGTTAACATTTTCCTTGTGTATTGAGGTGCTCCTACGTTTGGTGCATAAATATTTAAAATAGTTATATCTTCTTCTTGGATTGATCCCTTGAGCATTATGTAGTGTCCTCTTTTTCTCTTGTAATACTCTTTATTTTAATGTCTATTTTGCCTGATATGAGAATTGCTACTCCAGCTTTCTTTTGATTTCCATTTGCATGGAGTATCTTTTTCCATCCCCTCACTTTCAGTCTCTTTGTGTCCCTAGGTCTGAAGTAGGGCTCTTGTAGACAGCATATATACGGGTCTTGTTTTTGCATCAATTCAGCCAGTCTGTGTCTTTTGATTGGAGCATTTAATCCATTTTCTTTTAAGGTAGTTATCGATATGTATTTTCCCATGACCATTTTCTTAATTGTTTTGGGTTTGTTATTGTAGGTCTTTTCCTTCTCTCGTGTTTCCTGCCTAGAGAAGTTCCTTTAGCCTTTGTTGTAAAGCTGGTTTGCTGGTGCTGAATTCGCTTAGCTTTTGCTTGTCTGTAAAGGTTTTTATTTCCCCGTTGAATCTCAATGAGTTCCTTGCTGGGTAGAGTCATCTTGGTTGTAGGTTTTTCCCTTTCATCACTTTAAATATGTCCTGCCACTCCTTTCTGGCTTGCAGAGTTTCTGCTGAAAGATCAGCTGTTAACCTTATGGGGATTCCCCTGTATGTTATTCGTTGCTTTTCCCTTGCTGCTTTTAATATTTTTTCTTTGTATTTAATTTTTGATAGTTTGATTAATATGTGTCTTGGTGTGTTTCTCCTTGGATTTTTCCTGTATGGGACCCTCTGTACTTCCTCGACGTGATTAACTATTTCCTCTTCTGTATTAGGGAAGTTTTCAACTATGATCTCTTCAAATATTTTCTCAGTCCCTTCCTTTTTCTATTCTTCTTCTGGGACCCCTATAATTCAAATGTTTGTACGTTTAATGTTGTCCCAGAGGTCTCTGAGACTGTCCTCAATTCTTTTCATTCTTTTTTTCTTTATTCTGCTCTGCAGTAGTTATTTCCACTATTTTATCTTCCAGGTCACTTATCTGTTCTTCTGCCTCAGTTATTCTGCTATTGATTCCTTCTAGAGAATTTTTAATTTCATTTATTGTGTTGTTCATCACTGTTTGTTTGCTCTTTAGTTCTTCTAGGCCCCTGTTAAACGTTTCTTGTATTTTCTCCATTCTATTTCCAAGACTTTGGATCATCTTTACTATCATTACTCTGAATTCTTTTTCAGGTAGACTGCCTATTTCCTCTTCATTTGTTAGGTCTGGTGGGGTTTTTTCTTGCTCCTTCATATGCTGTGTGTTTCTCTGTCTTCTCATTTTTTTTAACTTACTGGTTTTGGGGTCTCCTTTTCACAGGCTGCAGGTTGATAGTTCCTGTTGTTTTTGATGCCTGCCCCCAGATGGTAAGGTTGGTTCAGTGGGTTGTGTAGGCTTCTTGGTGTAGGGGACTAGTGCCTGTGTTCTGGTGAATGAGGCGGGATCTTGTGTTTCTCGTGGGCAGGTCTGCGTCTGGTGGTGTGTTTTGTGGTGTCTTTGACCTTATTATGATTTTAGGCAGCCTCTCTTCTAATGGTTTAGGTTGCGTTCCTGTCTTGCTCGTTGTTTGGCATAGGGTGTCCAGCACTGTAGCTTGCTGGTCGTTGAGTGGAGCTGGTTCTTAGCATTGAGATGGAGATCTTTGGGAGAACTGTCGCCGTTTGATATTATGTGGAGCTGGGACATCTCTTGTGGACCAATGCCCTGAACTCGGCTCTCTCACCTCAGAGGCAGAGTCCTGACACCCAGCCGGAGCACCAAGACCCAGTCATCCACACGGCTCAGAAGAAAAGGGAGAAAAAATGAAAGAAAGGAAGAAAAAAACCAACAAAATAAAGTTATTAAAATAAAAAATAAAAAATAATTATTAAAAATAAAAATATTTAAAAGTAATAAAAAAAGGAAAAAAAGAAAGAAAGAAGAGAGCAACCAAACCAAAACACAAATCTACCAATAATAACAAGCATTAAATCTATATTAAAAACAAAAACAAAAACAGACAGACAGAACCCTAGGACAAATGGTAAAAGCAAAGCTATACGGACAAAATCACACAAAGAAGCATACACATACACACTCACAAAAAGAGACAAAGGAAAAAAATATATATATCGTTGCTCCCAAAGTCCACTGTCTCAGTTTCGGGATGATTCGTTGTCTATTCAGGTATTCCAGAGATGCAGGGTACATCAAGTTGATTGTGGATATTTAATCCGCTGCTCCTGAGGCTGCTGGGAGTGATTTCCCTTCCTCTTTGTTCCCACAGCTCCTGGGGTTCAGCTTTGGATTTGGCCCCGCCTCTGCGTGTAGGTCACCTGAGGGCGTCTGTTCTTGCTCAGACAGTACAGGGTTAAAATAGCAGCTGATTAGGGGGCTCTGGCTTACTCAGGCCGGGGGGAGGGAGGGGTACAGAATGCAGGGCGAGCCTGCGGCGGCAGAGGCTGGCGTGACGTTGCATCAGCCTGAGGCGCGCCGTGTGTTCTCCCGGGGAAGTTGTCCCTGTATCACGGGACCCTGGCAGTGGTGGGCTGCGCAGGCTCCCAGGAGGGGAGGTGTGGATAGTGACCTGTGCTCGCACACAGGCTTCTTGGTGGCTGCAGCAGCAGCCTTAGCATCTCATGCCCATCTCTGGTGTCTGCGCTGATAGCCATGGCTCGCGCCCGTCTCTGGAGCTCCTTTAAGTGGCGTTCTTAATCCCCTCTCCTCACGCACCAGGAAACAAAGAGGCAAGAAAAAGTCTCTTGTCTCTTCGGCAGTTCCAGACTTTTTCCCGGACTCCTTCGCAGCTAGCTGTGGTGCACTAGCCCCCTTCAGGCTGTGTTCACGCAGCCAACCCCAGTCCTCTCCCTGCAATCCGACCTCCGAAGCCCAAGCCTCAGCTCCCAGCCCCCACCTGCCCCGGCGGGTGAGCAGACAAGCCTCTTGGGCTGGTGAGTGCTGGTTGGCACTGATCCTCTGTGTGGGAATCTTTCTGCTTTGCCCTCTGCACCCCTGTTGCTGCGCTCTCCTCCGTGGCCCCGAAGCTTCCCCCCTCTGCCGCCTGCTGTCTGCGCCCGCGAAGGGGCTTCCTAGTGTGTGGAAACCTTTCCTCCTTCACAGCTCCCTCCCACCGGTGCAGGTCCTGTCCCTATTCTTTTGTCTCTGTTTTTTCTTTTTTCTTTTGCCCTACCCAGGTACGTGGGGAGTTTCTTGCCTTTTGGGAGCTCTGAGGTCTTCTGCCAGCGTTCAGTAGGTGTTCTGTAGGAGTTGTTCCACATGTAGATGTATTTCTGATGTATTTGTGGGGAGGAAGGTGATCTCCATGTCTTACTCTTCCGCCATCTTGTATGTCTTCCCCCCCAATGTTTTTAATATTAACAACCTCATTATTTCTGTCAGTCATGACCAATGTATACTTATTCTCAATTAAAAATGTATTTTTTACAGTATAAAAAGCATTCTAAATGCTCAATCGTCTAAAAACATTTACAATGAAGACAACTTTGAAATGAGATATTTTAAGATTATTTATATTCCTCTAAAATAGTTAGTAAGCCGTTGAATAGTTTACTTTGTTGAGACCCTAGCTTTTCATTTGAAAATAATGACTTGTATTGTTATATCCCAAGCTACTGCTTACTCTCTTGGGATTATATTTAGCATCATTAGAAACTGCATTAAGCTGATCTAGGTCCCTAAATTAATCTTTGTATAAAATCTGAGACTTGAAAGAAAAAGAAGAAGCTGAGGCAACAGGTGAAGATGATCTCAGTAGTCCTTGTGTCCAGTCTACTCCATTAGAATGCAAAAGCCTTCCTCAGATTCATCTCCTTTGTTTCCCAGATTTTTTTTTTCTATTAGCAGGCTATCCTAATGACAAATAAATCATTATTAAATTGTTCACACTGGCTACAGAGTTTCCTAACCACTTTGAAAACCTCACCATGGGTAGCTGTGGGGACAAATGTGTTACATTTTCAAGTGCACATGCTGGAGCCTGTAGTGTTTGCTGAGGTTAAAAAAACAGTGTTGAGACACATCACGGAATAACTTACATTGAGTTATTATTTCATTATGCTACCTGTTAATAATTTGAAAAAATTCAAATTACTTTCCCCAGTTGCTTTCTCTTACTTTCATTGCCATAAAAAATCAAATTTATTATGAGACAAAGGGACATTTCTGTCTTGGATTTTCAGCTACTAAATGTCCTAAGGTCGGAGACCACCTCTTTCAGATTTTGGGTTCAGCATTCTACCCACCAGTGGGTACAGAGTAAATAAGGAATGATAATTATACTAATTCATATCTGTTTAATCAGGCAGGCATGGTATACAATTCAGTATTTAAGCACTTAGGCAGTGATTACCCATAATAATAGTCGTGTATGATTCTTTTAATTCCCAAGTTTCATATGCCATCTTGGCTAACTGTTTACAACCATCATCATCTCCTTTCTTCTCCTCATCAACATCAACTGACTTTTATTGTGTGTGTTCTTTACAAAGCACCCTCAGCTATTTTAGAGAAAGACAGAATCTTTAGACTTATTTTTCCATATTTATTTGCACTTATCACATCTCTGCTTTCACAGAAGCCTAGCTGCAAAAATAATTTCATTTCCCTTTGCCTGATTGCTCAATTATTTTCTCTTTTTCCTAAATTAGTTTGATTTAATGTCATATCAGCACTTTGAATGGCAAGCCTCAATAATGTAAATCAAGCATATTCACTGCAGAATGCTATTCCTAGTACCTCACTGATTTTCCGACACATTGTGCCTTCTGGAGCATAAAGGAGGATGGAGACTAGGCTTGAGACTTCAGTGCAGACCAGGATTTAGGCCAGGGTGCTTTGCCAAATAGCCACGTTAATGCTAGTGCCTTCCCTTACTCTTCGATGTCTTTTGTCACCAATTTCCAGGCCTTTGCTATGACCAACCAGATTCTGGTGGAGAGGTCAGTGACGGGTTGGAAAGAAATAGAATATGAAGTGGTCCGAGATGCTGATGACAACTGTGTCACTGTCTGTAGCATGGAAAATGTTGATGCCATGGGCGTTCATACAGGTAGGCAAGGAATCTTCAAGCATTATGGTAATGGCTTCAGCTCACATCTCTGATGGCTCATAGCAGTCTTTATTAAGTTCTTTTCTTTAAATTACTATTCTTAGCATACACATTAGTGATAAAATTTTACACATGTATAGTATTTTACAGCATTGAAAATACTCTCATATTTAATTTGAGCTTCACAAAAACCCTCTGAAGTAGGGCAGATATTATTATCCTGATTTCATTTGAGGAAGGGGTAAAATATAAGCAATACAGTGAAGGTAAAATCTGTAAGACTTGGTGTTGAGAAGTAAGGCAGGAGGTTAAGAAGGCTTGAAGCAGACTGGGTGTTAGTCACCAAGTGAATGAGAAAATAGCCACAATAAATAGAAATAGGTGAAATAAATAGGTTTCTCAGGAAGGGAAACTAGTTAGACTAGAGGGCAAAGATGATGACTTAGGATTTAGAAATGCTAAAGTTTAAGAGTGGGCGGAAATCTCAAGAAGAGGAGAATATAGAGCTGGAATTCAGGAAAGAGGATAGAAATAAAGAAGTTGATGCAAGGTCATTGGAAGTCTTGGTATAAAGAAAATAGCAGAAGCTGGAAGCATAGACTAAATATTCAAGGGCATAGGTGTAGAAGAAAAGAGAATAGGGTCAAGGACCAAACCCTGGGAAACATTTAGATTTATAGGGCAGAAGAAAAAGGAAGGATTGGTGTTGAAGAAAAAGAAGGGAATCATAGTTACCATATAAGCCAATGCACAAAAATATTTTATAAAAGAGCTTTGGTTTTGACTATAGCAAATACTATGAAAGGTCAAGAATGAAGATTTAATGTTGCTTTTGGATGTTCAAGAGGACAGTTTCAATGCAAAGTTGGTTATGTGAGCCGTATGGAAAGGAATTATATGACTATGAGTGATAAGAAGAACTGGTAAATTTTCAAAAGGTTTAGTCATGTAAGGATTGAGAGAGATGGTTCTTATAACCATCTGGCAGTTCAGAGAGGGGCTTCTTGAGCCTGTAGCGATCTGAGCTTGTTTGTAGGCAGAAGGGATGGTGACTAAGGACTAAGAGATTGAAGATACAGGGGGCTATAATTGGAGAGAAGTGAGAAAATGGGAAGGGATGAGATTTAGAAAACTGATGGGTGAGAGCCAGTCTGGGTGAAGAGGAGCTGATATTTTATGGAAGGAAAAACTTGAGAGATAATTTTTGAGACAGAGAAGGGAAATTGAAGAAGTTAATGTCAATGCAGTAAGTAGATGACTAAGCCTTGATAGCTTCATGATCTTGGGAAAGCTTAGAGTGATTTCTGTAAATATGTCAGAGTAATACAGGTAAAACAATCAGAGGGAATGTGCCTTGTATGTATTTCCCTAAGATAATTCTTTTCCCAGCAAACCCTCAGCCTATTCTGTCTTGTGTCACGCAAATAGATTGTTAAGTTACTAAAGTTGGTTATTTAGATATGCTACCAAATAACAAGTGTTGCTTGGATGTACAGGTGATTCAGTTGTTGTGGCCCCTGCCCAGACGCTCTCCAATGCGGAGTTTCAGTTGTTGAGACGTGTTTCAATCAATGTCGTTCGCCACTTGGGCATTGTGGGTGAATGCAACATTCAGTTTGCCCTTCATCCTACCTCGATGGAATACTGCATCATTGAAGTGAATGCCAGACTGTCCCGAAGCTCTGCCCTGGCCTCAAAAGCTACTGGGTAAGGCCAGAACGATTGACCATGGGTTTGCAGATTGAACTGGAAAATTGAAAGCTAGTGGAAGACTGTGCTGCATTTGCAAACTATAGTCCCCATTTCTGCATGCTGACTCCCAGTCATGTCCTATGGACATGGTTATTAATGAGCTTGCTGCCAGATTAAGGCAAATGGTATTGCTAGCTGGCTTTGTTTGCTGGCTAATCATAAACTAATCAAGATCTGGGTGGTCAAAGCAGGCTCTGAAAAATCTGCTTCTTAATTGCACTTTGCAGATATTGTTAAAAAGTACAAATTAATCCTTAATTTTAGTCCTTCACTGACTTTTTTAGGTATATAACAAATTTTGGACAAATAATAGAGTTCACTTGACTCAAGCATGCAATCACATTATTTTATTTTAGCAAAATTTCACAAGACCAAACAACAGTAGGGTTTTTCTATAGGTAAATCTTGCAACTAAATAAATAAATTTGTATCTATTTAACAGTTGCTAGCAAGCATGACTGGAAGGAACACTAATTAATATCTTTTGTTTCTATTAATATCTTTAACATCTGCTCTTTAAATTACATGACATTTAAAAAATATTTACCTCTAAAGCTATTTTTATGTAGCTAGACAGTGCTACACGGAGTGTGGAAGGAGTGATGAGCTAAACAGGAGTCAGGAGACCTGAGTTCTCCTTCTGGTCCTTCTACTAATTGTGGGACTTCGGATATATCACTACTGTCTCTGTCAGTTTCTTCACCTCTTAGGAGGGGAAGTTGTACTAAAGGACTCATACGTAATTCTATAGTTCTGTGAATGAATTTTTCAAATACAGTTACCCAAACTGACATTCCAGAAGAGTATGGTCAAGTTTCCAGAGTGTTAGTTGTGTAAGGAGCCCAAAGTTCAAAGATAATTTGGAAACAGAGCAAGGACCCAAACTTTCAAGGACTGCATTTTATGACCTTTACATACCCCGTAGTACCAGCTAACTCCACCGTCTTCCTAGGTGCAGACATGTATATATTTTTATAAAAGAATATTTTTCAGATTCTTATCTTAGTGGAAGTTATACACAAGTGAGTACTTTATTTATCAAGGAAGCTATTGATTTTGGGTTGAAGAGGTGAAGGTTGGGAGTTGTAACACTGCATGTCAGGCATAGAGAGTGAACTCTTTTGTGATCTGTGCCTCTGTACTTTATCATGACTCACTTTATTTTATAAGGAGCTATTAAATTTTCATACAGAACTGAGAATCAGGTGTGTTTTATACCTTGATGTGAAATAATACCAGAATTTCTAAGGAAAACCAATTTATATTTTGAGCTGTTTTTAATACTTATTGCTGAAAGAAAAAAATACGTCTCCTCCTTTATAGCTACCCATTGGCATTCATTGCTGCAAAGATTGCCCTAGGAATTCCACTTCCAGAAATCAAGAACGTTGTATCCGGGAAAACATCAGCCTGCTTTGAACCAAGCCTGGATTACATGGTTACCAAGATTCCTCGCTGGGATCTTGATCGTTTTCATGGCACTTCTAGCCGAATTGGTAGCTCTATGAAAAGTGTAGGAGAGGTGAGTCCTTGGTTAATTCCTCTCTTTCATCCTTGTTCTCAGTTATTTTGTCCAACCCTAATGTCATTGAAAGTCTTCAGTTTCCTTGGATACTGGGTTACTGATTGGAGGATACATATGAATTTCATTTCCTCCCTAGTGTTTCCTCATAAGTCATTGCTGTTTTAAATCTTAATTTTTCTATCATGCTTCAAGGTGCACAGTAGAATTATAACTCAAATGCCAGGAAAAGTTTTGTTGGTGGTGTTTCTGCCAGATAAACAACTGTTATTTAGTTTACATTTCATGGAAAGAGTCCCCTTTCACAATGTGCATGGGAAAATTTGTAGGCCAAGGAATATGAGATAATTTTGTAATGTGTTAATTTAGGGTTTATTATCTGAAAGGTTTTTGTCTTCAGTGAATATTTAACACTTACATTTAGTTCAACTCAAGTTAGCAAACATTTCCTGAGTTCTTACTACATGCAAGACCCTGGGATGATAAAAAACAGTGAATAAGATGTAGATAATTGTGACATTATCTCCAGCTGGTGAGTTCAGAATATATTCACAGAACTAAGTATAATATGAATTAAACTGTGGTAAAAGTTAGAATGCAGTATTTATATGCAGGAGCTGTGAGAATGTAGTAGAATAGGGTCAGGGAAAGCCACAATAGATATTCCACTGAAAAATGGTGAAATCTTCACTTAATGAATATGAATTTTAATAATATAAAGTATTAAAAAGGACAAATTTTGAGCAAACACAGTTATGTATTCCTTTATTATTATGTTTACTTCTCTTTTATTGAATGTACTCCATATACTATTATGTACAGTGTACTTTAATGAAAATTCATGGTGAATTACTTATAGATTAGTACTTTAGGGCCAACTCTTAAATATATAATATTTAAAAATTTTCTTAAATATTCCAAAAATATTTTCTTAATTTGATAGTGCCATAAACTATCTTATATCTGGTACCCTCTCCTATGCTTAGGCTAGCAAATCTATGAATATATTGTGTAACTCTTCAAATACCACTGTGCCTCATAAATTACATATCTGAATTGGACTAATACTTTGTTTATCCCTGCTCTTGAGACTCTTCCCTTATTTCTAATTAAATTTGGAGCAGTGTGAAAAGGTTATCTGTTTGGCTTTAGTGATCTTTGAATATGTAGCTTGTCATGCAATTGACATGAAGGTTTACTAAACTGACATTAATGAGAATTCAGGTCTATTTGAGGCATCACGGAAGTTTACTGAAGGCAGCGTTATGACTGTTATTATTTTAAATTGTAGACCAAAAATGCATGGCAATCTATTATTCCATGGAAAGAATCAAAGACAGTATTTATTCACTGAAAATAACTGGGTAGGCTTCAAGGTTAATTTTAGTTCTCACTTGTAACTTGTCCAAACTAAATCACCACATGGTTTTCCTAATTGATTAGTGTACAATCAGTTGCAAAGATTGTGGGAAGACATGTTGAATTTGTCATGGGGAATTTAGTCTCCTATATTCAAAATCTGAATCTGTCAGTATTTGTTATGATTCTCAAGGTTCTATTAATATTAATGCTTAGCTATAAAGAAAGCCAACCTGTCTTGGATACTGACTGATACCCATTTAGAAATAGTTCTGTTTTTGTGTTAATATATGTCTGGTTTCTCTTCGTTTGCTTTTTTATTCTAAAGGACATCTGCATGAAAGCAAGATCTTATTAAGGAAGGGTCTATGTTCTCTGGCCACAGATTCTTTCTTTTAATGCTATGGTCCTGAGCGAGTACAGGTGATTTCCTCATCAGTCTCAGCAAATCAAGCTAAATTCCCTAAGTGGTAAAAGAGTGACCTAATAATGTCAAAGACTCATTACATGAAAACCACGGTAAAAGGGCAAGAAAGAAAAATAACTTAAATTTGAGTAGCATTCTTCTGATATATGTCTTGTTCCTAAGTCTTTTCTGAAAAATAGTCAACTTCTAGCTTTGTTACAAATTAAAAATATGCAAGCTCTTTTTAAAAATATGAGTCTTAAATATGTATTACAGGTCATGGCTATTGGTCGCACCTTTGAGGAGACTTTCCAGAAGGCTTTACGGATGTGCCACCCTTCTATAGCTGGTTTTACTTCCCGTCTCCCAATGAACAAAGAGTGGCCATCCAACATTGATCTCAGAAGAGAGCTGGCTGAACCATCCAGCACCCGCATCTATGCCATCGCCAAGGTAATATGTGATGAGGGGCCCAGAGCTACCTTTTTTTTTTCTTTCCCAGAATACAGTCAGCTTGGACTTTAATGTAAAACTGAATCACAAAGTGGTCTTGAATTCAGGAATTTTTGGAAAATCTTTAATTCTCTTTAATAGTATTAAACTGGAGATTTCTATGGACTTCATCAGATTATTCTATAGCTAATGAAAAATTACCCTTTTTTATTTTCACCTTAAGCCTGGACTTAAAGGAAACACTGCAGTTTTAAAGGATGATCACATAGATAAAATGTTCTTCCCTTTTAGTACATATATTATCAATACTCTTAAATGTTTGATAATATTGACTTATGATTTCCCATCACTCTCATTACTTGCTCATTGAAAATGTGTAAAATTATATTTTAGAAAGGAAGATTTGTAAAATGGTATCACTTAGTATGTCCTACCTAAGACTCTAGAATAATCTTTATTTATTTGATTCTTCTTCTGTGTTTAAACAACAAACTCTAAAGAACTTCCATGATTATAGGCTTTTCTATGTAATTATTTTATTGGTCTTACTTATAGAACAAAAAAGCCCCACATTTCTCACTTCCACCCACTAGTTCCCTTTAATGCAAATTAAATGCCATATTAATCTCCTTTCATGTTTACTATGCTTAGAGTTTTGAAGTTTTAGTTCATCTGATTTTATAAAAGGTGATTTGGGCAGCTGGGATCTGTCTGGTCAGAAATCCTTGAATTGCTTTTTGACATTTAAGGAAGGTTAGGTATTAATCCTCTAACAGTATCAAACCACACTGGAGCTACAAAGTCCTGCTGACCATTTTATGTGTGTGTATGTACATGTGGAATGAGTTGATGAAAATATGAATTTTGTCTTTAAAAAGGGAATCTGTCTTTGTAACTTGTCTTTGTAGCAACAGAAAAATGCTGTTAGTGATTTCGAACTCTGCAACTTTTATGCTCATATATAGAAGGAGGGGAGGGAATGTTTCCTTCATTGCATTTAATGTATATTCTCCTCACCTTTATGGTTTCTAAATGCAGAATATTTCATTTCCATTGAAATTCTGAAGTAGTCTGAGAGATACTAGTATTTTTTGATGGACATTTCTCAAAGTTGACTTTCAAGGGAATAGAGAATTAACATTTTTCCATGGTGGTGGGAGTGATATTAGTAATGAGAGGTCATTCTAGAAAGCTGTTTCACCTTCTTTATTGTTCTTATTTCAGTCTTTTGTTTAAAAAGCAACCTACAACATTCATACATGTGTATATATGTGTATGTGTGTGTATGTATGTATACATATGATTTTTTTTTCCAGACAAAGGACAGTAAATAGATTTTTTCCTTGAGTCTAGTAATCATACTTCTGCCATTTTGAGGTGGATGAACAAGGGAAGTATTTCCAAGTTCCCAGTGAGGCTGTAAAACTCAAGCATATCTCTCATTCTTTTCTAACAGACTTATAAAGGATGAGAATTCAGGGAAAATGTGTGGAGATTCTTTCTTGCACAGAGTATGAGCAAGAAGTGCAGGGTCTGAGGTATAAATTATTGCCTGCCAGCGTGCTGGCAGAAGGAACTGATTTCTGTTTGTTAGAGGTCATCATTACTGTTCATTTCCACAGCAACCAGGAACTTGGTGATTTTGACAAAGAGTGTTAGGAGTGTGGTGGGCTGAAGGGGAAAAAGAATGAAGGGAGTGAGTAAATCTTTGCTCGCTTTCATAATTCTTAGAAAGGGCAACTTGCTCTGAGGTCTGATTTTTGCAGCAGTCTTATTTCAGGATGACTGGATCATCACCTCTTTTGATTTGGGGAGAATACAGGGCATTATTTTTGATTTGGGGAACGTTAGAGTAACCTCAAACTTGTTTGGGGTCATTACGAACTTCATTACGGCTGTGTGACGTGGCAAAGCTGCAGCTCTTGAAAGACTGGCAGGAACTTGCTTTCTGTTCAGAACTGTGGATGTGATTCTAGTTGTCCCTCCTCACAGTAAAATGACTGCAGATTCTAGGTCCTTCATCAGTCGCAGGGTAATTACTGTGTGCGATCGTGTGAAAATGTCCTTTCGTCTATCAAAAGTGTCACTACCTTAAGGTTCTATTCCCCTCACAGTGTTGATGGCCAAACAGCCAATTGTCCCTTTAATCCCTTGGCAAATAAGGCATAATATTAAGTCCTTGGGAACCTGGCTATAGTTATAGGGAGAATTAAACAAAAAAACATAAATAGACTTATGAAACGAATATGTCTTTCAGTATTCACATTAGATGTCATTTTATTCTAGTCAATAGAATTATGAGCTATGTTGTTTCTCAACATGTATGATCATGGTCTCTCTGATACCAGAAATAAGTAAAAGTTTTAGGAAAATTAAGCTCCCTTGGTGGAAATATAACAGCAGTTATTAGTTACATATATTTTCTAATGGGATTTAAAAATATAGTGTGCCATAATAAAATATGTTGTTTTGGAATATTTGATTATCATTTTTCATTGAGTATAAATATGTATCTAAACATAGAAAAGAGTAAGAGTAGGCATCTTTTGAATATGAAGGTTTTGGTTTTGAGAGTTTATCTCTTCTTTCAGCTGCCTTTTGTACTCAGCTTAATGACCCATAGCTGTAATTTTACTTTTGAGAAATTGCTAAACTAAGCTTGAGGAAAAAGCTGAGCTGCCTATCAGCACAGAAGTTATTACTACATTGTTTTGGAATATATTAGGATTTTGTAAAATGCCTGTCTTAGCACAAAAGTCACAGTAACTGATTCAAAATAATTTTTTGTTTGAAGTCTTCTGTGAGGAAATATTTGAGAGAAATAACACCAAGCCAAATGTGATCCATAAACTCTCAATGACTGGTTTGTGTGAATATGGAATGAAGTGATAAAAATATGCTAAATATGCTAAAGGGTAATTATCCAAAATACAAGTTAAACGATCATTATATCGATTCTACATTTTCTTACCAATTTGGCGTAACTATAGTTTCAAGAGATTCTCTTTAATGCAAAAAAGATATACCAGATTTAGAATATAATTGGTAACACAGTCATATAAAAAGCAGGGAAGCAGAGCCTGTTACAGGGATTTTTCTGAGCACACACTACTCTGATTAACTCAGAGTACCTCCTGTGCATGCCATTTGTGGATATAGTTGGCAGTATCTGTAGGTTTATTGGGAGGAACGTCAATGACGTGATATCAGTTTTATTCTCAGTCTATAGCCTCAGGCTCTCTTAACATGGAGAGGAATGGCTGCCATGTCTTCAACCAAATAAGACCTTTATAAGATGTTTGCCAAAGAAAGCATCTATTCTCCTTTTGGCAGGCCTTGGAAGACAATGTGTCCCTGGATGAGATTATGAAGCTCACATCCATTGACAAGTGGTTTTTGTATAAGATGCGTGACATTTTAAACATGGAAAAGACACTAAAAGGGCTCAACAGGTAAGGCACTAGTGCTCTGATTCACTCCAGGTATCTTCTGTGCAGTTTTGTCTTCCTGTTACCCTTACACATTTGGCCAAAATTCTGCTTCAATGAAGTAAATAGTGGCAATGCTGCAAAGCAATAGGCATAACCAGAAGAAATGGCAGTTTTTAGACGTTTACCTTTTTAAAGGCATCTATTAATAATTTTAATTGTCTTCTACCCCTGCCCTACCCTTGACGTGAAACATAGTGATGTTTTTATTAGGTCTTCTGAATTTACAAAAATTGGTGTACCTTTATGGATTGATGTGCTATTTAATTACCAGACATTACCTAGATTTAAATTTTATTAATCAATAATGAAATGAATAGTATTTCTGTTTTCTATACATTTTCCAAGTTCTGAAGTCTATTTTTCTCTTTTTATATCAACCTATGTATTGCTGTGTATTGATGAGCAAACATATTCCTCTTGCATTCTGCTGGTATTTTTAACATTGGGACATTCAGTTCAGCATACAAATAAGCCACGTTCAAATTTTTGTTAATAGACTCTTTACCTCTCACTAATTTGCATTTTTATCTCCTTTATGGCCAATTATTTTAAAATTTTTATTTCATGTTCAGAATATTCCGATAATGTCAGTGTTTTATTTATTTATTTATTTATGGCTGTGTTGGGTCTTCGTTTCTGTGTGAGGGCTTTCTCTAGTTGCGGCAAGCGGGGGCCACTCTTCATCGCGGTGCGCGGGCCTCTCACTATCGTGGCCTCTATTGTTGCGGAGCACAGGCTCCAGACGCGCAGGCTCAGTAGTTGTGGCTCACGGGCCTAGTTGCTCCGCGGCATGTGGGATCTTCCCAGACCAGGGCTCGAACCCGTGTCCCCTGCATTGGCAGGCAGATTCTCAACCACTGCGTCACCAGGGAAGCCCAATGTCGGTGTTTTAAAATCTACTTTTTTCTATTTCCTGAGAAGATCGTTTGTTGAGGCAGCTCAGGCATATGAAGTCACAGATAGGTTTTAACTTGGATCTGTGATAACAGGAACATGTATTACCAGTTTAAGAAAGACAATGTAATTCTCCTTAGCTTCTCCCCCTTAAGAGGGCTTTGAAATACACTATTACTGGAAAGAAATCTCACCTACAAGCCTAGGCCCATGTTTAGAGAGGGAAAAATTTTGTTTGCAGAAATTATTCTCAAATGATTTTAGTAAATGTAGAAAAATTAATTGCTTAAAATGTTGAAAACAGTGGAAGCTCTCAAAGCCTGGACTTCTCGACTGTTTAGAAACTGCAACATATAATTGGGTTACTGGGTTTACCTAATCAAAATGTACACAAACTGGGCAATAAAAATGTACACAAACTGGGCACTTGCTTTTCTTTTTGAGCTGAAGGAGGTTCTTTTTCATCTGTTCAACAATCACCCACAACAAATGCTGGTTTTGAAAATGGGGGGCTCCAATCTGCCAAAAATGAAACTAGCTGTAGTTGCTTGTAAGTCATCCTTTGTAGTGATCATATAAAATGAACAGTAGATAGAAGTTAAGAATTGAGCCTATACATTCATCTTAGAATTTTGCTGACTTGAGGTTTCCTTTCTTGGTTTATGATGCCAGCAGAACTTCTATGTTGAATTATAGTCTGTTCCACTGTTTTCAGTTTCAGACAACTGATTTCAAATGCCTGTGAAACCATTCCAATTAAACCACATGAGGGTGCTAGAAACTTACAGTATGCCAACCGTAGCAGTGGAAGAGTTCTGGGGTGAAAAACAGCAGATGTTATTGTGATTTAAATTTCCACTTGATATACATTCTGATTTTTGGACAAACTGAATGTTATAATTGAATAGTTTTTGTTACAAACAGAAGGCAGGTTGAAATTCTAACTAAGCAGAAATAAGTGTATATTGATAGTGAAAAAGCTGTTTGGAGGATTATTAGAACGACTCACAGTCGTAGATCACTTACAACATCGTTCTGACTTCAACATTCTATTGCATTTTTTGCTGTTAATTTGACATTTTAAAATAAAGTCTCCATTTTCTGGCATAAGTATAATTGTAAATAGAGATTTTTCTATTGTTCATAATCATCTACAATAAAAATGTTTTATATACAACTTAATAATTTAAAAGATTCTAAAACATAATACTTACAATTGTCTCTTGCTTCAAGGCCTCAACAGAGGATCCATGGTGTTAGTAAACCTAAACTCTGAACTTATTATTGTCTGATGGTCAATTTACGTCCTTTTTTTTTGAGTGTCTTAGATGCACACATAGCAATTCAATAATGACGGTTATTTAGAGGTGCTGGATAAATAGAATAAGAATAGGATGGCTACTGAAGCTACCTGTCTCAGTCATTCTGTGGCACATTGGGATCTGAAGTTGAAAGGATATTGCAACTGATGGTGGGTGAGTGTAGGACTTACATTTTTGTTTGTTTGTTTGTTTGTTTTTGCCCTATTTTGATTATCTTCCTGATTAGCCTGGATTATGACATCTTCTGGTTTTTTTCAGCCTCTAACTATCCAGAGAGGCTTGGTCATCAAGGCAGATACTGCTCCGACAGTAATAGCTATCTAATAACATTTAGCATTATATGGCTGAGTTATATATTGGAGGAAGGTTAAGGTCAGCTGGTTCTTTTTTATCTATGATTTGTTTCAAAATTTCTACTGCTCCCATGTTCGAAAGGCTGACTTTAGATGTAGACCCAGGAAGTAGCTATTTATTGGGTCTGATTTGGGCCGACCCCCAAATTCTCTTGCCTGAGCATGTCTCTGGTACCAATGTGCCCAGGTCCCTTTGCAATTTTCTTATAAGTCTCTGGAAAAATGGGCAATGGGGATCTTAATTAGGAGAGAGGAGAAACTTAAAGAGAGGATAAAGTGTAGAATGCTAGACGTGGGTGAAGTTTCACCTGGTTCCTTCCTGTGCACTGGGTGGGTAGGTGGGTGCACAGTATTACCCACTGCAGGGCGGGTAGGTAGGTGCACAGTATTACCCACTGCAGGGAGGGTAGGTGGGTGCACAGTGTTACCCACTGCAGGGTGGGTAGGTGGGTGCACAGTATTAGGTGGGTGCACAGTATTACCCACTGCAGGGTGGGTAGGTGGGTGCACAGTATTAGGTGGGTGCACAGTATTACCCACTGCAGGGTGGGTAGGTGGGTGCACAGTATTACCCACTGCGGGGTGGGTAGGTGGGTGCACAGTATTACGCACTGCAGGGTGGGTGGGTGGGTGCACAGTGTTACCCACTGCAGGGTGGGTGGGTGCACAGTATTAGGTGGGTGCACAGTATTACCCACTGCAGAATCATGGGCACATCACCTCCCTCACTTCTCCAACCTCACATGCTTCCTGCTAATGTCTCCTTTATAGTTTTGTTGTGGAGCTTAAGTGATATAAATGCAAAGGACCCTTGGCACATGATGAGTGTCCAAGAAAGTTTTCTCTTATTCCCCCTGAAAATGAAAATGCTACTTGTTATACTGAACAGTATTTTGTGATTTTAGATATATGCATTTTAAGCCTCATTTTCAGAGTCACGATTTGCATTTGCATATGTATTTTGCAATGTATCATTTCTTAATTTTCTTTATGATGCATTGTCACTTATTTTAACACCAGAACTATTTTTTTTAAATAAGGAAGCAATGATAGCTAGTGATGCAAATGCCATTCTTATCAAAAGATCAGTAGCACTCCGTTATAACAATGAACAAAAATTCCCACTTTACGGTTGTTAATCATGCTAAAATTCTTCTAAAATGCAATAAATACATTCACTAGCAGAAGATGAGAATAGCACTTAGAGTGATGGCAGTCTGTTACTTGTATTTATATATAATCACCTGAAAGGAAGTCCAGAATTTGACTTCCAAATGGAATATACCCACGTATTAGGTATATATGTGAATGTCCACAGACTGGAGTAGAGAAAAAAAACAATGATTGTAACAAGGTTAGCATTATGGAAATAACGGATGAGTTTTACATGTCTATGAGAAAGTAGAAATTACAGTTTTCTTACTTCCTTGAAAGGTGGAGATAAACATGTATCATGTTGAGGATGAAGTATGAAATCCCAGTCTTCTTCAGGGTGACGGGCCAAGTTAGACAGGTGTTAGAATCATCAACTCAGTATCCCTCAGCATTCCAGCTCTGAGTGCTTGCTTCCATCAGAACTCAGTTTGTTGTCTTCAATACATGATCACAGCAATGGCAACCCTCTGGAAACTTCCAGAGCAATATCCATTCTTACCAACTTAGGTGTTAATCATTATTCAGACAGCTTCAGCAAAAAATTTCTCTTCTATACTTCAGTTCACTGACTTTCTCTTTTTCTTCTTAAACTGTTTATTGCTTCCCAAGGGCATTCTAGGAAAGTTGACTGTCCTAGGCAGTTCCCCAAATTTTTAAGCTAGTGTAGTGGAATGAATCGATCTAGAGTGATAACATATTTCACATTGGATTTCTTTAGGTTTTGAAAAGTTTCTCTTTACTCAATGTGATGTGAGTTGTTATCATGGAGGATTCCAATGCCTATTATACATATGCATTGGGATTCATATGTTTGATCTGTTAACTTCACATTACCAGATCACTTTGCAAGTAGTTTAAGAAAAATTGAGCTTGTCAGAATTTTCAGTGTAGTTGCAACATTTTCAAAAGCTCTCTTCATTGGCCTTCACTACCAAGCTATCCAGACTTTAGTGTATCTATTTTCCCCATACTCACTCATCTTACCAACACTGACTCTTTTACACATAATGCTCCTCCCATATAGCATTTTCACTAGAAGAAAAATGCATTTATTTTGATCTATTAAAAATTACAGAAGTCTCACCTGTAATCCTTTCCTCCATTAGTACGTAGACAGATTCAATTTTAGTCACGCAAATAGAACTGGATTGGAGGACAGAAGCACAGGTATAAGTCAAACAGATAAATATGTCAAATGTCTTAATCAGCTAGGTTCTTTTGATACAGCTGGTTCTCTAAAGTAACAAAAGAATGGATTTAGAACTCTATCTGTTAATACAGAAACTTGAATTTTGATTCCGTCAAACGCCTTGCAAGTGTAAGATAATGATCAACGAATTTATTGACTACATATCAGGCACTGTTCTAATTGCATTATTTCATTTAATCCTTACCACAACCTAAGAAAGTCAGCAATTATCCCAATTTTATAGGTAGTAAACTGAGGCTCTGAGATATTTAGCAACGTACTTGATATCACATGCTAATACATGACAGAATTGAGATCGAACCTGAGCAGGACTCCAGAGCCTAGGATGTTTTATATTTAACCCCTATGCTATATATAAGTGTGTGTATATGTGTACACACACGCACACACACACACACACACATACATATATATATTATATATATATATGTTTAGGGATGTGGAAAGGTGGAAAGGTGAATTATATAACATCTGGAGGAAATCAGACTACATGCAGTAGACACTTCCAGCATAGTGACAGTATTTAATAAAGGGATGATAGTCCCATCATCATAGAACTAGAACATTTGATAAAGGTTTCAACAATATTAGTAATAAATAGATAAGCACAGGTACAAAAATATCACAGTTGAACCCCTTTCACTATATGGAAGGAAGGAAGTCAACTGTAGTAAAGCTTCTTTGTGGGCAAGAACTATTTCAAGACACTACACCCCAAACCTTTTTATTTATAATATCAAGTTGGATTAACAATTTTAGATTGAAAGACAGTCATGATACTTAAAAAAAAAACAACCTGAATATGCAAGAAAAAATGTGAATATGCTAACTGCCAGCTTTGAGCACCTGCCTATCTTCTGCCTATAACTCCTTCTAACTTTTTTTTTCTTTATTTTAATTTTTAGCTTCTTTTGCTATTTCTGACTGACATGTGTAGCTGAAGAACTTTATTATGCCTGCCTAAGTTGTATAATTTTGCTCTTTTACTGGCTAGAACTAAGTTGAATTAAGTTTTGAATCCTTCTTTCAATGATTAGCTTAAAGAAGGCAGCCATCCACTGCTTGTGCTGTACCATGTTAAATCACCAAATGGAAAGTTTCCGCCATTTATGATGACTGCTTGTTCTTTTGCATTTCATTCAGTTTGGGCAGTTTTCCCAGTATGGTCCATTTTGCTCTCTGGTGTTTTTTTGTTTTGTTTTGTTTCTTTGCACAATGCTGCTATTTATGTTAGCAACATAATGCTTGACTGTTTAAAAGGACTCTGTTTTCATCCATTTTAGATGTTCAAAAGTAGGGGATATGACCACTGTGATACAGTTTACACCATATATGTGGCTAAGTTTTGGATTTATTTCTCTATTAATGATTGATATAAACTTAATTTACTATGGATTAATGTGCAAGTTATTCAAAAATTGCTTTTGTCCACTATTCTATAGGCTCATATGTTGGTTTTTTTTTTAACTTTTAATTCTGATAATATTCTCTTCCCCTCACTGCCACTTATTGCTACAATCAATGTAGTAAAAAAAGAGGAAAGTGTGCTTTTGAAGGGCCTAATTTTCATCTGAACATCACTATGTTCAATGTGATAAACTACATCCATTGGTGAGTGCTGAAAAGTCATAGGTGTGCCTATAGCTTAGGAAAACAATCTGGGGCAAGCCTGGTGAGTTCCACTTGGGCATTCAAGTGCTAAATTGAGCTCAGTAAAGTTGGCCATTTCCCTGCAGCCACAAACTTCTGGCAGATGTAATAATGCAGGCGTCACCTTAGCTGGAACACTCCCTTTGAATGTCCTCTCCTACACACGTTAGTTTCTATTGACTTTTTATTTAACTTGTTCACGAGGCATGGCAAAACCAGACAAGAACGTTTTGTGCTTGTATTTGATTGAAGTTTTCTAGGGAAAAGTGTCACCTAAAAATCATTAAAACTTAGGCATAACTACTATGTAAACAACAGATAACTAATGAGAACCTGTTGTTTAGCACAGGGAACTCTACTCAATAATCTGTGGTGACCTAACTGGAAGGAAATCAAAAAAGGGTGGATATATGTATATGTATAGCTGATTCACTTTGCTGTACAGCAGAAACTAACACAACATTGTAAAGCAGCTATACGCCAATAAAAATTTAAAAAAAACAAAAAAACTTAAGCTTAAGACAGAGAAGGGTCAGTACTTTACTTTCTAATGATAATTTATACTTTTTGGTAGAAAAAATTAACAATAAACAATTAGCCTTAAAAGGTATTTAATATAGAAGCAATTTAGAGAAAAATATACATTTCACTATATATAACATATAATCACATGTTATAATTTTTATGATCCTTTACTATGATATATGCTTGTGATACCATTTGCTGTTTTCTCCACCCCAGTCTGTGAACCTGCATATATATATGAACATATATATACACACTAAGTATATATATATATATACATACACACACACACACACACACACACACACACACATATATACATACACACACACTAATGTATATATATGTGTGTGTATATATATATATATATGTATATACACACTAAGTATTTGGGTGTTTATTGTTTTGAATGTAGAATGAGAATAGAGATGGTTGGACACTTTAGTGGAACCCATTGATCTGATTTGCAGAGAATAGGTTATGTCCTCTGACTTCACTATCAACTCACACTATATTTATAAGTCTCAGTTTCACTCTAGTTTAAAAAATATATATTCTCTTATTTTACTAGTTAGCCGTGCTGCTAAGATGAATATATATTATGTATAAAGTAATTGACTCTAAAGGAAAACAATTTTATTAGTTACTACATATTAGTATCCTATGGTTTGTCTTCATACCCTAAACCATTTATCTAATAAACCTCTTCAAGAATACTAAATATTGGACCTTACATAAAAAGGTTAGTTTTTCTTCTGGAAAAGAGGAGCATTACTGTGGGAATTTCCATGCCCGTGAAATAATGCCAAAAATACATTTTATTTTTAATTTGTTTTTATGTTCCATGTGATATTTTAGGCGATGCCACAGATTTGACAAGCCTCTATTAATTTTTCTAACTAATAATTTATTATATCAGGTATATTGTGAATAAAATTTTACATCAAATATTTAATGTTCTGAGAAACCTCATTGAATTAATTATTTAAACAGTGCTTTCATAGTTTTAACAAATAATTATGCATTTTGAAAGTGTGAGAGAGAACTTGAGTCTGGCATGGGCAAGATGCATGTTTCACCTAAAATGTTTTCAGAGTGATGTTCACATCATTCATAAAATAAATATTATATATTTTCTGCTTATTGATTCTTATGTGTTCGATAGTTCTCAAAATCTTAAGTTGGTTTGAAATAACATATACTCATAATTTGTATGTATGTATGTATCTATTAATAGCCAGGATTTAATAGATTATCCATATGTCAACATCTGTGATCTCAGCATGATAGGTTGTGTATTTGCTTGATGACATTTCTCTTTATTAGGAGCTGTTATTAGACCAAATGATATTGTTAGTTGCCTTCAACGGGTTTGTAATCTATTTTTGAAGATTTGTATACACGTAGGTATACATAAGACAGGATGCTTTTAATGGACCAACAAGCTCTAAGATCTTTGTGTACTGTTATCTCATATAAGTCACAGTTTAAGAGTTCTTAGAAGGTATGCAACCCTACCCCATATTTTATAAACAAAACAGTGACTCAGAACATTTAAATAAATTTTTCAAGATTTCAGGGGAAGTGCACACTGAAACCACGATTTGAGTTCAGGACTTTTGGAATACAAGGATAGCATCTTTCCTTCAATATATCTCTATGCCATGGCAACCAAGGGAAAAGAAAATTATAAATAAATAAATAGGAAGACACTGTCAACAATATGTCATGGTTTAGGGAGAGCAGAGAGGGAGAGAATTGAGCAAGTCCACCAAATTTGATGATGGGGAGGAAAGTGTAGGAGCTAGACTAAAAGAACCAAATGTGCAATGAGAAAGAAGTAGGTAAATGGATGAATTGTACTCAGGAAGTGACAAATCGTGTTTGCTATTATTTTGTTATATTTATGCTGTATTTCATTAAAATGAGAATCTTACTATAAGGAAATTAAGGCTGTGAACAGAAATTAAAGTGAATACTATCTGCCTATTTGCTCAATGTACGTTATAGTTGGAGCCACACAATTTCACTCATTGTTCTGTAATTATTACATACTAGGAGGATCCTCCAATTAATCTGTAAATTCCATTAGGGCAAATTTTAAATACCATGTCTTAATATACTTTTATTATAAGATTTTCTTAAAAGCTTTTGCTGATTTCTGTGAATGAAGAATGGACTTCACCATTCTAAAGAATAGTGTCAGTTCTGAAACAGATAAGAATGATTTTCAATTCTCTATATACTACGTATTTTCTTGGAAATTGACCTTGCATAGAGTAAAATCTCAATAATATTTGTATGATAATATTCCCATTAAATAAATAAAAATATTTTTGGTAGAAAGTGAAAATCAGAATTTTTCAGTCATGCCAAAGAAGGGAGATTGGAGTGGAGGAAAATATATTACAATTCCTGGTTGCTCAAGGGACCCACAAAATTATTAATTGGAAAATGTGTAGTCCAAAATATAAACTCTGGGGACTTTCTAGTGGTTAAGACTCTGTGTTTCCAGTGCAGGGGGCATGGGTTCGATCCCTGGTCGGGGAAATAAGGTCTCACATGCTGCACAGTGTGGCCAAAAAATAAAATAAAATAAAATAAAATAAACAGAATATAAACTCTGTGTTGGAAGACACTGGAAATCAGCATCTCTAGGTTTTCATTATTTAAGTGACTATATATTTACTAATTAGCTAGAAAGTCTCTGAATGACTATTTTCTAATAAAAGGGGATATATCTGTTTTTTATAGTCAAATAGAAATTATATATACTGGGAACAAACACTATAATACTTACATGGACATTATAAACTCTATTGCCTGTTGAGAACAAGCCAAAATTTACACAGTTTTTTTTTTTTTTTTTTGTCCGTACCTTGGTTCCCTGACCAGGGATCAAACCCACGCCCCCTGCAGTGGAAGTTCAGAGTCTTAACCGCTGGACCGCCAGGGAAGTCCCTACCTAGTTTTGATTTAAAAATTTATCTAAGTTTTCAAAATTGCAAATTTCTAGAAAACTTTTTATGAGAAATATTCATAAATACGTACAATGGTAGTGCAGGCTCTGAGTTAATTAACCAGCAAAGAAGATTAAGGCGAAAAATATATAATCATAACACTTATGGTACAGAGATTTGTATTTCTCTGGTGACCTTAAGGTGAATTTCTGTTATAATACAGGTGGAAAATAATCGCTATTCTATTTTTGTAGGTGGTGAAACTGAGTCACACAGAGCTGTGTGTCATACTTTATGTCCCACCAGTCAGAGGAAAGCAAGAAATCTAGCCCAGGGCTTCTGCCTTCAGTTCTAGTTGCTAACCCTTTTCAAAAGCTTCTTTGTAGAGATATGACTTTTAAATCAGACAGCTGAAGATCAGCTCCTCCTTAGCTGTCAAGTTGTGAGCTGCGCGTTTCCCTGCCTGAATTGTTGACCCCACTTAGAGCAGAAGCCTTGTAAGAGATGTGCCCTTCTCTAAACCCTTGTGAGGAAAACGCGGGGGCCTGGCACGCAGAAAGCCTTGGTGAGTCACCTTTAAAAGATGTAAACAGAATTTTCAAGAGTATGGAGAGCTAGCATAAGAATTTTCTTTTTAAATTTTTCTGTATTTATGAGACAATATATATATGTGTGTGTATATATGCACACATACATACATGTACATATATTTTTTTCTTTAAATAAAATGTAAATGCCTTATCTTCCATGTTAACACGGGTGTGAGTTAAAAGCTCCTGAAGTGTACAATGGAAATTAAATGTAGACAAAATAGTCTGCCTGAGCTATAATTACAGACGCTTGATAATCACTCACTGGCCCTCAGGAGTTTTCACCTTCTCATTCATACCTGAGATGCCTTTATGGGCGCAGAACCTCCGCTAGTGCCCTGGGAGCCGCTAGATGCCTATCTTGAGGAGTGAGGCAGTGGCCTTGCCTCCCAACAACGGAGTAAACGTCTGGGTGATCATTTATGCTTTGCAGGGGATACAAAGTATGGTGGGCCTCACCCCTCAAGGTCTGGATACAGGAATGCTACAGAGAGAGGGAAGAGACTTAGAACAGCTGAGGTGCTGAGGCCACGTTTAGGTGACTTGCCAGTTTTGTTCTGCTGAACTCCTCGTGCTTCTTTTTTTTTTTTTCTTTAATATTTATTCTTTTATTTGGTTGCACCGGGTCTTAGTTGCGGCAGGAGGGCTCCTTTGTTGCAGCTCACCAGCTCCTTAGTTTCAGCACGTGGGCTCCTTGGTTGCAGCATGCATGTGGGATCTAGTTCCCTGACCAGGAATCGAACCCGGGCCCCCTGCATTGGGAGCGTGTGGTCTTACCCACTGCACCACTAAGGAAGTCCCCTCCTTTTGCTTCTTCTCCTTCTCTTCCTCTTTCTCCTCTCTTGTATCTGCTCCTTCCCTTTTTCCTGTCTTCTGGCATTTGCATTTATGAAGCACTTATTACCTACTTTGCACTGTGCTAAACACTTGACATGTTTATTATTTCATTTAATTGACGAGATTTTTTTTCTCAGCATAGTTGAAGCCTGACTTTAGATTCAGTCAGTGATATTGGCCTATCTCGGGTTGAAGTAGGCAGTTAAGCACTATTTGCCTATGTAAATATAGTAATGATAACCTAATGGCCATCACATGGCTGTGTTGATATTGCCCATACTGCCTCATACCCTACCTACCACCTATCTTTAGCGGATGGTCTGGTTTAATTGACCATACTTTGCTCTAGGTAACTTGAAGAGGGAGCTACTCACTCAGTTCTTGAGTATATAGTTTTTAGTATGAAATGGATGAGAATTTTTGCTATCTGGGTATTATATGTCTTCTTCTGAAAAACCCTCAGTGATAAAGATTTTTGACTTCCATGTACATAGTAATCCTCAAATTAACATAGATCTAGTGTGACATGTCACCAGGAATTTAATTCTAGAATTTTTCTACATCTGCATTTTTCTACATTTAATTCTACAATTTTTCTAGAAATGGCTTCTTATTTTTCCCCTTTCTAGAAAAGGCTTACATTTTCTCATTTAAGAACTAGAAAAATTTGGTGAAAAATTATTTCTACATAAGTTACATTTAGGAAGAAAAAAAATCTATGCAGTAGTTATCAGTAGATAGGCTTCACTTAAGTAAATAATTTTAATAAGATTCTAAGTAATAGTTTCTAAAAGTCAAAGAAAGTTACACATTTGTTATACATTTGTTGCTTGGACAACATGTGGTATTTGGAAAACTACTCTGTCGAAACATGACTTGCTTTAAACAAAGATGATGGAGAAGTTTTAAAATGTAGGACTTCCAAATAAACTTATTATGAAATAACAAATTTTAAAACATCAAAGAATGCTCATTCAATGTCAGTTTTCTACTGGGGCCTTATACAATATTTCTTTTTATCTTGCTGGATTTAAATTCTGGATGTATAACAAACCTATATTCATGGAAAAATCCAGGATTTTGCTTACTGAATACATCCTCTTAATTTTTGAAAAAGAATACAATGAGTGTATTTAAAATTATAAATAAATTTTCTAAGCAGAAATAACAGAAGCAATATTCCATAGTATAGACTTTGCCTTTTAGCTCAATCTGATCAGGTGAAAGCTATTTCCTTAGTAGAAGCATGCTCTTTTGAATGTAGCAGAACACTTTTTTAAATACTAATGGACAAGTCTTATTACTGTGATTAGGTGGTTTCCATTTGTTTTTCATCATTAACAATCAAGGGCAGAGAAAGAGAGTCACAGCATTCTCAACTAGAGATTACTGAGATACAAAATGTGATTTATTAAGGATCAAAAATTATGATTAACCTAACCTATATTAGGTTATTTCCCCCATTTTCATTACTTGGTATTCATAGAATATAATTATGATGTTATAATCATCATATATTAATGATGTATATAAATGAGCTTATCAGATTAAAAGTTATATAACAATATTTCTGGATTATTGGAATCACTAAAGATTGGTTAAAAATGAACATAGGATTCAGGAATTTAAAAATTGCCTACTTAAAAATATCTACTGTATCAATTTCTCATAAGGTTTTCTTCTAGGTTTTGATTTTGTTGTTTGTAATAGCCTTTAAGGTGAAGTATAATTTTAAGTGTGTCATCCCTTGAAAATCAGCACTTGCAATTTTATAGCATTATTGTGATAGTGCTAAGTGAACACAGATCCTAATAAATACTTTTCATACTGTCATGGTTTCACATGAACATCGGATCACTGTTTGTCCCGGACATGAGAGATACAGATCAAGGTTTTCTTTAACTCTTCCAAAGACCTCATTGCTGTACAGAAATAAGGCATGGTGCTCTCAAAAATTAAGAGAAAATAGTAGTACTTACCCTATTTCCTGGGTTTTATCCTTTGCTTTTTTAAACGCTGCTGCTGCTTTTGAAAAATGTCTTTTTCATTTCTCTCAAGGAAAGAGGTAACAACCTGGCTCCTTGACAGAAAAAATGAGAAGACAACTTCTCCATTTGATTGCATTATTGTGATTGTGGCATGGTCTTGAACCCGTGAAATGCCAAAAATAATCAGTGAAGCCCTGTAAAACTCAGGGGAGAGGCTGGTGAGGGGTCTTGGAACAGAGCACATACATCTTTCTCAGTTCTCTTTCCTTATTAAAACTGGTGTCATTACTGAACATCAGGCCTAGTGTTTTTCTTAGCTTCTGCCTTTTGGGGGATTTTTTAAAAGAAGATAATAATAAAATTGTAAGCCCATCCCATAATTGTGGGCCAAGTGGAGTACTCATTTTTACATTAGAGTTTGTGCAATCTGGAGGGAAATTTGTTTAGTATTACTTGTGAGTTGGTGGATCAGATAAAAGCCAGTCAAGGGCTTCCCTGGTGGCGCAGTGGTTGGGAGTCTGCCTGCCAATGCAGGGGACACGGGTTCGAGCCCTGGTCTGGGAGGATCCCGCATGCCGCGGAGCAACTAGGCCCGTGAGCCACAGTTGCTGAGCCTGCGCGTCTGGAGCCTGTGCTCCGCAACAAGAGAGGCCGCGATAGTGAGTGGCCCGCGCACCGCGATGAAGAGTGGCCCCCGCTTGCCACAACTAGAGAAAGCCCTCGCACAGAAACGAAGGCCCAACACAGCCAAAAATAAAAACAAAATAAATATAAAAGCCAGTCAAGTGGAAGAGAGGACCGAGAGAAGTACGCGGGCTCCCCTGGTAATTGCGAAGCTGCAGGCGTTCCTCCAGTCAGTTAATAGATTGCCCCAGCTCCTCTGTGCCAGGTGAAAATTTCCTCATTAAGGGGAATTTATTCCATTTCCTTTTATCATTTATTATTGAAGACTAAGTGTGAGTGGCGGAAGCTTCAGAGATGACAGGGTAGGGTAGAATTTTAAACAACAACAACAAAATCTACATCGGAAGTCGAGGAGAAAGAGGAGAGAGGCTTGTATTGTTTATAAAACGGGGAGATCACATGAGAGGCTTGTCGCTGTAGAAGCTGAGCCATCCTGTCTAACCGTTAAAAGGTGATGTCAGGGCGTGTAAAAGTCTGATCATCTATTTTTAAGATGTTTTTCCCCCTCTAAAATTTCAGACTGTCATTTTGTGCTGCTAAGTAGAGAAAAACTGAAGATTATGAAAAGGCCAGGCTCACGGCTATTTGGGTTTCTGTGTTTAATTGTTTAGAATCTATTATGCAATGATGAAAGTGTAACCTTTGAAGAGTTTTCCCTTGAACTCTGAAAGCAAGGAAAGCTGGTAGGGGAAGGAAAATTTGTATATGTAGTATATTTTAGAGGACACGGTTCTGAAATATGGATTTAATGTGTTCATGTTCAAAGGAGTAAAGATAAACATATTAGTACATTCAAATACATATCAAATAACAGAAGGGTAATTTATTTATTATACATATTTTAACACTGTGTTCTTTAGTGCAATATGTTCCATTCAGCTGAGCACATTTCTCGCTTGGTATAATGCTTCCTCGATTTACAATATAATATAAATGGAGCATTTCCTATTGAGGTTTCAAAAACAGTTTTGAATTACAAATTCAGTGTTTATCTTTCTTTTAGTAATTATTCTGTTTTGAATTTGTTCCAAATTAAGGTTTTCATTTTCCTTTGAAAAAAATAGAAATATTATAGCCCTGTCCCTAAAACAAGCTTTTACCTAGCTTGATATAAAAAAAAATCTCACGCTGGTGGGAATTCCTTTTAGCAGACAAAATGGGGGCACTCAATATGGGCAGATAAAGATGAGGAGCATATATCTAAATCACATTGTTAAATGAGCTTTATGTTCACTTAAGATTATTCATCTTGTATTTGACTCTGAAGAGGTTTAACCTTATCTAAATCACTGGCGCAAAGCTAATGAATCATGTCTTCAAACTGTCTCTTCTCTTATTTTATTATAATGGAACTCAGAATAAAATTTTGTATCAGAACAAGTAGGGAATGAAGTGAATTTTCTTCTGTGTGTAATGACATGCCAGCCAACCTTGTGTTATGCAGAAACAGTGGAGAGAGTGAATGAGAGAAATAATGGAGAGCGGCCACCTATGTCCTGTCTTGGAGTTAGGGGTACCCCACAGAATTAGGACCATGGTCAGTGTGGGAAGGAATCTAACTTGACTGTGTCTTTGTAACTGCCATGGTGGGTCAGAATCAACATCTCTTTTCTCAGGGAGGAGGATTGCAAACTGCTTTGCACTGTTTCATAAACATGTCTAAAGAGTAGAAATTAATAACCAGAGAAGCCATGAATGAAATACTGTAGAAGATGTATTACTTGGAACTTCATAGGAACATATCTACCCAATATTTGCATTCAAATTGAAATAGATGAACATGAATATATTCATATGCCATTCCAATTTAATACACCCTAATTTTAAGATGTTTAAATATCATATCATGCTATTGATCTAGTTACTTGAATACTGAGTGAAAGTTAAATCAGTTTTTGGCTCACCAAGAAAATATTCTGAGAATCAGCTTGTGAGCTTAAAACATGCACTTTGTAGGTCTAGATTGAAGCATCTGTTTTAGAACTCTCACCTGAGCAGGTGTCTATGGAGAAGTAGTTTTCACCCCCATTCTGAAACTCTGTCATTCATTATTTTGTGTTACTGTTGCTTTTCTCAGCATCCCCTTTAAATAATGAAAACTCTCTGAGGTGGGTATGCTATGGGGAGCAGTAATGATTGAGTTAGTCTTAGCTATTTCTTTGCCATAGAGCTGAGCACAAAACTAATTCACTTTACTTTTGTATGCACAAGGCCAATTCTATCAATCAGCCTTCCTTTTTCTTTTTTTTTTTATTTGTTTGTTGGTAAGAGTCCAATTTTATTTGGTGGATGGAGGAGGAAGTCTGTGTATATTTGCTGGAGCTGTCTTTATATGCTCTACTGGACTCTTTTGGTGGAAAAGAATAAGAGGAATTATGCATATTTCAGCAATAGAAAAGACTGCATTGCTGAATGTGGACAAAACAAATGCAAATTTACTGCATCCCTAACAGAAATTTGAGGCATCTAAATGGTTTCTTTTTTTTGTTTGTTTAATACCATTATGTATAATTTTTATTTAAAGCAATATAGCAGCCTTTGAAGAATTGACTGATCCTCCATATAATAAGAAATAAAAAATAAATCATTCAAAGCAAAAAAAAAAAATATCTCACCGGAAGAGTTAAAGATAAATATGTTACTTCTGGTTATCTTTGGACTTGAAGAACTTGCATTTGTGCTAGTCCATAGTCATAATTATAGGTGTGATTGTTCTTTTCAAGGCCTGTTTCTTATGTGTGTCCAGACCATTGCTGTTCAGTGTTAGGATTTAGTCATTTTAGTTAGTGTGGTTGTTGATATAGAAACATAATATAGGTTTTGCCTCAGATAGTTTTTTGCAATAATAAAGAAATGTCTTATTGAAAATCTATTTTTGCTTGTTTTTCCTTTTACTGCCAACCCACAATGATGGGAAAATGTTCTGGCAGGTAGCTAAAAAAATCTACGGGGAAGAATTGGCTCAATGTTGTATGCACAGTGTTTCTCCACCTAACTCAAGCTTCATACCTGTGTTTGTAATAAGATTGCAGATCACAGAGAAAATGTGTAGCCTTTCCTCATACAGGTAAACATGATTTGAAACCATCCAGGAAAGTCATGATTAAAAAAGAACATCATCCAAAGTTTTAATTTAGGAAAATTGTTTATTTGTCAAACACTTCCACTTTGAGGCTGAATGCACACTTGCACATAAGCAAATGAGCAATTGGTTTAGGAATATAGTCTTGGCAAGGAGAGTAGGAATATGCCTTTATAAAACAAATAGCAATAGCAACAACAAAAAAATCTTTCCTCTGCTTTCATCTCAAACTTTTTTTTTTTTTTTTTTTGCAAAACTAAAGGCAAACGCCATAAATTTGGGTGTTTCAAGAAGCTCAGAAGCTCAGCAGTCACCTGCTGGATAAAGCCTTTCCAGACTTCCCCAGTAGAAGCTGGGAGCACTTCCTCACAGCACCTCTCACTGTGCTATCAGAGAAATGGCTATTTGTTTGCCTTCTTATATACTCTGATCTCCTTAAGTGTGGAGATTTGATATTTTATCTCTCCATCAAAATACGTAGGACAGTGCTCTGATACACAGAGCACTTGTTCACTAAATGTTAAAGCACTAATGAAGGAAATGACAGTGAGTGTTGCCCCGCCTTCACCATCCACAATGTCCTACTACCTCTTTCCAACTACAAATCCTCAGTATGTTCCTATGCCTGCCATGCCTATTGCTTCCTCTCATTACTGCGAATGCAGTTGCCCTTGCCTTGTCAACTCCTTTCATCTGTATAAACCTGAACTTATTTTATGGTTCTGTTCTCATCCCTCTACTGCCATAGTATTTCTCAAGTGCAACCACTCATATTGTTGTCTCCTTTCTCTGACCTCACATTGCACTACACAGCTTATCTCTTCACAAAATGTTTGGAATCACTCTCTATCACTGCATTACCTCAAATACTGTTTTGTATCGTCTTGAGCAGCACTGTCTAGTAGAAATTTCTGTGATGATAAAATATTCTATAATCTGCATTGTCCAATATAGTAGCCACTAGTCTGTATGGCTATTGAGCACTTGAAATGTGACTAGTGAAAGTGTGGCTCTGAATAATCTAAAAAATTTTAAACTAATTAACATCTAAATTTAAATAGTCATGTTTGGTTAGTGGCTACCATATTTGATAGCATGTAGGTTGCACAGTGCTTGGCACATAGTAAGTGACCAATAATACTTAATAGACTGTGTTCAGGAATTGGACAGGAAAATGTGTCGTTCTGAGAGAATGCTTATCAAATACTTGAGAAGACTGAGAAATCAAAATGGGAATAGGAAAAAAGAAATTAAATTCACTGGGAGAAATAATGGATTTGAGAGACAAGACAAAGTAGGTACCATAGAGAAAGTGAATTGATTAGGAAGACCTGTAGCTTCAGAAATCCAAACTAACACTGATATAAAAAAGCCAGAGAAGTAGCTATTAAATGTACCATCTTGCTTCTTCTGTAAACTCAGAATATGAGTTAATTAAATTAAGAAGATTGAAGGATAGAATGAACAAAATGCAGTAGGTTTAATTCAACTGCATTCTATTAGCAGAATTTCAATGAAAATGTTTTATTTATTATTAGATCTCTGACAACACACTGTTATATTTTAATTTCATTGTATTGACTATCAAACTGTTATAACTGAATTTTATCGTATCGACTATTGCTTGAAACAGCTTGGCCACAGCTATTTGGTTAGAGACGCTTTTAGAGTAGTATTTAATTCTTCTGTACCTCGACCCTTTGCAAATTATTTTGTGTACATTTTGAATTCTAGTTATAAGCTGATTTCAATAACTTCTTTGTCTTTTCTATAAAGTAAAAAAACTCTAGGGTTACAGTTTCCTTCATTCATGTAATAAATATTTATTGAATGCTGCCTGTGAGCCAGACAGTGTGCTAAGCTTTGGGAATAATCTGGTAAATGAGCCAAACGTATTCTTTGCCCTCATGGAACTTGAATCTAGCAGGAAAAATGTCTGGTTGCTGAATAAAAGCTAACAAACATTAAAAATATCAGGAAATGATACATGCTAAACAGTATGATTCCAACTATGCCCCTAGCTCCTGTAAAAGAGTCAGTTAAGAACCCAGGAAGATCTCTGTGGGTTAGGGCAGACTAAGAAGGCTTCGAGGATGAGCCCTGGCTTTAGCTGACCTATGAAGCTGGGAGCTGGAGAGAAGATGGGTGGGTGACAGGAATGTCAAAGGCATTACAGGTGAGAGAAATAACGTGAGTGGTGTCTACACTGTGGAAATGAGCATGGGGAAAGTGAGGAGACAAATCTGGCTTCAGTGGAAAATAATCATAAAATCAGAACTATCTTCTCAACACAGACAGATATGTAACATTAGTAAATAGAGACAGTTTATGGAGAGGATACCCAGTCTGATGCCGTGTTGGGATGCGCAGATGAAGAAATTCTCAAAGCCCATAAAGACCTGGAACACAGGTCAGACACTGGAGAAGGGGCTACAGATTTGGGAATCATCAACTAGTTATGTAGGATAACTAGTCATTATGAGCCAATGACAGTGACTAAATTTCGGAAGGGAGAGAAAGTAGCCAGATGTAAGCAGGTAACTGAGGATAGAGCCTTGGAGAAAAAACACAGTAAATTGTTGTTGTAATAAAATAGGGTGAGAAGCAACTTATTGCCAGAGAAAAATATCTTTAAAGAATAGAACATCAAAAGGGACATATGCTGAAAGACTGAGAAAATGAAAATTAAGAAAGACTCCTGGATTTAAGAGGTTCTGATTATTTTTGAAAGAGCAAATTCATTAGGACACTTGGTGCAGAAGTCACTTTTCAGGAATTAAGAAGAGAAGAGGGTGCATAGGGTGTGAAAGTGGGAAACCACATGTTTGAGAAAGTCAGTATTGCAAATAGTAGACTTCATAGAGGCTAGACCATTTAGTTGGTTATTCGTGTATTTTTAAAAGGCAGGAGACCTAAGTATGTTGAAGTTGGAAAATAAGGAGCCTTTGGTGATTTTGAAAGTGAATAGTTCACTGCTTCTTATTGTGTTTGGTCTAAACTTGAATCCTCTTTTTCATTAAATTCTAGTGAGTCCATTACAGAAGAAACCCTGAAAAAGGCAAAGGAGATTGGGTTCTCAGACAAGCAGATTTCAAAATGCCTCGGGCTGACTGAGGCCCAGACAAGGGAGCTGAGGTTAAAGAAAAACATTCATCCTTGGGTTAAACAGGTAAAGGAGAAAAGGAGTTTTTCTTTCTTCCCAGGATTCCTTGGGTGAAATGTAGGCACCAATTCATAGAGCCATTTTCAATAAAAAGGGGTGGAATTCAAAAGTGATTTTACTTTTTCAATTGATGCCCATGATGTCACTTATTTTATTCAGCACAGGATTGATTTATGCTTTAAAGGGGAAAGGGTGAAGGGACACTGGGATATAAAGGGAAGAGTGAGTACATGATTTTCTTGGCCTAAATGAAAAAAAAAAATCAAAATGACCTCTCCTACTTTTTGACCCACGTGCAAATATATCTGTAGTAAGAGAAATCCTTAGCATAATAGAAGGACTTGAAATGCCCTAGTGTAGTGACTGACCCTCTTGAAAAGAATAGTCATCTCTCTTGGCACTGACTATTTACAGGGTAATACTTTATTTTAAGTGCCCCATCATTATGGTTCATTTAGTATTCATTGTGTTAGGGTTGGGCATAATGAGCTCATCTAGTATTCATGACAATCACACAAGAATTTTCATAGGTGTACTGTTGTGATTTTTTTTGGGTCTTTAGTAGAAGAGATGCTTTGGCTTAAAGTACCACCAGCTGGGATTTGTCCTTTAAAATCATTGGCTTTTCCCCATGTGCTCAGGGGGCACACACATAACCTTAGGTCTCAGGCTTGATGCCGAATATTTTCTACTCAGCAATTCTTATCTTTCTTCCTTCTCACTTGCCTTACATTAGTTTGCCCTGTCGGCCCCAAATTCTTGCTCACTAAGCTGAGCTCCTGGCCCTTGAGAGCTGAACTGATTTACTCTTTCCAAATATGTTCAATGAGATCTTGTCCTCTTCCCTTCTTCCTCATGCTTTGTGGTATTTATGTCATCCCATCGCTCAGTGCCATAGGTAACTTAAATCCTATGCATTAATTTGCAAACCAAAGACATCCTTATATATAGGTCATTTTGCTTCGATTTTAGATTTTATTTGCAGTTGCTTTAGACAGCTGGTTGGGTAAGTTTTCCTGATAACCAGTTGACTATATGACCACCTTGTTGTCTTCCTGAGAGGTACTATGTAATGATCTGTTGCTCTGGAATGCGTATTGTCATTCATTGCCCAAGTGATAGCTAAATTGTATCATTATTTTTTTCTCCCCTCTCACTTTTAGAATTAGAAAGCAATTGGATTGTACATACCTTTTTCTTGTCTTTATATTTGATAGTAATGGACGTTAAAGGAATATGAATGCAGAACAAAAAAAAAATTCCACAGTATTCTTGAAAAAAAATTATAATAAGGGGAGTAAAAATCCCTATGTATGTAAGTATTTATTTACTTTATCTTGCAGATTGATACACTGGCTGCAGAATACCCATCAGTAACAAACTACCTCTATGTTACCTACAATGGTCAGGTAGGAACTGCCAAATTTCTGTAATGAAGAAAGCTCTAGATTTAGTAAATGGTCCACGTGGGGGAATACGTTTTGTGTGTCTTTGGTTATCTAGTAATAAACAGTGACATCATGTGAGTTGAATGTGATGATGTGTTTCTGTACTCAGTCTTTTAAGAACTGCCCTAAGATGGTGAAATCAAACAAGTGAAGAGATAAAGACAGTGGTTACATGATCATACAATTATGCTGTTTTCTCATGACTATCTAATTAAAAATATTGAATAATTTTTTTTATGAATAAGTAGGGCTTGTATAACACTTTATACTTATGGATTCCCAAAGACTAATAGAGGATGCATATCAGCAAGAGGAAGAATGGGGAAGACACACTCAAAGGACACAGTTTAAATAGAGGGAAGAATAATGTAATAATTTCCACATCTTCCTTTTTTTTTCCCTCAGGAGCATGATATCAATTTTGATGAACATGGAATGATGGTGCTAGGCTGTGGTCCATATCACATTGGTAAAGTGATAACTTATATTTACATAGGCCTTTTCAGTTTCATCCATGTTAATTCCATTATTCTAAGAACTATGTAAACTAAATGCTGTCATAATAAAAATTTTACAAATTAGGAAACAGAGGTTCAGAGACATGTAGCCCAACTTATACAGCTATTAAGTGGTAGAAGTAGGACTCAAATGTGGGTCTCAACCACAGATTCCATCTTCTTTCATTTTATCATGTCATCCCTTTATCATTTTCATCCTCATGAACTAAATTGAGTCTCTTACTGGGGTTGGGGAATGAATTACACTTTGACTTTTTCTCTTCCCGCATAGTTTTTCACAGAGATCTTTATTTGCTCAAGAACTTTATCCATCAGCCAGTAATTATATTTGTAGACCCAGTGTCTGACCTAACATATGACTTGTGTTGACATTAGATGCAAAGAGCTCTTCTCTTTGGGGCACAGAAAGAGTATTACATAATTTAATTAAAACATTCTCACCAGAAATTGTTATATTTCTCCCAGTCACTTAAAACTGAATATTTAATAATGAATCAAGATCTATTACAGTTACAAAGTATATATTTAAATAGACAATGATGTTTCTTAATAAGTATATCTAATATTTTGTCTCTGCAAGGTGTTCTAATATGGAAATGATGAAATATATGATTTAAATGTATGTGGTCTTGTTTTGTTACTTTAAGCATAGTTTATTATAGTTTTTACAATTAACTAAGTGCTTCAGGATATGGTAGTTTGCCAATTTTTGGCCAGATCTTAAAGTAGGTCAAAAGTGTTTATACCTTTGCCACTTCAGTTATCTTATGGCTAAATGGTCTGGACGCCTTCACCAGGATCTACCCTTCTCCTCTCGAAACCTTTCTTCACCTAATTATGCAACAATTCTACATTACTTTAGGGCCTAGGAAAGATTAGCTGAGCTGATAATCAAGTGCATACTTAATTGATAATGAGATTTAACATGCTACTATATTTGGACAACTTATTATTCTGATAAGAATTTTTAGGAGACAAAGTCCTAATGCAAAGGATTAGTACAAATCCCAGAACTTTCAGTTCTATGGCATCCCAGTAGAGGTGATATTTTGAGGCATTTAGGCCATTATTATACTTCAAATTACTTCCTAGAAGGTCGCTCACTCTGCATGGAATGGCCTTGCCAAGCTTAAAAGGATATGCTTGGAAAGGCCAGGGCTTTCCAATCAATCAAGATATGTCAGAGCTGCAAGGCACCTCAGGGATCATTGGGTTTGGCCCTCAGACAGCAGGGTAGGTGGAAGGACTGAAATAAGAACTCAAGTATTTTGATCTCTAACTTAACTACTTTTGTGTACTGAGGTCAATATGTTCACTTTGAGTTTCTTTTCAGTAAATGAAGTTTTTAAAATTATTATTACAGTTATCTCCCATTAACTTTCAGATTCTGAATGCTTTGAATATGGAGATTACCTCTTGCAGAACTTAGCATACAAAACAAGCCAACCTGTCATTGTTTAATTAGTCCCTGTTTTTACTGCTACTAATATAGTGTGCATAATAGATCTCACATGTATATTTTGGAGTTTTAAAAATTGAACTGAAAGGGCATTAGCTCCCTTAGCCTGGACTGATTGGCAGTATATTTCTGCTTCTCTTTGCGTGGTGACTTCAGGCTTCTCTTCCCCCGTTTCCCCAATCTCATGGTCTCTGCAGGCAGCAGCGTGGAATTTGATTGGTGTGCCGTCTCCAGTATCCGCGCGCTGCGTCAGCTTGGCAAGAAGACAGTGGTGGTCAACTGTAACCCTGAGACTGTGAGCACAGACTTTGATGAGTGTGACAAGCTGTACTTCGAAGAGTTGTCTTTGGAGAGAATCCTAGACATCTACCATCAGGAGGTAAAAAAAACAAAGAGAAAAATATATGCAGTGCATACTTTATATATGTGTATTCATGTATGTAGATTTACATTGTAATTCCCCTTAGGAGAAAGAGCTGCCGGGTGTCTTCCATTGTCTCATGTCGTAGTGAAACTCTAAAAAAATATCACCTAGCCTTAGATTCTTGAGGCCCTGGCACAGAGTAATTATTTTTCATATAAAATTCACTTTTTCTTTCTAAGTATTCTAGCTCTACTGAAAATTCTTCTTGGTAACGTGTGCCCGATACATATTAATTAGCACAAGACAGCCCCAATAAATATTCTGCAAAACGATTTAATTGGTCATGTAGACATATGATAAGCAGCCTCTCTCTAGTTACGTGCTGTTGCAGTTTAATGATGACCAGTTCTCAGAGGAGACAGTCGTTCACAGAGGACTGGTTAATTCTTTATGCTATCAGATGAAGCCAGTAGTCTTCAATTTAAAATCAATGAGTTTATTCTGAATGATTTTGGTGCCTTTATAGCTTGCTCTGAAGTAGCTCTTCCATCTCCACTCCAATATTATTGAGTGTATCTTCACTGTGGATTTATATGATCCCAGGTTACTGTAAGTCTGTAGAACAAGTTAGCTTACAATTAAAAAAATACCTACTTGAAAATTTTAGAGTGATGTCCAATAGTTGTGCCTTTTGATGTTATTGTAATTCATTTCCTACTACAGAGAATCATCCCTATGTACAAAATATGGTCACTTAAGGAAAAAAAATTGTAACTTGGAGCCCCAAGACTTAAATTCTTGACTTGAAAATTCATTGATTTTTGCCAGTTATATAAATTCTCTGGGCTTCATCTCTTTTTTTGTTTATGAATCATATGAGTCTTTAAATGTTCTACATGCAGGTACTGTGAAGGCAACATGAGATTTGTAGTTGAGATCACATTGTCAAGTATAAAGTATTGTGCTAGAACAATGTGATGATTTTATTATTGTGAAGAAAAATATAGACAAATTTAAGATTGATGTATCATCATGTTTTTCTATCAATATTTAGGCCTGGCCTACTAATATTGTAATATAATGAAACTAAACCATTAGGTAGAATATACACAATTTTTAGTTCTCTCTCTGACCTGATTTTTCTAATGATTTTTTAATTCATTTTAGACACATAAGTGGGGATCAAAACAAGTACATTCTGCAAATATTTCTTGAATACCTTTTAAAAATCAGGTTCAGCAGGATAGAGAGCTATAAAACCAGGTCCCTACCTTTAAGACATTAAAATAAAACTGGAATCCATGACGTAATATGTGAAAATTTACATAATTGTTTTAAAAATGTTAACAAGCATTACAAGCAATAGCAGCAGGCATTTTACACATAATTAATTATTTCCCCATGAAATGGTTTAAGGAAAGATGAAAAACTTCTACAACTGCCTTTGGATGCAGTTACACATGGATGATAATGAGGTCCTTTTGTTATAACTGAATTCAGTATGATAGAAATAAATAAATTGGCCCTTATTTGAAGCTAATTGGTTTTTATAGTGCTACTATATATAATAAGGTAATTGTAAATGTTATGTTGAAGAACATAAGAACAATATGCCATTGATGTATTCTTTAAACTACCCCACAAGAAATGTTATATATAATATGCACATATCATACACGTATGTACATATATTTGTGTATGTGTTTCCTTGTATAAGGTTGTTGTGTGTCTCCTCACAGCAGGCTTTACAGGCATTGTCTCTCATACCGGGTGTGCCTCAACCTTCAGAAGGCTGCCCTTATTCGACCTTGGATGCCCCTAGAGATTCTGAAGGCACTGAGGCATTCAGCTGTAAATTTGCGGAAAATTGGAAGCACGTCTAAACTTATTTAAAAGCACACATTTGAGTCACTTAGAAGGGCAATAGGCTTTCCCAAGGATACATAGCTACATGGGATGATAGAAAGTATGATAGGTCCCTTGGTCCAGATCTCTTGGTCTAGTTCAGGACCAAGCCTGTTTCCATGGAATCAAAGAAGCACCTCTAAAGAAAACATTAAGGGGAAGTCAGAAAAGTGACATGGCCTGTGAGTAAAGCAGGCTGCTTTGGAGGGAGGTCTTGATCAGAAGTTGAGTGAGAGGAGATACTAGAAATGCCAAAATCTCCTTCCCACTTGTTCTTTATTTTTTTAAGGAGAAAATGTTATAGCGATATATCCCTTTGGCTGCAGACAGTTTTTTTCAACTTTATAAAGAGCAACCCTTTAAACTGAAGTCATTAATTCCTTATGATTGTGCTCATGAGTTCTGCTCCCTGAGAAGAGATTTGCATTTTTATCTTTTATGTTTTGGTGTGTGAGTGTGGTACATATATACAATGGAATATTACTCAGCCATAAAAAGGAACGAAATTGGGTCATTTGTAGAGACGTGGATGGATCTAGAGACTGTCATACAGAGTGAAGTAAGTCAGAAAGAGAAAAACAAATATCGTGTATTAACGCATATATGTGGAACCTAGAAAAATGGTACAGATGAACCTGTTTGCAGGGCAGAAATTGAGACACAGATGTAGAGAACATACGTATGGACACCAAGGAGGGAAAGCCGCGGGGGGTGGTGGTGGTGGTGTGATGAATTGGGAGATTGGGATTGACATGTATACACTGATGTGTATAAAATGGATGACTAATAAGAACGTGCTGTATAAAAACTAAATAAAATAAAATTCAAATATTCAAAACAACAAAAAAATACCAGGCAACATATTTGACACCTTATGATGTCCCTGTCTGATTTGAGTCCTGATTATACAATTTTTCTTGCTTTTTATGATGTATAATTTACTGGGTCATACCCCATAAATATGTACTCTGCTTAATGATTTAATTCTCCTATTTTTAACACCTAATACCATATGTATATGTAGACAATGGTACCTCTGTACCACAACTTGAGTTAAGTGAATGAAAGAGTGACAGACATTAATTAGTGACAGGCAAAACCCACCAGGTGATGCATCACTCTAAACCAGGATTGGGGTTCATTCCTAGCATTTGGTTTAATTGTAATTAAATATAAGCTTAAGAGTCTGTCTGAAATGTTAAAAATGTTTTACTAAAATGCAAATTACTAAAAAATAATGCATGATCAACTTCACTGACAGAATATAAATAGTGGAGGCTTGTAAATTAGAGATAATACATGAAATTACAAAAATCAAGGCTATTTTTTGATGAAGTAAATGCTATTTCCATTAATAAGACAAGTTTTCTTACATTGTATCCTGTCAATAATACAGCATTTAATTTGTTTATAAAAATAAGGACTGACCAAAGTGATTAGTGTCTAAGGGAAGTTGAGATGTTCTCAAATAAATTTGAAGAATTTTCTTTTCATTCCTCACTGCTAAAAATAAATTTCAGCTTAAAGATTATTTCAGAAAGGTTTTTGTGCAGTGATACCTTAGCTTTGTGATATCAGGTTTAAAAAACTAAGAAACTAAGCTGGGTAAAAATACTACAAACAAATCTAGGTAACATCGGTGGAACTTTGGGACACTAATGGAATTACTTTAGGCCTAAAGTATTTGGAAATCTGGGAAACAAATCTGAATTTTAGACTATTTTATTTCAGAAAGTTACTTGAAACTATTTGTGTGATTGTATCAATATGTATGATAATAATTTGTCTGTGTGGGATACCAGATTCTCTTCCCTAAGTCCCTACAAGTTCTGTGCTTGGAGTTGGGGACAATTTAAGATAAAATTCTTCCACAAAACTCTCATCTATTAACTTCATCCCATAAATGTTCTCTTCTACTGAATTATCTTTGCTGTTCAGGCAAAACCTGCACAAACCATCACACCATTACTCTAAAACATTCCTATGGATGTGATTTGTCTTCCAAATGATGGTCTTTATTTCTGGAGGTCAATGACGAGAATAGGGTTTTGCAGTGAATGTTTTTCTATCTACCACTTCCCAAAAAGAGTGTTTTAGAAATTGCTCTTCTCCTAACTTCTAACATTCACTACCTTTGAAACCAGCCAGAAAAACAGGGTTAGCTTCAGATTCAAAGATTTGGTATATTAGGTAAGCATAACTGCTTTACAATATGTAGAATTGAGTTCAAGTAAGTCTGTATTTGCTAGATAAGAAAAATGGGCAAGTCATTTCACCTTCACCAAGCCTCAGTTTATTTAACTGCAAAATGGGGATAGTAATAACTGCCTCAAAGTGATACCATGACCATGAAAGTCAAAACGTCGTCTAGGGTATATAGTAATGTACTTAATAAATAGTAGCAGTGCATATTATTATTGTTTTAAAATTTGTTAATTTATTGAAAAACAAAAATCAATTCCATAGAGTTATTTTGGAAAATATTGATATATTTATTACTTAGAGCCTTTTTATTCAGCTGTAAGTACCTATTTAGTCCCATTGTCTCTGATATTTGCTCATAACTGGCTACTTCTTTAATTTTAGAATTTATTTTGAAGTCTTTCACATAAGAGACTTTTCTATATATTTAATTGAGGAGTTAGTTTCTAGGCTTCTAAAATATTAATGCTGTTAATAAACTAAAAATGATAAGCAAATAAAAATACTATAGGTAAGAGAATAATATTTATTAAAGGTTTTGCAAAAAATGGATATCGAACATAAAAAATGACGATAAAAGCAGTTTAAATGTACTTATAAATATGCAGAAATGTGGACTGTTATTTTCCATAATGCTTACAATGAATTTAAGCACTTAATTGCAGGGTGTTTGCTTGGGCAGTACGTAATTTCTCTTATCAGAGAGAAATGAGCTTCATCCCTTTAAAAAATATTTCAGAATAATTTCAAATAATGACAAAATACCTTTGGCACATATGTATTACTTCAGCAACATTCATTAGTAGGTCATTAAAGCAAACACAAATTACGCCCAGATCAATGGCCTATCAGATATTGTAATATTTTCTAATATAAATAATAATGTCTTATTTATAACTTATAATGTAGTAACACCTTTAATGTTTATTGTCTTATTTGATCTACATACATAGGAACCTTATGAAGTAGGCAGGTATTATCCTAATTTTACAGACAAGAAGATTGAACCTCAGGGAGAGTTTCACAGAGGGAACCAAGAAGAGGAGGGACTTCTAAGTCCAAACCCAATTCCCCACCATCCCTCTTTGGCTCACCCTCACCTCTCTACCACTAGTCTCAAGAAAATTTGGGATTTGGTGGGCTTTTAAGAAAAAAATCTTGGAGTTTTGACTGCTTGTACGAGATTAAGTTTAATGATTCAGGGACTGCTTATAAGGCAAATAGTAAGGAAATAGGAATTAAAATGAGTTCTGGGTACTGTAGACAGGTACCAAGCAGCAGTAAAGGAGACAGGATGTCACAATGAGAGGTAGGATTTAGACTGGACTTTAGGGATGGTTAGAAAATTGATAAGGGAAAGGAGAAGGGAGAAAGGAAACAGGCAGGGAAAGATTACGTGGAGATGAGAAAGCTTGCTGGTGGGAATGCACGAAGGTGGGACGGTGAGTGGGTAGTTTTCCTGGGGCTGACAGGAGTGATCATAGATAAGATTGGAAAGTCTTGATGGCCCCAGCGGTAATGAGTTAACACTATAGCCTTTAGGCAAAGGAAACCTTTGGAGAACTCCGAGTATAGGAGTAACTTGGTGAAGCAGTCTTTTGAATGATTAATCTGAATGTGAAGTGCTGGGGTGGAGAGGAGCCGCAGAGGGGAATGTTAAAAGGAGAGATCTGTATCCGCTTAAGAAATTACAACAGTAGTTCAAGAATTAGTTGATTATAATGTAAAGTACAGGATGGAAATGTTCATTGACTTGATTTTCTTTTAATTGCCACACATGCAAATGTCACACGTTTACATGCAGTTGTATGGAAGTCGTGCACGATAATCACGTGTAGTTGTATGGGAGTCTTACATGGTTATCATGTGTAGTTGTATGGGAGTCTTACAAAGATTTTAGCAGGTAAGTGCCTGGAAAGTCAGGACTAAGTCCGTTTACCTCTTTGTGGCATAACAATATATCCATTGATGGGAATAATGAAAATATCGCAGTCTTGTTCATTCAGCATTCTCAGAAAGGAAACAGAGGCAGTATTAGCACAGCTGTTCATTGTCCAGAGGCTGACATCGAGGACATGTTTTGCAGGCGTGCAGTGGCTGTATCATATCAGTCGGGGGCCAGATTCCAAACAACCTGGCAGTCCCCCTGTACAAGAACGGTGTCAAGATCATGGGCACGAGCCCTCTGCAGATCGACAGGGCTGAGGATCGCTCCATCTTCTCAGCTGTCTTGGACGAGCTGAAGGTGTCTCAGGCACCATGGAAAGCCGTTAACACTTTGGTAAGGAGAGAAACACGAGTCTGTTTTTAATGGTCCATTTTGAAGAGTCATAACCTGAATGTTAACGACTGCAGATGCTAACAGCAGGGCAGAGAGAATGCACTATGCTTAGTGAATTTACTTTAAAGTTGCTGAATTTCCATGATTGCAGTTAAATGCTGGTTATAAACTGATAGGATTCTCATTGATTCCAACAATGAAAAGAAGTTCAAACTATTTTTGAACTAGACTTGATATTTATTGAAAAATAAAAATCAATTCCATAGAGTTATTCTAGAAACTAGAAATTTTATGTATTTTGGTGTCCAGTTTACATTTTAATGGTGTCTTCTGAGAGAAAGAATAAAAGGAGTTGGGTTACCACTTGTTCTAACGATACCATTCTGCATTTTTATTGAATATTTAAAACTATTCATGCATTTTGTTGTTGTTGTTTCTGTTAATTAGAACGAGGCATTGGAATTTGCGAAGTCAGTGGGCTACCCCTGCCTGTTGAGACCTTCCTATGTTTTGAGGTAATATATTGTTTTCTAAAACTATTATTTAAAAGTCAGGAGACACAGAACTGCATTCTGTATGCTAACAGCACTAGGCTTTGATGTGTAGTAATTTGTAAATCCATAGACAATCCCCATACCAACACAGCCAGAGTGAAGACCTGTGCACAGTTCTTCAGCCTAATGCTTTTCCTTCAGGGAGTGACAACACAGTGTCTCCAATCCTACATCTTAGAAGCATGGCTTAGGACATCTCCTTGCCAAATGGAGGAGGATAGCTTTACATTTGAGAAGAGGACAATTTAAAAAACCAAAGAGCAAAAACAAAACAAAACAAGCTTGGGATATGTCTCACCAGCATCTGTTCTCTGATACCCAGAAATGACAGTTTATCTTTGACTGTTGTCAGCACCTTACGATGGTGCCTATGGTTTGAATTTTTTTTTTTTTTTACATCAGATTTTTTAAATAAATGAATTACAATGTTGGAGTACATGGACAGTGTCTTTTATAATAAACTTTGAAACTAAGTTCTGTCATCAAAGGAGAAGTCGTCAATTGTCACTCTCTTCAGATGTTACCACATGTGAAGAGCTACTTCACTGAACAGGGGATAATAAGAGAAACGTAATTTGTTGTGTACAGTTTGAAAGTGTAAATGGAATGTGAAATGGGATCCTTTAAAATAATGAAAAATTTCAAGTGAGGTGGGAAACTTTCCTTTTTCTTTAAGTGACATTTTGTGTAAACCACAGTCCACTACTACTGGACTGTGGAATAGTTATTATACTACTATAATATACTACTATATTCCTGTGGAATAGCAGAATACTACTGCTTCTCTGAGGTATTAACGTAAGTTAATTTAAACAACACAGGCATTTAAGGGGGTATCGCTCTGACTACTGTGCTCCCTCACATCATTGCAATCCGTATCTTTCTTTTAGTTCCCTATACTGTGAATTATCAGCATCATTAAGACCTTAGCCTTCATGTCTTAAGTAGATGAAGAAATTGAAAGCTCTTCAAGCATAAAATTTGCAATATAGTAGGAAAGGTAAAGAAAAAGTTACTTTTAAAAGGAAGTGGAAAGTGATATTTTTCTTCCTTGTTTCTTCCCTCCTGCTTAGTCTTCCTTCTTTCCTCCCCTCCCATCCCACTCTGAAAATGCCAAAATTCAGAGTAAATTGATTTCAGATAGTATTCTTTCTCAAGAATTTGAAAGGACACAGCTGAATACATTTCAGTCAGATACCATACATTATATTTGCAAATGTTACTAAAAAAATTGATTCTTTAGTAACCCAGCTGAGATAGTAGAATGACCTGCTTTGACAGCATACTTGTGGGTTAAGATCAGCTATGGGTAATGAACTCTGAAGACACAAGTTTAGAAAGCTAGATGCTGGGATGAATCCTGTTACAGTATAAGTATTACCTGGAACCAGAAGAGAGTTAAAACAATAGATCAGAAAGGCTGAACCTTGGGGATGTGCCATCGCTAAGAGCTACCATGGTTCTCTTTGGGCATTATCACATGTCTCACCCCCCTTCCTCGTCCCCAACTTTGGGGACTTTTTACTTTGGTTGATTGTCCTGTTGATTACATAAAGTCTCAATGTAGAAAGAGACACCCTCTTACTTAGCCTAGTCTGGAACTAGAGGTTGCCTGGAACTGTTCTGAGAAGCAATCAGTTCTAGCATGCTTTACTTCTGAAGTGGTAAAAGAAACTGACCTCTTTTTTTCCCCCTCCTTACCCAGTGGGTCTGCCATGAATGTGGTATTCTCCGAGGATGAGATGAAGAAATTCCTGGAGGAGGCCACTAGAGTCTCTCAGGTAGTGTCCTATTTCCTTCTGGTGACTTTTACCTCTTCTGTTAATTGCTACCTTGTTTTTATGTTGTTTTTCTTTGCACAGGATGTTGTTATGGTGTTTTTCCTTTTTTCTTCTACCCATTATACTCCTAAATATAGAAATGAGAAAACACATATGCATTTAATTATATTTGGATCCTTAGGGTTAGTGGAAGAAGAGGAAGACCAGTGAATATTTGATCAGAACAGAGATTTATACGATTTTAGTCTCCAAGAGCAAGGCTGCATAAGCAGAAACTTGTCTGTTAATGAGTTAGATGCTGGTCAAGTTATCCGTGGGATTCCCAGCCTCAAGGGCAGCCCAACCATTGTCATCACAAACAAGTGAAGGCTTCCCTGATTTTTAATTCTCACACCTGGAGAGACTTTCTTTGCCTTAGTCAATCCTGCAACTTCAATAGTAAATCCCCTCACTCACCTATTGATTTTTTTCATTTTGGTACATTCCATTTGTAAGTTAATAAAAATGTTTATAATTCTGTGTTCACTCAACCAGCTTTCTCCACTGCCCCAGCTTTTACTTTCTTCTTCGGCATTACCTCAGTGTAATCCATTTAAGATTTGCCCAGTGGGGTTATTGATCTGCAGACCTTGTACTGTAGAGGATAAAAGTAATGTTTTCTTTTTAAAAGCTTTCAAAAGCTAGATAGGGCTAAAAGAAAAAAAAAAAAGCAGAGAGAGAGAGAAAACACAACTCATAGAGAAGAGTTTGATGTTAGGCAAGTGGAGTTTGGAGGGAGCCAAAGAGTGAAATCAGAGGCATTTGAAAGAGGAATAAAGAGCATGGATTGTTCCTGCACACATGAAGCTGGGCTTCGTTTCTGCCTGGCAGTTGCTCCCCAAGGAAATTTGGTCAGTGAAAAGAGTGCATAAGGATAAAGAGTGAGAAGAGACAGAGTATAAAAAAGAAACCAAGTGGATTTTGAATTCACTTTTGTGTGGAAGTCAGATAACTGAGGAGGGACTCTCTCCAAAGGGCCAGTTTTCATTAATGTGCTCTAGAGTGAGATACTGTCCTCTTCTCTATCTCACTCCCTGCGAGGGGTCCTGCCACACTCATCTTTTTGAGAAACCAGCAGCCTGACCCAGCTGGTCTCATGTGAATGATGAGGCAGGTGTTCTCTGTCTGGGACAGTGGATCTTATAGAGCCTCTACTTGGTAGAATATTTTTAAAATATTTTTTTCTGCTAGCAGGTGGATAGAATCCTTACAGGGCCAAAGTTTTATAATAGAGATGTCTTAATGGAGTACTTCTGGTTCAAGTCTCCCCATCAAATTACAGTAGAATCTGGGATTCTCAATTCAGTGAATCTAGAGTAAAACTAGCCCCCACTTAATCATTGATATATTTATGTATCCATTCATATTTAGCACCTGCTATATAATGACACTGTTCTCAGTATCAGGGGTTACATTCATGAAAAGATAGTCTCACAGAGGACTCTCTTTACTAGGGACATCAGACATCACACAATTATAATTAAATATGATGAGCATTGCAATAGAGAAAATACATGATGTTGAAGGAGAGTGTAAAAGTATCGGGGTCCAGTCCCTGAAGAAGGGACTTTTAAATTGATTCCAAATGGTTGATTCAGAGTTAAAAGGTTTACATTGTGGGTGTGAGTAGGAAGAAAGAACAGCGTATGTAAAGGCCTGAAGCTGAGAAAGAGCATGGAGTTTCTAGAAACTGATAAAGCATTCACTTATATGGCTAGGATGCCAAACATGGTGGGGAGTGTTGATTATAACGATGGTGGAAAAGGAGAAAGACAAGGAGCAGATAAAGAGAACCTTGTCAGTTATTATACTGAGGTGGATTTTAGTCATATTTTCTGAATACTGAATCACTATGCTGTACACCTGAAACTAACACAATAGTGTAAATCAACTATACTTCAAGTAAAAAAAAAAAAGAGCAATTGAAAGTTAAAAAAAAAAAGATCACCCTTCTATAGTATAGAGAGTAAAATCTGGGACAAGTCTGAATTCATGGAAGGAGGTTAGGGGGCTGTTGTGTAGCTCAGGGTAGAGATGACAGTGCCTTGGATCAGAGTAATGGTAGTAAAGATGGAGAGAAGTGCAAGTGTTCTAGAAATATTGAGAATGTGTATTGAGGATGTGAATGGATGGAGGTGGAGGGTGAGAGAGGATAAGAGATGATTCTTGAGTTTCTGCCTTAGACAGCTGGATGGACAGTGGTACCATTTATTGAAACAAGGAACACTTAAGGGAGAAATTTTAGAGGGGGAAATCATATATGTAATATTTGACCTTTTGAATGTGAGGTGCCTGTGAGAAGTCCAAGTAGAGATGTTCTGAAAGCAGAGGGTTATATAGAATTGGAATTGAAGATCAAGATCGTGGCTAAAGACAGAGATGTAGATATAGATTTGGAAGTCAATAGCATATCTTTGTAATTGAAGTTTTGAGATTGGAAGCAATCACCTGGGATAGTATAGAGGAAAAGGAACAGTTAAGACAGAGATGAAAGGAATACTGGCACTTAAGGGCTGAGCAGAGAAGAAAGAACCACAAAGGAGCCTGAGAAAGAAGTATGAAAAGGACCCCTAAGGAAAGAAGTGCTTTCAGAGGGCCAACAATGTATAATGTTGCTGAAAGACTGAAATTTATTAAGAAATTTTCTTCCTCAACATATTAAGGGCTATTTCATAAATGTGTTCAATTGGCCAGGATGGAGGTTGCTGTTGTTGCCCCCCTCAGGTCCCCTTACCTGTGGGAGCACCCATCCCCCACCTGCTGAGGTAGCTGAGGACACCTCCCAGCTATACTTCTCAGGATAACTGTTCTCAGTCAAATGGGAGCCTCTGTCAACCAGGAGGCAAGATCCCTCACCTTACCACCATGCTCAAAACGCTGGGCAATGACTGCCCTTTGCCTCAAGATGGGACTTAACTCTGTGCTGCAACTCAGAGCTCCCTCTGTGGTAAGGCCAAATCCAGTCCCCACTGAGACCACGAACTTCCTAGTTTTTTCCTGCTGCCCCATCCTGCTTTTCTCACTCCCTCAATAAATGACTTGAACAAGAACCCCTGTCTTAGGCTTGACTAGAGAGACTAAGACAGCTGTTAAACTTTACCTTTGTTTGCAGTTATATTGTTATTATAATATAGGGAAAAATTCCCACGTAAGTCTCAACACAGCTCTACCAGGCCTGCCAACAGTAAACATCCAATATTTTAAAAAAGAGGAAACAGAGATGAAAAAAATTTTCCATGTCCGATAGGCCTTTGAAGAAAAGGAAAATTTCTTCATTTAATAATAAATTTAAGAAGGGAGAAGCTTATTTATGGCTTGAGACATATATTATATTTATATATTTTGAATTTTTTTATAAAATTTACTTCTATTTAAAATGTTCTGTTAAAGGAGATAAGATATATTACATTTTTTTAACTTTTTATTTTATATTGGAGAATAGTCAATTAACAATGTTGTGATAGTTTCAGGTGCACAGCAATGGGACTCAGCCATACATATGCATGTATCCATTCTCCCCCAAACTCCCCACCCATCCAGGCTGCCACATAACACTGAGCAGAGTTCCCTGTGCTGTACAGTAGGTCCTTTCTGGTTATCCATTTGAAATACAGCAGTGTGTACATGTTGATCCCAAACTCCCTGACTATCCCTTCCCCCCATCCTTCCCCCCTGGTAACCATAAGTTCACTCTGTAAGTCTGTGAGTCTGTTTCTGTTTTGTAAATAGGCTCATTTGTATCATTTCTTTTTAGATTCCACATGTAAGGGATATCATACAATATTCCTCTTTCTCTGTCTGACTTACTTCACTCAGTATGACAGTCTCAAGGTCCATCCATGTTGCTGCAAATGGCATTATTTCATTCTTTTTAATGGCTGAGTAATATTCCATTGTATAAATATACCACATCTTCTTTATCCATTCATCTGTCAATAGACATTTAGGTAGCTTCCATGTCTTGGCTATTGTAAACAGTGCTGCAGTGAACATTGGGGTGCGTGTATCCTTTTGGGCCATCTTTTTCTCCAGATATATGCCCAGGAGTGGGATTGCAGGGTCATATGGTAGCTCTATTTTTAGTTTTTTAAGGAACCTCCATACTGTTCTCCACAGTGGCTGTACCAATTTACATTCCCACCAACAGTGTAGGAGGGTTCCTTTCTCTCCACACCCTCTGCAGTATTTATTGTTTGTGGATTTTTTGATGATAGCCATTTTGACTGGTGTGAGGTGATACTTCATTGTAATTTTGATTTGCATTTCTCTAATAATTAGCGATGTTGAACATCTTTCCGTGTGCCTCTTGGCCATCTGTATGTCTTCTTTGGAGAAATGTCTATTTAGGTCTTCTGCCCATTTTTTGATTGGGTTGCTTCTTTTGATGATATTAAGCCTCATGAGCAGTTTGTAAATTTTGGAGACTAATCCCTTGTCAGTCACATCATTTGCAAATATTTTCTCCCAATCTGTAGGTTTTCTTTTCGTTTTGTTTATGGTTTCCTTTGCTGTGCAAAAGCTTTTGAATTTAATTAGGTTCCATTTGTTTATTTTTGCTTGTATTTTAGATATATTATATTTAATGCATATGCATAAAATGATAAACTCCAAGATAGTGGCCAAAAGGAGTTTGTGTTCAGAGCAAAAAGACGTGTTCAGAGAAGCCTTCAGGGAGGAGGTAGCATTGGAGCTAGGCCTTGAAGGATGGGTTGAAATTTGAAAGATGAAGCTGAGGAGAGAAGGTGGAGTGCATTTGTGGAAGAGAGGCATGGAGACAGGTAAAGGCAGGGTCTGGTAAGAAAACAGCCAGTGGTGCCGGTTGCTGGTGCCTGGGACAGAGGAGAAGAGATTCCTAAACCCTGGAGGCCTTCATTCAACCACTTCTTTTAGTCTGGAAAAGCACCTAGTGATCAAGCTGTGGAGGGCATTGCAGCACTGTCGTGAAGGAACTGAGTGTGGGAAGAACATCAAGAATAATAATGGGCCTGAAACAGCTGAGAGAGGGAGAACATTTTAAGATTTATAAAGAAAAATGTTTGATTTTGCAGTTACAAATGTCACACTTCAGAAGTGATTTAAAGCATGTCAATTCCATGTAAATAATTCCATCTTTGGCCTAATAACACTGAAACAAAATGCTGCTCTCCTTCTAAGTTCATTCACAATTCTCATACAGAGAACTAACTGAGGGCATTGTAGTGCTTGGAAAAGACAAGTGTAGGAAGAGAGAAAAAACCTGAACCAATACTGATATATAATTATAAATAAAATAGAGAGATATTTATAACTCTGGAGACAGAAAAGGAACCTGATTCTGCCCTCTCCTTAGCCTCCTCTTTTCTCTAACTCACCTAGAAGTCGATGTTTGAAACTTCAAAACTCATGTTCAATTCACTGAGAACTGAAAATTGGAGAAAGATTTCCTCTTCCTCACTGTTAGCAGAGAATGACCGTGTTCTTACCAAACAAACTGGCTAATGAGTTTGTGTAGTATGTTGAGCATTGGTTTATTTTTCAAGTATTGCCGTGGTACTGACTTAAGGTACACGATTCACTTGACCCCATACATGTAATTTCAGCTAAAGTTTCTGCCCTTCTGTTTTCCTCGGTGACAGGAACACCCAGTGGTGCTGACAAAATTTATTGAGGGGGCCCGGGAAGTGGAAATGGATGCTGTTGGCAGAGATGGAAGAGTAAGTGCTTTATCTCCCACCCCCCATCCCTGCCTTCCCATCAGAAAGTTTTTCTTGGCAGTTTAGAAACTCAGTAACTCAGATTAGAGTTCATGATTTCTACAAAACAGGTCTCTAAAAATAATGGACAAGCTGCTCATTCAAAAAAATTGTTCCAGTTCACTGACAATTCAGTTCATGTGTCATGGGTATCATATCTTCTGCTTTTCATACTGTTAGAATTTCTCTTTGATGATATTAAAAATTATCATCCTGTACTCGTTCTTTTTGAATAGATTTTCTCTCTCATTTTCTTTTGTCTGTGTATTTCCTTTTTTGTTTCAATGGATATTAGAAAAACATCCAATACTTTTCTTTCTGAAGTTCCTAATTGAATCCCTAGTTTTTCTTCTCGATTTTTCCATCCTTCTCCTTTTTATTGGGTTAATAAAAGCAAAACTAAACAGAGTAGGGTGGGTAAAGATAGTAACAAAATTGGCTTACCATATCACATCTTGTATCACTAATACAATGAATGCCTCCAACTTCAGAGAGACATGAAAGTATGAAGAATTCTTTCCTTTAGTTCTCAAGTTGTACTAATAAGACATGTTAAAGCTTTTTTTGTTTCTTTGTTTTGGTCTTTTTTTTTTTTTTTTTTTTTTGTCTTCCAGATTAACAGTTCAAAGCAAGGTTGTTTCAAAAAAATACTATATATATAGTAAGGATGACCTCTTATCCTATAATCTAGAGTTTAAGCACCCTTAGATATCATTTATTTCAACCCCTTACTCCCCAAGGATGAGAATTTTCTTCACAGCAACCCTGGAAAGTGGTCATTTGCTTTCTGTTTAACTCTTTTGGTTATACAGAGCATAAAAAGTTGTAAGATGACGAATATATTTTTTGTTTTTGCTTTTACTTCTTGGACATCTAATATATTCCTTCTCTTGAACTAAGGTCTGCTTCCCTAGAATTTTCATCCCTGACCTGCTGGCCTCCAGAGTTATGGAGCATATGTATATTCTTTCCCACTTCAACATTTTATGTATTTGAGACTGAGGTATAAGATAAGACGAATGTGATCATACCAGTGTGGAAGTGGAGAATGTAAGACTGGCCTACAGACATTTATGTTTTTTCAAACATTGTGCTGGTAAAGTAATGCTGGTCTGTTGGCCTGATTTGGTTCCATTTTGCTAGGATATGCTCTTGCCCTAAGATTCTCTTAGACCTTGACCATTGCTTATCATCCTGGACTCCTTCTTTTGGAAGTGTTCCAGGTTACTCACATAACTTTTAAACAGTCACACTCAGAAATGGACCTAGTACTTCAGGCATATTATAACTTTTTTTCAGAGTTCAGTGAGGTGTTGCCTCCCCATTTCTAGACAGTATAAAAAATTTGAGCGCTTACTCTGCACTAAATATCATGCCAGACACTGTTTATGTGTTCTCTTTTATCCTTACAAACATTCTGTGAGGCAGATACCATTGTTATTCCTATCTTATCAGAAACCAAGGCTAAGGAGATAAAGTATGTCACCCAGGTCACAGAACTCATAAGTGACAGCAGGAGTACTGGGACTCAAATGTCACTCTGCTTTAAATCGTCTATAAATATGATAAACAGATCTTCACTGTAATTTATTTAAGTCTTTTACAGCCACCCAATTATTCTCCCCCACTCTCAGCTTTATCATTTTCCAAAGACACACATACTGTTAACATTCAGGTTACTGTGGTTGAGACCGTAAACTTTGCAATCTGACAGATAAGGGTTCAAAATCCTGACTTGGTCACATAGCAGTCACATGTACTTGGGTTATTTATTCTTATATTGCCTTGGTTTTCTAACCCCTGAAAGAGGACAAGAATATTTTCCTCTTGCTTCCTTCCTGTCTCAAATTTCAGTTTAAAGATCTCTTGTGTAGGTGGCCGGTTAGATCAGTTGGTTAGAGTGTGGTGCTGATAAAGATCTCTTGATCTTTAGATCTTACATTTTCTTTCTGATCCATCTAAGTTATGACATTTACCTAAGCTAGATATTGACCTCTCCCATCTTTTCTTTTCCAGTGTTTAAAACTTAACCTGGAAGGAAAAGATAAAGCTATCTCCAGTGCCCCCCAAATGCTTTAGTTTCCTATCCATTTTTAAAAGTCATTATGAGTTGGCTGAGTTGCCTTCTTCTCCTGGTATCAATACCTATTCTAATCAATGGAAGAGGGAGGTAAGCTCTCAGACACTCTCGGCCGCCCTTAGAGGTGATCTGTCACTGCACAGGGAGGCTTGGTGAGGCTACATGTGCAGCTCTTGGACTTAGCAAAGATGCTGGAGGCATCTGTTAGAATTAAGGGGGGTGGGTCAGGCAGTAGCTTCATCGAAGAAGAGCTGACACTTCTTTTGCAAATCTTCTTTTGGCCAGGTCATCTCCCATGCCATCTCTGAACACGTGGAAGATGCGGGCGTCCACTCAGGAGATGCCACTCTGATGCTGCCCACACAAACCATCAGCCAAGGAGCCATTGAAAAGGTCATCATTCATAAATAAAACTGGAAGGGGGAAAAAGATTTAAAACATTTTTTTTTTAATTGGGGCTGGATTGTGAAGGGTCTTTTTTTATTATGCATTTCCTTTTTTTTGTTTGTTTATAAATTTATTTATTTTATTTATTTATTACTTTTGCTTGTGTTGGGTCTTCGTTGCTGTACGCAGGTTTTCTCTAGTTGCAGCAAGCGGAAGCTACTCTTTGTTGCGGTGCGCGGGCTTCTCATCGTGGTGGCTTCTCTTGCTGCAGAGCACAGGCTCTAGGCGCGTGGGCTTCAGTAGTTGTGGCACACGGGCTCTAGAGTGCAGGCTTGGTAGTTGTGGCGCACGGGCTTAGTTGCTCCATGGCATGTGGGATCTTACTGGACCAGGGCTCAAACCCCTGTCCCCTGCATTGGCAGGCGGATTCTTAACCACTGTGCCACCAGGGAAGCCCATTAAAAACATATTTTTAACTAGGTAGCAGTAGGACATGCCCCAGGTAAAATTTAATTTTGAGGGGAACTTCCTCCTCTGAGTCTGCTGGGTATTTTAAAGATGACAATTTCCTTCACTGCCCTTCAGAGCCCATATGGTTGTATGCTAGTGCAGTGGTTCTCTAACTGTATGCATCATAACCACCTGGGGGACTTGTTAAAATACAGGTTGCAGGACTCCATCCCCAGTTTCTAAATCTGTAGTTCTGAGCAGGCCCCCAGAATTTGTGTTTTTATCAAGACCCCATGTGATGCTATTGCTGCTGGTCTGGGGACCACATTTGGATAACTGCTGCTGCAGATGATTCTAATGTTTGGGCCACTTACAGGTGAGCAGCATCTAAAGCAATATTTCTCAGTTAGAAGCAGGTATGCAGCAGTCACGTGAGAACTTTCTACAACCGATGCTTTCACTGTCTGCCCTTACCCTCACCTCAAACAGTACTTTATGATATGTCTCTTTCAAACCCTCTTTTGGAACCACTGCTTTAAAGACATTTCCAGTAATGATGACTCTGCCTCAGTACTCAATATGCATTGCTAGGTGTCGTCTTTGAGGCTGTCATCTTTTATTTTTTTTTTTTTAATCAGTCAACACATGTTTATTTGTGTACATTTTTTTTAACATCTTTATTGGAGTATAATTGCTTTACATTGTTGTGTTAGTCGCTGCTGTATAACAAAGTGAATCAGCTGTACGTATACATATATCCCCACATCCCCTCCCTCTGGCATCTCCCTCTCACCCTCCCTATCCCACCCCTCTAGGTGGTCACAAAGCACCGAACTGATCTCCCTGTGCTATGCAGCTACTTCCCACTAGCCATCTATTTTACATTTGGTAGTGTATATCTCACTTCGTCTCAGCTTACCCTTCCCCCTCCCCGTGTCCTCAAGTCCATTCTCTACATCTGCATCTTTATTCCTGTCTGGCCCCTAGGTTCTTCAGAAACTTTTTTTTTTTTTAGATTCCACATATATGTGTTGGCATACCATATTTGTTTTTCTCCCTCTGACTTATTTCACTCTGTATGACAGTCTCTATGTCCATCCACCTCACTACAAATAACTCAATTTCATTTCTTTTTATGGCTGAGTAATATTCCATTGTATATATGTGCCACATATTCTTTATCCATTCATCTGTCGATGGACACTTAGGTTGCTTCCATGTCCTGGCTATTGTGAATAGAGCTGCAATGAACATTGTGGTACATGACTCTTTTTGAATTATGGTTTTCTCAGGGTATATGCCCAGTAGTGGGATTGCTGGGTCATATGGTAGTTCTATTTTTAGTTTTTTAAGGAACCTCCATACTGTTCTCCGTAGTGGCTGTGTCAATTTACATTCCCACCAGTACTGCAAGAGGGTTCCCTTTTCTCCACACCCTCTCCAGCATTTATTATGTGTAGATTTTTGATGATGGCCATTCTGACCAGTGTGAGGTGATGCCTCATTGTAGTTTTGATTTACATTTCTCTAATGATTAGTGACGTTGAGCATCCTTTCATGTGTTTGTTGGTAATCTGTATATCTTCTTTGGAGAAATGTCTGTTTAGGTCTTCTGCCCATGTTTGGATTGGGTTGTTTGTTTTTTTAATATTGAGCTACATGAGCTGCTTGTATATCTTGGAGATAAATCCCTTGTCAGTTGCTTTGTTTGCAAATATTTTCTCCCATTCTGAGGGTTGTCTTTTTGTCTTTTTTATGGTTTCCTTGGCTGTACAAGAGCTTTTAAGTTTCATTAGGCCCCACTTGTTTATTTTTGTTTTTATTTCCATTTCTCTAGGAGGTGGATCAAAAAGAATCTTGCTGTGATTTATGTCATAGAGTGTTCTGCCTATGTTTTCCTCTAAGAGTTTATAGTGTCTGGCCTTACATTTAGGTTCTTAATCCATTTTGAGTTTATTTTTGTGTGTGGTGTTAGGGAGTGTTCTAATTTCATTCTTTTACATGTAGCTGTCCAGTTTTCCTGGCACCACTTATTGAAGAGGCTGTCTTTTCTCCGTTGTATATTCTTTGCTCCTTTATCAAAGATATGCTGACCATAAGTGTGTGGGTTTATCTCTGGGTTTTCTATCCTGTCCCATTGATCTCTATTTTCTGTTTTTGTGCCAGTACCATACTATCTTGATTACTGTAGCTTTGTAGTATAGTCTGAAGCCAGGGAGCCTGATTCCTCCAGCACCGTGTTTCTTTCTCAAGATTGCTTTGACTCTTAGGGGTCTTTTGTGCTTCCATACATATTGTGAAATTTTATGTCGTAGTTCTGTGAAAAATGCCATTGGTAGTTTGATAGGGATTGCATTGAATCTGTAGATTGCTTTGGGTAGTATAGTCATTTTCACAATGTTGATTCTTCCAATCCAAGAACATGGTATATCTCTCCATCTGTTTGTATCAACTTTAATTTCTTTCATCAGTGTCTTATAGCTCTCTGCATACAGGTCTTTTGTCTCCTTAGGTAGGTTTATTCCTAGGTATTTTATTCTTTTTGTTGCAGTGGTAAATGGGAGTGTTTCCTTAATTTCTCCTTCACATTTTTCATCATTCGTGTATAGGAATGCAAGAGATTTCTATGCATTAATTTTGTATCCTGCTACTTTACTAAATTCATTGATTAGCTCTAGTAGTTTTCTGGTAGCAGCTTTAGGATTCTCTATATATAGTATAATGTCATTTGCAAATAGTGACAGTTTTACCTCTTCTTTTCTGATTTTTATTCCTTTTATTTCTTTTTCCTCTCTGATTGCTGTGGTTAAAACTTCTAAAACTATGTTGAATAAAAGCATTGAGAGTGGGCAGCCTTGTCTTGTTCCTGATCTTAGAGGAAATGGTTTCAGTTTTTCACCATTGAGAATGCTCTTAGCTGTGGGTTTGTCATACATGGCCTTTATTTTGTTGAGGGAGGTTCCCTCTATGCCTACTTTCTGGAGAGTTTTTATCATAAATGGGTGTTGAATTTTGTCAAAAGCTCTTTCTGCATCTATTGAGATTATCATATGGTTTTTCTCCTTCAGTTTTTTAGTATGGTGTATCACATTGATTGATTTGCATATATTGAAGAATCCTTGCATTCCTGGGCTAAACCCCACTTGATCATGGTGTATGATCCTTTTAATGTGCTGCTGGATTCTGTTTGCTAGTATTTTGTTGAGGATTTTTGCATCTATTGGCCTGTCGTTTTCTTTTTTTTTTTTAACATCTTTGTCTGGTTTTGGTAACAGAGGGATGGTGGCCTCGTAGAATGAGTTTGGGAGTGTTCCTCCCTCTGCTATAATTTGGAAGAGTTTGAGAAGGATAGGTGTTAACTCTTCTCTAAATGCTTGATAGAATTCGTCTGTGAATCCATCTGGTCCTGGGCTTTTGTTTGTTGGAAGATTTCTAATCACAGTTTCAATTTCAGTTCTTGTGATTGGTCTGTTCATATTTTCTATTTCTTCCTGGTTCAGTCTTGGAAGGTTATACCTTTCTAAGAATTTGTCCATTTCTTCCAGGTTGTCCATTTTATTGGCAAATAGTTGATTGTAGTCATCTCTCATGAGCCTTTGTATTTTTGCAATATCAGTTGTTACTTCTCCTTTTTCATTTCTAATTCTATTGATTTGAGTCTTCTCCCTTTTTTTCTTGATGAGTCTGGCAAATGGTTTATCAATTTTGTTTATCTTCTCAAAGAACCAGCTTTTTGTTTTATTGATCTTTGCTATCATTTCCTTCATTTTTCTTTTTCACTTATTTCTGGTCTGATCTTTATGATTTCTTTCCTTCTGCTAACTTTGGGTTTTTGTTTTTTTTTTTGTTCATCTTTCTCTAATTGCTTTAGATGTAAGGTTAGTTTGTTTATTTGAGATGTTTCTTGTTTCTTGAGGTAGGACTGTATTACTGTAAACTTCCCTCTTAGAACTGCTTTTGCTGCATCCCATAGGTTTTGGGCCGCCGTGTTTTCATTGTCCTTTGTTTCTAAGTATTTTTTTATTTCCTCTTTGATTTCTTCAGTGATCTCTTGGTTATTTAATAGCATATTGTTTAGGCTCCATGTGTTTGTATTTTTTACAGATATTTTTCCTGTAATTGATATCTAGTCTCATAGCGTTGTGGTCAGAAAAGATACTTGATATGATTTCAATTTTCTTAAATTTACCAAGGCTTGATTTGTGACCCATGATATGATCTGTCTTGGAGAATGTTCCATGAGCACTTGAGAAGAAAGTGTATTCTGTTGTTTTTGGATGGAATGTCCTATAAATATCAATTAAGTCCGTCTTGTTTAATGTATCATTTAAAGCTTGTATTTCCTTATTTATTTTTATTTTGGTTGATCTGTCCTTTGGTGAAAGTAGGGTGTTAAATTCCCCTACTATGATTGTGTTACTGTCGAGTTCCCCTTTTATGGCTGTTAGTATTTGCCTTATGTATTGAGGTGCTCCTATGTTGGGTGCATAAATATTTACAATTGTTATATCTTCTTCTTGGATTGATCCCTTGATCATTATGTAGTGTCCTTCTTTGTCTCTTGTAATAGTCTTCATTTTAAAGTCTGTTTTGTCTGATATGAGAATTGCTACTCTGGCTGTCTTTTGATTTCCATTTGCATGGAATATCTTTTTCCATCCCCTCACTATCAGCCTGTATGTTTCCCACGTCTGAAGTGGGTCTCTTGTGCACAGCATTTTTATGGGTCTTGGTTTTGTATCCATTTAGTCAGTCTATGTCTTTTGGTTGGAACATTTAATCTATTTACATTTAAGGTAATTATCGATATGTATGTTCCTATTATCATTTTCTTAGTTGTTTTGAGTTTATTATTGTAGGTCTTTTCCTTCTCTTTTGTTTCTTGCCTAGAGAAGTTCCTTTAGCATTTGTTGTAAAGCTGGTTTGGTGGTGCTGAATTCTCTTAGCTTTTCTTGTCTGTATAGGTTTTAATTTCTCTGTCGAATCTGTATGAGATCCTTGATGGGTAGAGTAATCTTGGTTGTAAGTTTTTCCCTTCCATCACTTTAAATATGTCCTGCCACTCCTTTCTGGCTTGCAGAGTTTCTGCTGAAAGGTCAGCTGTTAACCTTATGGGGATTCCCTTGTATATTATTTGTTGCTTTTCCCTTGCTGCTTTTAATATTTTTTCTTTGTATTTAATTTTTGATAGTTTGAGTAATATGTGTCTTGGCATGTTTCTCCTTAGATTTATCCTGTATGGGACTCTCTGCACTTCCTGGACTTCTTTGACTATTTCCTTTCCCATACTAGTGAAGTTATCAACTGTAATCTCTTCAAATATTTTCTCAGTCCCTTCCTTTTTCTATTCTTCCTCTGGGACCCCTATACTTCAAATGTTGGTGCGTTTAATGTTGTCCCAGTGGTCTGTGAGACTGTCCTCAATTCTTTTCATTCTTTTTTCTTTATTCTGCTCTGTGGTATTTATTTCCACTACTTTATCTTCCAGGTCACTTATCCGTACTTCTGCCTCAGTTATTCTGCTATTGACTCCTTTTAGAGAATTTTTAATTTCTTTTATTGTGTCGTTCATCATTGTTTGTTTGCTCTTTAGTTCTTCTCGTTCCTTGTTAAGCATTTCTTGTATTTTCTCCATTCTCTTTCCATGATTTTGGATCATCTTTACTATCATTATTCTGAATTATTTTTCAGGTAGATTGCCAGTTCCTCTTCATTTGTTTGGTCTGGTGTGTTTTTACCTTGCTCCTTCATCTGCTGTGTATTTCTTTGTCCTCTCATTTTGCTTAATTTACTGTGTTTGGGGTCTCCTTTTTGCAGGCTGCAGGTTCGTAGTTCCCGTTGTTTTTGGTGTCTGTCCCCAGTGGGTAAGTTTCATTCAGTGGGTTGTGTGGGCTTCCTGGTGGAGGCGACTGGTGCCTGTGTTCTGGTGGATGAGACTGTATCTTGTCTTTCTGGTGGGCAGGACCGCTTCCAGTGGTGTGTTTTGTGGTGTCTGTGACCTTATTATGATTTTAGGCAGCCTCTCTACTAATGGGTGGGGTTGTGTTCCTGTCTTGTTAGTTGTTTGGCATGGGGTGTTCAGCACTGGAGCTTGCTGGTCGTTGAGTGGAGCTGGGTCTTAGTGTTGAGACGGAGATCTGTGGGAGAGCTCTTGCCATTTGATATTACGTGGGGCCGGGACCTCTCTTGTGGTCCAATGTCCTGAACTTGGCTCTCCCAGCTCAGAGGCTCAGGCCTGACACCCAGGCAGAGCACCATGACCCTGTCAGGCACAAGGCTCAGAAGAAAATGGAGAAGAAAAAGAAAGAAAGGAAAAAAAAATTTTTTTAATAAAATAAGTAAAAATTTATTAAAATAAAAATTTAAAAAAATTATTAAATTTTAAAAAGTAACAAAAACAAGAGAGCAACCAAACCAATAAACAAATCCACCAGTGTTAACATGCACTAAAAACTAAACTAAGACAAACGTATAAATCAAAAACTAGTCAGTCACATACAGTAAACCCCAACTCTACAGTTGTTCCCAGAGTCCACTGCCTCAATTTTGGGATGATTGGTTGTCTATTCAGGTATTCCACAGATGCAGCGTATCTCAAGTTGATTGTGAATATTTAATCCGCTGCTCCTGAGGCTGCTGGGAGAGATTTCCCTTTCTCTTCTTTGTTCGCACAGCTCCTGGGGTTCAGCTTTGGATTTGGCCTCGCCTCTGCGTGTAGGTCACCTGAGGGCGTCTGTTCATCGCTCAGAGAGGACGGGGTTAAAGTAGCAGCTGATTAGGGCACTCTGGCTCACTCAGGCCGGGGGAAGGGAGGGGTATGGAATGAGGGGTGAACCTGCGGCAGCTGAGGCCAGCATGACGTTGCAACAGCCTAAGGCACGCCATGTGTTCTCCCAGGGAAGTTGTCCCTGCATCACGGGACCCTGGCAGTGGCAGGCTGCACAGGCTCCCGGGAGGGGAGGTGTGGATAGTGACCTGTGCTTGCACACAGGCTTCTTGGTGGCTGCAGCAGCAGCCTTAGTGTTTCATGCCCGTCTCTGGTGTCCACGCTGATAGCCGTGGCTCATGCCCGTCTCTGGAGCTTGTTTAGGCAGTGCTCTGAATCTCCTCTCCTCGCACACCCCGAAACAATGGTCTCTTGCCTCTTAGGCAGTTCCAGAGTTTTTCCCGGATTCCCTCCCGGCTAGCTGTTGCACACTAGCCCTCTTCAGGCTGTGTTCTTGTGGCCAACCCCTGTCCTCTCCCTGGGATCTGACTTCCAAAGCCTGAGCCTCACCTCCCAGCCCCCACCTGCCCCAGCGGGTGAGCAGACAAGCCTCTCAGGCTGGTGAGTGCTGGTTGGCACCGATCCTCTGTGTGGGAATCTCTCCACTTTGCCCTCTGCACCCCTGTTGCTGCGCTCTCCTCTGTGGCTCTGAAGCTTCCCACCCACCATCCCCCATCTCCACCCGCGAAGGGCCTTCCTAGTGTGTGGAAACTTTTCCTCCTTCACAGCTCCCTCCCACTGGTGCAGGTCCCATCCCTATTCTTTTGTCTCTATTTTTTCATTTTTCTTTTGCCCTACCCAGGTACGTGGGAAGTTTCTTGTCTTTTGGGAACTCTGAGGTCTTCTGCCAGCGTTCAGTAGGTGTTATGTAGGAGTTGTTCCACATGTAGATGTATTTCTGATGTATTTGTGGGGAGGAAGGTGATTTCCACGTCTTACTCCTCCACCATCTTGAATAACTTGGGGATGTTCCTTTAGTCTTCTGGTATATGAGGTTAGGCTTAGCTTTTTTAGTGAAACTTTCCAATAATCCTGCCATCAGAATCTAGGCAGGCCTCTTTGGCTAGTTGTACATTGGACTGAATTCTGAAGGTCTTACTTTGTTCTAGAATGTGAAGGTAGCAGGATGCTTTGTAACAGCAGCAACATAAAGGAAAACTATCCTGGGATTTCAAATGTGCTTAAGCTTTTTATATCAGGATAAATGACCTCAAGAACTCAGATTTTTCCAAATCTCTCAGAGCTCATTGTGTCATGGACTCTGCTTCCTTTTATAACTGATTAAGTTGCTGAACCACTCTTGTAAGAGTAATGAATGAGGAGCTCTTGGTTCCAGCAGTCAGCACTCTCTCTTTGCATGAGTACCTTCTGTCTCTGGTTGGATACAGGAATTCCTATATGTGACATGCAGAGCCTCCCTGCAAGGGAACATGTTTCCTTCTGACCATAATATCTACCCTTGCAGTCTAGGGCAAAAGAAAAGCACATAAAAGAAATCTCTCTGGTCTCTTTGCAGTACCATGTAATTTTAGGGCCTGCACTTCTCAGCAGGTAGGTCATTAGATTGCTACAGAGTTTGGACTGCAGTTTTGGTGCTGAAGCAACTAGACTGAAAGGATTCCATTTAGCCCTCAAAATAAAACCAGAGTATATGATTGTAGTTAGATAGATGCATTTGGCAGAAAGATAATCCTGTAAGATTATTTGTTCTTTTCCCTGCTATCCTGTTGTGAATATTTAGTACATTTGGTACAAATATTACTTTGTTAATAGAAGCCTAAGAATGGCTTCTATGATTAGTATTTATTACTATTATTATTATCAGTGGAGATGTAGTTCTTTGTAAAGAGAAATGAAAGAAATCTAAATTTAAGGTGCTGTATCTTTTTTGTTGGTTTGTTTTTAAACTAAGGAATGTTCTTTAGCACTGTATCATTGTCCTTTTATCTAGGTGAAGGATGCCACCTGGAAGATAGCAAAGGCTTTTGCCATCTCTGGCCCATTCAACGTCCAGTTTCTTGTCAAAGGAAACGAGGTCTTGGTAAGAAATGCCAAGGTGTTTGAGAGGACACCACTGCTGTGTTAGGTCGTGTTGGTTTGTGTCCTTCTGGTACTCTTCTCTGTGAACACTGCCACAGAGCAGCTGAGACCCCTGCAGCTGATTGTGTCTGAGTATGGGAGTTGCACAACATATAATGCCTGCCTTGTTTGAAGGCACTGGCTCTTGGTGGCACTGATATGTCAGTCACAGCTTTGAAAAGCACTCTGATCCACTGGAAAGAAGATCACTGACTGCCATCTTCAGTACACTATAGATGGATGCAGTAACTATCATTAAGTAATCTGTCCAGGTTACTGTAGAATAGTCATAAATTACATGTACTGAAGTTTACTCCTTTCTCAGAGAAGAAAGCTGTTTTGGATACCATTTACCAAAAAAATAAAAAATGTTAAGTCAACTAGGTTAGTCTTTGTTAATTTAGTTTATTTAATGTAACTAATCAGTGACCAATATTGATTCCTCACCTACTATGCAAAGTCATAAGGTGGCTACAAAGACGTATAGAGCCTAGTCTCTGCTCTCAAAGATCCGCGATTTAGTGAGAACTGGGAAGAAGATGAATTTATAGATAACTATAACATAAGTTAGAATATAATAGCTGCTAGAAGGAATGTACAAATAAAGTGGTATCGGAGGCACAGAACAGAGAGAGCCTATCTGTTAGTGTGTGTGTGTGTGTGTGTGTGTGTGTGTGTGTGTCTGTATGTCTGTGTGCCTGCACATATGTGTATGAGCATGTATTTGACTGTCATATGCCTGATTTGGGGTGGATCATAAAAGATTTCAAGGAAGATTTTGTAATTTGAGCTGAGTCTTAAAGAATAGCTGGAATTTTGACAAGCAAAGGAAGATAGAAAGGACAGTACACATACAATATCTATGGGTAAATTTGGCGCATTTTAGGAGATAGTGACTAGTTCAGTTTATCAATGACCAGCTGATGATGACTAGTTCAGTTTATTATTTTTCCAGGGAAATCATGGAGGGTAAACTTAGAAAGAAAGACTGGGGCCAGGAAGGTGGTACAAGATAACATAGAGGGGTATACTGAGGCAAGAGGATAGAAGTATTTCAAGGACTAGACATTAAACTCATGGCTAGTAGAAATCCACTGAAGGCTTTCTAGTAGGGCTGTGGCATTATCTGAACTCTGCATTAAAACAAATCTGTCAAGAGTGTGTGGGGATGGAACTGTTGAATGAGGATGGGAAAAAGTCAGAGTTCAAGGATACTGACTGAAAGGAAACCAGTTAGCAAAAGTCAAGCAGTGGGGAGAAAAGGAAGAGGCTGGCAAAGCAAGACTGGGCCCCAGTAACAGCTGGAACCAGAGTGGCCGGGAGCATATTAATATTGTCATTGTCTCTCACCATCCTTTCTCTTCTTCTGAATTTTGTTATCTCTCCAGGTGATTGAGTGTAACCTGAGAGCTTCTCGATCCTTCCCCTTTGTTTCCAAGACCCTTGGGGTAGACTTCATTGATGTGGCCACCAAGGTGATGATTGGAGAGAACATTGATGAGAAGCCCCTTCCAACATTGGAGCATCCCATAATTCCTGCTGACTATGTTGCGATTAAGGTAATATATTCAAAAATCTTAGTCATTTTTTAAGTTCCAAAGAAATGAAAGGAATAATTTTTCATCAAAAATAATCTTGATACATTCTAAACCTTGTAACTCAAGTGCTAGACTAGGGGTTTATGATGTTTGCTTTGAATAATGCAATGCAGTTGCTATACAGGCAACTTTATGTGTACTCTTGTGCATTTCAAAAATTAAAATAATATTTAGAATTACATAACTTCAAAACCAACCAGCTGAGTGACTTATAAACTACATTTGTGAAGCTGATGCATAATGCTGGCAGTTTAGTTGGTAGACAGAAATTCTGAACATATCTTCTTGGGATAAGGCTTCAGTTGTGCCAAGACTTCAGGAATGCATGAATCTTATAAAAGTGTTACCTTGTGGTGTTGGTTAAATGTTTACTGCCTTGGCTTAGTTCCTATTTTCTTTAGTGGCAGAATTTTTTCACAGTGTTACTGTGAGGGCAATGAAATTGATGGCATCTTTATGAAGAGTGACCAGGAAAATTTAAGGCTTGTTCACTAACTTCAAATACAGGCATGCCTTGGAGATACTATGGGTTCGGTTCCAGACCACCACACAATTTTTTTGGCTTCCCTGTGCATATAAAAGTTATATTCACACTGTACTGTCATTTGTTAAGTGTGCAATAGCATTATGTCTAAAGAAACAATGTACATACCTTAATTTAAAACTACTGTATTGCTGAAAAATACTCATCATCATCTGAGCCTTTGGTGAGTCATAATCTTTTTGCAATAGTAACATCAATGGTCACCGATCACAGATCACCATAACAAATATAATAATAATGAAAAAATTTGAAATACTGTGAGAACTACCAAAATGTGACACAGAGACATGAAGTGAGTAAATGCTGTTGGAAAAAATGGTGCCAATAGACTTGCTCGATGTAGGGTTGCTACAAACCTTCAATTTGTGAAAATTGCAGTATCTGCGAAGTGCAATAAAGCAAAGCATCATAAAACAAGATATGCCCGTATATATGTACATTTTGAATAAGAACTTAATAATAAATCCATTGTGTTCCTCTAGCTGCCTCAGTATGCCCATGAACAGAGTATTTGTAATAATGACCTTTAATGACCATACCTCACTGGACAGTATGAGGATTAGTGACATATTATGTAAATATATTTGAATTTTTTAGGTAAAGCATGCAATAAAATTAATTTATATTGTATAATATATTTATGTGACATTTACATATTTTGGATGCCTTCAGAGGTTTCCATTCTTATATGTACTAGTGACCTCAACCATAATTGTGTTACAGCTGAGACTCTGACTTCTGACTTTTACAGTGGAAGTTTTAAGTTGAAGCTATAAATCAAAAAATATTTATTAATCTTATTTAAGTTAATAATTTAGGATACCTTGGATTTTATAGTGCACTGGGATGGAATGTCATTTCTTATGTTGGGGGAGGGTAACATTTTATTCCTGGAAGCTGTGACACAACATAAATTGTTAAAGCTTTCAGTGGGAATATATGTACATAGGATTTTACTGTTTGAGACCAATAAGAAGAAGGCCCCGAAAAGTATTTTTCCACTGGAGATTCTATATATGAATTTCAAATTCATGTTTCTTTATTCTTAACCACAGGAATATACACACACACACGCATACACACACATATGTGTATGAAACAATTTCCAACTAATAACAATACTGAGGGGTAGATATGAATTTTTCGAAATGCACTGTATCTTTCAGTTTACTTCTTTCCTAGTTATCCTTGTGCATGAATCTTGACTTTTTTGTCAAATTACTTATTCACAGTCAATCTTAATATAGTCCTAGTGAGGTGGGTGGATATCAACAGATGAGATAGAGAGAGGCTAGAGGGCAGGAATATATAACTTGACTAGGATGACCCAGTGAAATGACCCCAAGCTAGAATTCCCATGATGACTTAGAGAGATACCAGAATCAAAGAGGAATAGTCTAGGCTAGATAAATGGATATATGCAAGAAACAAGAATTTGATTCTTAGTGAATTGCATTGCTAAAATAAATGAAAAGGAAGCACTCCTATCTATGTTCTAGTTCATATGAAAGTTCTGGGCAAAAGTGTTCCCAAGCAGAATGTTTTTCAAAGCTTTTAAAGAGGTATCAATAGCAGTTTAATGTCTCAGAAGTCAGCTTGCAGACAGACATTTCTGGCAAGGTGGCTTGTTGCAAGTCCAAATAATCAGAACAAGAAGAGGAATGTTTCAGAAGACTACCAAGGAAAAAGTGTGTTTGAACTCTGTGTTTGGGGAGACCAATGCCCAATATACTTCGTTTGAAATCACTCCAGTAAGAATATGTCTAAGCCAGATTAGAAACACTGGCCTAGACTGGTCACTGGGGCCCTATTTACAGAAATAATTTGTGATTATTTAACCCAATTTTTGGCCCAAAGCTCAAGAAATTCCTGGAACAGAGGTTTAAAGCCACTTTTCAAGTCAGATGCTTGGACCAAAGAAAGTTTTTACATGTCTACTGTAACCTAAATGAACCCTATGAGAGATGATTCACTAAATATTTTTATCCTCTTTTATTCCTTTCATACCCTTCTCTCACATATTTTTCCTACCCGTTATTTTTGACAGGCTCCAATGTTTTCTTGGCCCCGGTTGAGAGACGCTGACCCCATTCTGCGTTGTGAGATGGCTTCTACTGGAGAGGTAACTAATTAATGATCCATGAACACTTTCATTAAATCTACTTTGAAATCTATGGTTTTATGATATGAATATAGTAAAGCAAGTTATTAAGTAGTTAGTGGGATACTTCTTTTGCTATCAGAGTAAGTCTGAAAAGACTTAGGCATTTTGAGCTGAGGAAAATTCTTTGACTTTTGTAGCCCAGAGTCTAAATTCTCACTTATATTTCAGCATGTGTCATTCATTTCCACATTACACATTGAGAACATCTTTCAAATATTTCTCTAGATGTCTAGGTAAATATCTCTCAGGTATTTCTATTTTAAGGTTCTCAAGTCTCTCTGTAACAGCACCTCTTGCTCCGTCTAACTTTCCTTGCTACTATGAAATTAGATCATTGTGATTTTACTAGCAATATGTAGAATGAATGTACAGCAGCAGAAAGATAGTGGGGCCAAAATACTGTGGGATCTGCAGATATATGCAAAATCCCAGAACCACTTTCAAAGCAACTTTAACCTCCTGGGGATTATCTAAAAACTATAGTGGGACTGGCCACTGGATGTCCCTCTTCACTTGTGTTGAGGACTCTGTCAGCTGAAGGTTTCTTTAAGAATGTGAAATGTGTTTCTTGTAGAAAGCTGTCAGATTCCAGAGAGTTCCCTACATGTTAGTGCCAGGACATTTTATGAATCACCTAGCCCTTGACAGACTTACTAGATACAGCCTTCACATTCTCATCAGTGCACACGGGGGTGGCAACATCAGACTGGGAGACGTCATTGTTTCCTCTTGGTGTTGAGGAAAACCTGAAAGGGGAAAATACCTAATTGCAACATATACGTGATATTTTATATGGTTGCCTGGTTGCAAGCAAGATCTGTGATGAGAAGCCAAGTGAAACAGGAAAGGAGGCAATAAATGGCTATCTTGTTCATATTTGGACTGATGATTGCCTTTTCTTAGTTCCTTTGCTGCTTCTGTTAATTTAATAGACGAGAAAACCTAACTTGAAAACAAGGGACTTTCATTACATTTCTCTGCTGTTTAAGGAGCTACTCTGATATCCATCGTGATCCCTTGGTCACTCAGTAGCAGGACTATTTTCAGCCAGCCCAGGATTCAGATCAGGGAGAGATCTGTTTTCCTTCATGCTGTTTTCTCTAGTGTGGCAAATCTATTTTCAGTACTGTATCTATGTCCATTCTGCCTCCAGACATACATTATTGGAGTTGCTGAAATACGAAAATATGAGAGAATTAGAAATTCAGCTCCCCCTTTCTTGTATCTGTTTCAGAAGTACAGAGAGATAATTCTTCTTCCATAATTAGAGTCATATTTCCAAGTGTCACTAAGTACAATGTTACAAGGTGTGTTTTATAACTGAAATCATAATAACAATTCTAGGTTAGTGAAATCTCAGTTATGCTTCAGGGACATTTTCAGTGTTAAAATGGCTTGTTGTGGGATTAAATAAACCTTTAGCTTTCCTAGTGGTGAGGTGGGAATGTTAGTCCTAATCTTTACTTACATATTTAACTACTTTTTATGTTATTTGTAGAAAACTGCTGAAACCTCTTGTGGGTTGTATATGCACTTATGATGGAATTGCCCAGGTTCTTTCAGTGTGGTTTGGGTTCTGTTAGCTTAGGGTGACATTACTAATTTGGTTAGCCAGTTCTTGACCAAAGAAAATGTATACTGTAGAGTAAAAAGCAGCATGTACTGGTGATCAACTGAAAATCATAGTCATGAGACCTTCCCTTTGACAGTAAGGGAGTCATTTGCTTAAAGAATGAATTTAGCCATCAGTGTTATTTACTCTAATGGTGGTTCTCTACCCATGCCCGATGATGATGTGCATGGCAGAATCTACTCCTAACATGCTCAGATATACCACTTGTTCTGTAGTTAGTGTGGGCACTTGACTTGTAGTTATATTGTAGTACAGTTACCCTAGGGGAAGCCTCTGTATATCCCAACATTATATGTTAATTTGGAATTTTTTTTACTTTAGGCTATAGTATTCAGGACTAGTAGCAAGGTATTTTGGTTCATTTTATGAAAACAATAATAATAATAAAAGAACAAGTTCCTTTGAGATTTTCATAGATTTATTGAATTTCTCTGAAGGCTTTCTCACACATATGAAATGACTCCTAACTGATTGATCAGCAGTTATGCATGTGTGCTACTGAACCATGAATTCATGCCCTGTTGCATAGCATACATGACATATACCGTTATTTAAACGTTAAGTCATATTAACATTTGGTAACTCACCATATTATGGGCCAGAAGCTGTAATTTGTATCCAAATATCTCACAGTAGAATCCAGTTACGTTGCTCTATGGAGTGTTGTTGGATAGAGAAAGAATTGCTTATTTATTCATTATGCTTAATTAAAAACACAAGATACGTCTGCCCTAGCCAGACTTTTAATCCCTGGATTCAGATTACATGGTCCTTGGGCAACTCAATAAAATCTAGCATAGGAGTCTCTGACTTTTCGTTTGTGTTTGTTTTTTGGTAAGATTGGGTGACTATCATTTGCTTTCTTTTACTTTAGTTTTTTCATTTATTCTAAACAGGTGGCTTGCTTTGGTGAAGGTATTCATACTGCTTTCCTAAAGGCAATGCTTTCCACAGGATTTAAGATACCCCAGAAAGGCATCTTGATTGGAATTCAGGTAAGTGGTGTGTGGTTGTTTGCATGCCTGTGGGCACATGCTGGGAGTTGGTGGGGGAAATGACCTTAATGGTGGTATAGAAGAGGGGAGATTTTTTTAAAGTTCCACTAAAATAACCCCAGCAACTTCCAGAAAGAATGGACATTGGTACTCTGTCTGTTCCCTGATTTTTGCCTTTTCTCATTGCAGCAGCCAACACAAATAAGTGAATAAACAACCCCCAAAAAAAAGAAGGAAAGAAAGAAAAGAAAAAAATCTCTAGTGAAGGGGTATTTATCCTGAACGGGATTTAGGGTAACTTCAAAAGGATTCTATTCTACTCTTTGGTTACATCTTTTCTATATTTTTATTCTTAGTTCTACCTCCTTAGCCTCTGAACCTAGGCTTTCCATAAGGTTGGGTCTCAACTCTTTTTCTGAGTCTGTGTCTATGTCTATGTCTAGTTCTTTCTCTTGACTTTCCCCTTTGCCAGCTCATTCATGTCTGTGGTATCCACTCTCCATCTAAAACTATCAACTTTAAATCTTTATCCTCAGCCATCCCCTGTTTCCAGCAATTTGCTGGATACCTCTATCTGGATGTCTCAAACACAACACATCCCAAACTGAAGTCAGTATTATCCCCTCCTGACCTCTGTTCCTTCCTTCCTTCCTTTCATTCATTCACATTTCAATTTCTACTAAATGTCAAAGGTTCGAAGTTGAAGAAGACATGGGCATTATTTGAGAAATTTTCTTAGCCTGACACTCCAAAACAAATTGAAAGTTCTTAAAGGGAAGTGACTTAATGGGCTTAAGAAAGTCAGCACATCCCACAGTGTACTGTGGAAGTTCTTGAAATATTGTTACTTAGTAAACCTTCTAAGTCAAAGCAGGGTGAAGTAATTATATGTGAATATCTTCATACAGTGAGAAGGACGTTATTGGTTTATTATTGCAAGTCAAATGTAAATCTTAGGGCAAAATTGGAGCCAGGAAACTCATATCACTCCTTGGAATATTATTGCAAGAATGTACAAACTGTTTGTTTATAAATTTCCTGAAAAATACTAGATGTTTCCCAACTGATCATTCACTTTCATTTGAGGTTAGTAATTCTTGGAGCCTATAATAACAATAGATGGTTTTATATATCACCCCTGCCATACTTTTAATAAGTTCAAATCCTGCATGGTTACATACAAATCAATAAAAATATAATTAGAATAATACCAGGTATTTTCAAATCAGTGGGTAATTATTATAGATGCTGTCGCATCAGAGTGCCTTAATATCAGCAAATTAGACTCTGGAGACTGGATGGGTAGCGGCTTTGAAGAAGTTTCTGCAAAGACTAAATTGGGATTTTGCTTCATAAAGGTGCCAGAAGGGCGATGGTGAACAGTTAGAACAGAAGCTAACAAGATGAATTGCAATTGCGAAGCTTAATGGCAGTTCAGAGACACATCACACCATATGAGAGACTCATCACATTATAATGGGTATTAAGTATTATTAAGTCACAAGTATAAGAGTATTTCTCCAACTTCTAGTTATGGCTTAAAGTTTAATGTGAGACCTGGGGGCATTCAGAGGAGACCATGCCCTTAGTCCCCGTCCTCACAACTAATCATAACAGTGCTAACATTTTAAAATACCACTTTAAGAAGGCAGTGATGTATAAAATTGTGCCTTGTTTGGTTCCAGTGCTGCAGGGAAATGTAAAGCAAAAATTAATTTGATCCCCATGAAGTACTAGTGTGATTTTGGCGTCAGTGAACAGAATTTTTGCTTTGTAGCGAAAAAAGGGGGTTTGTAGGGGAAAAAAGTTTTCTTAAAGCAATGAGGTTTTGTCCACTGAAGTTTTACCTTTCGGTGTATTCTTTTTTAAAGAAATCAATGTTCCAGCAGCTACATGAATTTTTGCAAAGAACTTTCTCCCTGTGCATGCATGCATAATGTAAGGAATTTAAATATATATGTATTTTAATTACAGAATTTTAAAATTATATTTAAAGAAATATTTAATAATAAAATTATATTTAATAAAATATTTGCAGCTGTGGTAAAATTGATCATTAAGACTCTAAGCCTCTAGAGATACGCAAAAATCATTTTCTAACCTACTTTATATGGGAGGCAAAGAAAAGCTGCCATCACCAACAGTCAGTGTATAATCTCTTCATTATTATATGGAGGATTTTCATGTATAGTGATTTCTTTAAAAAGGATAGTCATAAATTTAACTGAACAATATGACAGAATATACTAACCCTAGAGTTAATAGCTAAAACTCACTGGACGTCTTCTTAGGCAGAATGGGACCAAATCTACCTAAGCTTCATATTAACTGTGGATAAAGTAATTATATTTCCATATTTCAGGATACATTATGCTTAAAAAAAACACATTTTATTTAACGTGATTCCACTTGGACAGAAGAATTCATATAAATTCATCCAAATACATAAAGTCAGAACTGAAAAGGACCTAAAATAGTACTGCTAATATATAAACGGGGTTAAGGCCAGTAAATACAAGAGAAGGCATTTCATTGAGTTATGTAATGAAGCACTAAGAAAGAAAGTCCACCATTGCATTTTGATTTCCTGAGATAATCATTCATTTAGCATGATGTTATGTAGACTTCAATCACAGCAGAGCCCTGTAGCCAGCACTGTTGCAGTTAATTTGCTTTATTATTCATTCATGTATAAATGGGGAGATTGGTCAACATCTATACCATTTATTTGAAGTAAAGGTCTTCTTTTCTCATCATTGCCCCACCCTGACCCAGCTACCTGCTATTAGTAGAAAGATTTAATGGAAGAAACCTTACCTCTAACTTTTCACAGCAGGTTGCAAGAGAAAATTGGGGGAAAAGAGAAATATGGAGGAAGGGCAAAAGGGACGCTGAGCCGGGAAACATTTTTTCTTATTGTTGGTAGTTTAACACATATTTCAAATTTTAATTTATCACTAGCAAGTATCAACCACGTCTCAACATTTAGTAAATAGATTGTGTGTGTGTGTGTGTGTGTGTGTGTGCATGTGTACATGCTCATTGGTTATATTTCAGTGTTCCTAATTTTTCTTTCTTTTCTCTTTCCTACCCTACTCCTTCATACACAGAGACCCTCTGTTTCTGCCTTCTCAAAGTTAATCCTATGGTCAAATTACTTGGGAAGTTTGAAATATTCATAACATCAATCTTGCGTAACTAGGACTTAGGGAAAAAAAAAATCAAGATTTAGATTTTGTCAAAGGATCCTTGTCAACTATTATATGTACTGTGTCTCTACCAAGACCCTTTCCATGAGCATAGATCCTAATATAAGAAAGGCGTAATGTAGGTTTATGTGGCAACAAAATCGTCTTTGATTTTCCTGCAATATTTCCATCAGGGTTTATTTTTAGTTGCTATGAGTAGGCAATCTGCCTTGTTTTGAAGTTTTCTGGAACGCCCTTTAACAATAAATGATTTACTCTAGAGTAGATCAAGAGCCCTCACTGTTTTTTCCCCTCTGATTGGGCTATTCAGTGATGGCTTGTGAAGAGCACCATCCTGACATCTGCGCTTCAGCATTGCTCAGAAACACAAAGCAAGCATTTTATTTGAAAAAGACAACTCCAAGTGACATGAATAACCTTTTATCTTCAGTACAGAATCATTAGGAACAACCATAGCATTGTCAATCCAGACGTCCCTGTAGAGTCCACAGGCATGACGCAGCCTCAACTTGGCTTTTGGTTCTGTAGCCAGAAGTTGGATTAATGTGAAAATGATAATTAGAGGAAATATTTGTTTTTCTCATTTTTAAAAGACTTTCTTCCTTATAAATGTTTTCCGGGAAATAAATCAGCTTGTACTTTTCACCTTTAGTAACAAATGGTTTCTTACCCAGGTGTTTTCAATCAGCTATTAAATCTGGGGCTACTCAGATGCAAGCTGACAGCTGTAATTTCTTTTTGTAGAGAGCCTATTTTATGTGTCACAAGTGTTCAATACATGTTTGATAGAAGTTTATAATGTGACTATGAAAGCCAACACCCCAGACCAGAAGGCAGAGTAGTTCCCTGGCTGGAAACTGCCAATACTGTCATGTCGGATATTTATCTTCTCCACCTGGGAGACAACACTGGAACAGCTCCATAATGAGGTTCTGACTGGTGTCTGCAGGTCTTAGAGGATTTGCTTATTTTACTTTAAAATGGCAAAGAAAAAAAATTACATTCTAGTACTCCTCCTTCAACCTTTTCCATAGTGACTTTGGCCAAGGTTAATGCGTCTTCACCTCAAATTACAAAATGAGTGAAGAGTGGTCCTCCTAGCCCCTCTTCCCTCCTATTCCTAAATGTAAGTGCGCATCAGAATCACCTGGAGGGTTTGTTAAAATGCAGATTCCTGGGATCAACTCCCAGAATTCCTGATTCCATAGATCTGGGGTGGGGCCCAAATTTTCATAATTTAAACAAACCCAGGTGATGCTGATTCCCTAGGGACCACATTTTGAGAACTACTATACTTGTGAAATAGTATTTTAGGAAACTGGTTCAATGTTATGTTATCACATGGTGACCATACATTATCACTGACATTTTGCTAGGGGAAAATGTTAGAGATTGAGAATAGTTCATTCAGTACATGATTAATGTATCAATTGGTCAATAAGTGTTTTTTGGTCACCTTTATGGTGAGCTTCCTAATGTACTTTGGTGCTTCCTTAAGTCTGTTCTTTGTTTAGCAGGAGGCCACTATATAATGCTCCATATTAGGGGGGCTTGACAAAATTCAGAGGTTCATTTAGAATATTTCACATATATTTGCTATATTCAAGGCAACTAAAACATGAAGAAAACCTAAAATGCCATTTCAGTCAGTCCCTTGCTTTCCAAGCAGAATCAAACTTGAATAAATGATTATCCAAATTTTCTGCCTAACCTATTCTTAAAGAGACTGCCACATAGCTCATTAAATTGCCCTGATGTCATTGACTTACTCTCTGATTTTATACTTTTTTTTTTTTTTTTTTATGTCTAGCCTTGAGCTTCTTGCATCTAAGCCCATTTCTTCCTGTTGGGCCTTAAGTGGGAATAAAAAGCTACTATCTTGGGCATGGTTAAAATCTGTGTTCTAGAAGGCTGCCATGAATAATCCCTGAGCCTGCCTTAGCTGAGATTCATCCATTTGTGTTTATCTTTTCCATTTGCCAATAGTTTCCTCTCATAAAACTGCAGTTCTGGGATTGAGAGGGCCAGAACCTGAAAGAATTTTATATTTGAACATAGTCTTGGGGTCTTTTCCTAGGATTTAGATCTTTTCTCAAAAAAACCTCTGCAAGTAAATGTTAGGAGGTTTTGTGTATTAAACATTATCAAAATTGTGCAAGGCTCTTGACATATTTTATCACAATTCTTAGTTTCTCTGAAACTCTGAAATAAGACCATATCCATGATTTTTTTCAACTATTACTAATATGGTTTCTAATAGATTATAAAACATTTTCTAAAGTAACCAAATTATGTCATCTGTTTACAAACTTTTTATGAATGAAAACAGCCAAAATCTTCTAATTTGAAGCAGAATGGATGTTTTTAACTCTGTATAGTTTTGCATACTCTGTTTAGCTAGGTTACTCAGACACTCATGTTAATGAGGTCAAGGTCAGAAGTTGAACATTGGGTAGGCGACTGAGCTTTGCTTTCTTTTACCCTGACCACTGTCTTGCAAATACTGGCTTTTGGTCACAGGAAGGAGGTATGTTCAGAACTGAGGAACCCTGATGGCAATAGACAGTACAGGGAATGCAGGCCAGAAACTGGGTGAGTCCAGCTGGGGCTCTCGGAAGAGCACAGCAATGGACTCTAAGAAAATATCTAAACAGTGAGATTGAATGTTAAGTAAGCCTGTCGGGAAGGAAAATATATGTGAGAAGAAAACTTGTTTGTGTTGTAAGTGTGACAGCCAGTAGAGGAGCCCAGGCTTGGGAGCTAGGGTGCAGGGTCAGGAATCTAGTCTCTGGGAGGCTGAAAAAGCAATTATTTTTAATAATAGTAATAATAATATTTAATGAGAACTATTAATGAGCCAGTAATCGTGCTAAGTTACTGTACTAACACTTACATAGGACTTATTCACTGAATACCCACAGTGACCCTATGATGTGGATACAGTTACTATTCCCATTTAACAGATGAGGAAAGTACATCATAGAGAGGTTAAGTAAGTCGCCCAAGGTTACACCGTTTATTGTGGAGCCCCAAGAAGCAGATACATTAATATCCTTACTGCTGTTTTATAAATGAGGAAATGGAGGTTCAAAGACATTAACTTTTCATACACATGAATAGTAAGACAGGATTTGAAATGCAGCTTAGTGACTCCAGAGCCCATTCTTTTACTCTTTGCCAAACTGAGTTCCAAATGATTGACTTATTGTAGGGAACGGTGCATGAACTACTAGGAAAGGGCCTAGTTATTGAAGTGCAGTCCAAAGTTAGAATTCAGCAATTAGCACGGGTTGAACAGCAAAACATCCAACAAGGCTGACTTGGTGCTGAGCGCCTAATCCAGGTGACTTTAAATTCTCCCTGACCAGGAAAAGGGTTCATCCAGAACTGGGGTGAATCTGATTCTACAGGCAGAGACTAAGTGGATTAAATAGGGGGTGAAGGAATTTGAGGGGTAAGAAGTAAGACAGTAGAAAGCAAGACAATGTGGATGGAATTTCATCTATATCGGAAAATAAATAAGAGCTTATCCTCACTAAAGGAGAATAAAAGGATAAAACTTGTCATCTTTGAATATAAAGCACCTGGCAACACATGGCATTGCCTTTTATGACATGAGAGAATGCCATATTGCATGACTAAATGAATAGCATGTATATCTGGAAAGTGAATTCAGTTAAATTCCTTTAATTTCAGCAATCATTCCGTCCACAATTCCTTGGTGTGGCTGAACAATTACACAATGAAGGCTTCAAGGTATGTGATATTATTTTTTTAAGTCGTTTTCTGTCAGCATTCTATCTGCAAAAAAGAATACTGAAGAATATTAGCGAATAAAATAGCGCAAAATACAGCCTCTCCACTTGAAAGATATCTAACTTGATAGTTTCAAAACGTCAATGGAATAAACTAATTAGAAAGACTAGCTTTAAGTTTTAACACAATTACCACAAACTCAATAAAATTTGCTGGCTAAAAACTTAGAGAGTTTTGCATACACAGAATTGGGATAAAGTTTCAATGTATTTCCATATATTTTCCATTTTTCCTTTTCCTGTTTCCATATGAAGTCACAGTTTCCAGGTGTTACAGTTACAGGCAAAAATTCTTTGCCATGAATATCTCCACACAAAGCCTGGTTCTGTAAAACAGAATGAGTCCCAAGGCTCATTGGACCTGTGGTCATGAGGGTTTGTTGGCCTAATAACAATGAATTTTCAGCCATCAATAACTCTTTATTTTTCTCCTCTACAAAAGCAGTTACAATTGAGGTTATTAAATTTTTTCTTACTGCAAATATTTTAAAAATATTTAAAGTGCCCATGACTCTAGATGCTGAGTCTAAATCTCTATTTCTGACATCATTTTGCATCTCATATTCACCAGTTTTTTCTGCTCTATGTTTTAAATGACACGTGTGTCCCAGTGGGCGTCTTTGTTCTATGAAAACTTTCCCTGTGATACAGTAACCGACTTTTCCATCTTAAATGCAGCTCTTTGCCACGGAAGCCACATCAGACTGGCTCAATGCCAACAATGTCCCTGCAACCCCAGTGGCGTGGCCGTCTCAAGAAGGACAGAATCCCAGCCTCTCTTCCATCAGAAAGTAAGAACTGGGCAGAGTATTCTGAGATAGCAAAACAGATGAAGGATTAACTTTGGGAACTAGTGTGATGTAAATATATCACCTTACCCTATTGCAAGTCTTCTAAAAGTCTTCTTAGTCATCCAATTTAAAATGATGAAATTTGTGAACGATAGTAAAGCTTCCTTCTCATGAACTTTGCTATTACTACAAAACACATAATTCTGTATATGTACATGGTGATATGTAGCATCTCTCAAAATGTCTCCTAGTAAGTATCCATTCCTTGACTGACACCAAGATCTCAGTGATGAGAATCATGGGCATGAAGAATGTAATGTAGCACTCTGTATTTTATGTCAAACTTATATTGTGTATATCAACAATGCTCAGCTGAATTTCACTGAGGTTGTACATCAATGAATCAGTCAATTTACTGAGGACTTGCAGCATGCAGGACACTAGGGGGAGTGCTATGGTAATGTCATCTATTGTATTACCTAATTTGCCATTCTTTGGTCAGGTTGGTTATTATGCCTTAGGCTATGTCATCATTAGGGTTTTTGGGTTTTTTTTAACATCTTTATTGGCGTATAATTGCTTTACAGTGGTGTGTTAGTTTCTGCTTTATAACGAAGTGAATCAGCTGTACATATACATATATCCCCATATAGCCTCCCTCTTGCGTCTCCCTAACAGCCTTCCTATCCCACCCTTCTAGGTGGTCACAAAGCACCCAGCTGATCTCCCTGTGCTATGCGGCTGCTTCCCAGTAGCTATCTGTTTTACATTTGGTAGTGTATATATGTCCATGCCACTCTCTCACTTCGTCCCAGCTTACCCTTCCCCCTCCCTGCGTCCTCAAGTCCATTCTCTACATCTGTATCTTTATTCCTGTCCTGCCCCTAGGTTCTTCAGAACCATTTTTGTTTTTTTTTCTTAGATTCCATATATATGTGTTAACATATGGTACTTATTTTTCTCTTTCTGACTTACTTCACTCTGTATGACAGATTCTAGGTCTATCCACCTCACTACAAATAACTCAATTTCTTTTCTTTTTATGGCTGAGTAATATTCCATTGTATGTATGTGCCACATCTTCTATATCCATTCATCTGTCAATGGACAGTTAGGTTGCTTCCATGTCCTGGCTATTGTAAATAGAGCTGCAATGAACATTGTGGTACATGACTCTTTTTGAATTATGGTTTTCTCGGGTATATACCCAGTAGTGGGATTGCTGGGTCATATGGTAGTTCTATTTTTAGTTTTTTAAGGAACCTCCATCCTGTTCTCCACAGTGGCTGTATCAATTTACATTCCCACCAATAGCACAAGAGGGTTCCCTTTTCTCCATACCCTGTCCAGCACTTATTGTTTGTAGATTTTTTGATGATGGCCATTCTGACTGGTGTGAGGTGATATCTCACTGTAGTTTTGATTTGCATTTCTCTAATGATTAGTGATGTTGAGCATTCTTTCATGTGCTTGTTGGCAATCTGTATATTTTCTTTGGAGAAATGTCTATTTAGGTCTTCTGTCCATTTTTGGATTGGGTTGTTTGTTTTTGATATTGAGCTGCATGAGCTGATTGTAAATTTTGGAGATTAATCCTTTGTCAGTTGCTTCATTTGCAAATATTTTCTCCCATTCTGAGGGTTGTCTTTTCGTCTTGTTTATGGTTTCCTTTGCTGTGCAACAGCTTTTAAGTTTCATTAGGTCCCACTTGTTTATTTTTGTTTTTATTTCCATTTCTCTAGGAGGTGGGTCAAAAAGGATCTTGCTGTGATTTATGTCATAGAGTGTTCTGCCTATGTTTTCCTCTAAGAGTTTATAGTGTCTGGCCTTACATTTAGGTCTTTAATCCATTTTGAGTTTATTTTTGTGTATGGTGTTAGGGAGTGTTCTAATTTCATTCTTTTACATGTAGCTTTCCAGTTTTCCCAGCACCACTTATTGAAGAGGCTGTCTTTTCTCCGTTGTATATTCTTCCCTCCTTTATCAAAGGTATGCTGACCATAGGTGTGTGGGTTTATCTCTGGGCTTTCTATCCTGTCCCATTGATCTCTATTTCTGTTTTTGTGCCAGTGCCATACTATCTTGATTACTGTAGCTTTGTAGTATAGTCTGAAGCCAGGGACCCTGATTCCTCCAGCACCGTGTTTCTTTCTCAAGATTGCTTTGGCTATTCGGGGGTCTTTGTTTTTCTGTACAAATTGTGAAATTTTTTGTTCTAGTTCTGTGAAAAATGCCATTGGTAGTTTGATAAGGATTGCATTGGATCTGTAGATTGCTTTGGGTAGTATAGTCATTTTCACAATGTTGATTCTTCCAATCCAAGAACATGGTATATCTCTCCATCTGTTTATATCATCTTTAATTTCTTTCATCAGTGTCATAGTTTTCTGCATACAGGTCTTTTGTCTCCTTAGGTAGGTTTATTCCTAGGTATTTTATTTTTGTTGCAGTGGTAAATGGGAGTGTTTCCTTAATTTTTATTTCAGATTTTTCATCATTAGTGTATAGGAATGCAAGAGATTTCTGTACTTTACTTTTGAATCCTGCTACTTTACCAAATTTGTTGATTAGCTCTAGTAGTTTTCTGGTAGCATCTTTAGGATTCTCTACATCACTAGGTTTTGTAAGACATTTATTTCAGCACACTATGTGAGCCTTCAGGAACACCATTACATCAACACTTATGGAGCTATGTGGCACAGGTACATGGGAGATAATTCTCAGGTGCTACTGGATGTTACAGCCTACTGAATGGCTAAGTCATACCAAATTCTATGTGATATACTATTTGATAAGGCTCTTAAGAAAGTAACCTAAAATTATTATCACATTAATAAAAGAAGGGCACATTGTTCTGACCTTAGTAGACTTCTAATGATGCTATATGCCCTCCTTAGGGCTTTGTAAAACAATACTTCATGCTTTTGACATTTTGATTAAATGTCTCCTAGTGTGTGTAGTAGCCCAGCAACAGAATGTGAAATGTTTTAATTTAAAATCAGGCGACCTGTATTTCCACACCATCAGCTGAGGCACTGGGAAACAGGCAATGAAGTAAAGTTGATCTGAGGGGGTAGTGTGGGGGCCGAATGGCCTTCAGTGCTGGAGGAACCACCTCCTGTAAAATAAATAATTGTCTATCAAATTACCAATTCTTGCTATGGATAGATAGCATTTTAAAGAGAAACAAATATTTCCATTTGATTAGTTAGGCATTCACCAGAATTCTTTCAAGAACACAACAAAAATTTATAACCCCCAAATGTGTGTAATTTGTACATCTGCTTAAGAATAAAGGAGGGTAGGTGTCAATCAACTGAGTATGGCATGGACTTGAATGGTTAAGACAGTAATTTACATTAGTATTTTAAAAAACTAATTATAAAATATACATAGTCTCCTGTAAACTTGTGTTTATTTGGTTTATTCCTCCAGGTTGATTAGAGACGGCAGCATTGACCTGGTGATTAACCTCCCCAATAACAACACTAAATTTGTCCATGATAATTATGTGATTCGGAGAACAGCTGTTGACAGTGGAATTGCTCTCCTCACTAATTTCCAGGTATGTTATTTTTCTCAAAGATAGCCTGCCTGAGGGTTTTTATTTCTGTGCCTCCCTTAAGAGTGCACATCTCTCTTTTCCCTTTCTTGTAACTTTCAGAATGGAGAAGAATTTCTAAATAGAATCTAAAATAATGGTCTATTTTGGTAGGTCATGGCCTATCTGGGACAGTTGGTGATCAAGGAGTTGAGATAATCAGAAACCATGGATAGCCATGGTTCTCTCATTACCCATACAATTATCCTTTAAATAACATGTGGTGTGGCATGGAATAAAGATACACAATTTTATTCCATCGTGTCTAACTGAAAGCCACCACATAAAAGCAACAGGTTAATGATCATTGAAGATCCAGATACAGTGCAAGCACTTGTCCAATTCACAGGAAATGATTGCAGGAGGTATGTTCCCTTCTACTTGAACATGACCCACCAAATTTATCACAGGGAGAAGAAATGTTTGTCAAGACTCATTAACTTTCTGCCCATTGTATTTTTTTCCCCCTCAGTCAGTTTTAATCCCCATGGGGGGGTGGGGGGAAATAAGCTTATTCATGTTGAGGTCTGAGATACAGGAGAAAGTCCCCATTAAATAAAAATGTTTGTGTCTTCCATCTCCTGCCCCTTTGAAAATTGGGTACAGAAACTGTGACTTTTTGCTTCTGCTTCGTTAAACATTCGCTTTCATTTCGTATGCGTTGCTAAGATTCCTACCCTTATATTTTCAGGTGACCAAACTTTTTGCGGAAGCTGTGAAGAAATCTCGCAATGTGGACGCCAAGAGTCTCTTCCACTACAGGCAGTATGGAGCTGGGAAAGCGGCATAGAGAAACGGATACCCCATCTCCATTCTTAAATCAACCTAAGCCACTTTTTTATCTAAAGGAACTGATTCGCAACTTTCTTTCCCAGAGATGAATATTGATATCAAGCTTTATTTCAGTTTACTTAGTTATGCCTTAATATTCTCTTCTTTCACAATTAAATTGTTGTCAGTCACTTTTTAAAAACCTTACTTAGAGAGTCCTTCCTGAGTAACTGTTCTTCACGAGAATTCCTTCATTTACTAATGCCTTATTTTTGGTGGGCTAAGCTTACCTACATGCTTCTTTGCAGCTAACATTTTATGGTGCTGATTAACGATGATCAAGGTCGAAAAAGTTGCTGCTCTATCTTCTGAACTCTTTCTATATATACTTTACGGACACTATTGTCATTGTTTTTAAATACTATCTGCCATACTCAGGACACTTTAACAAAGGCAGAATACTAAAAAAATGGTTAAAATGAAATATGGATTTAATTTATGAACTCCTCCATCATGATGTTTGTGTATTGCTTCTTTTTAATAATCATTCTCTCTGGCTTAACCAGGAATATCCTTATCCCCTCCCACAGTGCTGAATTTGAGAAGTGTGACAGAGGTCTTTAAAGTATGGATTTCTTTAAAGGACACTGGTTTGCACTTTTGTGTTTTGTAGTATGTCAGCAGATGGTGGATACCGCTGAGGTGGTTTATTCTTGTTTTTCTTTGGATTTTTAACCTGAGCCAAGTGAAATCTTCAGATTTATGCCATCTCTGCCACCTCCCCCCCTTCTTCCTGCCAACTTTGGAATAACTTGGAAGTTATGTTTATTCCCTTCAGATTATAGATTCTGTTGATCTACTGAGTCCCACGCTGCGATGAGAGTTTTACACATTTTAAGCACAAGGTCCTTGTTCCTTCTACATATAAGAAAAGTCCTTCCTACAGGCAGCCTTTGTCACTTTTAAACTTTTTGTGTTATTACAAGTGCTCTAATTGTGAACTTTTAAATAAAATGCTATCAACAGACAAGACAGTTGTATTCTTGCTATTATGTGTTCATTTATTTTTACATTGATACACAAAATCTGTTCATTTCTCTGATGAAACAGGGTTTTGGGCCAAGATTATATCTTTTTTTCTTTTTCTATTCAAAGCCCTATAGGGTATGAACAAATTAATATTAAAATTAATGAAGCTTAAACTGTTACATTTCTTTTTTTTTCTCCTCCCATCCCTTGCTTATAAATCTCATTAATATATTTTTATGTAGTTATATACTACCCTTGATCTGGATCCTTTCAAACATACAGCTATAATCACACACTGACTAATGATTGCCACACATATATAATAAACTAAACTTTTAAAAAAAGTCTTGCATAACACAGAGAAAAGCACTTGAACCCAGTCAGAGGCTGATCCATATTGTCTGAAAGATAGTGCCAATGGCCGTGGTGATACCATATCCCAGAAATACCACCTAAAACGTGGCTTTGTGAAATTTCTAAGATAATGAGGACATAATAGCTTTTATCCTTTCCCTTGATATAGATCTACATGAAGGCTTTTAAAATTTATTTTCCCCTTTTTTCCCTCTTGTTATCATTGTGGTTGTGACCCTTCCTTACTTCTTCCCCATAATATTATATTAATATACTCCCTGATCATCGATTCATTCACCTAAAAATATTTAATGAGTTTCTTCAAGTTTTAGTGTAGAATATACTATGATCCCTCCTACACCTATTATTCTAGTACTTTTCTGATGCTGTATTACTTTGCACAATCACACCACCAGCACCACCATAAGTAACTAACATTATGGAATATCTGCTATTACTCAGGTAGTTCTAAGTCCTTTACATGAGTTAACCCATCTAATCCTCAAAATATCCCTATGAGTAGGTGCTGTCATCTCCATATTATAAATAAAGAAACTGAAGCACCAGAAGTTAAGTAACATGCCCAGGGTCACACAAAATGCAGTTTCATTTCTTTATATCTTGTATTTTTTTTAGAAATTCTTCATTTTTATTATTTATTTTATTCATTTATGGCTGTGTTGGGTCTTCGTTTCCGCGCGAGGGCCCTCTCCAGTTGCGGCAATCGGGGGCCATTCTTCATCGCGATGTGCAGGCCTCTCATTATCGCGGCCTCTCTTGTTGCGGAGCACAGGCTCCAGACGCGCAGGCTCAGTAGTTGTGGCTCACGGGCCCAGCCGCTCCGCGGCATGTGGGATCCTCCCAGACCAGGGCTCGAACCCGTGTCCCCTGAATTGGCAGGCAGATTCTCAACCACTGTGCCACCAGGGAAGCCTATATCTTGCACTTTAATGAAGACAGACATGTTAAAAAAAAATCGTTTCTCACAGTGAAGAAAATACTTGCTTGCAGAGATCAGGAAAAGGCTTTTCTGGGGAGATGGTCTCAGGTGTTGTCTTGTACAGTGTGTTGTAGTTCTCCAGGTAGACTAGAGGATAAGCACATTCATTTGAAGAAATTACAAGCAGCCTGGTATAACTGGAGCTCAAGGCATGTGTGGAGAGAAAGAGCTATGGGGAGAGGTTGAGAATGAATTCTTAGTTATGCGTGTTTAAACCACGTAGAAATTTAAAAACTTTTTATTTGGAAAGAATTTTGCACTTAAAAATTTGCAAAAATAAAAATAGTACACCCTTTACCCAGATTTACCTATTGGTAATATTTTACCCCCATATGATTCAGTATTGCTTTCTCTATCTATCCTCTATCGATCATCTATCTATCTATCATCTGTCTATCTATCTAAATACACATATGTATATACACACTCAGAGGAAGAGAAAAATTACACTTTGACCAAAAGTAAGCAGACTGTTAGTCACCAATTTAGAAAAGTAACTCATAATTTGAAACAAACAGAATTGCTTGCTGAAAGTACCAAAAGTTCAAAGTAATAGTTAAGTTTTGTACTATGGAAATTTTATAAATGTTCTCAATTTTTATATTAATTTGAAGAAGCTATTTGTAAAATACAATAAAATGAGAAGAGTAGTAATAATTAATCAAGCAGTAGTGTTTCTAAATAATCCCTATATTTTTGTTCCTGAAATAAAGGGTTTTGGGGAAATGGAAGATGATACACACTCTCTCCAAGGTGCTGAAAATGAAATTATATTAATTTTTGTTTTTGTTACCTTTGGGTTTTCTAATGTTCCAAACTTTAAGAAGAACTAAACACAAATAAATAATGCATTCAGTAGTTTGGTTGGAGGAGGGCAATGCAAGAAAATGAAAGCAGATTTGTGTTCAGATTTGGCAAGTCTTTGTCCTTTTGGAACATTTGTACTCTTTTATATAAACAGGTTAACACATTTTAAAACGTCTGAATCTGTTATATATCACCAGTGCAGACAACATACGGGCTATGTCTGTAGAGCTGAATAAAAATCAAAGTAGCATTTTCCATACTGAGAATTCAACAGTAGGCAAGGAGGACCAGCTCTACTGAGTGGGGTGAAAAGGAGCTCAGCCAGCTTGTGAAATGAAGAAAGACGACTAAAGAATGATCCAATTAGAGATGTAGGATTCTACGGCTTTGGAAAGGTAAGTAGAGTATTTTAACTGTACTTTTGTCAAACTTTCCTCTTAAACAGCATTCCTACCGGAAACTTAAAAACAGCTACTACATTCATGTATCTCAACAGCTGCAGGTACTTGAACCTCAGCTTCTACAGTGTCCACAGCCTCTTGAACAATGAAAGTGGAAATTATCAGAGAAACAAACCAAGGCTGAATGCAGTTAAGTGCTCTGTAATTACACACCAGTATTACCATTTGGATGCTGGTGCGGCTCCCCTGCAGGCGCAGGTGCCATAAATGCTCACATTACACCCAATGAAATCCACAAAGACCTTTCATTATATACTATTGGAGACACCCTTAGCTTGAAAAAGACTAGCTTAACTTTCCTTCTTTCCTGTCTTTCTCTTACCACTTCTTTTTCCTTGGTTCTTACGTATAAAAATTCTATTTTTCCTAATGAATATTACTGTGCTATTTTATGAGATGCTGTTGCAATTGGTGATTGTGAGGGGAATGTGGCAGGAGGAAGAACGTCCATCCTCCTCCTGCACGGCTCCCTGGGCTCTGTGAAAAATTGGTAATAATTGTCCCTACTTCTTCTCTTGTGCACAGTGTAGGGTGCAAGGGTTCCAGAAAGAGAGTTTAAGTACCTACAGCTGTTGAGATCAATGCAGTAATGAATAAAAAACAAAAAGAACCTCAGCAAGTCAAAACTAACACCATTTGTGAGTGCTCCTTGTTGCTTTAAGATCATTTTTAAAGTCTTCAAACTTTCATTTTATAAAGGACTTGTGTTCACAAAGAAAACTATTGATTATTGACCAAAACAAAAAAATAGGCTTTTCTGGTAGCGGTAAAGGTTCACTTTCTCTCTCCTGAAACTACCAGCCTAGCTAATTATTTCTTTAAGGTGTTTCCTAGAAGAAACACAGAAACTCCAGAGAAGTGCTTTTGTTCATCAAAGGAAGAAACACAGCAGTCTCACAAAAAAGTCAAAGATGCTGTGTTCCCAAGTGGCAATTTCCCACACAAAGCTTAGTGCTGTTGGCAGCTGCAATGAAGACAGGTGAGATATGAGCATGCAGAAAAGAGAAGAAATCCAAAAGCTCAAAACATGTTATTAAAAAAGAGAAATAACTTGAAAATGTATGTATTTTATTAATAAAAATACACTCTAATATCCAGTGTCTAGGTAACTATATTTTTCCTTTCTGAAATTTAAGCTCATTCAGTAATCTCCTTCATAGTCTCTCTTCTACCTGCCTATGCAAGGTCCTGAAGGATGAAATATGGCATGGCTTTGAGGTCATTAGCATAACAGAAATATTCTGCTAAGTGTTTCCCATAACTCTTTACAAGTTTCCATATAGAATTCTGCAAATGAAATTTATATGGATTAGACTAATATTTATTTTAATCTCTCCATTCAAGAGGAGTTACATATGGATCCTTTTTAAAGAATGTTTTCTAATTAAACTAAGGACATAATTTCATATTACTTGCCAGGTTTTATATGCTTTCCTTCCCATTCATAATTAAAATATATAGGGAGCTGCAGGGGGAAAATGGTATTGTTGCAGTTAAGATGTGAGTGAATAGGAATTTTTAGAGATTGTTTTAAAACCATAAGGCACAAACATTTGAAGTAAATTAGGTTCATACTTTATTCATTATATCAGAATAAGATAAAGCAACACTGAATTGACTTTCCCAGTGTTGGGGGGCCTCCAGAGCAAAAAGTTACCTTGTGCTAAATCTATCATTACCTGCCTTGGTGTACTGTGTTAAGTCCTGTTTTCTTCAGAAGTAATTCACTCACTCTAGGGTCTGACTCTGTTGAAATCTGTGGATCTGTGGGGCCCCAGGGACTTATAAATGTAAACACATGGTACTTTGTAGACTGATTCATCAGGGAATGGTCCCTGGCTTACCCTAATTGGGTTTTGCCATGCTAATCTCTCTGGAAGGGTGCTTTCAAACATATTTTCAGAAGTAACTGAAACACATGGTTCTTTGATTACCATATTTGTACTAACGTCCATATGAAGGGGTTGCTTTTAATCAGTGATGGTTTTCTTTGATCCATTGAGGTTATTCCACTATAACTAATTCCAGGTCATCTTCGCACTTATTTTCTTCAACCTGAAACCTAGAGCTGAAAGCCAATCATGAGTCTCTGGTACTTACACAGATCTACAGAAAGTAGGGACATATTTCCCTGTTACATTCCTGGAACCTAAATTATAATAGGTGTTCAAAACTATTGAATCCACAAAATTTTGATTCTTAAAAATGATTGTGGTGCAGTGTTTGATCAGAATGATTGTGTTCCTGTCCTCCCTTTTAGTTATAAGTTCCTATCTCCTCCTTTGGCTAAGGGATCTTGATCCAGTTTACACCGGACCTCCAGTCTTAATTTCACTCTTCATATATTTAGGGGGCTGCAGAGTTTGTAAAGGAAACCCTGTAAACACTAATTTTCCAAAATCTTCAGTCAACTTTCTCCTCAAGACTAGATCAACAGAATTCTCTTCAACTTTAGTTATCGTTTCAGTAATCTTATTAATACTTGTGTATATCTCAGTGACCATGATTTTAAATAAGCACATATTTATCAACCTCCAAGAGTGATGTTTAATCTACACCTTCATTTGTTCTTTCTCCATTGTAGTTTGTTCATGGCCACTCACCATTCCTTTTTCATCTTTATAATTGCTTATTATAGAGTAGTTCACACAGAATAGTCATGCAAATCTACTTTTTGGTAGAAAATAGACAATTTAAGAGTATGTAGTTTCTTGTATATAGTATCTCCGTATCACTTTTCTTTAGCCGTTTGTGTCTTATATTTATTCATTAAATTCACAAACATTTATTGAGCATCTATAAATAAAATAGATTTGGACTTACAAAGTTTACAGTTTAGGGGTGGATGCAGAGAGTTTAAAAAATACTATTATGATAGAACTTGATTAATGCTTTTGTAAGGGAAATTTAGAGGCTATATGAATACATGCCTGGGGCATATCAGGGCAGGCTTCCATAAAGAACATCTAAACTGGAACCCGAGGGATAAGTAAGAATTTGCCAGGTGAAGAAGTGTGGTGTGTTCTACAGTGTGTATGCACAGTGAAAATAATGTGTGTGAAGACCCCGAGGCAAAGAAAACATACTGTGTTTGAAGAATTGAAGAAGGCTGAGTGTGACTGGAGCATCATTCATGCATGGCTGATGGTGAGGCTGGGAAATAGCACAGACTAAACCCTAAGCACCCTATAAGCCATGTTAAGGAATTTGGACACTTTGCTAAGGATAGCAGGAAAATGTTGAAGTTAAGTTAGAAGGTGACATAATTACTTTAGCATTTTGGAAAACTCACTTTGACTGCAGAACGGAGAATGGATGGTATGAACCAAGATTGGAGGCAGAGACTAGTTAAGAGGCTAATGCAGTGATCTGACCCAGGACAGAGAGAGAAAGAGAGAGAGGGAAAGACAAGAATCACTTGGACTGGAATAGGAAAGAGAAATCAATTTGAAGAATGATGTATTTGGGAGAAAGAACTGTCACGATTTGTTTGGATGAGTGAGAGGGGTTACTCAGATCCAGAGCTCCATGTTTGCCTGAGCAAATAGGTGAGAGATCATGTGATATTTTTGGCATTAATAAACACAGGAGTTAGTACTGGGTTTTGGTTGAAAATGATAAGTTCTGTTTTAATCACGAGAGTTTCAGGTGTCCATGAGAGGCAGAATGGAAATGGTGTGTAGTCAGTGGTTAAAAGCCAGACTCTGGAGCCAGTCTTCTTGGGTTTGAATCCAGGCTCTTGACACTCAGTAGCTGTGTGATCCTGAGCAGGTTATTTACATTTTTCATACTTCAGTTTCCTCCATAAAATGGGAATAATAATCCCTATTCATAGGCTTGTCATGATTGTAAGATTGAGAAAATGAAATTAGGTACTTCAAATATTGCTGGGTACAGAGTAAGTGCTATGGTAAGTGTTAGCCATTATTATCATTGTTGTTGTTGTTGTTATTGTGATGGAACATCTAAATGGAGATGTCTAGAGGGCAGCTCTATATTTAGTTTTAAAGATTGGAAACATATTGCTTATAAGTAAGTACATAGCTTATTCAATATCTATCATATACTGGGGGAAAAAGAACCCTAAAAGAGGAAATTCTAATAGTTATTATTAACCTCTTTGCAATATAAAAATGAAGTTCATGCAATATTAAAAAGTTTTGAGATTTCTGAACAAAAATGTCTTCTAGGAAGACAAAATTGCAAATTGTTATTTTTCTTGGTTGATAAGAAAATGTAGTGTCATATTATACTACTTGGACTAAAATAACAAGTTTTAATATTCTGCTAAGCAGATTAACCCAATCTGAAATAACTTTGATATGTCCATCAGAAATAATATAGTCATATTGAACAAAACCATGAAATTATAAAGAGTAATTTGGTTGCACAAATTTGGGTTTCTGGAAGCACCTCCGTGACAGTTTGACAGATAGCTTCTCTGTATGCTGGGGTTGGACATTATACTTATTCACACCATGACAAGCTCTGATTTTCTGGGAAGTGTAGTTATTTTGATTTGATGGTTTTGATTATGATTGAAGTGGTCCTGAATGAGCCCAAATGGAATTTAGATTTTTATGGGAAGGAGTGACGACATGTTGTAGTAGTTGGTAGTCAGACAGGTGTTTATTGGCATGAGTTGACTGCCAGGGCCACTATTGCTTTAGGCTGAAGGATAATAGTAATGATCTTAATGAAGGTGAACATATTTTGAGCACTTACTCTGTATCCTGTGATATGCTAACATTTAAATTATATGACCTAATTTTAACGTTCACTGCATCCTTAATTTACAGATGTGAAGAGAGGTAAAGTGACTGCCCAAGTTCATACAGAGGTGAAAGGAGGAGGTAGAAAGAAGCAGTAGGTCTGGGAAGGAGATGGAGCTGCAGGGGAGAGTCACCGAGAGCAAGGAGAAGATCAAAGAAGTTGAGAGAGGAGGTCAGGAGGAGTAGACAGCAGAGGAAGGAAGAGTTGGGTGTTGTCCGAATACTTACCTGGTCACGTGAACTGATTTTGGGGTCCAGGTGAAGATGTTAATGAAAATGTGAATTATGATCAGAAGCTGTGGGAGCTTTCAGTGGACCCAGGGGATAAAGAATTCTGCCAGGTGAGCAGCCAGTGTGCATGGACTCATTTATGAATACAATGGAGATGCACTCTGAGGGGCCAGTAACAGGGCAGAGTCAGAGATCCATGTTTATTGATCTGGATCCCAACACGGAAGTGAAATCTGCTTATAAATGTGAAATGACTTCTTTAGAGCCTGGGGACTTTGAGGTTATGTGATGACAGAATGTCAGGTTTGATTTCTTTGTGGCAGAGCCATCTATCATTTTCTGCTGTGGTTATTTATCCATTGCTGTATAACAAACTACCCCAAAACTCAGTGGCTTAAAACAAATTTTTTATTATATCTCACAATTACGTAGGTTAGATATTTGGGCCAGACTTGGCTGTATGATTCATCTGCTTTTGTGACATTGGTGGGGTCATTTTGTATACTCAGCTGGTAGTTGGGTTTCTTTGGAAGGTCCAAGATGGCTTCACTCACATATAGTGCCTTGGAAAGAATGAATGGAAGCATGGTTCCTGCTGAGACCGTCGACCAGAGTGCCTACATTTGGCATCTCCAACATGGTGATCTCAGGGAAGTTGAACTTCTTACATGGCAGCTGGCTTCCCCCCAGAGTAAGCATTTGAAAGACCTAAGTGGAAGCTGCAAGTCTTATGACCTATCCTTGGAAGTCTCAGAATATCACTTTCTCCACGTTGAAATTGGTCAAATACACCAATAAAGCCAGTTCAGATTCAAGGAGACAGAGAAATGAAACTCCGCCTATCAGTGGGAGAAGTAGCAAAGAATTTACAGCTGTATTTAACCACACATCCCTAACTCCAATTAGATAACTTGCAAATAATTTCAATTGATTCAAGAGTCTGAAGACTTCTGTGCATCGTCACCATCATGGCTGTAAACGCCATTCACAGTGCAAATCTCATCAGCAGTGTATGAACAACATCATCTTATTTGAAGACATCCCTGGCTCTCCCACGGCACAAAGTAATATTTTGCTGTTGAAGGCTAGGTGGTACTTTAAAGTCAACCGAGGTCAAGATCTGTAATAATAGTAATTTTTGACTTTTGACTCAAAATTTTGCTTTTGACTCAAAAGCAAAACAGAGAATCATTGCCAGAAAGATCTATTTGGATGAGGTTTAGAAAAGAGATAGGCAGGATGTTCTGAAGCAGCTATGTAGCTACAACTAGGAGCAGACTTGTCATCCTGGCAAGATGATGGACATGATCATCCTTTGGACATGATCTACCAAAAAGGCACCTACATATAGTATCCACACATGTGAGATTTTATGGTATTGATCACGGTGCTCACAACAGTAAGCATGTGACAGGTTTTAGAGAAATGAGTGTACATGTATGTGTGCATACTTTTGTACCCTTTAGTCAAGCAAGGGTACTGGAGTATCATGATTAAAATCTGGATTTCTTGGGCTTAAAGTATGTCTTCACCACTAACTGGCTGTATAATTTTGGGCAAGCTGTCTAAACTCCTTGTGCTTCAGTTTCCACATTACTAAAGAGGGGGCAGTAATAGTACCTAGTTTATAGAATTGTAGTTCAGGTAAATAAGATAATCCATGTAGGCTGCTATAGAAAAGTACCTGGTACACTTAATAAAAGTACATTGATTAAGCAAAAGTTTAATAAATGTTAGTTCTTTTAATTACTTTTTAAGAATGAACAGCTGATTTCTGGGGTCAGCTTAACCTTTTGTGGATAGAAGGGTCATTAAATCCATAATGTCCTTGTTAGTACACTTTCAAGGGATGATCTCACTCATTTACAACAGTCAACTTACAACAGGATCTGACCAAATCAGAATGAATTTTGAAATGTTTTGTCATGTTTGTGCTCTCAAGCACAGAGGTACCTAAAAATCAATGAAAAGACAGATATCCGGCTGTTCAGAGATGAGAGGGAAATACTTCTCTTAATAGATAATAAAGAGAGAAAGTCTCTAAGGTGCAGAAAATGACAATTATGTAAAGACACATCCAGGAATTTAGTTCCTAACCAATGTTTCCCAAAATACAGGAACTAAGCTGAAGTTAATGGATGTATTTGATCTACCACTAAAAGCAATGTTATATCAAAGCTACTTAACTAAAAATAAAATGATATTTAAAAAATTAACTGTTGGCAAAATAGCCTCAACAAATTTAACTCACTAGCTACAATCAAGAAAAAGCTTAACAACAATCGGTGGGTCCTTAGCTTTTAAGAATACATAATTAAGTTTTATTACCTTATAAGTGATTTGAATTAATTATGTCCATAATAGGCTGATGCTCATTCTCCACTTTAAGGGAGGAGATGGCAGTTTCATAGAATCCAGTCATTTACTGCGATCCTCAGCATTTCGTTTCCTGCCAAGGCAAATCTGCTACAAAGCCCCAGTTCCTCTTAGGAATTACTGAAAAGTGACAGGTGTTGATTTGCTGGTATCTTTCTCAACAGATCCAAATGAGCTAAACAAAATGACTTTTCTACCCATTTAGGCAGAAAAATAAATGGGGGCACCAGCTAATGAGGGGAGATGTAGAGTTAGCTGGACTCGAAGCATTCCAAGCTGTTGGCAGCTGGAATCAAAAGAGGAATCCTGCAGACAGTTGTTCATGTTTATTGCTGAATGTGAAATTAGAAAGATGCTTCATCTTCCCCACAGGTGCAAGAACATACAGTTATTAATTACAGCAAAACATATTTATTGACAACCCCAAGCATACAAAATCCCACACTCAGCAAATGGCTTCCAAAGTTCATCCAAAAAGCACTTTAGAATCAATACAAAAACACTGCAGAGTTGACACATCTGTGTCTAGTAAAATTCTGTATCCTGAAAGCATGGCATAGACTGTCTCTTAATATTTATATAGTTGAACATCATCAATGCTTTCTTTGTTCTTGTAGGAAACCTATAGACAAAAAATATCCCCTAATTTCCCATTGTTTTGATTGGTAGGATTACAGAATATTAGAAAGATTGAACTGATTTTGCTCTTTTTTAGAGATTTTAAAAACAATTTTTTCCCTTCATTGAGCCATGGGACTTATTTACTCATTTGCTCATTTACTAATTTAATAAAGGTCTACTGAATACCTATTATGTGGCAAGTACTATTATAAGTGCTGTGGAGAACATACGTAGATAGGTAAGGATTTAAAATCTTATAGAATCTATATTATGAAACAACTAGAACATACTATAAGAGAGTATTTGATCAAATGCTGAATTGTAACCAGTGGACCTGACTGTAACCAATGGACCAGAGCCACCTTAATTCTGAGAAGGGTAAGCACTTGAGAAATTTACAGAGGAGGACATCCTGAGCAAGGTTGCCTACAGACACTGAACGGACACACATATTTTATATAGTTCTCTTTTTTTTTGTAACTTGTCTCATTCCAAATAGAATTTGAGACAACTTACAGAAATGCATGCAGGACAACATGATAAAATAAATTAAAAAATAAAACAAAATAAAATAAAATAGAGATGGAAAAAAACGACACTATGCAGTGATTCTAGGGCTGAGCTCAGGACTCCAAATATGCACCATCAATTTCTGTCTGGCTTTTGGAGATGGGTCTCAGATTTGGTCCTGTGTTTCTTGGCAGCAAGGGATAGAAACAAGATAGGGTACAAGAGATATATGATCCCAGATCAGAGCACACAAGTTGCTAGTTGCTACTGTATATAAATATGTAAGATAAATAACTCCTATAAATCCTTTAGAGGAATCCTGTAGGGTATAGTGGATTAAATCCTCAAACTTGTATATGATATAAACGTTAGATTTTTATGGCTGCTTGTAGGTCATTACTCTCAATGTAGGTCATTAGTCTGATGATCTAGCTTTATTTATTCAATTAGGAAATACTTAAAATACTGAGCATTTGCTATGTGCTGGACTCTGCACTCTGAGATGGTTAAGGTCTCAGAGATGATGTACTGTTTGGAAAATAGCCGATAAAACAAACAAATCACTAAACTCGTTTCAAATAGTGGTCAGTGTCATGAAAATGATACAACAGGATTGTGTGATGGAGAATAACTAGGAGGAAGGCCTCTCTGAAGAGCAATAATTGAAGCACATTTAAATGATGGGAAGGAAACAGTTCTGACAAGATTAGGAAGAAAGTTATTAGAGAACAACAATTTTTAGGTTTCAGAGAAAGAAACAGTTCTGGTGAGTTGGAGAGATAACAGGGAAGCTGGTGTGGCTGGGCTATAGTGAATGGGTGGAGATGGGATTAGAAGGCATAGTAACCTGTGGTAAGACATGTGGGTTTTATTCTAAGGGCAGTGGGAAACAGGTTATAGGATTTGGAATGTCTAGAAAAATGGGTAATTGACATCCTCTTTGAGTTTTATTTCCTATCAAACAGTTTAAAAAAATTGAACATCGGATGATTTGACCATATCTTCTCCGGCAAACCCTGGAAATCAGAAATTCCCTTAAGGTCAGGACTGCAACTCACTTCTACTTGTTATCTGAATTTAGGTAGAATATTTGACAAGCCATATGATCTCAAAGCATTTTTTACTGTCAAGTCTATTTCAACAAATGAATAAAGGGGCATTCAAGTTCCTCAAATTCTATGACAGATAACTATATAACATGGTCATAACCATTTTATTCTGAAAATAAAAGGAAAGCCAAGGCAGGTGTTCCCAGTTGTTCACAGTAGCCATAAAAATATCAATAAGGCAACAATAGAATGCTTAATATTAATCAAAGACAATTTCTGGTATACCTCCAAGATAAACTGGTTAGAAATATATACCCCTAGGTAACTAAATGAATTGACCTATGATATAAACTTCTTAACTATAAGCCAGTTAAACTTTGCTAGTCTGCCAATTGATTTTAAAGCTTTCCAGTAGGTGTTATTAAGCCATACTTTCTGTCAGTAATTAGGTGACAGAATCATTTATCCACTGAGTCCACTCTTAGTTGATGACAATAAAGCACATGGTCAGTATATACAGATACTTCCTCTCCCAGACTTTTGGTCTTTTCTTGGGGTAGTGAGAAGACAGATCTTTCTCACCAGTCAAGTCAGCCAGTGTAGACAGTCTGCTTTCCATAACCTGGGTCCTCGAGTCTTCTTGATAGAGAGGGTTGCCTCGGAAATAAGAGTTTGATAATTATTCTCAAGCTGTTGACAACCTCATCAAGCCAGTTGAGAGGAAGATCAAGCTGGGCAACAATAGAATTTTAGATTATATCCCAGGAGCAATGGGAAAATGTTGATTTAAACAAAATACCGTGATCAATTTACTTTTAGGATAAGTAGTTTGTGCACATGGTACATATGATGAAAAAGTATGTCATCCGGCCACAACCGTCCCCCAGGATAGTCATTTCTCTTCTCCAGAGCAGGGTAGACAAAAGCAATAACAGATCTGCAGAAGAAAGCAGACAATGACTACTTGACCCTTTTATGCTTTTAATTATTGTAACTTTGAAATATGATTTAATAAAACACTTGTCTCTTCTTGTTATACTTCAACTATTATAATCTCCCAGCTAATTCTTGATGTTAGTTTTGCCATATAAAGTTTACCATATCTTGTTCTAAAAGTTTGCTTCAGTAACTTTGTTTTTGAAGTATAACATATATACAGAGAAGTGCGCATATCATACATATACAGATTGACAAATTTTCACAAAGTGAACATACGCATGTAATCGTCACCCAAACCAAGAGACAAAATATAACCAGCTCCCCAGACGTCACTTCCAGTCTCTACCTCCTCACAAGGGTAACCATTACCCTGCTACTAACACCATAGATTCATTATGCCTGCTTTTGACTTTATAGAAACAGAATTGTACACATATATTCTTTTGTGTCTGGCTTCTTTGGCTAAAAATATGGTAATAATACTCATCCACATTGTTTTGTGTAGCTGTAGGTTATTCATTCTCATTGTTAAATCATAGTCTGTGGTGTGAATATACTATTTCTTTTTTATCCATTCTACTATTAATGGGTGTTTGGATTGTTATTGAAGTAGTTGTTTTATTGGCTATTCTGAATTATACTGCTGTGAACATCCTTGTCCATATCTTTTGGTGGATATGAGTTATGTTGGGCATTTATCTGAAAGGAGAACTGCTGAGTCAGAGAGTGTGCGTACATTGTCATCTCCTGTAGATACTGCCAAGCAATTTTTCAAAGCTGTTGAAACTGTTACACTCCCGCCAACAGTAAATGTTTTTATTCGCTCCACACCCTTATCAACACTTGTATGTTTTTAAATTTATGTATTTATTTTGTGCTTTAGCTCTCCTGGTAGACGTGTGGTGATGTTGTAATATGGTTTAAATTTGCGTTTCAGTGATGACGAATGAAGCTGAACAGCTCTTCAGGTTTGGTCATTAGGACACCGTTTATTGTTACTGCTTGTTCAAATTTTTTATCTATTCTCTATTGGGTCATCTTCCTTTGTCTTACTGATTTATAGGAGCACTTTATATATTCTAGATTTGAGACTTTTGTTAACTATAGTTGAATGTATGTGTTTGTGTTGTATTACAAATTTCTCCCATTCTGTGGTTTGCTTTTTTCAGAATTTAATGAAATATTTTGATAAATCTTAAGTTCAAACTATTAAATTTAACAATGTTTTACTTTTTTTTTTAACATCTTTACTTATTTTTGATCAGACATTTTGTACACCATTTCAGAATTTTTTTTTCTAACTAAATGTCATGATGTGTTTGCCTTAAATTTAGGAACTTTATATTTCTCTCTTTCACATTTACATTTACAATCCATCTAGAATTTATTTTTGTGTAGAGTATGAAGTAGGAGGTAGGGTTTATTGCTTTCCCAGCCTTGCTCTTTGAAAAAACTGTCCTTTCTCCAGTGTACTGCTTGTCTTTTTTTTATTTAATGAGGTCATCTTAAATTTATAAATTAATTAATTAAGCTTTGACATCCAAGAACAGGGATTGCTTTTCTATTTATCCTAGGCTTCTTTGGGTCTTTTCTAAACCTTGAAGTAACACTTTAAGGTTTTCTACATAAGGATCTTTTACTTTTCTTAAGCTTGTTCCTAGTTATGTTATTTTTTTTTCATGATCACCTCCATAAAGAACATGTTCTCTTCCATTACATCCTCTAATGGACTTTTATTTGTATATATTGAGGCTATTATTTTCACATATTGATTTTGTATCCAGCCATCTTAACTGAAGTTTTTCATTATTTATAGTTATTTTCAGTTGCTTGAGTTTTCTAAGTTTTCCTCTGCAAATAATTATTTTTCCTCTTTCTGTTCACTTTTTACTTTTTTTCACTCCTTTTCTTCTAGTTATTTCTCCAAAAGAATTATAAATAATGATCGTGATAGCTGATGTATTTGTGTTTCTGATCTTAAGGAGATGCCTCTAGGCTTTTTCCATTAAGCGTAATCATGTTAAGAAAAATATCAGTTACCTCTTATTGTATTTAGACTTTTTATATCCATATTAATAAATGAAATTAGACTGTGGTGTTCGTTTCTGTTTTATCTTAGTCTGGTTTAATATCTCTGATATACTAAGAACTTAAAAATTAAAGGCATGATATCAATCCAATGTGAAGTTGTCCAGCAGTGGCACTTTTTTGTGGAGGAGGGGTTGACTTTTGAACATCATTTAATCTAAAATAATTGTTCTAGTTAGGTTTTCTATCTCTTTTTGGGTTATTTTTGGAACTTTATATTTTTCTAGAAAAGTTATTCATTTAATTTAGGCTTAGAATAAATTTGTTTAGAGTTAAGCAATAAACCTCCATATTTTAAAATTTATATGTGGTTGGATCCCCATTACTATTCTTTTGTGTATTTGTGCTTTCCCCCATCCTTTATTTCTTCATTAGATTAACTAATAGTTAATGTGTTGTATCATTTTTTCTTCCTCCCATTCACAATTCACCTATCCAGGTATATTCATAGTTTTAAATGTTCCTTTTTTCCTGTCACTGATTTCTGCTATTCCCTTGACTAATTACTTCCTCCAATTTTCTTAGGCTATTTTGTTATATTTTGTTTGTAACATCATTTGCTGATTGATCTATTAATTTATTTTTATTCTTTCTCTATAATTAATACGTCTCCAATGCTAAGAATACTACTCTAAGCCACCATTTTATCTGAATCCCATAGGTTCTTATTGCAATTGTTTTAACTTTAGTTATTTCCTAACAAATCTGCTATTTGACTCCTGATTTTTAAATCAAATAATTCTCTAATAAAAAAGCCCTACATTTCCAAGTATTTGGAATTTAACTGTTTTTGAGTTTTGTTATTAATTCCTAGACTTATTGCATCTTGAAAAAAAATCACATTGTTTGCTATATTTGTACTTTTTAAATTTTAATGGACGGTTTTTTGTGTCTTTACATATGGTGAATATAATTGAATTTCCAAGACTATATACAAATAAGGTATGTATAGTGCCTGATTTTTTTTTATATTTTTCACTTGATCTATCATGGCTAGAGATAGGCAAATTTATTTTTGTGTATTTCACTTATTTTCCGTATAGATTTTATGCTTTGAATTTTAATGCTCTATTTAGTACAAAAATATTCAGGGTGGGATGATCTTTATTGCATATTGTATATCATATTTTGTATATGGCATATTGTATTGATATGGCATATTATCATTAAAAATGCCCTATCTTATTTTATTACTTTTGTCTTTGTATTCAGCTTGGTTAGCTATTATGATTATGGCCAAATTTTGATTTTCTTACTTCTATTTATTTACTGATTTTAAATTTGCATGTGCCGGGTAAGTCTTTGTTCATAATTTTGTTTTCAGTCTTCAAAGTCACATTTATTTAAATGCACATGCATTTATTTTATGTAGCCAACAGTTCAGTTTGGTTTTTATGTGTCCATTCCTGTTTTTGTTGTTGTTGTTTTTGTTTTGGGTTTTTTTGTTTTTTGGTTTTTTTGGTAAGTCAACCTTTTCTTTCAGAACACTTTTAGAGTTACAGAAAAATAGCAAAGGTTGTACAGGAATTTGACATATAACTTATACTCAGTTTCCCCTATTATTATCATCTTATATTAGTATGGTCTATTTCATTAATGAACCAATAGTGACATATTATTATCAACTAAAGTCCATACTTTATTCATAGTTCCTTAGTTTTTACCTAATATTCTTTTCCTGTTCCAGGATCCTGTTGACCTAAAACAAATAAACTGCCAGCTATTCCTCCTGCATAGAAGAGTTTATTTGGAATCAGCAGAGAATTGTAATACAGGGTCTGCAACCACGGCAAGCCACACACAAATCCAAGCACAACAAAGGAAGAACTCTTTTATGAAGAAGAAAAGGAAATTTACAGGGCTATAGTAAGTAAAGAATCCATGGCTTTTCATAAGCTGAGTGTTGCCGGGAAAGAAGAGGAGTATTTCTTCCTGTTGTTGGACTCTGCTGTCACAGAGCTTGAGCGCTCCCCCTTCTGGTCTCTCAACTCTGTTTAATTGAGGCTTCTGTTTATTTTTTACAGTCCCATCCAGGATACCACGTTACATTTACTTTGTCTTCTTAGGTTTTTCTTGGCTGTGAGACTTTCTCAGACTTTCCTTGTTTTTGATGACCTTGACAGTTTTGAGGAGCACTGGTCAAATACTGAAAGTTCTTCAGTTGGGATTTATCTGAAATTTTCCTCTTGATTAGAGTGAAGTTACGTGTTTTGGGGAAAAGATACTACAGAGGTGAAGTGTCATTTTCATTACATCGTATGATGGGTACGTACTATCAGTATTAGGTATGACTGTTGATGTTAATATTGGTTCCCCGACTGAGGTAATGCTTGTCAGTCTTCTCCATTGTAAAATTACTCTTTATTTCCCCCATTCTATGCTGTACTTTTTGGAAGAAATTCACTATGTGCAGCACATATTTAAGGAGTGGGGAGTTATACCCCATTGCTTTGAGAGTAGAATATTTATATAAACTATTTGATATTCTTCTGCAATGAGTTGTCTCTTCTCCAGAATTTATGAATGTAGTTAATCACTTATTTACATAAATGTGGGTTCAAGTCTTTTCATGGTTTCACACTGTTATGGGTTAAGTTGTGTCTCCTGAAAATCTGTATGTTGAAATCTTAACCTCTAGTACCTCAGAATGTGACTCTACTTGGAGATAGGGCCTTTAAAGAGGTGGTTAACTTAAAATAAGGCATTTGGCATAGGCTCTAATCCAATCTGACTGATATTCTTATAAGAAGAGGAAATTTGGAGAAACAGAGAGGTACCAGGGATGTGAGGACATAGCAAGAAAGTGGCCATCTGCAAGCCAGGGAGAGAGGCCTTAGGAGAAACCAGACCTGCTGACACCTTGATCTTGGACTTCTAGCCTCCAGAACTGGGAGAAAATAAACTTCTGTTGTTTAAGCCACCTAGTCTGTGGTATTTTTTTATGTGATCCAAGCAACCTAATACAGATACTTCATTTCATTTATTGCTGAATATCCATTTTATGGGCATACCACAGCTTGTTTATTCATTGGCCTATTGAAAGACATCTTGGTTGCTTCGAGTCTTTAGTGATTATAAACATTTGGTGCTATAAACATTCACATGCAAGTTATTCTGTGGATATAGAATTTTAAATCAGTTGTGTGTCTTCTGCTTCATCCCTGATAGTTTTCCTTGTTCTTAAATCTGCTTTGTTTGAAATTAATATACTGCTTCAGCTTCTTAAAAAGTTAGTATTATCATGAGCTATCTTTATTTTTAACCTAAGTCTTTATATTTAAAGTGGGTTTCTTGCAGACAACATATATTTCAGTTTTGTTTTTATAGCCACTCTGAAAATCTGTCATTTAATTGGTATATTTAGATCATTTATATTTAAAATGATTACTTTACTAATTTTGTCTTTTAACCTTTATATTTGCTTTATAAGTGATTGATCTACTACCTTTACTATATATTTACCTTTCCAGTGAGGCTTTTTCTTTCTTATGTTTTCTTATTATTAATTAGTGCCTTTTCTTTTTAGCTTAGAGAAATCCTTTAAACTTTTCTTGTAAGGATGGTTTATTGGTGATGAACTCTTTTAGCTTTTGCTTATCTGGAAACCTCATAATCTCTTTCAATTCTGGATGACAACCTTGCTGGGTAGAGAATTCTTCATTGGAAATTTTTTCCCTCCGGCACCTTGGATATATCATGTTACACTTTCTGATCTATAAAGTTTCTGCTGAAAAATCTGGTGATTGTCTTATGGGGTTTCCCTTGTACATAATAGTTGGGGGTTTTTTTGCTGCTTTTATAATTCTCTCTTTACCCCTAACTTTTGCCATTTTAATTATAATGTGTCTTGTTGTGTTTCTCTTTGGGTTCATCTTTTGGAACTCTCTGGGCTTTCTGAGCCTGGATGTCTGTTTCCTTCTCCAGATTAGGGAAGTTTTCAGCCATTATTTCCTCAAATAATTTTTCTGTCCCTTTCTCTCTCTCTTGTCCTTCTGGGAAGCGAATAATATGAATGTTATTCTGCTTGATATCGTCCCAGAGTTCACATACAGTATCTTCACTTTTTAAAATTCTTTTTACATTTTGCTGCTCTGTCTGGGTGATTTTCATTGCTCTGTCTTCTAGCTTGCTGATTTGTTCTTTTACTTCATCCAGTCTGCTGTTGAATTCCTAAAGTGTATTTTTCACTTCAGTTATAACTTCCGTTCTATATTTTATTATATTTTCTATCTCTATGTTGAAGCTCACTGTGTTCATCCATTCTTCACCTGAGTTCGGTGAGCAACTTTATGACCATTACTTTGAACTCTTTATCAAGTAGGTTGCTTATCTCCGTTTCATTAAGATCTTTTTCTGGGGGGTTGTCTTGTTCTTTAGTTTAGTTTGGGATTTGTCTGTCTCCTCATTTTTCCTAACTCTCTATTTATATGTATTAGGTGAAACAGGCTACCTCTCTCAGTCTTGAAGGAGTGTCCTTATGTAGGATATTATCTGTGGGGCCTGGAAGTGAAGTCTCTCTTGGCCACCAGAGTCAGGCACTAAAGAGGTGTCCCTTGTATGGGCTGTGTGTGCCTGCCAGCTATAGCAGGGCTGCAGCTTCTGTGTAGGGTGGGTGAGGAACAGAGTGCTCGCCTGGCCTAGTTGTGGTGTGGCTGCTACATGGGGTGAAGGAGGGTTTGGGGCACTCGCCCAGCTGGGTTGTGGCATGGGGTGGACAGAGCACACGCACTGGTGCTAGCAGGTTAGAGAGAGGGCACCAAAAATGGCACCTGCCAGTTCTGTCATGAGCTAGTTAGGATGAGATTACAAAAATGGCACCCACCAGCACTTCCATCCCTGGCGAAAGTCCCAGCAGTTTCCTGCTTCTCCAACAGCAGCTTTAAATCTGTAAGTAGACTTCTTTTTCTTATGTTCTAGGCATTTTCAAACTGTTGCTTTTGTGCTGGATATCAGTGCAAATGGAACAGTTCATGAGGCCTTTAAGAGAGGAGTCTCCATTCCCTACAATGCTATGGTTCTCCTGGACTTAATGCACATTGATTTTCAAAACTGGATATTTTGGGTGCTTGTCTTCTGGTGCTGGATTCAAGGGTCAGGGTGCCTGATGTGGGGCTCAATTCCTTCACTCCTTGAGGGAAAGCTTTATATTTTTGGTGTATCTCTTGATTGTAGGTCACTGCTCCTGGGGTATCGTCCAGGGTGAGACTGTGTCTCTGCTTCTCCTACCTGTCTCCATGTGCCTGTTATCCTTTGTTGTAGACACACTGTTCATCTAGTTCTCAGGTCCTTTTCAGAGGAAAATCATTCCATATGTAGCTGTATATTTGTTGTGTCCATGGGAGCAGCTGAGTTCAAACCCAAAATATTTTATTTTATCTATATTTATCTCTTTTCTGAGTTCATGATCTAATGACCTATATCATTTTACTTCTCAGAATGAACAGTAAGAAGTTAGTATATATTTCTATCTTTTTAGCCCCTTCTCTCTATGAAATGATTTCCATGGATTACATCATTTTTCTTAGGTTATCTATTGTTTACCTCCTTTAAATAAACTTATACTACTTATATAATTTTCTGTTTCAGTAATATATTTTATATTCTGTATATGAAATTTGAGGGAATCAGTCTTACACACTTCTACCTCCTTCTTTTCCCAATTATCATTTCCATCATTTCCAGTTCTAAAATTCTTCTCCCCAAACCTCTTCTCTATAACTCCTACTGTGTTTTAGCCAGCTTGTTTTCTTTTCATTACGTCTCTGATGGACTTCATTTTTTGTGATTCTTTTTACTTCTTTCCTGAGCTCTGAAAGATTATGTTTCATCTCACTCTGTTGTTTCACTCTGTTTTTTTCTCAGCTTTTGTAATTCTTCTTTGAGCTCTTTGATTAATTTACTTGGTTATATTGAATTCATGGCAATATGCTTGGCCTACATTTTTATCTGCTTGGTGGCAATATTTTTTCTAGTTATTGTTTTTGGTCTGCCTTTTGCTTTTTCTGTTCCTTTCTTCTTGAAAAGTATTTTTAAATGATTTTGTCTGTGCTGTATCCTTGTAAAATTATTATAATTCATTTTTTATCACATTTGAGTCAGCTATTTGCACTAAGCCTATGTGGGAATGTGTGTGGGCAATAGTATAAGTGGCAGAGATTAATTTGTATGTGAGTTGTTTAGGCTTTATTTGCCCTCCTGTTCCCATATAATCTATTGTCTTTTCAGTTGCCCAAAATGACTGGAATTAAGACTCTCCTTAGACTCACCTGCAGAATATTTTCTGTAAAGATGGCATGTCTGTGTCACCTCATTCTGTAGTTCCAAATTTAATCTTGGGAAAGTCCAGTTCCCAGTCCATTTGTTTTGTTCCTATTTTTCTAAATAATGTCCATCAGTCAGTATCTCAGAAGGCTGGGTAGAGGAGAATGAACTATCAAAGGGAACTGAGATGGCCAGTCACAGCAAAGTAGAAGGAAACACTGGAGGATCTGTGGTCACAGAACTCAAGGAAGAAAGTATTTTAAAAAGGAGAGAGAGGCCAATTATGTGAAATGCTCTTAGGAAGTCCTGTAAAATGAAGAATTAAAACTTTCTTTGAGTCACAAAGATTATTTGCATTATTAAAATATGTTTTCTTTGGTGGTATAATAGAAGCCATACTGAAATGGGTGAAGAGTCAAAGAGAGTGGAGATACTAAAGCAGAGAGCTCTTTACAAGAGTTAGGGGAGAAAAGAGACAGAAGAATAGGTTAGGAGAATGTAGGGTCCAAGGACAGTTTATCTTTCTTAATTTTTAAGGGAATGATTAAAGCATGTTTAAATATTAAAGTGTAGGGTCTAAGAGAGAGATAGCAGAGAGGCCAGGGAAGATAACCTCTAGTCATGGAGTTATAAGAAGACGGCAGGTAAGGCCCTTTTTAGGAAGAAGAATCTTTCCTCCATTTTCAAAGTAGAAAAAGAGGTGAATCCAGGTGTCTATGTGAGTAGGTCTGTGTATTTGGTGATGAGAGTTGTGAAAACTTCCTTATCATGTTTCTAATTTATTAGCAAAATCAGAGAGAGGGTCACCCATTGAAATTCCAGAGGATAGGGAAGGATCAAAATTTAAGGAGAAAGCAGAAGACTTGAAATGATCATTGTGGAGAGTAGGAAAGCTAGTCAGGCAGTCCTAAGGGCCTTGCTGGGTTGGGAAACCATAAATGTGCCCCACTGTGTTATTTTTCTCCAGCAATTTGGAACCATCTAAAATAGAAAGATTAAAGGTATGACCCTGGCATCTCAAGCCTGGCCGAAAGAGTTTCTGTGTTGTCTCTCTCCAACGTACTTTAATACTAGACCACAGAGAAGCTAGTTTGATCTCTGTAGAACAAACTCCCTTTGTTGCTTAACTGAGGAAAGTCATGTGGTAGATTCGCCATGTAAGGTATTTCTATTCTCTTAAATAAAATCTCCCCCTGGAACAGTGATTGGTAAGGCCAACAGGTGGATTCTGAAGTAAGAAATCAAAATCTGCCTTTCATTGATTTTTCAGTCATTTGCCTCAATTCTCCACTTCAAGTTCAATTTGGAGTGCTTTTTACATACTAACATTGTGCCTAGCTGCATGATAGTCACGATAGATAATTAAACATGAAGCATAGACTGTTCTTCGAGGAATTCATGATGTTCTGAGAGTTTAGTTTTAAGAGACTATTTTCTTAATACTCACATCAAAACTCTTAAAATGTGTTAACTCTTCAAATATTAAATTTACATGTATAAATCTGTGTTTAGACTAAAACTAAATTATTTCTAGAGCAATATGTTTTAAAATATACTGTTTCTGTAACACATTTGACTTAGAAATGTCTGGCTTTGCTAGTGTTCTGGTAACATTTCTCCTTTAAAAGAGTAACAAACTACCTTTATAGAGTTGAAGACATTATTATATGGATATATTTTTTTAAATTAGAGACTAAGTTCAAATTTTCCCAAATTCTATTTTTTTTATCTATATCAGAATTTGAACTGCTTAATTTTCCCTTACTTCTCATACAATGCTGAGGAATGTCACAAATGTTAAAAAGAATTTAAAATAATGTTCTCATGAGGTGATGGATTGTAAGCCACACTTGAGTGTGTTGAAGAGTGAGCAGGAAGTGGTGGAAGAAAAGATAGCAGACAATGATTTCCAGGGGGAAGAAAGTTAACTCCTTTATTGAATCTTAAGTACTGGTGTGCATGAAAAATTTTACTGTGTATATCTAAGCCCAAAATACAGAAAGTGAAATGAAACCTGTCATTTTTAGATGCTTTAGGTCACCTATTCAGAATTACTCAAAAACAGAGATGCTATAAATCTTTTTGTGCAAGAATTGCTTTTGTAAAAAGCACGTGTGGGTAGCTTTCATTTAAGACTAAAATATTTTGACAGATCAAAACTTCAACTAGAACCACTGTGAGTAATTTAAATACATACATTGAGACATAAGATGGCACTAATCACATATTTCAGCTGTCAAAATCCCTGGCAGAGTAGATTAGTGAAAAAAAGAAGTTATAAAAGAACAAGAGAAAAAAATCTAAAAGGGAAAAAAAGATGGTTATAAATGCAACAGATTTCCTCTGAAGATTCAAATGTTTTCACTAAACAAGTCAAGAAAGGATAATTTAAAATCTCTACAAGAGGATTTAGAAAGTCAAAATAGATGTGAAAAAGATCATACAAGTGACTGTTAAAAGAGTGGGGAGAAATCCCTAATAATTTTTATCTAAGGTCTTTTAATCTCGTTGAGTTTGAATGAGATTCTAACTTGGAGATGTTAAGAAATCTAAGATCAGACTGGTTTCTCCTATTGATATTCAGCTGGAAGTATAAGTCATACATAATTTAAATAAAGAATAATAAATCCATTTGAAAGGTCTAGATCAAACTCATAGAGATATGTATTATTCTCCCAGAACTTTACAGACTCCAAAGGCAAGAAGAAGACCCCAGAGGTCATGCAGTTCATTTTCCAGTTCTAAGAGAGCTCCAGAAAGACAACTTTGTTTCTTCTTACTAATTTTGCAGAGAGGCAGTTGGTATACTGCTCGTCCAAATTCCCCCATTAAATTTTGGTTCAATGATTTATGCTCCATTGTCTTCAACATCTTATTTATTCAACAATTAGCAAAAATCTAGCATACATCAGATACTGTAGTAATCCCTGAAGTAACAAAGGTAAATAAGAGGAGCTCTTTCCTTGGGAAACTGACTGCTAAGTGGAATGAACTGGGTGCCCTGGAGGTATGGGGAAGGGACTATAAACCAGATGGAGGGGCCTAAGCAGTGTATTTGAACTTAGTCTCGAAGGTGCAGTATAAATTAGCTAGGAGAAAGAGTGAAAGCAGAACATTTCTGGAACAGAAAAGAACACATGCAAAGATAAGAGGGTGTGAAGAGTGTGATGGATTCCAGAAGTTCCATATACAGTGGGTAAAGGCTACTGCAGGTAGGAGGTGAGGCTAGAGTAACACTTTCCAAAATATCTTTTGAGGAATATTAATGCTGCTAGAAGCATTGAAAAAAACTCTTTCCAGACTTAGTAGATAGAATCTGATGGGAGTTCCCATTAAAAATTGTGGGTTCCGGAGGCTGTAGGAAGGTTTGGTTGGGAGGGCAGGCAAGGGAGGGAGCACTGGAGGCAGAAAGCTTGGAGCAGTGTTGGAATAAAAGTCCAGGAAGGGAAGAAAAAACACAGAGGAGCTTACATCTGAAGAAGTGGCTCAGGAACACGAGGCTGAGGGGACATCCGGAGCTTTAGTTTCTATCACTACTAGATGGAGGCACCACGGAGATATTATCCAAGAGTATATGATGCTTCAAGTCTGTGCTCCAGTCAGGCTTTGTCCACTGAGACTTTCTTGCAAAATGTTCTATGTTTTATCTCCTCCTCAAGTGATGTGGTTACCTACCCACATGCCTGGCTTCCTTTATACCTTCTTTTTGAATTGGATGTCTATAGGTAGGTCACAAACTATAGAAAGTTTCCTCAAGGACAGGTTGGAGTTTCAAGGACTCTTGTTTGGCTCTGTCAGCTCTTTACTCACCTAATTTCTCTAGCACACCCTGTTCATAATCCAGTTCTTTATTCTCCTGCCAGCCCCTTGAGAATCCTGTAATTCTCAGGCTCACTTCAATTCAGGATGAGTGATGACAACTTTGCTTTCCCTTTTGACAACTCTTTGAAACTACAGTTTCATGCTGTGGTCATATCCTTGTTGGCATCTAGATATAGTCTTTTAGGTTGAATGCTCTGGTAGGATGACCAGTTTGTCCTTGTTTGTCTGTGGCTGAGGGGTTTCTGGGATGCAGGACTTTGTTTGCTAAAACCGGGAAAATCCTGGACAAATGAGGACAGTTGGTCAGGCTAAGTCACTCTGTCTGTCTTAGTCACCACTATCTCCCAGCGTAGTACCTGCCACATGATAGACCTTAAGTATTTCAAATAGATACTAGCTTAATTAATTGAACACTTAGATTTACCAGATATTTGTATGCATTATATCATTTTATCTTTTTTTTTAATAGATCTTTATTGGAGTATAATTGCTTCACAATACTGTGTTATAATTGCTACACAATACTGGTATAATACAATACCAATGTGAATCAGACATATGCACACATATGTCCCCATATCCCCTCCCTCTTGAGTCTCCCTCCCACCCTCCCTATCCCACCCCTCTAGGTGGTCACAAAGAACCGAGCTGATCTCCCCGTGCTATGCTGCTGCTTCCCACTAGCTAACTATTTTACATTCGGTAGTGTATATATGTCCATGCTATCATAGACAAGGCAGAAAGACAACCCTCAGAATGGGAGAAAATATTTGCAAATGAAACAACAGACAAAGGATTAATCTCCAAAATATCATTTTATCTTGATGGAGGAGAATTCTCTATTTATTTTACATATGAGAAACTTGAAACTCAGGAGGTTATCATCTGCCCAAGGCAACAGAGTTAGTAGGTGGCAGAGGTATGTTTTGAACCCATATCTGTGTGATTTTAAACTTGTGTTATTTCCAGAATGCAGAGGTGCCTGTGTAACAGCCCACCATCCACCTGCTTAAGCCTTTGCGTTAGTGCTGAGCTTTGGGAGCTGTCAGAAACAGGCTCCCAGGGAATGAGAAATGTTAACGGAGTGCAGCACTTTGTAAACTCCCAGTAATAGCTACTACCCTTTTCTCTCCAGGTCCCTTTTCCCCAGGGCAGCTTGTTATCTACAAGAAACATGAATTCATGAGAAAGAGAAAATTCCAAACTATCAGCATGAGTTAGAAGTCAGACATTTGTAGTTACCTTTATCTTTGTGCACATATCGTTAAACGAATTGCTTTAATAACCCTAAGCCTTCATGTACTCTTTGAATAACAGCTTTTATAACTGAAGTTAAGATGCTATAAGGATAAATGGAAATATTTCTTCTCTGTGTTTACTTACAGGTATCTTCACCGTGGAATTTGCGCCTTATGTATTTTCTACTGACCATCTCATGACAATAGCTGGCATATGATACCTTCTATTTTGGAACACAGTAACTCTCCAATCACTCTAATTTCTCATTGTAGTTTAGATTTATAATGCACTGTTGAACGTTCTTAATAGAATATTATTGTCAGATTAGTTACTCTTATGGCAGCTATTATTTTAATATAAAAAACAAATGTAGCTCATAATTGTAAATGGTATTGTGATTAATGAATGCATCATTCTTGCACAGCAGTAATATATTTGCTCCTTGTTAATCAAATTTAAAAGGAAATGGAAGAAGGAATTATGATATGACACCTACTGAAGATGAAACTGATAATGGAGCTCCAGGTCAGTGCTTCTCTTTCCTGTATACGAGCAGTTTCCTTGATATGAATTATTTGTGTAGTCAGGGATCACAAGGGACTGAAATGTACACAGGGTCACACATTCATCATTAATTAAATAATCCAGTGTGAAAAGTTCCCTTTTTAAAAAAAGAGCAATGAAAATGAAAATAACTGAGCCATGAACACACAGTCAATGGTTTCCCTAATATATATGTTTTAAAACTCTTCCAAATTTTCATTGTTTTGCTTCCCCAGGGTGTGAAGTATAGGCAACTCTGCAATTTGTAGATTAGTTGGTTTAGCAGATTAAATTTTTAAAAAAATGTGTCTATACCATAGCTAGAATATTCACTAATAAAAATGAGAGCCTAATGTGGAAAGTAATAATTGATTATCCAAATGCTTTAAGCAATATTTCCATGAGTAATTTGAAGGCCAATAATTTGTAATGCCAAGTCAAAACAAAAATATCTTTGTTGCTAGAAATTGGGCTGTTTCACAGTTTTCATTTTTGAAGGAAGTGAAAATATTCTTATTTCTACCACCAAGTACAAGAAGCTTTGGGCAACCAGTATGAACACTATGAGTAATAAACCTGGTGTATGATAATCTGAAGACCAATATGGTGGTCATTGCTTTAAAGAGATTCAAACCACTCATTTGGCATACTTATTATGTCTTATTCTCTCTCTGTCTCACTCTCCCTCTTTTACTTAAAAAATTCTTTTATTTATTTAGTTCTGTTGGGGCTCAAGGCAGGCCACCCACAAATATGCCACAGTGGCATATTGATTATTTTGAATTAAAGTTACTTAAGAAACGGCCAACGCAAGAGGGACACTCTGACCCTTCTTTCTATCTCCCTGAAAGCAGGAAATAAACCTCTCATGTGAAAGGAGGTAGAAGGACACCTTTAATGCCAGAGATAGGGAATTCAGGCCCAGAAGACTGTATAAACAAATCTTATTACTTTAATTTACCACCCAAGCCCAAATTCTCTTTAGATTCTTCACTAATTGAGCACCAAATCCTAAATTTCTTTGTCCTGTCAATTTCTCATATGTTTATTGTTTTTTTGTCTAAAAAGTACAAAAGCTGCCTGCTTTGGACACTTCTTTGGTCTCATTTCTTTGAGACCTCCATGTGAATTAAAATTTGTTTCTTTTTCTCCCGTTAATCTATTTTGTATCAGTTTTATTATTAGTCCAGCCACAAGAACTCAAGACAGGTAGAGGCAGAAATTTCCCCCTCCCCAGCAGTTCCTAATTATCCATCTAATATTTAAGTAACTTGAGTGACAAAAGAAATTTTATCTGACGTCATATTTCTCATAAAGTCCAGCATAATTACTCACATCTTTTTGTCACTTATAAATTTGTATTGATTGCTTGATCTATAATTTTGGAATAACTGTGTTAAGAACATAGAAAGATTGCTATTGAGACAAGCAAAATAAATTGATGTAACATATCTCAAAGTTAAGGGATTAATCAATTATACTTCAAATTTGATAGAAGGAATAATATCCCACTAATTACCAGAATTTAATGATCCAAACTTGCCATCAATTTATTGCTGCTGCCATGAGCTAGGAGAGGGCCTGATTGCGGAATTGGATGTGGTTGGCTAAACACAGGCTTCTTACTGATGCCCAATGAGGTTCAGCATTTTGCCATACTTGACAAGCATTATTTCTATTTAAAAGTCTTGTTTAAGTTGTTTTCACAATATTATGATCATTTCAGGAACCTCAGTGCTTTCAAAGAGTTTCTATAACTTTGCTTTTTGATGGGGCCTACCTTAGGTTACTTTCAAAATGTAAACAGATATATATCAATTAAGTGACATCTGGCACCAGTTTAGGAGTCAGACGACGAATGACTGCTGGGAGGGAGGAGTTAAAAAGAGTAAGCAAAGAAAGGACCGTACTGCTCCCTGTGAAAGTGGGCTTTCTGAATGACCATAATCACGTGAAAGGTATAAGGAAAGTGTAGAAGTTTCTCTTTTCTTCTATGTGCAGGAAAGAATACAGATGTTCTACACACAAGTAGTTTACAAAAGTAAACCAATTTTTTCCCCTAATTAATGTGGACACTGTCTGTGGCTGTGACAGAATTTAAGAGACCCCTGGACATTCAAACGCTGAAGATGGTTGAGAGTAAGCTTCTGGAGAGGTTTTTAAGCACAAATCATGTAATATGTGTTAAAAAAGAAATGTCTGAGGTCTTTTAAAATTTTTTCCCTTTAAAGTAATTACTAAGAAATACATCCTAGGTCTTTATTTCTGAAAGAAATCTTTCTCTAAAAGAATTATGTTTCATTGCCTAATATTCCTTATATTTACTTGCTTTAATAAAGAGTTATGTTTCAGTACCAAAGGATATATTCCAATCTCTTTTCTTAAATATAAATGGCTGAACTGCCTTTTTAAAAAGCACAGACGTGGTGTGGTGAGAAAAAATTGTGGGTCTAATGTCTCTGAGTGGTAAATAAGCCTAATTTTAAAAGTTGACTCTCCTAAACTAAAAGCACAGCATAGAATCACGTTGTATGCCTGAATAGAATTACTAATAATGAATTAGGCCAACCATTGATTTAGGAACAGAAGGGACAATATGGATTTTATTTACTAAGCCTCAGAATCTTTAGAGGCAAACCTCACATCACTGAGCAATACTGAACCTATCAATTCCTGGCCATGTGTTCAACTAGCAACACATACTTTATTACTGAAAAAAATCTGCAAAGAGGTTAATTAAAAAATTTTCTCTCTCTCCACCACACAACTAAAGGAATACTCTAAAAATTCTCTGGCAGAAGCACAAAATTTTAGCTAAAATTCTAATAGTGTAAATATAATATTTGTTCATTAAGGAAGGTGACAGGTTGCATTGCCAGTTCTTAAAAAACAGCTGAAATATAATTTACCTACCATACAATTCACCCATTTAAAGTGTACAATTCAATTATATTTAGTAAATTATATTTAGTAAGTTCAATTATTTTTAGTAAATTCCCAGAGTTGTGCAACCATTACCACAATCAATATGAGAAAATTTTAATGACCCCAAAAAGAAACCCCATAACATTTAGCAGTCCCTTTCCATTTCTTTCCAACAGCCTCAGCTGTAGGCAGCCACTCACCTTCTCTCTCTATGGACAAATTGTGGTCTTTCGTGAGTAGCTTTTTTCATTAGCATAATGTTTTCAAGGTTCATTCATGTTATAGCATATATCAGCATTTCATTCCTTTCTTATTGCCAAATGATATTCCGTTATATGAATATATGGATCACATTTTATTTATAAATTTACCAGTGATGGACATTTGGGTTGTGTCTACTTTTTTGGTTATTATGACTAATGCTATGAACATTTGTGTATGTGTTTTTGAGTGGAGGTATGTCCTGTTGGGCTGCACCCCATAGGCCTGCAAGCCTGGTAGTTGCCCAGTCCTGAGACTGAAAAAAGATCCCGGAGGCAGTGACAGAGACATCAACAGTTTATTGGACAGGGGATTTTATATGTATGAACCAAAGGTCCTGGAGTGACACCCTGCCGTGGATGTCAGAGGGCAGCAGGACATGGCAGCAATCTCCACTACTTGGGGGAGAAGGAGGCTACCATTTACAGGGGGAATTGATGTCAGGGTGGCTCATCAGTTACCAAGGAAACCAGCAGCCGGGGCAGGGGGCAAGCACGTGGGCAGTTACTAATTAAGCTCTGTATAAGAGGATTGGATAGTCCTGTGAGTGAAACAGGGCCTGGTCAAGCAGAGGATGTACAGAAAGCCAGAGAACAGCCATCCTGAATGGCCTAACCGTACATGTGGCAACCAAGGAATGTCGTTCACTACCCAGTTCTACAAGAATTAAGTCACTAGCCACTGCAGGCGTTGACGTACAACACACCCTGAAAGGAATTCAGTGGGAGATCAGAAATAAGGCACTCTGCTCTGGGAAAACTGTCACAACAGAACCTCAGATAGTTAGATATTTTCAGGAGAAAACTTTATGAACTCGGATTCTTGCATCTTCCCATACTTAGAAAAGCACTAAAACCATTAACTGATATCTGTTCCTTGGCACTTCAACTGAGATGTATGCTTGATTGCACATACCCCCTTGGCCAAAATCACATATATGCCGGCCTCTCCCCACCCCTCCCCTCTTTAGAGCAGTTTCTCAGAATGATCAGACAGGCTGTCTCCCGGCTACAGTCCTCAGGAAGTCACCAAATAAAACTGAAACTCATAGCTCTCACATTGTATGCTTTTATTTCAGTTGACATATGCTTTCTTTTGTGGGGGAGGAGTATATAACTAGGAGTGGAGTTCCTAGATCCTATGGTAGCTGCATGTCTAATCTTTTGAGGAACCATCAGACTGTTTTCCAAAGTGACGACACCATTTTGCATTTCCATCAGCCTTCTATGTGGGTTCCAACTCTGGATGCTGATATGTCCCTCCAGGACTTGCTGAGGTTGTTGATGCTTGTTTATTTATACTTTTAGTTGCTTGGCTGGATATTTCAGTGAAATCTGTTTCCTCACAGCATGCGGCCTCAGAGGACGCAGCCTCCGGCTACACACAGTTACCCTGGGATGACAATGGCTTTAGCGGATCTCTCTCTGTTTTTCTGATCTCTGTTCAACTGTCTGCCTCTGATGGTATCACACCCAGCTGCCAGCCTCCTCTAATTGCTGGTTGATTGTTCTACTGTTTTCAACAATGTCTTGGGGTATAAACCGCTCCACAGTCCAATCCAATTAAAGTCCATTCTCTGCAGCTGTAGCTTTTGAAGCTTGCCTTTCAGGTTTGTTCTGACCCCAGAAGGGATCCTCCTAGTTGTCTCTTTCCCTGGTGCTCTTTGTCAAACTCTACCTGGTCTATGGTTTAGCTTGTTGCTTTCATGGCGCTCTGGGCCTCCTTTTAATTGCTTGCCACAAAAACCTCTGCATCACTGCTCCAGAGCTGGTGGCAAGGACAGTAATCCACTTCTCAAGAGATGATATTCCTTCTTTACAAGTGGGCCACTGTGTGGGGCATTAGCTTCTGGTCTTGGCTAGCGTCTTCAGGTGTAGAAACTGTGCCCTATCTACAAGCGAGTAGAGACAAGCCAATCGGGAACCAGTATTCTTGATCTGATACACCTGGAAGACGGCTTCCACCATTGAGTGAGAGCTGGGTGGAAGAAGGGAGCCCAAGACCACTCAGTCACTCTTGCCTGGAGTGGCTTCTGCAACACGGAGCTGGAGCATGAGACATACTGGCATCCTGCCCTGCCACGGGAGATGGCATGACCCTGGGGGAAGAGATCCCTGTGTTCGTGTCTGAACCTGCCGAAGTGGAGCTATGGTCAGGTGAGCTGGGGGAAGGGAAGGTAACGGCTCAAAATGCCACAGACTCTCTCTTTCCTTACCAAGACTGCATAGATTTTCTTAAGGGTTTCTCCATTTGCTGTATGTCGTTAGGGCAATATCCAGAGACTTAAAATTTTTTTCTTTCACTAATTTTCACCAGTTATGGCTGTTTCACCAGTGATAGGGTCAACAGAGCTCCTCATGTGCCGTTCCCGAAACATCTCTATCCATGCTCTCTTGAGAAGAATGTGCAATCCGTATAAATCTCAATTTGGTTAAGACAAAAAGAAAATTCTAACAACTACAAAAGAACAAGGGGAATCGCCTACAAAGGGCCCAAATCAGTTTTAAGTCACACTTTTTACAACAGAAAACTGGTTGCAAGACGATAATGGAATATTATCGCAGTACTGAAGGAAAAGAAAAAAAAAAAAAAAACAGCTATTTTTTATCTCACAGTGTCTGTAGGGCGGGAGTACAGGCTCAGGTTAGCTGCAGTTTCTGCTCAGGGCCCCACAGTCTGCTATCTCGGTTCTAGCCAAGCTGTATGTTCCTCAGGGCCTTGGCTGAGGGAAGTTCTGCTTCTCAGCTCCCTCTGGTTGTTGACGATGCATCTCCTTGCAGCTGTGGAACTGAGGTCCCCGTTTTATTGCTCTCTGTTATCTGGCGGGGGGGGCTGCTCTCAGCTAGTAGAGGCCCCCCAGTTCCTTACTATGTGAGCTTCCTCATGGGCCGTCTCACAACATGGCAGCCTTACTTCAAGGCCAGCGGGAGAATTTCTCTCTCCAATCTTCTAAGCCAGAGTCTTATATAACATACTCATAGGAGGGACATTACATCACCTTTGCTATATAAAGCAACTTCATCAAAGGCTTGACATCTTATCACTTTTGCCATCATCTATCATTTAGAAGCACTAGCAGCTTCCATCCTCACTCCAGAGCAGGCAATTATACGAGGGCATGACTCATTGGGATCACCTCAGAGTGTGTCCTCCAAATTTCTATACTAGCAACATTTCAAAAGAACATTTAATACATGCAGGCATACAAGGTTTTATTTAATTTCAGGATAGTCAGTGGCGGGTTACTAGTTGAGCAATCAGTTCACGGAGAAGATCCGGCTGAACATCTTCCTTCCAGACCTCCCTGATGCAGAATTTCTTCCCTCAGGGCAGTGCCCCAAACTTCATGTATTGCTCTGGAGGCTCTGATGGGAATCACAACATCAGATTACAATATACATTACTTATTTTCCATTTCTACTTTACATTCTGTGGCTTCAGCCTCCAAGGAGCAGGGTACGTCCTTGGAAACTGTTAGTTCTAAACTTAATCTTAGGACTTCCCGGGTGATGCAGTGGTTAAGAATCTGCCTGGCAATGCAGGGGACACGGGTTCGAGCCCTGGTCCAGGAAGATCCCACATGCCACAGAGCAACTAAGCCCGTGTGCCACAGCTACTGAGCTTGCACTCTAGAGCCCGTGTGCTAAAACTACTAACACCTGTGCACCTAGAGCCCGTGCTCAGAAACAAGAGAAGCCACTGTAGTGAGAAACCCATGCACTGCAACGAAGAGTGGCCCCCGCTCGCCGCAACTAGAGAAAGCCCACACACAGCAACAAAGACCCAATGCAGCCAAAAATAAATAAGTAAATAAATAAATGTATTAATAAATAAATAAACAACCTTAAAAGTGGGAACTTTGAGAGAGGAAAGTTGTGAAGAAACAGGACTAGATTAGCCAAGGGGAAGATTTTAGGAGACAAATGTATACATGAGATAAGAACAGGAACAGCAAGGGAACAAAAGGGCAGACTTTGTAATCTTCTTTATAGTTCAGTAGCAAATCAAAAGAGGAATAAAATCAGCTCAGCTGTTGACTCACACCTGTTTTTAAATCAGGTAAATCAGTTAATGAAATGTTAAAACAAGTTTAGAAGGTGTGAGGAGAATTCAAGGCTAAGACATTAGTCAAGATTACACGATGAATTTCATTCTATAGTCAGCAGTGAATCCAATGAAAAACTACTAAGGCAGCCAGTGACTTGTCAGCGTGACACAAAAGGGCTATTTCTCTATACAGATTTTTGTTTTTTTGGGTTTTTTTTCATTGTTCTGTCTGTCTTTCCACATGGTTCTAGTACTTGGTGGATTGCAAGTATATGTCAGCACAGAGGCTGTAGTTGGCTTTGATTTCCAGAAGCTGAGTAATGATAGTCTTCCTAAGTAAGCAGAAGTTACCAATAAAATTGACTCTAATGGGTGCTTGGGGTGTCGTTATTACACAGCTGCAGACAATAAGCCAAGAGAGGAACAGATGATGTACATCTTGAGATCAAGATAAGAGGTGGTGCTTGGAGCTATAGTTTAGTAGAAATTGCAGTGTAATTTTAGTACTTATTGTATTGAATATTTGTGGTGCATCAGTTGAATTGGTGCATCAGTATAAAGAGAGCCATGGATCTGATGCTCAAAAACACGTTGGGCAGAGGCTGACAGCTCCTAAGTATAGAGTCTTCTAATATGTCTATGCCAGTCACTGATGTGGGAGAACCTTATACATCAGAAAATCTGCTCATACCTTTCATCTGCTTAATCTGTTCATTGAATTTTTATTTTAAATTATTATTATTATTTGATTTTAGGATGAATTCTCAGAACCTTACGTGACCTGCAAGACTTCCCATTATTTTTTCCTTAGTCTCTTTTCAGCCCTTGCTTCCAGTGCTCCAGCCTTCCTGGATATTGTTTTCCTTCAAAGTATCTGACTCATTCTGGCTTGGGTTTTTTCATACATGCTGTTCCCTCTGCTATCAATACTTTCTTTCCCTCTCCTTTATTGACCCTACTTGTTGTTCGTCTTTCAGGTTAAATGTCCCTTCCTTGAGGGGGCTTTTCCCCATCCTTGCAGTAAAATTAGTCTCCCTGATGTATGAACTCCTTATACCTCCTGTGGTCCATAACGCTTGTAATGCTGCTCAGAATGTATTCATTCTCTAGCTTCCCTGCTAGACTGAGAGCTCCCTGAGGGCATGTCGCGGCTGTGTCCTCAGCTGCTAGTAGCGTTGGGCACCCAGTAGGCTGCTTTGTATCTACTGCTCAGGTCAAGCGATGAAGAGCAGGATTTGGGGCCAGAAACAGCCAGCCACGAGTTGAATGCAGAGTGCCACCATAGACAGGCTACTTAATCTCGCTAACCTTGTTTTCCTTCCCTGTGAAAGAGTATCTTCCTCGCATAGTTTTCTGACAATTAAATTAAATGAAATCATGCATATCAATCTGTAGGAACAGCATAAAAACTATGGTTGATGAAGCACAGATAACTTGGTTGTGTCCTTGCCGTGACATGCACCTCATTATCTTTTTTTTGTTTTTATTGGTGAAAAATGTACATATCCCAGAGTAAGGAGAAACATATTTCACAATACACATAACTAATTTAATGCATTTTTGATACTTGTGGCTAGTGTCTGAGGTGCTTTTTTTTCTCTGGGTCATCAGCCTTTATGTTGGGTAATTGCGGGTCATAAGATCTACAGCTAATTCCTCCTACAGCCACGTGTGGACAGTCCTGCCCTGTGGTAGGCATTTCATCAACGTGGGTCTCTTGTGCTATCCTTGTGCCATAGAAAGTTTCCTTCTCTGTTGACTTATTCTCTTTCAGGAGATTCACAGTGTTAGGAATACAGTAAAATATAAAAAAGAAAGTTCAAAAACTGTAAAAATTAGCCTTTAATGAAGAGTGTCTAGCATGTTGCAGGAACTGCAAAAACTCAATAGTAAAACAGGATCACCACATGGATTCACTGAGACACTCTTTTTAATTGGCCTACCATTTTTATGTAGGAAATGTTCCTTTTAACAACAGCAAGAGCCAAGATTTACATAGCCAGGCACCATACTAAACACTTTCCATGTATTAATCTTTGTCACAATATTTTTGGATAAGGACTCTTAATATCCTTATATTAGGAACGAGGTACAAAGAGGTAAAAACGACTTGCCTAAGGTAAATTATACCATCATATGGTACAGTGGAGCTGGCATTCAATCCTTTACTACTTTGCTACTCAGCATGACATTTCTTGTCTCATACTCAGGAAGTATATTTCTCAGGTTTTAGAGGGACTTATAGCCACCTGGAAGCATTAATAAAAGAATACATTTCCCTGGATATAATACCACAGATTCTGATTTAGTAACCTGGGTTAGGGCTTAGAAATGTGTATTTTTTTTTAATGTATATTTATTTATTTATTTTCTTAATAGTCATCCATTTTATACACATCAGTGTATACATGTCAATCCCAATCTCCCAATTCATCATACCACCAATACCACCCCCCACCGCTTTCCCCCCTTGGTGTCCACACGTTTGTTCTCTACATCTGTGTCTCAATTTCTGCTCTGCAAACCGGTTCATCTGTACCATTTTCTAGGTTCCACATATATGTGTTAATATACGATATTTGTTTTTCTCTTTCTGACTTACTTCACTCTGTATGACAGTCTCTAGGTCCATCCATGTCTCTACAAATGACCCAATTTCGTTCCTTTTTATGGCTGAGTAACATTCCATTGTATATAAGTACCACATCTTCTTTATCCATTCATCTGTCAATGGGCATTTAGGTTGCTTCCATGTCCTGGCTATTGTAAATAGTGCTGCAGTGAACATTGGGGTGCATGTGTCTTTTTGAATTATGGTTTTCTCTGGGTATATGCCCCGTAGTGGGATTGCTGAGTCATATGGTAGTTCTATTTTTAGTTCTTTAAGGAACCTCCATACTGTTCTCCATAGTGGCTGTATCAATTTACATTCCCACCAACAGTGCAAGAGGGTTCCCTTTTCTCCAAACCCTCTCCAGCATTTGTTGTTTGTAGATTTTCTGATGATGCCCATTCTAACTGGTGTGAGGTGATACCTCATTGTAGTTTTGATTTGCATTTCTCTAATAATTAGTTATGTTGAGCAGCTTTTCATGTGCTTCTTGGCCATCTGTATGTCTTCTTTGGAGAAATGTCTATTTAGGTCTTCTGCCCATTTTTGGATTGGGTTTTTTGTTTTTTAATATTGAGCTGAATGAGCTGTTTATATATTTTGGAGGTTAATGCTTTGTCCGATGATTCATTTGCAAATATTTTCTCCCATTCTGAGTGTTGTCTTTTCATCTTGTTTATGGTTTCCTTTGCTGTGCAACAGTTTTTAAGTTTCATTATGTCCCATTTGTTTATTTTTGTTTTTATTTCTATTACTCTAGGAGGTGGATCAAAAAATATCTTGTTGTGATTTATGTCATAGGGTGTTCTTCCTATGTTTTCCTCTAAGAGTTTTATAGTGTCCAGTCTTATTTAGGTCTCTAATCCATTTTGAGTTTATTTTTGTGTATGGTGTTAGGGAGTGTTCTACCTTCATTCTTTTATATGTAGCTGTCCAGTTTTCCCAGCACCACTTATTGAAGAGACTGTCTTTTCTCCATTGTATATCCTTGCCTCCTTTGTCATAGATTAGTTGACCATAGGTGCATGGGTTTATCTCTGGGCTTTCTATCCTGTTCCATTGATCTACAGTTCTCTTTTTGTGCCAGTCCCATATTGTCTTGATTACTGTAGCTTTGTAGTATAGTCTGAAGTCAGGGAGTCTGATTCCTCCAGCTCCATTTTTTTCCCTCAAGACTGCTTTAACTATTCAGGGTCTTTTGTGTCTCCATACAAATTTTAAGATTTTTTGTTCTAGTTCTGTAAAAAAATGCCATTGGTAATTTGATAGGGATTGCATTGAATCTCTAGATTGCTTTGGGTAGTATAGTCATTTTCACAATATTGATTCTTCCAATCCAAGAACATGGTATATCTCTACAACTGTTGGTATCATCTTTAATTTCTTTCATCAGTGTCTTATAGTTTTTTGCATACAGGTCTTTTGTCTCACTAGGTAGGTTTATTCCTAGGTATTTTATTCTTTTTGTTGCAATGGTAAATGGGAGTGTTTCCATAATTTCTCTTTCAGATTTTTCATCTTTAGTGTATAGGAATGCAAGAGATTTCTGTGCATTAATTTTGTATCCTGCTACTTTACCAAATTCATTGATTAGCTATAGTAGTTTTACTATACTATACTATGTATAGTATCATGTCATCTGCAAACAGTGACAGTTTTACTTCTTTTCCAATTTGTATTCCTTTTATTTCTTTTTCTTCTCTGATTGCCATGGCTAGGACTTGCAAAGCTATGTTGAATAATAGTGGTGAGAGTGGACATCCTTGTCTCCTTCCTGATCTTAGAGGAAATGCTTTCAGTTTTTCACCATTGAGAATGATGTTTGCTGCGGGTTTGTCGTATATGGCCTTTATTATGTTGAAGTAGGTTCCCTCTATGCCTACTTTCTGGTGAGTTTTTATCATAAATTGGTGTTGAATTTTGTTAAAATCTTTTCCTGCATCTACTGAAATGATCATATGGTTTTTCTTCTTCAATTTGTTAATGTGGTGTATCACATTGATTGATTTGCGTATATTGAAGAATCCTTGCATCTCTGGGGTAAGTCCCACTTGATCATGGTGTTATGATCCTTTTAATGTATTGTTGGATTCTGTTTGCTAGTATTTTGTTGAGGATTTTTGCATCTATGTTCATCAGTGATATTGCTCTGTAATTTTCTTTTTTTGTAGTATCTTTGTCTGGTTTTGGTATCAGGGTGATGGTGGCCTCATAGAATGAGTTTGGGAGTTTTCCTTCCTCTGCAACTTTTTTGGAAGAGTTTGAGAAGGATGGCTGTTAGCTCTTCTCTAAATGTTTGATAGAATTCACCTGTGAAGCCATGTGGTCCTGGACTTTTGTTAGTTGGAAGATTTTTAATCACAGTTTCAATTTCATTACTTGTGATTGGTCTGTTCATAATTTCTATTTCTTCTGGTTCAGTCTTGGAAGGTTATACCTTTCTAAGAATTTGTCCATTTGTTCCGGGTTGTCTATTTTATTGACATAGAGTTGCTTGTAGTAGTCTCTTAGGATGCTTTGTATTTCTGCAGTGTCTGTTGTAACTTCTCCTTTTTCATTTCTAATTTTATTGATTTGAGTCCTCTCCCTCTTTCTTTTGATGATTCTGGCTAATGGTTTATCAATTTTGTTTATCTCCTCAAAGAACCAGCTTTTAGTTTTATTGATCTTTGCTGTTGTTTTCTTTGTTTCTATTTCGTTTATTTCTGCTCTGATCTTTATGATTTCTTTCCTTCTACTAACTGTGGATTTTGTTTGTTCTTCTTTCTCTAGTTCATTTACGTGTAAGGATAGATTGTTTATTTGAGATTTTCCTTGGTTCTGAGGTCGGCTTGTATTGCTATAAACTTCCCTCTTCAAATGCTTTTGCTGCATCTCATAGGTTTTGGATTGTCGTGTTTTCGTTATCATGTGTCTCTAGGTATTTTCTGATTTCCTTTGATTTCTTCAGTGATCTCTTGGTTATTTAGTAATGTATTGTTTAGCGTCCATTTGTTTGTGTTTTTTATGTTTTTTTCCTGTAATTGATTTCTAATCTCATAGTGTTGTGGTCAGAAAAGATGCTTAATATGATATCAATTTTCTTAAATTTACTGAGGATTGATTTGTGACCCAAGATGTGATCTATCCTGGAGAATGTTCCATGTGCACTTGAGAAGAAAGTGTAATCTGCTGTTTTTGGATGGAATGTCTTATAAATCTCAATAAAATCTATCTGGTCTGTTGTGTCATTTAAAGCTTGTGTTTCCTTATTAATTTTCTGTTTGGATGATCTGTCCATTGGTGTAAGTGAGGTGTTAAAGTCTCCCACTATTATTGTGTTACTGTCAATTTCCTCTTTTAGAGCTGTTAGCAGTTGCCTTATGTATTGAGGTGCTCCTATGTTGGGTGAATATATATTTATAATTGTTATATCTTCTTCTTGGATTGATCCCTTGATCATTACGTAGTGTCCTTCCTTGTCTCTTATAATATTCTTTATTTTAAAGTCTATTTTATCTGATATGAGTATTGCTACTCCAGCTTTCTTTTGATTTCCATTTGCATGGAATATCTTTTTCCATCCCCTCACTTTCAGTCTGTATGTGTCCCTAGGTCGGAAGCAGGTCTCTTGGAGACAGCATATATATGGGTCTTGTTTTTGTATCCATTCAGCAAGCCTGTGTCTTTTGGTTGGAGCATTTAATCCATTCACATTTAAGGTAATTATCAATATGTATGTTCCTATGACCATTTTCTTAATTGTTTTGGGTTTGTTTTTGTAGGTCCTTTTCTCCTCTTGTGTTTCCTTGCTAGAGAAGTTCCTTTAGCATTTGTTGTCAAGCTGGTTTGGTGGTGCTGAATTCTCTTAGCTTTTGCTTGTCTGTAAAGCTTTTGATTTCTCCATCAAATCTGAAGGAGAACCTTGCCGGCTAGAGGAATCTTGGTTGTAGGTTCTTCCCTTTCATCACTTTAAATATATCATGCCACTCCCTTCTGGGTTGTAGAGTTTCTGCTGAGAAATCACCTATTAACCTTATGGGAGTTCCCTTGTATGTTATTTGTCATTTTTCCCTTGCTGCTTTCAATAATTTTTCTTTGTCTTTAATTTTTGCCAATTTGATTACTATGTGTCTCAGCATGTTTCTGCTTGGGTTTATCCTGTATGGGACTCTCTGTGCTTCCTGGACTTGGGTGCCTATTTCTTTTCCCATGTTAGGGAATTTTTCGACTATAATCTCTTCAAATATTTTCTCCGGTCCTTTCTCTCTCTCTTCTCCTTCTTGGACCCCTATAATGCAAATGTTGTTGTATTTAATGCTTTCCCAGAGGTCTCTTAGCCTGTCTTCATTTCTTTTCACTCTTTTTTCTGTATTCTGTTCCATAGCAGTGAATTCCACTATTTTGTCTTCCAGGTCACTTTTCCGTTCTTCTGCCTCAGTTAATCTGCTATTGATTCCTTCTAGTGTAGTTTTCATTTCAGTTATTGTATTGTTCATCTCTGTTTGTTTGTTCTTTAATTCTTCTAGGTCTTTGTTAAACATGTCTTGCATCTTCTTGATCTTTGCCTCCATTCATTTTCCAAGGTCCTGCATCATCTTCACTATCATTATTCTGAATTCTTTTTCTGGAAGGTTGCCTATCTCCACTTCATTTAGTTGTTTTTCTGGGGTTTTATCTTGTTCATTCATCTGGTACATAGCCCTCTGTCTTTTCATCTTGTCCATGTTTCTGTAATTGTGGTTTTGGTTCCACAGGCTGAAGGATTGTAGTTCTTCTTGCTTCTGCTGTCTGCCCTCTGGTGGATGAGGGTTTCTAAGAGGCTTGTGGAAATTTCCTGATGGGAGGGACTGGTGGTGGGTAGAGCTGGCTGTTGCTCTGGTGGGTAGAGCTCAGTAAAACTTTAATCCTCTTGTCTGCTGATGAGTGGGGCTGGGTTCCCTCCCTGTCAGTTTTTTGGCCTGAGGTTACCCAACACTGGAGCCTACCCAGGCTGTTTTGTGTAGCTAATGGCAGATTCTGGGAGGGCTCATGCCAAGGAATAATTCCCAGAACTTCTGCTCTCAGTGTCCTTGTCCCTTGGTGAGCCACAGCTGCCCCCCGCCTCTGCAGGAGACCCTCCAACACTAGCAGGTAGGTCTGGTTCAGTCTCTATGGGGTCACTGCTCCTTCCCCTGGGCCCCAGTGCACACACTACTTTGTGTGTACCCTCCAAGGGTGGAGTCTCTGTTTCCCCCAGTCCTGCCAAAGTCCTGCAATCAAATCTCGCTAGCTTTCAAAGTCTGACTCTCTAGGAATTCCTTCTCCCATTGCCAGACCCCCAGGTTGGGAAGCCTGACATGTGGCTCAGAACCTTCACTCCAGTGGGTGGACTTCTGTGGTATAAATGTTCTCCAGTTTGTGAGTCACCCACCCAGCAGTTATGGGATTTGATTTTATTGTGATAGTGCCCCTCCTACCGTCTCCTTGCAGCTTCTCCTTTGTCTTTGCATGTGGAGTATCTTTTTTGGTGAGTTCCAATGTCTTCCTCTCAATGATTGTGAGTTAAATGCAGGTGTTCCATAGGTCACTTTGAGAAGCATAGATCTATATAACCTTAAAAGTCATTTAATCCTTTGAGTTTTTCTATAAGATTGAAATTCTCAAGTGGTTTTCTAGGAGCAAAAATCATTTTTATATGCCATAACTTTTTAATCTTGATGCAGTTAAAACCAATCTTAGTTAACCAGATTAACTAGTACTACATTCAGAAGAAGGGGTCCCAGAGTAAATGATTATCACAAGCATGTATGCCAGTGGGATAAGATTGGCCTCAAATTCTAAGAATCATTACTCCTATCAGTGGTATATTGTGGTTTGGGTCCTTCAGACAAACTTGACCATCATTGATGGCCATTCCACATGGCTCTCTTTAGTTCCTCTTCTGGGTTGCCAGCAAGAAAGAACTTGCACAAAAAAACCCCCAAAAAACAAATAACCCACCAAAACCCAAAAAATACAACCTGATAAAATGTATTTGGTTAATTTAGGTGAAAGAAATCCAGGGCCTATAAAATAATCCTGTTTTATTATTATAATAATTCCCTCTGCTCCACTCTGAGAAATTAGGATGGGCCTGAAGTGACTTGTTTGTGGTCGATTGTGCTATACCCAATACACTGTTTCCTCTTTAACCTCTTTTGTGTATTTCTCACTAAAAATTACATCTCCAGTTATGAATACAGCACCTGTCCTGATTTCAGGCTTTCCTTTGCCAAGTTACACTTGGTGAATCCATGATCAGATTCTCCTGAGGCCAATCAAACAGTAATCAGCCTGCCCAGACTGACCCAATTAAGTTTAATTAGTTGTTTTTTTATCTTTGAATTTCCTAGCCAGGTGGATTTTATGATTTTTATTAAACAAGGAAGAAGAGCTGAATCTTTGGAATTAGTTGGCCTCTCAGGTGCTTTCTGTTGGTAATAAAACTCCAGGAAATCTTAGGTCTCCATGAGGAAGTCAAAGGATACTAAAAAACAATTTGACTGCTTCTCTTTGGCTCTCTTTTAAATGGAAAGTGTTCTCATCTCCATGTGAACAAACATTAATCTCATCTATAGTTCTTGGCCAAGATTGTTTTACACTGGTGGACTTTACATGGCAGTCTAAGTCTCACCACTCCCCAAATGGCATCTTTTTCAACTTTTTTTTATTAGTTGGAAGTCAGCTGGATGGGTTAGAATATAGGCAGTAAAAGGAGTTTCAAGGAAGCAGTGAAGGATCTAGAATCAAAGCAGAATTAAAGTAAGCCAAGAGGCCAGTTAGACAGAGAATAGGCCTCCTAAGAGATGTTGGCCTTGGAGAAAGTAAATGAAAATAATTGTTAATAATGGAGGAAAATAAAGGTTTTTGAAGGGGCTGTGTTGAGCTAATATTGAGCTGTTTTGTGGCCAGTAATTTTATACAGATATTACCAGTATTAGGTGCCAGGGCACTTGAAAAAATGTTTTACTTTAATTTTCTCAGATTAATTCTTACAGTACTGTGAGGTGATTGTTATTCATTTCTAATTAATAGACACCTAATTGATGATCATATATCCATGTAAGCACTCATAGATATCCATCAAAAGACACCTGTGATTCTCCCTTCCTTTTCATGCTCCTGTTCCTTGCCATCTTCTTTCTTCTCACACTTCCCCTCACTTTCCTTATCCCTTGTTCTTTCGTTGTGCCCTCGCCTCTTCTTTCTCTCCCTTTCACTTCCTTTTCTCCTTTCTCTCTCTCTCCCTCCTACTCTTTTCTTCCTGGTCCTCCTCTTCTCTATTCCTTGCCGTCTCCCTTTCCCATCCTTTAACTCAGTGATTATCAAACTTTTCTGTGCATTGTAATCACCTGGGGAGCTTATTTAAAGCACCAGTTGCTGGCCTCTACTCCGAGTGTCTGATTCAGTAGGTTTGCATTGGGACCTGAGAATTTGCATTTCTAACAATTTCCGGGTGATGCTGCTGCTTCCGGTCCAGGGAACATACATTAAGAGCCACTTCTTTAACTGACATGATGACCCAGTCTCTGCTTCACAGGTTAAATCAACAAAACTTTAGATCAACTTTAGGATTTGTTTGTGAAATTGCCAGTACTCTCCTAGGTGATGTCTGTTATCATTTTATGTAATGAAAATTTGTGTTACAAATACTTAAAAATGAATACTTGATAGCTTTTCTGATGCAGTATTATAATATTAATACTGTCAATCAGAATCACTTTCCAAATGGAAAGAATTGGAGCTCCTAAATTGGGGTAATCCCTGAGCTGTATGTAATGCTACCTCAGTGAGCTGTAGAGGCAAGAACATTAGAAAAGCATAAAGGACTGCAACATTTTCACCTGATTTAAACAAATTCTAATTTTATGTCCAAGGTAATTGCTTTTTGAGTCTGTTTTTCTTTGCTTCTGCTGTCTTGTGCACTATTAAACTATCGCCCCCTGATACATATTAAATATAATTTAGTTACCCTATCTTTGGGAAGAGATGCTAAAAGTTAAAAGGGCTACTTTCCTAGATGCAAGGCGAGAACTAGTTGTCAGGTGGCAGGACTACACTGGAGACAGAGTAAGGGTTAAGGTCAGGGGGTGCTGGGTGGGGGGCACAGAATTATGACAGAATGGTATTGCTGGAAACGTTTTCCAACCCTAAAGTGCTCAGCAGCATTTGATTACTTCTTCCTCCTAGAAACATTCTCACATATTCCTTTCTGATACTCTTTGGATCTTATTGGCAACTCTTCCTTCTGTTTCCTTTGCTGGATCCTCCTGTCAAGCCTCTAAATGTTGAAACACCTTATAGTCTTCAGATCTCCATTCTGTTTTTACACATTCCCTGAATGATCTTACACAGCCTCATACCTTGAGATAATGTATACATGCTAATGCATTCTAAATGTATGTCTTCAATCCTAACTACTCCTCTTCATCCATACTTCTATTTGAATGTCTATTTTTTATCTTTATCATGCCATGATCATATATAACATCCCCGTTTTCTTCTAGAAACTGTTTCTCTTCCAGTCTTTTCCATCCTAATATATTGCATTTCCACTTCTTCAGTTGCTCAGGCCAAAAATGTTGGTATCATTCTAGTTTCCTCTCTTTTACATTTCTAACCCACTGATGAATCCTGTTAGCTCCATCTTCGAAATATTTCTTAACCACATTCACCCTTATCCAAGCCACATTGTTCATCCCTTGGACTCCAGAAATATGCTCCTAACCGATTTCTCTGCTTCAGCCCTTCCCCCTCTATGATCTTCACAGAGCGTCCAGAGTGAGCTTATAAAACATAAATTTTATCGTGTCACTTTTTTGCTTAAAATTCTCCAATAATTCCACTCTACAGGCTGGGCCCTCCATTATACTTATTACAGTGACCATAAAGGGCTTCATTTCTTGGCTCTCTGGTTCAGTTTTGTCACCAACTCAGGACTGTGGCTTACTGCATACACGGTGCTGCTTCTTGTCTCTGTGTCCTCTACAATGGGATCCTCTGCCTGGAATATTCTTTCTCCCTATTTGCCTAACACCTACTAACTCTTACATCTAGAGTACCTCTCTTCTCTTAGGCTTTCCCGGATATCATTTCTTTCTCATTCCTCTTCTTCCCTTGCATGCTTGGTTAGAGAATGCTTTCTTTGTTCCCCCAAAGCTCTATGCATGTCTTTATCTATTCATTTAACACAGTAATGATTGATTGTGCATTTCTATGTCTGTGTGCTCTACTAGGCTGTGAGTTTCTTAAGAGTGAGAGCTGAGTTTTAATCATCTTTATATCTCCAGAGTCAAACCCAATACCTGATGCATAAACATGCTCAGATGCTCAGTGCATGTTTAGTGAAGAAATTAATGAAAGAAGAAGCTGAACATTAGTTTGGAAAAGAAAGCTGGGCAACTTTTCCCATGATTGTACCAAAGTGTAGAAGGATAACAGTAGATAGAATGGGTTTGATCACATGATATTATTAGGGTGGTCTAAAAAGTTAAAGGAGGTTTCACATGATGGATTCTTTCTCTCTCTTTTTTTTTTCCCATTATAACTTAGGTAGTAAGAACATCTACAAAAATCAAGAGGATTGGAAGTAGGTAGGACACCAGAAACAGCTAGTCTTTGGAATGGCCATTTTATAAAGTGGCTTGTTAGTTAGATTTCTTATAGGATTAAGTGACAGAAACTCAACTCAAAGTATAATACCTTAATCCTACCCACCTCTGCCCCACCACCAAATGAGTACTGTAAAGAACTGGTAAATCTATGGGTAGAGTTAGTATCAGAAACTCACATAATGTCAGATATTTTTCTGTCTCTTCTCCTCTTCTATCTTTGTTTCCCTCTGTATTCTTTCCACCCTTCTTTTTTACCCTAGGATGTGTCTCCATGTGGTAGGAGAAATTAAGAGGCTGCAACCATTGCTACACTTACATCATTCAGACTAACAGCCCAAAGGAAGGAGGCTTATATAGATAAAGTTTCTGTGAAGGCCACTGATTGATCCAACTTAGCGTTTGTGCTCATTGCTAGGCCAGCCGCCGCTGTGGGGATAGGGAGCCCTATAATGGGCCAGTCCAGGTCATGCGGTCACATACAAGGGTGGGTTGGTTGTTGTAGAGTCAGATCTCTGTTACTCACAAGAAATCCTACTACAACACTGGCGTAGACAAGATAGAAGTACAGGGACATTTCTGCTTCATGGAATTTTTAGGGGCTCAAGTTTATTCTCTCTTGTTGTTACAATGTGAAAAGGCTCCATTCTCAGGATCCCCTCATAGTCTACGGTTGCTGTTCTAGCTTCGACCTTCAAATTCATATTACATCCAGCAGGAAAGAAGGGTCATAGAAAAAAAAAAAAAAAAAAGACAAAGAGCATTTGCCAAAGTCTTTCAAGAGTGTTCGAGAAGGTGCCTCATGAAGCTTTATCTCATCTGCTAAAACTTAAACACATGACCTTTACAAAGAAGACTGAGAATTATAGTCTTTGTTCCAGCTGGCTATTATTTTGCTGTATTATTATGGAGGTAAAGAAAAACATTCTCCTGAAAGACAATTAACAGTTCCTGCTACTATATCATACGAGGATTGCTAGTTCTACCACCTCCTGGGAAGATAACAGCTACCTACTAAAAATAAACATTCCAGTAAAGGCCTGAAGAAAGCTAGAAAATTTCCCTCAGTGATTTATGCCATATTAATAGCCTTTCATTTTATAGTTTCATAGTGAATCTCATCACCTTTCTATTATAAAATCCATGCACTTACCACCTAATCCACATTGGTCTACACAGGAAAAGTTTGAAAATGAGACTTGTGTCCATGAATGGTAAGAAATTTGAAGTTAAAATGGTGGTGTAAGATTGTGTCATTTCTTGAACTGGCAATGATTTTATTTTTTAAACAGCTTTATTGGAGTATAATTGCTTTACAGTGGTGTGTTACTTTCTGCTTTATAACAAAGTGAATCAGCTATAAATATACATATATCCCCATGTCTCCTCCCTCTTGCGTCTCCCGCCCACCCTCCCTATCCCACCCCTCTGGGTGGTCAGAATGCACTGAGCTGATCTCCCTGTGCTATGAGGCTGCTTCCCACTAGCTATCTATTTTACATTTGGTAGTATATATTAGTCCATGCCACTCTCTCACTTCATCCCAGCTTACCCTTCCCCCTCCCCGTGTCCTCAAGTCCATTCTCTAAGTCTGCGTCTTTATTCTTGTCCTACCCCTAGATTCTTCAGAACCTTTTTTTTTTTTTAGATTCCATATATATGTGTTAGCATATGGTATTTATTTTTTTCTTTCTGACTTACTTCACTCTGTATGATAGACTCTAGGTCCATCCACCTCACTACAAATAACTCAGTTTCGTTTCTTTTTTTTTTCCCCCATAACCATCAATTTTATTTTTATTTTTTTAATTCTTTAACATCTTTATTAGAGTATAATTGCTTTACCGTGGTGTGTCAGTTTCTACTTTATAACAAAGTGAATCAGTTATACATATACATATGTCCCCATATCTCTCCCCTCTTGCATCTCACTCCCTCCTACCCTCCCTATCCCACCCCTCTAGGTGGTCACAAAGCACTGAGCTGATCTCCCTGTGCTATGCGGCTGCTTCCCACTAGCTATCTGTTTTACCTTTCATAGTGTATATATGTCCATGCCACTCTCTCACTTTGTCCCAGCTTACCCTTCCCCCTCCCCGTATCCTCAAGTCCATTCTCTAGTAGGTCTGCATCTTTATTCCCATCTTGCCCCTAGGTTGTTCTGACCATTTATTTTTTCTTTTTAGATTCCATATATATGTGTTAGCATATGGTATTTGTTTTTCTCTTTCTGACTTACTTCACTCTGTATGACAGTCTCTAGGTCTATCTACCTCACTACAAATAACTCAGTTTCGTTCCTTTTTATGGCTGAGTAATATTCCATTGTATATATTGCCACATCTTCTTTATCCATTCATCTGTTGATGGACACTTAGGTTGCTTCCATGTCCTGGCTATTGTAAATAGAGCTGCAGTGAACATTTTGGTACATGACTCTTTTTGAATTATGGTTTTCCAGGGTATATGCCCAGTAGTGGGATTGCTGGGTCATATGGTAGTTCTATTTTTAGTTTTTTAAGGAACCTCCATACTGTTCTCCATAGAGGCTGTATCAGTTTACATTCCCACCAACAGTGCAAGAGGGTTCCCTTTTCCCCACACCCTCTCCAGCATTTATTGTTTGTAGATTTTTTGATGATGGCCATTCTGACTGGTGTAAGATGATATCCCATTGTAGTTTTGATTTGCATTTCTCTAATGATTCATGATGTTGAGCATTCTTTCATGTGTCTGTTGGCAATCTGTATACCTTCTTTGGAGAAATGTCTATTTAGGTCTTCTGCCCATTTTTGGGTTGGGTTGTTTGTTTTTTTGATATTGAGCTGCATGAGTTGCTTGTAAATTTTGGAGATTAATCCTTTGTCAGTTGCTTCATTTGCAAATACTTTCTCCCATTCTGAGGGTTGTCTTTTCATCTTGTTTATGGTCTCCTTTGCTGTGCAAAAGCTTTTAAGTTTCATTAGGTCCCATTTGTTTATTTTTGTTTTTATATCCATTTCTCTAGGCAGTGGGTCAAAAAGGATCTTGCTGTGATTTATGTCATAGAGTGTTCTGCCTATGTTTTCCTCTAAGAGTTTATAGTGTCTGGTCTTACATTTAGGTCTTTAATCCATTTTGAGTTTATTTTTGTGTATGGTGTTAGGGAGTGTTCTAATTTCATTCTTTTACATGTAGCTGTCCAGTTTTCCCAGCACCACTTATTGAAGAGGCTGTCTTTTCTCCACTGTATATTCTTGCCTCCTTTATCAAAGATAAGGTGACCATATGTGCGTGGGTTTATCTCTGGGCTTTCTATCCTGTTCCATTGATCTCTATTTCTGTTTTTGTGCCAGTACCATACTATCTTGATTACTGTAGCTTTGTAGTATAGTCTGAAGTCAGGGAGCCTGATTCCTCCAGCTCCATTTTTCTTTCTCAAGATTGCTTTGGCTATTCAGGGTCTTTTGTGTTTCCATACAATTTGTGAAGATTTTTCTCTAGTTCTGTGAAAACTGCCATTGGTAGTTTGATAGGGATTGCATTGAATCTGTAGATTGCTTTGGGTAGTAGAGTCATTTTCACAATGTTGATTCTTCCAATCCAAGAACATGGTATATCTCTCCATCTGTTTGTATCATATTTAATATCTTTCATCAGTGTCTTATAGTTTTTTGCATACAGGTCTTTTGTCTCCCTAGGTAGGTTTATTCCTAGGTATCTTATTCTTTTTGCTGCAGTGGTAAATAGGAGTGTTTCCTTAATTTGGCTTTCAAATTTTTCATCATTAGTGTATAGGAATGCAAGAGATTTCTGTGCATGAATTTTGTATCCTGCTACTTTACCAAATTGATTAATTAGCTCTAGTAGTTTTCTGGTAGCATCTTTAGGATTCTCTATGTATAACATCATGTTATCTGCAAACAGTGACAGCTTTACTTCTTCTTTTCCAATTTGAATTCTTTTTATTTCTTTTCTTCTCTGATTGCTGTGGCTAAAACTTCCAAAACTACGTTGACTAATAGTGGTGAGAGTGGACGACCTTGTCTTGTTCCTGATCTTAGTGGAAATGGTCTCACTTTTTCACCATTGAGAACAATGTTGGCTGTGGGTTTGTCATATATGGCCCTTATTAGGTTGAGGTAAGTTCCCTCTATGCCTACTTTCTGGAGTTTTTTTTTTTTTTTTTTAATCATAAATGGGTGTTAAATGTTGTTGAAAGCTTTTTCTGCATCTATTGAGATGATCATATGGTTTTATCCTTCAATTTGTTAATATGGTGTATCCCATTGATTGATTTGCATATATTGAAGAATCTTTGCATTCCTGGTATAAACCCCACTTGATCATGTTGTATGATCCTTTTAATGTACTGTTGGATTCTGTTTGCTAGTATTTTGTTGAGGATTTTTGCATCTATGTTCATCAGTGATATTGGCCTGTAGTTTTCTTTCTTTGTGACATCTTTGTCTGGTTTTGGTATGAGGGTGATGGTGGCCTCGTGCAGTGTGTTTGAGAATGTTCCTCCCTCTGCTATATTTTGGAAGAGTTTTGGAAGGATAGGTGTTAGCTCTTCTCTAAATGTTTGATAGAATTCACCTGTGAAGCCATCTGGTCCTGGGATTCTGTTTGTCGGAAGATTTTTAATCACAGTCTCAATTTCAGTGCTTGTGATTGGTCTATTTATATTTTCTATTTCTTCTGGTTCAGTCTTGGAAGGTTGTGCTTTTCTTAGAATTTTCCAGTTCTTCCAGATTGTCCGTTTTATTGGCATATGGTTGATTGTAGTAATCTCTCATGATCCTTTGTATTCTGCAGTTTCAGTTGTTACTTCTCCTTTTTCATTTCTAATTCTGTTGATTTGAGTGTTTTCCCTTTTTTTCTTTAATAAATTAATTAATTTATTTATTTATTTTTGGCTGTGTTGGGTCTTCATTTCCGTGCAAGGGCTTTCTCCAGTTGCGGCGAGCGGGGGCCACTCTTCATCACGGTGCGCGGGCCTCTCACTGTCGTGGCCTCTCTTGTTGCAGAGCACAGGCTCCAGACACGCAAGCTCAGCAGTTGTGGCTCACAGGCTTAGTTGCTCCATGGCATGTGGGATCTTCCCAGACCAGGGCTCGAACCCATGTCCCCTGCATTGACAGGCAGATTCTTAACCACTGCGCCACCAGGGAAGCCCTCCCTTTTTTTCTTGATGTGTCTGGCTAATGGTTTATCAATTTTGTTTATCTTCTCAAAGAGCTAGCTTTTAGTTTTATTGATCTTTGTTATCATTTCTTTCATTTCTTTTTCATTTGTTTCTAATCTGATCTTTATGATTTCTTTCCTTCTGCCAGCTTTGGGTTTTTATGTTTTTCTTTCTCTAATTGCTTTAGGTGTATGGTTAAGTTGTTTATTTGAGATGTTTCTTGTCTCTTGAGGTAGGATTGTGTTGCTATAAACTTCCCTCTTAGAACTGCTTTTGCTGAATCCCATAGGTTTTGGGTTGTCATGTTTTCATTCATTTGTTTCTAGGTATTTTTTGATTTCCTCTTTGATTTCTTCAGTGATCTCTTCATTATTTAGTAGTGTATTGTTTAGCCTCCATGTGTTTGTATTTTTTACAGATTTTTTCCTGTAATTGATTATCTAGTCTAATAGTGTTGTGGTTGGAAAAGACACTTGATACTATTTCAATTTTCTTAAATTCACCAAGGCTTGGTTTGTGACCTAAGATATGATCTATCCTGGAGAATGTTCCATGAGCACTTGAGAAGAATGTGTGTTCTGTTGTTTTTGGATGGAATGTCCTGTCCTATCAATTAAGTCCATCTTGTGTAATGTATTATTTAAAGCCTGTGTTTCCTTATTTATTATCATTTTGGTTGATCTGTCCATTGGTGAAAGTGTGGTGTTAAAGTCTCCTACTATGACTGTTTTACAACTGTGTTACTGTCGACCTCCCCATTTATGGCTGTTAGCATATGCCTTATGTATTGAGGTGCTCTTATTTTGGGTGCATAAATATTCACAATTTTTATATCTTCTTCTTGGACTGATACCTTGATCATTACGTAGTGTCCTTCTTTGTCTCTTGTAATAGTCTTTATTTTAATGTCTATTTTTTTCTGATATGAGAATTGCTACTCCAGCTTTTTTTGATTTCCATGTGCATGGACTATCTTTTTCTATCCCCTCACTTTCAGTAGGTATGTGTCTCTAGGTCTGCGTTGGGTCTCTTGTAGACAGAATATATACGGGTCTTGTTTTTGTATCCATTCAGCCAGTCTATGTCTTTTGGTTGGAGGATTTAATCCATTTACATTTAAGGTAATTATCGATAGGTATGTTCCTATTCCCATTTTCTTAAGTATTTTGAGTTTGTTATTGTAGGTGTTTTCCTTCTCTTGTGTTTCCTGTCTAGAGAAGTTCCTTTAGCATTTGTTGTAAGTTGGTTGGGTGGTGCTGAATTCTCTTAGCATTTGCTTGTCTATAAAGGTTTTAATTTCTCCATCCAATCTGAATTAGATCCTTGCTTGTAGAGTAATCTTAGTTGTAGGTTTTTCCCTTTCATCACTTTAATATGTCTTGCGACTCCCTTCTGGCTTGCAGAGTTTCTGCTGAAAGATCAGCTGTTAACCTTATGGGGATTCCCTTGTATGTTATTTGTTGTTTTTCCCTTGCTGCTTTTAATATTTTTTCTTTGTATTTAATTTTTGATAGTTTGATTAATATGTGTCTTGGCGTGTTTCTCCTTGGGTTTATCCTGTATGGGACTCTCTGTGCTTCCCAGACTTGATTGACTATTTCCTTTCACATACTAGGGAAATTTTCAACTATAATATCTTCAAATATTTTCTCAGTCCCTTTCGTTTCCTCTTCTTCTTCTGGGACCCCTATAATTCAAATGTTGGTGTGTTTAATGTTGTCCTAGAGGTCTCTAAGACTGTCCTCAATTCTTTTCATTCTTTTTTCTTTATTCTGCTCTGCAGTAGTTATTTCCACTATTTTATCTTCCAAGTCACTTATCCGTTCTTATGCCTCTGTTATTCTGCAATTGATTCCTTCTAGAGAATTTTCAATTTCATTTATTGTGTTGTTCATCATTGTTTGTTTGCTCTTTAGTTCTTCTAGGTCGTTGTTAAACATTTCTTGTATTTTCTCCATTTTGTTTTCAAAACTTTGAATCATCTTTACTATCATTACTCTGAAGTCTTTTTCAGGTAGACTGCCTATTTCCTCTTCATTTGTTTGGCCTGGTGGGGTTTTACCTTGCTCCTTCATCTGCTATGTGTTTCTTTGCCTTCTCATTTTGCTTAACTTACTGTTTTTGGGGTCTCCTTTTTGCAGGGTGCATGTTCGTAGTTCCCATTGTTTTTGGTGTCTGCCCTCAGTGGCTAAGTTTGGTTCAGTGGGTTGTGTAGGCTTCCTGGTAAAGTGGGCCAGTGCCTGTGTTCTGGTGGATGAGGCTGGACCTTGTCTTTTGGTGGGCAGGACCACGTCCTTTGGTGTGTTTTGGGGTGTCTCTGACCTTATTATGATTTTAGGTAGTCTCTCTGCTAATGGGTGTGGTTGTGTTCCTGTCTTGCTAGTTGTTTGGCATAGGGTGTCCAGCACTGTAGCTTGCTGGTTGTTGAGTGGAGCTGGGGCTTAGCATTGAGATGGAGATCTCTGGGAGAGCCTTTGCCATTTGATATTACATGGAGGGGAGGTCTCTGGTGGACCAATATCCTGAACTCAGCTCTGCCACCTCAGAGACACAGGCCTGACACCTGGCTAGAGCACCAAGACCCTGTCAGCCACACCGCTCAGAAGAAAAGGGAGGAAAAAAAGAAAGGAAGAAAGAAAAAATAAAAAGAAATAAAGTTATTAAAATAAAACATTAAAAATTATTAAAAATAGAAAAATTAAAATGTAATAAAAAAAAGAAAAAAGAAAGAAGAGAGAAACCAAACCGAAAAACAAATCCACAAATGATAACAAGCGCTAGAAACTGTACTTAAAAAAAAGAAAAAACAAACAAAAAAAACCCCAGACAGACAGAACCCTAGGAAAAATGATAAAAGCAAAGCTATACAGACAAAATCACAAAAAGAAGCATACACACACACACTCACCAAAAGAGAAAAAGAAAAAAAAATCTATATGTAGAAAGAAAAAGGAAGAGAGCAACCAAATCAATAAACAAATCTGCCAATGATAATAAACCCTAGATTCTAAACTAAGATAAACATGAAACCAGAAATCAGTCAGTTGCCTACAGCAAACCCCAAGTCTACAGTGGCTCCCAACATGCATGGCCCGAATTTTGGGATGATTCATTTTCTATTCAGGTATTCCACAGATGCAGGTACATCAAGTTGATTGTGGAGATTTAATCCCCTGCTTCTGAGGCTGCTGGGAGAAATTTCCTTTTCTCTTCTTTGTTCGCACAGCTCCTTGGGTTCAGCTTTGGATTTGGCCTCTCCTCTGCATGTAGGTCACCCTCTGGTGTCTGTTCTTCACGCAGACAGGAGGGGGTTAAAGTAGCAGCTGATTATTGTCTCTGGCTAACTCAGGCGGGGGGAGGGAGGAGTACGGAACGTGGGGTGAGCCTGCTGCGGCAGAGGCTGGCATGACATTGGAACAGCCTGAGGCAGGCCATGTGTTCTCCCTGGGACGTTGTCCCTGGATCACGGGACCCTGACAGTGGTTGGCTGCCCAGGCTCCCAGGAGGGGAGGTGTGGCTAGTGACCTGTGTTTGCCCACAGGCTTCTTGGTGGCTGCAGTAGCAGCCTTAGTGTCTCATGCCCATCTCTGGGGTCCGCGCTGATAGCCGTGGCTTGTGCCCGCCTCTGGAGCTCGTTTAAGTGGTGCTCTCAAACCCCTCTCCTCGCACACCCCGAAACAATGGTCTCTTGCCTCTTAGACAGTTCCAGACTTTTTCCCGGACTCCCTCCCGGCTAGCTATGGCACACTAGCCCCTTCAGGCTGTGTTCACGCAGCCAACCCCAGTCCTCTCCCTGCGATCCGACCTCCGAAGCCCGAGCCTCAGCTCCCAGCCCCCACCTGCCCTGGCGGGGGAGCAGACAAGCCTCTCGGGCTGGTGAGTGCTGGTCGGCAGTGATCCTCTGTGCGGGAATCTCTCTGCTTTGCCCTCTGCACCCCTGTTGCTGTGCTCTCCTCCATGGCTCTGAAGCTTCCCCCCCGGCCACCCCCATCTCCCCCAGTGAAGGGGCTTCCTAGTGTGTGGAAACTTTTCCTCCTTCACAGCTCCCTCCCACTGGTGCAGGTCCTGTTCTTCTTCTTTTGTCTCTGTTTTTTCTTTTGCCTTACCCAGGTACGTGTGGAGTTTCTTGCCTTTTGGGAAGTCTGAGGTCTTCTGCCAGCGTTCACTAGGTGTTCTGTAGGAGCTGTTCCTCATATAGATGTATTTCTGACATATTTGTGGGGAGGAAGGTGATCTCCATGTCTTACTCCTCCGCCATCTTGAAGGTCTCCCCCGGTCATGACTTTTCTGAAGTAGACCTAACTATTTTGGACCCTAATGTTAGGTTCTAGTGCAATCATTAACTGCTTTACATATAAAGGTACATGGATCTTTCTTTGTTTTGATGAATGATTAACAGGTACTTTTATGTTCAAAAAGGATAGAAAACAAAATTTGATATTTCTTAAACAAGGTGAATGGTAAAATTAACATTGTTCTTATTGGCTAAAACCTGGTTTAGACTTTAGTGGTTGTAGTGGATGTTTGTCATTTTAGAATCACCTGATGTTCATTCTTTTAGTCATGGAATCCCAAGTTTGGGGGAGAGGAATTACTTGTCCTCTCATTGTATACAGTTTAGCATAATTGACTCAAGGCGTCTTGGCCCCTGTAACCATGGGACTAAGCTAGGTTCATGGGACTTTCCTCTCTGGAATCTGAGTTGAGAGACATAAAGACAGAAAATATTTAGGGCTCATTCTTTTGAGAAGAGACTGTGGAGGACTGCTTGCTTCCTAGACCACTGAATATGTCTGGTCCTGCCAATTTCTAAGCCTGATCTTTTTCTAGCTGTTTATTTGATTTTTGAAGGCTTCTAATATACTTTGAACTGTCTCCACAGGTTTCCTAATGTAGCCAGTGTAGATTTTTTGTTGCTTGTACCCAAACAATGGTATATACACAATGATGGAAACTACTGGATTATACAGTTATGTTTGACCTCTTTACCAAACTCCAGAGAAGAACCTCTGTGCTGAATGTATAAATCTAGCCTGAGGGGAAAAAAAACGTATCTTAGTCTCTTCTACTATAACCTTTTCCTACTGCTAACTATAAAATTCTCTAGATGCTAAAGAGGGGTAGAGTATGTCACTCCAAGTTCATTATGATTATCTGTAAGTGACATTTGGTCTCTTTCGTTAACTCTATAAATTTTTTTTTGGAGTTTCACTATCAGTTCTATCTCAGATTTTTTTTCTTTTTGTTTTAATCATGATATGGAAAGAATAGTATCTGCTAGCATGACAGAAGTGTGATGAGAAATGTTTAATGAGTTACCATTTCCTCAGGCTCAAATAATTCAGTACATGAAGTGAGATGATCAGTCTACTCCACCTAACCTAATTAAATTTAATTAGTGCTTTGTTTCTAATTTTTCTCATTCATGTAGATGTTACAATTACAAGCACTGACTTTCTATTGGATGCATCTCTACTACACAAATTGCTGAAAAGTAGAAAAAAAAAAGGAAAAATATGTTATTGGGTGGTCATTATGACATAAGAAATATTTCATCTTGGATTTTCTGAGCTAAAATACATATATATAACTGAATCACTTGCTGTACACCTGAAACTAATACAACATTGTAAATCAACTATACTTCAATGAACAAAAAAAGTAATTTTTGTGTGAGGACTGTAGAAGCTTAGCACTTCGGAAGTTTGGAAGAGAGTGTTAAAATCTTTATCCTCATGGAAACTTACAGTCTCATTAAAGAGAGTAAAGATTAAATGTTGCTGGACATTGACCATGCTCTCACCTTACTTGAAATAAAAGATGGTTTAGTCAAGTTCAGCCAGACATTTTGGCTTGGCTTCCCACCTTCCTCCCTTCTGACCTAACCTTCTCTGTTGTTTTGTTGTTTGTTTTTTTGTTTAGTTTTACCCCTGACTGAAGCTGTTGACTTGAAAGTTTATTCATTTTACCCTTTCTTCATACCTTAGACAGTAGACATGCTCTCCTTGGAAATCTTAGAAGGATCCATGGAATTCAGGATGCATGGTAGGGAATTCCCTGGTGGTCCAGTGGTCAGGGCTCTGTGCTTTCACTGTTGAGGGCCTGGGTTCGATCCCTGGTTGAGGAACTAAGACCCCACAAGCTACATGGTGCAGCCAAAAAAGAAAACAAAAAATGAAACAGGATGCATGGTGACATCAAGAAAATATGGGATAACATTTTAAAACCTAACTCAAAGGAATAAACTTTGACAAGTTTATTTAGACTATATCTCTCTCTATATTATGTATGATCATTTATAATGACGTTTTCATGGTTTCTTTCCTTCTGATCATCCTAATAGCACCCATTCCATGATAAGCAATGAAGTCCTTGGCATAAAAGACAAGAGAAGTCAAAAGAGCAAGTCAACAAATGAAAACTTTGTCTTTATTTCAGAGTTATTTGTCTTGGGGTCTTTTCCAGGCATCTTATCCTTGCTTCATGAGCCTTTAAATACTCAGCCATGCCAGCCAGCCACAACTTCGCAGTCTCATGTCGATTAAGGTATCCCTGCCAAGATGCTGCTCAGAGGCATACTGTCCTTCTTAATGTCCAGAAGCAACTGACAGCCACCCATCCTATGGGGATCATTTTGAACTTGCAACAGTTTCATCTTGTTTATGGTGCTTCCAAGTTCTCCCAGTTTTAAGTCTTTGTGCTTTTGAATCTTTCAACTACCGTAACTGCTCTTATTACTTCCAATGTAGTCAGACATTTTTCTTCTTAAATTTTTACACCTTCACTAAAATTCACTGATGAGAAATATGGAACAGCACAGGGGAAAACACCTTCAAGAGTCTTCTTGAAGATTTAGAACTCAGCCTCCCAGTTGCCACTAGAAGCTGTTATAAGGAAAACTGTTCACTTGGCATAACTTTTCCCAGTGAACACATCATGGCCATTAATAACTTCACTTTTTCTATGTACTCATCATCCATTTTTTAATAACTAGCACTAAACTCTGACCAGGGAACAGTGCCAATGTAAACCATTGGAATGTACAGAATTTAATAATCTCTTCCTTCTGAAAATCAAGATATTTGACAGTTTGGTGTTATAATACTTCTTTTAGAAGTTTCCATAATTTGACGATTTAAAAAATGATTAAGCTCATCTACAAGTTTTTTCTGTCTCCTGGATTTTATTTTCCTAAAAGGAAGCTAATTATCTTATCCATATTATGTTTAATTTCAGCTATCACCTAATAATGTTCCTACTTTTTCCATTTTGAAAATCATTTTTTTATTTTTAAAAGATAAAAGCACAATAAAATTATATTAATTTTACTTTCTCATATGAATACTATACTATTTTTATAAGCAGTTTTAAAATGCAGGAAGTTTTTCAATGCAAGGGTTATTATCCACTTATCGTACAGAATAATCTTACATGAATATTTCACAAGGAAACCTTTGATTTTTGAGTAACTTAGTTTACGGTACACCACTGAAATGAAAAAGGAGCAGAATATGCAAAATACGTACTCCTTCCTCACTAAATTATTTATTATGTTATTTTTTAATATAAACTGGTGAAATTTGAGGGGAATTTGCTCAACTCTGTGCCACCACAGTTCTGTCTTTTAATTTCTCTTCTGATGCCATGTCTGGTATCTGCTTATAGACTTGTAAAATATTTTTCTCTTTCCTTCAAATTTCAATTTAAAGACATTTTGATTAGTCAGCAGATATCCTACCTAACACGTTTCCCCAGTTCTCTTTGGCATTTTTCCTGTCACTTGATAAATTCTTTACTCTGATGTAAAATTGATAAGAATTGTGGATTATTCATACTAACAATAAGTACCAGGATGTTGGGCTCTAACTCAATTTTTCTTTTCTCCAACACACACACACACACACACACACACACACACACACACACACACACACACGTTCCATGAAATGAGCCCTCTTCTTGGGTTAGCTGACTAAATTGATGGTCACTGTTTTCTCTTCCTTTTAGTACTGTTCTACCTCCTACTGGCCTTATGGGTAGGGTATTAAATTGGTAGTTATCAACCCTTTAAGAACCATTTGAGAACTTGCTGGAAGTTGTCAGATCCTCATAGCAATGCACACAGATTCACTAGTGTACTATGTGTGTGGAGGGGGACTGGGGTGGGGAATTCAATTTTTGGACTTCCTGAAGAGTGTTTGTGGAAACCAGATGAAGTATGTTTGGATTAAAGGCCAAACCAAGTTGCTTTTGGAGGTATTTTTCACTCTCCTGAGATAAAGGAACACAGAGGTTGTGTGCTGGGAAAGTGTTAACACACTCTTTGCTCTGTCTGGGCAGAACAAAAGTCTTTACTGTTAGTCATGGTTATCACTACCAATAACAGTGGTTAATAATGACGGGTGTGAATATAGTCATCTTTCTTTTCCTCAAAAGGGTTTCACCTATGTGTATAAAACAGAGATTCTTGCCTGCTGGGGCCTAAGGAATTCCTCTTTATGTTCAATAGAGAGTATGCTTCTATGACTTTTTTATTAACAACATTTCTGCAAAACTTTGAATCTTTGATAAACAGAGACGCAGATTTTCTTGTCTTCTCCCCTTTACTTTATGATGGTTTATATTCTGTTCTTTCTGTTTCTGCTTCTGGGATTCCTCCTACTGCTCCCCTCTTCTTTCCCTGAACATTCACTTTGTGCACTCTAAGATCTGTGCATCCGCTCCTATACACTAGAGTAGAGAGAAGACATTCTCAAGATACTGCCTCACCTCCTCTAACAAGATCAGCAAGCATGTGAGGAGAAATGCTTTTATGTGTATCCAGTGGGTTTGCAGACATTTCCTTCCTATAGGTCTGTGGAAGAGTTTCCATACCTCATATTTGCAGTCACAGTACTTTGTGACCTTTGCTGGGAAAATCCTCCATAAACATCACAACAAATTGCCTATTTGCCCTGCCTTTTGACATCTGGACCACTTGACCCTGTGTTGATTTACTCGCCTTCCTGTTAGTTTCTGTTGATTCATTAATCACTTGCAACTGGCACTCACAAGAACTAGATGTCACCTCCTTTCCTTCAGCAAACCCAAAGAGGCCCTTGATTTCTTTTGTATTAGTGTCAAACTGGACATTGAGTGATTTATTTTGGTTTGGGAAAAGATAAGCTTTGTTTCTCTGCTTTGCACACGATAAAGAAACGCTTCCCAACCTGGTCCGTGAGAGTAGTGGTTCTCTCACTGAGTTTGAAACTTTACTCTGGAAGGACCAATTTAAAGGAATGGAACTCAGTTCCTAGTAATCTCTCTTATCAGACGTAGTGGGTAAAGCAAGAGACTTTGAAAACAACTGCTGCTTTTTTAAAATTTTATTTATTTTTAAAAGCAGTTAAATCCCTCTCCTGGATCTTTAAGACATCAGTGAAACAAAGAATAGTCAAATTTAAAATTTACTAGTCTTCCTTGGCCCTGATGTTAAGTGCTAATTTTTGTACCCTGGAAGGTGATAGTAAAATTCCCATAAAGATGAATCAACAGGAGTACTATGTGGCATTTGAAACTGGAAAATTCTTTATTATTTGGAAAATAACAGTCTTTTTAATATTTATCTCCCTTTATTATCTTTCTAAAAGTGACTTTGGCCAAATAGAATGTGGAACCTGAGATAGTGATGAGATTTCAAATTATAGGTAGAAATGCTTCTCACTTTAAAAGTGCCAGTTGGTTTATTTCACTTTATTTCTGGGCTTCTGGGCTTGAAATATCCATAGCTTTTGACATATGTATGCCAAATATGAAAAATAAATTTGCTGAGAAAGAAATTATAATTGATTATAAATAATGTTTTGCAGGCTCAGTATGTGGTTTTCCTTATTGATTTCAGTACATGCAAAATTAATTTATTCTGAATTACTTTTGTAATTATTAATAATAATTGTCAGCATAATTATAAAACCTTTCACTCAGACAATCCAAGCATTCTACTCATTTCTCCTATTTATTAAATACATGGAAAATTAAATAATTAGTGTAAATTCAGAGGTTTACAGAGAAACAAAGCAACAAACAGAAGTATAGTTTATTGTCCTTTTGTTAAAAAAATCATTTTCTGAAGACTCTTCAGATTGATAACATCTTAGAAAATATTTGGACTGTGTTTTTTGGAAATGATAAAGTTTATACTGTCTTTGGATTATATTAATAGTATTAAAAAGAAGTATAGAAGATAAGACAAAGCTTTTATAAAATGTTCATTATTATTAAGAGTGAACTCTGAATTGCAAAAATTTCAGTGATGAAACTGGGTAGATGACAACATTTTTTCTTCTCCTTTTTTCTCCACCTTTTCTCTTTTTTAATGAAATCCTTGTTATTTCTGTTCCTTTGTATTTTGAGAATCTGAGAGGAACTG